>NC_057805.1:12242019-12898397 GCF_018294505.1 Triticum aestivum
AAAAAAATGAATACTCCCCCGGCTAGCTGGGACCCACCTTGGTGGGAGGCTGACTTGTGGGCCTACTAAGTTGACGGGGACGAAGGGCTTTGTCAACTTAGTCAATATGAACGATTCTAGCTCCAGTGACCGTACGATGTCCATCCAACGGCCGTAGTGCTTCTTCAACCTCTGGTCTTCTTGCTCCAGCCGCCCAAAGCAGCGCCGGTCGTGTCGCATGCTCCTGCCTCCCGTGGCCGGCTGTGCTACCGCGGAGGCCTCAGCGCCCCTACTATTCCCACCGCTGGCCAGGCCCTGCGGCGACGGCAGCCTCACACCGCAGCCGAACCAGTGAACCCTCGTACTCCTCTCCGTGCGGGCTTCCACTGCCGCGTCTTCCCCGGCTCCGCATCGTCCCCTTCCTAGGCCTCGCCGTCGTCCACCGCCATGGTGCTCTCCGCGCGGCGTGGTCAACGTGGTCAAGGAGCGACTTCCATCGGAAGAGTACTGTACGTGGAGAGGCTGACAGCTGGGTCCACGGCCACAGCCCAGTTTTTTTGTGATTTGCCAAGTAAGTCGCTTTGTCAGGCCTATTGGGCTGCAAATCTTTCAAGACGAGGAGAGCTTTCATTCGGCTGGCCGAGAAAATGGCCCATCAGTAATGAGAAATGGGTTGTACATTTTTAAAACACATCAAACCGGCAATTAGTTTCAAATATCTTTTTTTTCATTTTGAGATTTTAAATTACATTAATTTTTATGCGTGGAGAATTTGTTGGATTTTATATTGATATACATTTATTTTTAAAATCAGTTTGAATGTGAGTCGAAATTTCGGAATTAAAAATAGTTCGGACAACACCGAAATATGCAAAATTTCGTATAATTTTTTAACCGTGGCCACAATATGGGCCGTAATGCTAACAAAAAGAATATGGGCTCCAAGAAAAACCTTAATAATTAGAAAATGGGCTGCAAATTATTAGAAATAATGGCAAATGGGATGTATGCTGTTTTCCACAGATTTGAGGCTTTCCTAAAAAAAAGGTTGACGCACAAGCAGTGACTGTTGGATGGCCATCCAACGGCCGTCGTGCTTCTTCAATCTCTGCTCTTCCTGCTCCAGCCGCTCAAACAAGCGCCGGCGGGACAGCCTGCTCCCTCCTCCCCGCGGCCGGCTCTGCTGCAGCGCAGGCCTCACCGCCCCACCGTACTCCCATCACTGGCCTAGCCATCCCTCTACTCACCCACACCTGTTGTTATTCTCCGGCGACGGCAGACGAACCAGTAAACCCTCGTACAGTCGTACTCCCCTCTGCGTGGGAAACAACTGCCGAGTCTTTCCTGCCTCCGTGTCGTTCCCTTCCTAGGCCTCGCCGTCGTCCACCGCCCTGGTGCTCTCGGCGCGGCCTGGTCAACGACCGACATGCATCTGAAGTGGGCTGTACGTGGAGAGGCCGACAACTGGGTCCACGGCCGCACGCAAGGAAATGCCTCCTTATTACGCGCAAAATAATGATTCATCCACCTGACATCAGGGACCCACCGAAAGGGCCTCTGTATTTCAGGAAAAAAACATTACCGCCGCTGACAGCTCGGACCCACCAGCTATATCTTCACACGCAAGGAAGTGCCTCCTTATTACGCACAAAAAAATGAATACTCTCCCTGTTAGCTGGGACCCAGTATAGTGGCAGGCTGACTTGTGGGCCTACTAAGTTGACGGGGACGGAGGGCTTTCTCAACTTAGTCAATATGCACGATTCTAGCTCCAGTGACCGTACGATGTCCATCCAACGGCCGTAGTGCTTCTTCAACCTCTGGTCTTCTTGCTCCAGCCGCCCAAACCAACGCTGGTCGTGCCTCGTGCTCCTGCCTCCCGTGGCCGGCTGCGATGCGGCGGAAGCCTCACCGCCCACTACTACTCCCACCGCTGGCCAGGCCATCCCTCTACTCACCCACACCCCCTGTTATTCTGCGGCGACGGCAGCCTCACACCGCAGCGAACCAGTGAACCCTCGTACTCCTCTACGCGTGGGCATCCACTGCCGCGTCTTCCCCGGCTCCGCGTCGTCCCCTTCCTAGGCCTCGCTGTCGTCCACCGCCCTGGTGCTCTCGGCGCGGCGTGGTCAACATGGTCAAGGAACGGCTTCCATCGGACGTGGACTGTACGTGGAGAGGCTGACAGCTGGGTCCACGGCCGCAGCAAGGAAGTGCCTCCTTATTACGTGCAAAATAATTATTCCTCCATCTGACAGCAGGGACCCACCGGACGGGCCACCGTATTAGCGAAAAAAACGTTTGCCCCTGACTGCTGGGACCCACCAGCTACATCTTCGCACGCAAGGAAGTGCGTTCGGGCAAAAAAAATGATTGGCCCCCCTGACTGCTGGGACCCACCAGCTACATCTTCGCAGGCAAGGAAGTGCCTGACAGTCGGGACCCACCTGGTTGAAGCGTACGTAGCGTTGTCATTCTGGTCGCGAACGTGTACGTACATATATACTGGTGGATGTAGAGGCGCGCACGTGTCGTAGTAGAGGCGCGTACGTGTCGTAGTAGAGGCGCACACGTAGCATGTACACGTACGTATAGCGGCTAGGGTGCAAGAAAGAAAATACGGCCACGTATGTGTACATACGGGCGGGGTCTCGAACGCCTACTCGTGCATACGTACGGCCAGGGCTCGTGTACATGGCTGGGCTCAGAACGGAGAAACAGCGTCGTCGTCATGTTCATGGGGAGGCAACGGAATGCGTCGTGTTCATGGGGAGGCAACGGAATGCGTCGTGTTCATCGGGAGGCAACTAAACGCGTGGGAGCCAACCGGCTGGGTCGGAACGGAATGCCTGGTCGTGTTCATCGGGAGGGCTTGGACGGAACAGGCGATGGAAACGAGGCCTGGCGTACCGCACAACGGAGGAAACGGATCTCCTACGTTCGGAACGAGGTCCTGTTGATCGGGAGGGGTGTGGCGTACCGCACAACGGAGGAAACGGACCTCCTACGGATCTCCTACGTTCGGAACGAGGTCCTGTTGATCGGGAGGGGTGTGGCGTACCGCAAAACGGAGGAAACGGACCTCCTACGGTCGAAACGGGGGTCCAGTTGATCAGGAGGGGTGTGGCGTACCGCAAAACGGACGAAACGGACCTCCTACGGTCGAAACGGGGGTCCTGTTGATCGGGAGGGGTGTGGCGTACCGCAAAACGGGCGAAACGGACCTCCTACGGTCGAAATGGGGGTCCTGTTCATCGGGAGGGGTGTGGCGTACCGCAAAACGGGACTCCACGGGATACTGTTCATCTCCACCGTCGACCTCCTCTAGCCTCCACGGGCTACCATCGACCTCCTCCAGCCTCCACGGGCTCCTGTTCATCCAGCCTCCACCGCGCGCTACTCCACCGGCTACTGTTCAACCACCCCTCCACGGGCACCCCTCCGTTGTCTACTGTTCATCCAGCCCTCCACACCACGGGGTCCTGTTCAACCGCCCCTCCACGGGCACCCCTCCACCGTCTACTGTTCATCCAGCCCTCCACCACACCATGGGGTCCTGTTCATCCAGAGGCAACGCCACCGCTCACTGTTCATCCAAACCCCCCCTGCAACGCTCACTGTTCATCCCAGAGGCAGCATCGATCGGCTTCAGTTAGCAGCAGTAGCGAAGGAATCGCTCGATCGGGTTCAGTTAACAGCCATCGATCGATCGCTCGGGTTCAGTAACGCGTAGCCTGCAGTGCAATCGCTCGGGTTCAGTTAGAGCCCAACGCCTCGCTTGGGTTCAGTTAGAGCCAACGCCTCGCACACACGCGCGTACGTGTACGAGAGAAACGCGCATCGCTCGACCCCCGACCTCCCACCGTAACCGGGAACTCCCCGAAATTTTCCTCGCCCTCGCTTCTACCACGGTTTTTTCCGTCATGGACGGACCAAAGAATGTCATGCAGCTGCGTCTCCGGCCCGCCCAGGATGAAAAGCCCATTTTCTGTCATGATTTTTTGTCATAGAAGTAGGAGCCCACCACATCTATGATGATACCGGGTTTTGTCACAATTATCGTCATAGAAGTGTCATATGTATGACAGAAAAAAATTTAGTTCGGCCCAAAATGTCACGGATGTGTCTTTTTTTGTAGTGCAACAATGCTAACATAGTTGGATCATATGATTATCCCTCAAAGTGCAATAGAGAATCACTCCCCAGTTCCTATTAGCGGATAAAAAAAGATAGAAATTGTTTGTAGGGTACGAAACCACCTCAAAGCTATTCTTTTCGATCGATCTATCCTAGAGTTCATACTAAAATAACGCAAGCTATTCTTTCCGATCGATCTAATCAAGAGTTCGTACTAAAATAGCACCAAAGCAAATTCATATTCATAATACTTGATCCACGCAAAGAACTACAAAGAGACCCCCAAAGTTTCTATCAGAGAAAAGATAATAAAAACGTGCATCAACCCCTATGCATGGATTACCCCAATATCACCCCGGGAATCCGCAAGTTGAGTGCCATAACATACATCAAGTGAATCAATATGATACCCCATTGTCACCTCAAGTATTCATACTGCAAGACATACATCAAATGTTCTCATATCTGAATATTCAATCCGACAAGACAAAACTTCAAAGGGTAAAGATTCAATTCATCACAACAAGAGTATAGAGGGTAGAAACATCATATGATCCATCTATATTAACAAAGCCCATGATATGGATCACGAGGGAGAGAGAGAGATTAAACACATAGCTACTGGTACAAACCCTCAGCCTCGAGGGTGGACTACTCCCTCCTCATCGTGGTGGCCGCCGGGATGATGAAGATGGCCACCGGAGATGATTCCCCCCTCCCGCAGGGTGCCGGAATGGAGCTAGATTGGTTTTCGGTGGATACAGAGCCTTGCGGTGGCAGAACTTCTGATCTAGGTTAACCTCGATGGGTTTCGGAATATTTGGGAATTTATAATGCAAAGAGGGGGTGCGGGAGGCCACCGAGGTGGGCACAACCCACCTGGGCGCGCCAGGGGCCCTGGCACGCCCTGGTGGGTTGTGCCCCCCTCGGGGCACCCCCAGGTGCTGCTCTGGCCCAATGGGTGTCTTCTGGTCCATAAAAAATCTCCATGGAGTTTCGTTGCGTTTGGACTCCGTTTGGTATTGATTTCCTGTGATGTAAAAAACAAGCAAAAAACAGCAACTGACACTGGGTCAATAGGTTAGTCCCAAAAATTGATATAAAGTTGTTATAAAATGATTGTAAAACATCCAAGAATGATAAAGTAACATCATGAATACTTCATAAATTATAGATACGTTGGAGACGTATCAACCAGCTCATAACTGACAAGCCATTGCGCCACATCACTCCTTAGCCTTGGTAGGATTTCTGGATCGATCACCTTCTGAGAGATTGCATTGAGGAATGCACATAGCTTCACAATGGCTAATTGAACGTTTTCCGGTAGAAGCCCCCTAAATGCAACCGGAAGCAGTTGCGTCATAATCACGTGGCAGTCATGAGACTTTAGGTTCTCAAACTTTTTCTCTGTGATATTTATTATTACCTTTATATTCGACGAGAAGCCAGACGGGACCTTCATACTGAGCAGGCATTCAAAGAAGATTTTCTTCTCTTCTTTGGTAAGAGCGTAGCTGGCAGGACCTTCATACTGCTTTGGAGGCATGCCGTCTTTTTTGTGCAAACGTTGCAGGTCCTCCCGTGCCTCCGGTGTATCTTTTGTCTTCCCATACACGCCCAAGAAGCCTAGCAGGTTCACGCAAAGGTTCTTCGTCACGTGCATCACGTCGATTGAAGAGCGGACCTCTAGGTCTTTCCAGTAGGGCAGGTCCCAAAATATAGATTTCTTCTTCCACATGGGTGCGCGTCCCTCAGCGTCATTCGGAACAGATAGTCCGCCGGGACCCTTTCCAAAGATTACTTGTAAATCATTGGCCGTAGCAAGTACATGATCACCGGTACGCATGGCGGGCTTCTTCCGGTGATCTACCTCGCCTTTGAAATGCTTGCCTTTCTTTCGACATTGATGGTTGGTCGGAAGAAATCGACGATGCCCCAGGTACACATTCTTCCTGCATTTGTCCAGGTATATACTTTCGGTGTCATCTAAACAGTGCGTGCATGCGTGGTATCCCTTGTTTGTCTGTCCTGAAAGGTTACTGAGAGCAGGCCAATCATCGATGGTTACAAACAGCAACGCATGCAGGTCAAATTCCTCCTGTTTGTGCTCATCCCACACACGTACACCGTTTCCATTCCACAGCTGTAAAAGTTCTTCAACTAATGGCCTTAGGTACACATCAATGTCGTTGCCGGGTTGCTTAGGGCCTTGGATGAGAACTGGCATCATAATGAACTTCCGCTTCATGCACAGCCAAGGAGGAAGGTTATAGATACATAGAGTCACGGGCCAGGCGATGTGATTGCTGCTCTGCTCCCCAAAAGGATTAATGCCATCCGCGCTTAAACCAAACCATACGTTCCTTGTGTCACCTGCAAACTCCTCCCAGTACTTTCTCTCGATTTTTCTCCACTGCGGCCCGTCAGCGGGTGCTCTCAACTTCCCGTCTTTCTTATGGTCCTCTCTGTGCCATCGCATCAACTTGGCATGCTCTTTGTTTCTGAACAGACGTTTCAAGCGTGGTATTATAGGAGCATACCACATCACCTTGGCAGGAACCATCTTCCTGGGGCGCTCGCCGTCAACATCACCAGGGTCATCTTGTCTGATCTTATACCGCAATGCACCGCATACCGGGCATGCGTTCAAATCCTCGTATGCACCGCGGTAGAGGATGCAGTCATTAGGGCATGCATGTATCTTCTGCACCTCCAATCCTAGAGGGCATACAACCTTCTTTGTTGCGTACGTACTGTCGGGCAATTCGTTATCCTTTGGAAGCTTCTTCTTCAATATTTTCAGTAGCTTCTCAAATCCTTTGTCAGGCACACCATTCTCTGCCTTCCACTGCAGCAATTCTAGTACGGTACCGAGCTTTGTGTTGCCATCTTCGCAATTGGGGTACAACCCTTTTTTGTGATCCTCTAACATGCGATCGAACTTCAGCTTCTCCTTTTCACTTTCGCACTGTCTCTTCGCATCAACAATGACCCGGCGGAGATCATCATCGGGCACATCGTCTGGTTCCTCTTGATCTTTAGCTTCCCCTGTTGCAGCATCACCGTATTCATGGGGCACATAGTTGTCATCATCCTCTTCTTCTTCGCTGTCTTCCATCATAACCCCCCTTTCTCCGTGCTTGGTCCAAACATTATAGTGTGGCATGAAACTCTTATAAAGCAGGTGGGTGTGAAGGGTTTTCGAGTCAGTGTAAGACTTCGTATTCCCACAGCTTGGGCATGGACAACACATAAAACCATTCTGCTTGTTTGCCTCAGCCACTGCGAGAAAATTATGCACGCCCTCAATGTACTCGGAGGTGCGTCTGTTACCGTACATCCATTGCCGGTTCATCTGTGTGCATTACTAAAACCATTACAGAACATCATGAATAGATAAGTGACCAAATCCTATATACTTAAGAGATTGATCCCCACTAACCTATTTATCTTAACATGCAAGCATGCCACATCACCATACAATTATAGATGGGATAAGACCCACCTTAACATGCAACCATGTCTGATAAAGACCCACCACCACATGCAACCATGCATGGGAAAATAATTATAATTCTATTGTCAACTTATATTCAATAAATATTTTATCAAATATAATAAGTCATATGTATTTTTAATTTTGGTTCATGTGTTGTTAATCTAAAAATTTATATATTCCACACAATCAAATTTCACTGAAATATATTGCAACCAATTCCGCAGCAACGCGCGGGGCATCATCTAGTTAATAGAAGCTCATCGTCACATTAAAACCAAAGTACATACATAGTTCTCATTGAACAACATATAGCTCTCCAGAGCATCTAATTAAACCATACATTGAAACTATGTAAAACATTTCAATGCAACAACAAATGCGATCATAGTCGCAACCAAGGTAACAATTGATCCAACGGCATAATGATACCAACCCTCGGTATGAATGGCATATTTTCTAATATTTCTAATCTTCAAGCACATTGCATCCATCTTGATCTTGTGATCATCGACAACATTCGCAACATGCAACTCCAATATCATCTTCTCCTCCTCAATTTGTTTTAATTTTTCCTTCAAATAATTGTTTTCTTCTTCAACTAAATTTAACCTCTCAACAATATATAGGGTCGGTTGGAATTTCCGGTTCACATACCTCCTAGATAAAAATATCTATGTCACGTTGGTCGGCATAATTGTCATAAACAATAAATAAACCAAACAGTTATAAAATATAATATATATATACCACATCCGAATCATAGACAGGACGAGGGCCGACGGGGGCGGATACCAAATCCATCGCACTATATAATAATAAACAATAATAAAAGTAATAAAATTATACAAGTATCTATCTAAATTGTACAAGTAAGAATTTTTTTCTTTTAGAAAAAAGATAAGAACAAGAGGCTCACCACGGTGGTGCCGGCGACGAGATCGGCGTGGGCGATCGACGGCGGTGAAGACGGGGACGGGACGTGACGGACCGCTAAACCTAGACAAATCTTGAGGAAAATGGAGCTTGGAGGTCGAGCTTGGAGAGGAGAAAGCTTAAGTAGTGTGGCTCGGGCATTTCATCGAACACCTCATGTGCATAGGAGGTGAGCTAGAGCACCACAAAGCTCTCCCCTCGCCGGCCAGAAAAAACAGAGCAGTGGAGTTCTCTGCTCGCGGGCGAGGGGGTATATATAGGCACCTCATTGGTCCCGGTTCGTGGCTGGAACCGGGACTAAAAGCCCCCCTTTGGTCCCGGTTCTAGCCACGAACCGGGACCAATGGTTGTGGGCCACGAGCGAGGCCCATTGGTCCCGGTTCATGTTTGGAACCGGGACCAAAGGAGACAGATGAACTGGGACCAATGCCCCACGAGGCCCGGTCGGCCCCCTAGGCTCACGAACCGGGACCTATGCCCCCATGGGTGGTTCGTGACTGAACCGGGACTAATGGGCTGGCCAGGCCTGGACCAAAGCCCTGTTTTCTACTAGTGATGGGTCAACAGTAATAATAACCCTGGTTCGATGAGGAAAGAAGTTGGTTGATCTTTATGTGATCGTGAGAGGATCACAGTGGTATCGTGGATACCGAAGCTGGTTGATGTTTGTGGTGTTATGCGGTAATCGCGGGTAAGGATCAAGCTCCTTGTGGTCATGTAATGATTACTACGGTATTGTTAATACCAAGCTTGATTTGATCCTAAGGTGATCGTGTAATGACCATGATGGTAAGTGATTCATGTGTGGTTACGATGTAACCCCGAACAGAGTAAGTGGATCATGTTAAGTATGCTGCATGCTAGTATCATCTTTGTCATATCATGAATAACCTTGCCATGCTCATTTCATGTGATGATAGATGTGTTATGTTCAACATGTTCATTCCATGCTCATTTGATGTTGTTCTAGTGATATCATGCTCATCATTGTTTAACGTGTAAATGCCATGATGTTGTTTGTCTTGCTTGCTTTTGGTTATTGTGAGCTTGCAAGTACATTCAATGTACTAACCTGGCGTGTCATGCCAGATTGCAAGTGATGCCGTCATTGATTGCTTGTCGAGGTTACCGTTCGTGCTATCTAGATCGTGTCCCAGCCAGAGTCCCTGCTGAGTGGAGTCCATCGCTGTCATCATTGTTCCGCTGCTAGAAGATATTCCGTTGCTTCGAGTTGTTCTACTGCTTGCATAGAGCAACCATGGCAGACGTAGTGTCGTCGTGCCGATGTAATTCCCTTGTATCCATATAGATTGTAATAAAGAGCTAATTTGTTCTACGCCAAGCAGTGTCGTATTCCAGAAGACTTCTCCTCGATCTTTGGGCTGGAATACGGGGTGTTCCGGTTTCTCTGAGCCGGGTGCCACAAAAAAGTTCACGTATTTCAAAATATGTATGTCACATTTTTAGAAAAAAATTATACAATGTTCAAATATATTTGTGTAGTAGAAAAAACAGTCTCGTACCATTCAAGAAAGTGTACATGACATTTCAAAGAACTATTCTCACGTTTCTAAAAAGATGTTCGGGATTTTTTCTAAAAAAATGCTTATACAATGTAAAAGATGTTTGAGTGGTTTAACAAAAATGTTTTGTGCCAATTCAAAGAAGTTCAACGTGTATTTGCAAAATGGTAACATTTATCGAACAAACATTCAAAGCATGAACGGAGCAGCAACCCTGGGCCAAAACTTATAATTTGCATACAAAATATACACTTTGAGTTTTTTTATAGTCAAATAGCATAAACATTGTGTAAACCATATATAGAAAAATTTACGAATATCCAAGAACTTTCAACATATTATGCGGTTTACAACCTTGTGTCCTAGTAAACAATGGCAAAATTAACTTTGGAGCGGTCCTTCTGGGTTGCTTGATACATAACTTATGTAGTTACCTACAGATCAACACGTGATTTGGGTTGCCACTCTAATTAGAGAGAGATAAGGAGTGTAAATTGTGTGAAATCTAAAAATGTATGAGCGTAAACCGCATGAAACCAGGAAACATAAGAGTGCAAACCACGTGAAAATAGAAAACATCTCTTGCGACTAAGCTTATCTGGTTAATTTGGTGTAACCTACAGCCAAGGGGGGCTAGGTTCGTAGTAGACGGTGGCCCTACTGTGGTTCACTACAATATCCTACACATGTGTACATGGACGTCATGCCCCGGACGCGACTAGGAGGGTTGGTCAGCTCCGCCCAGGCTATGATCTAACCATATATTGAAAGCTTTAACTGTTGGGCTACGCTAGGTGCATCGGTTGCAATATAAAATTTTGCTACCCACGGAACAACCAGGAACATGCTATGGGAGATGGATCACGAATTATTACCACTAGACGCGTAGTGTCGTGCAACGGATGTAGAGTTGAGGCAGCACGTCTATGGAGTCGTCTCCTCCTTGTCGATCTCCCTCGAACAATCGGTCGTCGAATCCCAGGTATATGTTTGCCGGAGCGGCGCAAGTGCACTGCCTCTAACGGTATCCGCGCGTGTAGGAGGAACACCGTGCGGTGGACTGCTAGGTCCGATCACACAGCCAGCGGCGAGTGGAGCTGGCTAATTGCAACACATGCAAAACCCTAGTTACGGCACCGAAGCGATCAACTGAATGAGTTTGACACATCTCCACTATATATAGGTATTCATCGCGGGCTCAACACTTGGGCCTCGCGCAGATCCTAAAGCCCAAAGTCTACTCGATCATGATCCAAGTCTAGCTCGGATCACATCCGACCAGTGTCCTCAAATTCTATCTCGTAGGTTCCTTCCCTTAAGCACGCGACCCCTTAGGTTCAAGTCGGATTGGTTGCAGGTCGGATCACCTCCGACCTGCTCAGCTAGTAGCGGCCTCTAGCAAGGCGTGCCGACCACCAACTAGACAACGAAGCCGGTTGGCGAACCTGTACATCATACTTCTATTCCATTTGCCACATGATATATGTTGTCGGGCTCAAGGCGAGTCTGTCATCCTTGTGCTCGCCCGACCTCTTTCTCGTTCCAGTGAATCTGACCAACACTTTGGATTATCTCATAATCCTCATCGCATAGCCATTCTTATCCAGGTCGGATCACACGAGGGCCCCAGATTATATCTCTCCTGATCGGGGGGGCAAATTACATCTTGCTCGACCATGTCTCGCAGCATGGGTCTGGACATGCCCGAAACCTACCTTTGTAAATATCCAGTTACGGAGTAGCGTTTGGTCGGCCCAAAGCAGGTCTGTCACCATCCCGAGTATGCGCGCCAGCTCGGGTCTTAGGGCATAGAACGTATGTTGTACTAGTGACTCACAAATGACCTATCATCGCATCTCATAGTTAGGTCTGTCCAACTCGGACCTTGTCTATACTCGTATCCGACTATGTCAAATCTGACCAAATCCTTCCGAGTCCATACCAGCTAGCATCCAATGCTCCATGGCTAGTGAGACCGAGCCATCCACCGTGTCATATGCTATTCTAGTTGGTTGCGCGTCCACACAACCCCTTTCGACTAGGGACCTTTTATGATAGTCCCACAAACAAGTCACGCACTTGCTGATACAGATCATTGATAATGTCCAATGACTATCTTTATTTGTAAACACATAGGAAATATCATCATACATGATTGCCTCTAGGGCATATCTCGAACAAAAAGCAACACCATGGTGAGGCAGGGAGTATGGTTCATAGCCCCCCATGCCTTCATCTTCATCACCATGCTCGGAGAGATCTTCATGGGAAATGTCATCACCACCATGTGTAGCTCATTGCCGGTGATCAGCGACAAATCAATGGGGGCCATGGCCTCACCCGCGAGATTCTCCTCCATGCAACCCACCCTCGTGGGTTGCAGCAAGGTCACCAGACCTTCGTTCAATACCACCAACAGGGGCACTATCAACATGGCCACCAGCAGCTCTTCCACAACCATTGTGGCGATCCTTGTTGCCACGACTAGGTCGATTGTCGGTGACTAGCGAGGCAGCGGGGCTGTGTTGGTGTTGATCCCCATTGCCTGCAATAGGAAGATGACCTTCGAGCACCCACTGCAACATGACAACTATACTTTCTTCAAGCGTTGCGCGAGTCTTTGGAAAATTATCTTCCACATTTTGATGCTCATGCACACTCCAGTTGGATCTTGGCATGTTAACTCTCGAAAACAAGTGAAAAAAGAAAAAAAATACGTGTGGAAAAACACTCAAGTCACCTTCTTGCTTACCCAAATTATAATGATTACTTGGCGGCTGTGCGGTGTAGAAAAATAGGAGTGGAGGAGCGAATGAAAGGGAAGAGGAGCTGATGGTTTTTAGGTAGAGCTTGGTGGCGTAAAAATGAGGAGGGCTAGTGCTGAGATCCAATCGATGTGAACCTAATGAAAAGAAAAAATTGTAAATCCTTGCACCACGTTTGAGCTGCAACACTTGCGAATATAACTTCTGAAATTTCTCACCAAACTGAATATGATTGCGCACTTGCTCTACACTTTGTCTTCTTTTTATTTTCTTTTTTCTTTCTTTTTTGCTCATTTTCTCTCTATCTCTTTTCTCCTTTTTCCTCTTTTTTCTGCAACACAATAGATCCAACAACAAGACTCAAAGAAAACGACAACAACTTCAGATAGAACTTGGTGCAAACACAAAGCGGAAATTAAAAACTAGATCTCAGCAAACAAAGGCCTGGATTTTTAGCCTTTGTAATTGTACATTGTTTTATTTATTAATATAGAAAATACCGTAGAACGATTGTTCTACGGTTCCGGCTCAAAAAAACAAAGGGATGGAGTTTTGTGTGGCTTTTTCTGGCTTTGGACTCTAGGACGGGAAAACCCAAACTAAAAAGGATAGATCTAGCTACAAGGATACATATCCTACCGTGTAAACCTTGCTCCGAATACTAGATGATGCGACACCGTCTTCGGAAAAGAGCACGTACAAAGGGCGGTCCGATCTTCACGACGTAGGATCAATGAATGGATGGGGATAACTAGCTGCAAGCAGCCAAACAGAAAAGGAGAGATTATAACCGGACGAGGAGGATGCTAACCATAGCCTGCAATCCGAACATTCGCCGATCCACAACCCGCAATACTACCCCACGCAACCACGCTCAACTCATGGAGCACGGGATAGGTGGAATCCACAAGGAAAACCATGAACTCTAACCCACACAACACGATCTAGTCATGGAACACATATTAGGAGCGACTTCTCAAGGAATCACAAGAATAAGGGAAACAAGAGTTGTCCAATCTCATTAGGAGTCTATGTCTTTGGTATTTGATAGAAATGGCAAAAGTCCCAAACGAAGGGAAGAGTTATCCTATTTATTATAGGGACAAACCCCTGGACAGGTATGAAAGAGAACCAGCTTCAGTGTGACTAAACGGGCTTCGAGACTTAATGCGGTAGCTTCTAGGAATCTCTCGTCGGAGGTGGTCGGCCGTTCCCGACCAACCATTGTTCACTGGAGTCGAACAATGTTTCCTTCAGCAGCAAACTCGAGTTATGGAAACCTTTCGCAAGTTGGGATATCCAAACTTGTGCAAAACATTGTTTCACCAACGCCTAAACATTGTTTTTTCAGCAGACAAACCTATTTCTTCGCAACTCTGTTTCTTCGTCATAAAACAGTGTTTTCGGAATGGACTGAAATGTTGTTGGTCTTCTTCGATGTTGCACCTAAGTTCAACCAACAACGAAGGAGGTGAAGGCATGACCATGTGTTTCAAGGTCAAATGATAAACTTAAGTTAGCATTCACCTGATCATGTATTTGCTTTTCACGGCTTCTTGTGATTGGTGGTGTGGTGTGTGAGGTCTAATATCTAAAACCTTGAACGTGCCTCTA
Source organism: Triticum aestivum (assembly GCF_018294505.1). Lineage (NCBI taxonomy): Eukaryota > Viridiplantae > Streptophyta > Magnoliopsida > Poales > Poaceae > Triticum > Triticum aestivum. Next base: position 12,256,473 of record NC_057805.1, read on the forward strand.
CAGACTGAACCCCTCGGCTTATATAGGCACCGGGGTATTAGGGTTTACAAGTATGTCGGCTACAACTTAGGGATGACATGCCAATCATTTGAATACGCCTTAAAGTGCACGCCAAGTCTTCGGGGGATTACCATCTTGAGTACGACATTCTTCAGTTGTTGGTAGGTCCTCGGCCCGACCCATGAATGGCGGGCCGACGTGGTGTGCACCCCCTAATCCAGGACATCGTCACCCGCCGACCACCTCGACGGATCCCAACAAAGTCCGCCCACTGAGGACCTCGATGGGGACAGCGTCGGCGTTGCACACCTCTTCCCGCGCCTCGCCGGTGGCGCCTCCGGCCTTATACCGCCAACCACCTGGTGCGGAAGGGAACGAGAGAGTGTGGACGGGGAATCGACCGAGCTGGTGGGGTGAGAGGGCACTTCAGCGCCCCACGTTCGCGTCGTTCTCACTCGGAACGAATGGCCGGTCGACGCCGACGCGGCATACGACTTGCGCTAAGATCCGTGCCGCCACAATCCAACGGTTCTAACGTAGTTCGCTGGGAAAACGTCCCCGGCTGCCGTCGGCCAGTTAAGATTTCCCTTCTTTTAGCTCTGCGTTTAGCAAATACTCCGTACTAGACAAAAAGGTAGAGGGAAGTTCACAAGCAGAGCCGTCGGCCAGAAAAGCGCAAAACGCACCAGGGTTCTCACACGACACGCCTCGACGTTTCCATCTTTCGTCACGCCGTGCTTCCATCCATCCATCCGTCGATCAATCAAAAAGCAAAGCTTATTAAAGTCCGCCCTTCCGTGGCCCGGACGTCGATGATCTGTGGGCAGCGGAGCGCGGCGACGGCGACCGGCGGCGGCAGCGGCAGCGCAGGGTAAGCGTGGCAGTCGACCAGGCCGACATACTACACCCATACGCCGAGGGCCAGGCGCAGGCACGGCAACGGGTCACGGAGAGCTCGCCGCGACAGGGACGTGACGAGCTGGCTCTACTCTACTAGTGGTGGTGGACGGCGCTGGCGTCGCTCTATTTTTTTTCGTTTTCCCCCTCCCTCCTCCGCTCTCCGGTTCCGGGAAAGCTCCCGCCCTCGCCGCTCGGGGAGCGGCAGAGAAATGCGACGGCGATGCCCCCCTTCCTCCTCTCGCTGTCCCTCCCAGCCCTAACCCTACCCCTGCCTCCCGCCCCCGCCCCCGCCCCTCGCCGCCACCGCGTCTTCGCGGCGCCCGCCTACGGGCCGCAGCCCTGCCGCGGCCGCGTCTGCGTCTGCGCCGCCTACAGGCCCCCGCCGCGGCAGCCCTACCGCCGCCAGCCCGCCCCGGCCCCGGCCCCGGACCCGCGCCCGCGCCCGTCCAATGCGCCCGCGCCGCCGCAGCGCGACCCTCGGGGCCAGGAGGAGGTCGAGGAAGCGATCTACGACTTCATGCGCCGCTCCGACAAGCCCGGCGCGTTCCCCACCCGCGCCGAGCTCCTCGCCGCGGGGCGCGCCGACCTCGCCGCCGCCGTCGAGTCCAGCGGAGGCTGGCTCTCCCTCGGATGGTCCTGGTCCTCCGACGACGACGCGCGGCGGCCGGCCGCGTCGTCGGCCGGCCCCGGCGTGCACCCTGACTACCCGCCCGAGGCGGGTCCTTCTGGCCGACCGCCAAACTCGGCGGCGGATTCCGTAAGGTGGGTAACCGAGCCGCTCTGTGATGTGTAATGTACCCCTCTGTTGATTGCTCTGCGACGACTTGCTGAATTCCGAGTGTTGCAGGGAGCAGCAGGAACCGACGCGGTCTGGGAGGCAGCCGGAGACGGAGGAGACAGAGTGGGTGCCTGCTAAATCTCTTTTGAGTTATTTTGATTGATATGTTGGTTCCTTATTGATTTTGCTTCTTGCTCCGTAATCGATTGCAGGGAGGCAGGGTCTGGAGCAGGCCTGGAGGGAATGCTCGCCAGGCTGCGGAGAGAGAGGGAGCGTGCGCGGCCACCGCCACGCAGCAAGAATCAAGCGGGAGGGCAAGGTCAAAATGGCGGTACGCGCATTTTCGATTCTCCGCGTTCTATCGAAACATGTGTTGTTTTCAGTTGTGCAGCATGAGCATCTTCTTTGCAAACAGTTATATGTTTGTTGATAAGGTAACACCAACTTTTGCAACCAATGGAACTTTGCATAGCATAGAGCTCATTGTGCCATAATGTTTAGTTACAGCCCGTGGAAGGTGGCTTAACGCTCTGCTGGATAAAATTAATGCTAAGCTCATGCCGGGCAGGAAGGAAGTGCCGTTGACAATAGTTCATGCAAAAGCTGTCTGTTCTCACGGACCGGACTTCCCTTTCCCCTGACATATATAACTAGCAGTTCAGTAGTTTAGCGCTTTCCATTTAAGGTTGCAAAGGGGACAAACGTACCGTTTTTTGTTCTATGTCGCATTCTAAAAATAGAAGTTTGGCATTAGAACTTTATTTCTCATGATCCGACATATTTTTTGTCGTCGTGCTACTGCTTGATGTAAAGTTGTTTGCACCTTGACAGCACTGCAATTATTTGAGTAATCGTGAATCTACGGAAGACTACCACATTATTTTGTTTGTGCCTTTTAATCATAGTAGTAATATGTTCTGTTACATACAACTGGTTTAGCTTTGTTATTACTCTGCCCATTTCAGCATTTGGTCCTTCCAAGCTAATGGCCCTTTTGTGTTAAATCTCTTACAATACATGGAGCATAATTCATTTTCCATTTCAAATTGCCTCTGTTAATAGTTGCCCCCTAACACCTAAATGAATTGAAGGGTCCATGCTCCCTAGATATACATGGTTGATTGAAGTTAGTAGACTCTGCGATTTGCAAATATATTTACTAATTAAGGACCGCTTTAAGATTGACCATGTGTTTAGGTATTTTACTGATTTAGTGCACACGGATCATTTTCTCGGTACTCTATTAGTATCAACAGTAAAAAGTACACATTGTAAACTTTTGGCTGGAGACTCAGAGAGGAAAATTGAAAGAGTTCCACCTTATATAATTGAAAGAGTAGAAAATAGTGTTGGTTTGTTATTGATGGACAACTAATGGATAATTTTTGTTAGAGAGCTTCTGGATAATTATGTATGTGAACCTTTATTCTGATGTACCATATACTTAATTTCTAGCTGGTGTTTCTTCATTTGTATATTAATGATCATACTTCTGTGTTACATACATGCAGCTTTAATGAACCATAATGGAGCTCCTAGTCGAAGTCCAACTGATGGCATGTACACTCGAAGGATACCTGTGAATGGAAATATACATCGCTCTCATTCTCAAAATGGAATACCAGAGGCCAACAAATCAAGTAGTTCGGCCAATGATGCATGGCGAACATGGTCTCTTGACAAGAGTCGGTTTTCTGATTTTGAAGGTTATATGATAACTTAACTTTCTTTTGTTGCACATCATATCTTATGATTATTTCATAACATGTTTAATATGCTGACAGCCGCTGAGATCCATCCTTTGAGCAGAAAACCACCGAAACGTGCTGACCTGGACACTGTGTTGATAGAAGATGATGTTCCCGGACCATCTAATGGTGTGGTTATAAATGATTATCCTAGTGATCATGTAGACTCTGAAAGAGATGAGATACATGCACGTTTTCAAAATTTGGAATTCGATCTTGCAGATTCTCTTAAGACATTAAGATCAAGATTTGATGGAGTTTCGTCATATATGGTGTGTCTCGTATCATCTTCTTTACTTATCTATCTTTTGTTGTGAAATACTGATGGGATACGTGATCTTGAGATTTTAGTGTGGTTTTGCATTCAGTTTTCTTCACTTGTGCATTTGTAAAGTTGTTTATGCATTGTACTAGACATGGCTCTGCTGTTCCTAACAAAACACACCCGAAGATATGGTTCTGCTTGCTCTAATTTTCTCTTTATGCACTTAACACTGCCTGCATCATACCCTCGCACATCACTAGAAAAGTGCCATCTTGGGATGCATGCAGTCAAATTTTTTGATTTTGACTAACACTGTAACAGTATCCTCATCAATATGCAGTCTGACAACATGAAAACGGTACAAGTTCATTTGCCAACGGAACAACTTCCATAAATTTTGATTTTATATCTGTAGATATTCACTGTATATCCCCTATCTTGTCTTGCAATGTTGTGATTTCGCAACGCAAACAAATGATTATCGCTAATAATATTCCCTTGCAGTGCTGATTGCTGAATGTAGTTGTGTTCTCTACGAGGAAGTAGTTAGCTAGTCGCGATATAAAAAGCACAGATACGGAGACATGGACACGGCGATACGCCTAGGGGACACGGGATACGGCATTAAACAGCCATTCAGGGATACGGCGAGTATATATGAAAAAAATTAAAACATGCCATGTAATATAGAGTTAAAAAAATGAAGAGAAACTGAGATAAGATCAGAATACTGCCCCATTTCCATTTGTTGTATTGTTTTTCAAGTGTTCAATGACTGAATTAATTGATCCTCTAGACCCATGTCATTGCAACTTGCAAAATACATCAAATGCTAGTATTAGTCTATTAGAGAGTAGAGACTGGAGAAGACATGCAACAAAGGATGCAGGTGTAACTTTCACCCTCACCCACGGACGATTAGCCACCGGCAGTGGCGCTCCCAAACGCCATGCTCCCTAACATCAAGCAACAATCAAAACAGCAGAACCAGGCACCAGCATGCAAGTGAGCAGCAGCTCAAGAGCAAGCAGCAACGGCATGGACGCATGGGGAAGCAAGCAGCAGACTCAACAGCAAGAAATCGAGCAAAGATATGAAGAGGTTGAGAAGAGGCTGCTGGGGTTATCTGCTCGAGCGTGGTTGTCATCGGGCGGTTGAGTCCAGGGGGCGGTGGCGATAGCGCGTTCGACTTGGAGCAGCGTTCCTTTAGTGGCAAGCGTGTGTGCGACCTTGCAAAATAGGGTTTGTATCGGGCCGAGGCTGTTATTGAGCTTCCTGTGTCCCCAACGTATTCCATACGTATCCCAGCTGTGTCTTTGTTTTTCTCCTTTCTTTAATTAGGAAATCAGGGGATACTGGGGGACACGCGTATCCCGGCATGTCCGGCCATATCGCCGTGTCGCACCGAATTAGGACGGCAATTCGGCAGTTTCGGCCGTTTCCATGCTTTGTTGGTCGCAATGATTTAGTTTGCAAATTATTACACATTCTTGTTTTTTAGAACCATTGTATTACTGGTAGGAAGTTTCTGATTTTCGAGACTCGGCCGACGCTGATATGAAACTAAAACGATAATGGAAGATCTTGATGCATCTCATCTTGACTTTTCTAGAGGCAATATACTTGTTCTGAGCATCCATCTTTGCCCTTCCATTTTCCAGTCAAATGGCGAAGAAGCAGATGTGGTAAACGGGTTCTCTGATGATTGGGAATTTGAAGAGACAAAAGTAATGCATGCCCAGGAAGAATTACGGACAATCCGTGCTAAAATAGCAGTATTAGAAGGCAAGGTGGCGCTTGAAATAATGTATGGTCACTCACAATTGAATGTTGATCATCTACGCTTTTTATTTTGTATCAATCTCTTTTATGACTTATTCTGTTGATATCAGTGAGAAGAACAAAATAATTGAAGAAAAGCAAACGAGGCTTGATGAAGTTGAGAAGGCTTTGAGTGAGCTCCGCACAGTATCTGTTGTATGGCCCAATCCTGCTTCAGAAGTTCTATTGACCGGTTCTTTTGATGGGTGGACAAGCCAAGTAAGTCCATGTCCCAATTCTCTGCTTAATTAATAAATATATAAACTTCACCAAGTAACTACAAAATGGGTGGCAGTTCATGATTTCAATTTCTATCACTCTTTGGTGTTAGTTGTCAGGTGAATTCCATTGATTTATGTATTAAGTTGAATATTAATGAAGAGAGAAGCTGGTTCTATTGCTGCTCTCCTAAGTTGTGTAAATGCAATTTACTGCCAACACCTTATCATGTGCACAGTTAATTCATTTCTTAATGAGTGCAAAACAAACACATACAGCAAGTTATATGGAAACCTGCATCTTAGGGAACATACTCCCTCCAGTCCATATTACAGAGGGGGTACTTAATTTGATGTGGTTCACACACAAGTAAAGTAACTTCAGGAACTAGCAACATGGTAGTTACGAGAATGGTAGGGATCGAAGGCGCCAAGTGCTTTGAAAGATGTTTATTACGTATATGTTTCTAGGAGTAAAGCAAGTTTGTAATCTGATTTTGGTTGTTGGTGCTGTTTTTGGCATAGGCACAATTGTGATGACACGTGTCCATAACCTTTGTGTTAGAAATACTACGTGTTATTTGGATTTGAAAGGTTAGAAACATTGTTTTATATGCCAAAAGAAAAAGGAAAAGCACATGGAATCTTCATATATTTGTTAATACTCCTTCCATTCCTTTTTATGACTTGTATTGGTTTGTTGGAAAGTCAAGCTTTTCTACCTTTGACCAAGTTTATAAAAAAAAATCAATGTATGAATACTAAATACATACAATATGGAAATATTTTTCATGAAGGGTCTGATGATACTGATTTGGTATTGTAGATATTGATACTTTTTTCTATATAAACTTGGTCAAAGATGGAAAAGGTGGACTTTAAAAAAACATCTTATAAAAAGGAACGGAGGGAGTATGTATTTATCATTTTATATTAAGTGGAAACTGAAGCAGCACAATTTTACAAGAGCTTCACTAGGCAAGACCTAGCAACAAATATACTACCTCTGCAACTTTTTATAAGACATTTTTAGAGTCTATGACAATGTGAAAAACGTTTCATATTAAGTTAGGGAGGGAGCATATCTTTATCTGGTACCTTTAGCTGAGATTTAGTCAGTTCCTAGGAGGATACTGGTCACATGACTGACATATCCAAAAAGATGTTCTTCAGTTCGAGCACATATAGGATAGGTACTAGATGTAGAAGCCTGAAGGACAACATTCTGCCATTATAGATCTTAGTTTCACTTCCATATGTATGGGGGTGCTGTTTAGTTTTATTTTGTATACATGATATTTGCATTTCCATGGAGCACACAGCACAATTCAGATCAGCCAGCAGAAGAATGTTAGTAATACAAATCAAATTTGGTTCTAGAGTAAGAAATATTACCTGCGTCCCAAATTACTTGATCTAAGACAAGTAATTCGGGACGGATGGAGTATGAATTTGTTATGCCATTTCACCTCTCTTGTCGCTCCTTTGATATAACTTTCAAGATATTGAATAATTAAACATCTAATTGTATGAATGTCCATGGAATGTTGTCTGCTTTGGGCTGTGTACTGCAGGAAGTCTCTCTGTTAATATATATAGCTCTGTGTTTGCCTGCTTAATCACATTCTGTTCCATGTCATGCCTATGACACGTTTTGTCATCTATACATCGTCATCGCTATCGCCTTATTCTTGAGTATAATCAAACACTGGACTATTTTCCTTTTTGTAGAGAAGGATGGAACAATCAGAAAGCGGCATTTTTTCGTATAACCTGAGGTTGTATCCCGGTAGATATGAGGTAATGGCGTGCTACTCTGCTTCCATTGTCACTACTTTCACATCATCTGATAGTGGGTGTTCGTTTGTGCTTCAGATTAAATTTATTGTTGATGGTGTTTGGAAGAACGACCCGCTGCGCCCTACCGTGAACAACCATGGGAACGAAAACAACCTTATGATTGTCACTTGACCTGCCTGCATCCTTGTAGTAACTGTGTAGATTATAGATTGTCATCAACAATGATTGGTGCCAACTGATTAGATCGCTTCTTTCTTCCTTGTAGCCTGTCAGTTTTTGCCGCCTGTCGTTTCTTGATTGTTTTCTAGAGCCACGCATGACTTGGACAGTGTAGGGTCAGGGTGTTGTCTTTCACCCCGCTGAGATGGGAGAAGAATATAGCTGTTGGTGTGTGTGTTCTTTCCTTCCCCCTCTTTCTTCTCCCTGGAGAAGCATAGCGGGGCACTCGAATGCCCCGGTGGCGGTTGGGGGTAGTTCGCCATCGGTGTCTCGGGTGTGTGTAACAATGTACATATCTGGTGATAGCAAAGTTGTCCGTGGTTAGTTTGTCAAGGTGGTGGCGTGCCTGTCAGTATGCACGCACTGGTTCTTACTAAGATCCAGCCCGGGAACTCATCTGATAGAACAGAGCATGTCAAATGCATTGGTTGGGATTGGTTGGGATAGCTATCGGTCGGCAGAAGGTCAGCAGCTCAGGCACAAATACAAAACGCAGTGGAGATGTGAGCCTCCATTGGGTCGTCACAGTACAGTTTGAAGGCATGCATGCCTGAAACACCCCACAAGTACAGTGAAATCGTTTATCTTTCATTTGAACAACTTACAAGAAATCAACCACCCCATTGTTGTTTCTTTCATTTTTAACAACTTACAAGGAATTAACCACCCCACTGTTGTCTACAGTACATTTCTTCCTCTCTTTCCCCGCCCACTTCATCTATAGATTGATTGATCGATTTCATAACAGCAGAACCAAAAAATTATAAGAACGCAAAAGGGAAATAGCTACTGTGGTATAAGACACGTGAATTAATCACCTGACCTTATTCTACCCCCTTCTTTTGATCATCCAAATTGCATCAAGCATCCCTGGTCCCCTTGAACCTGTACCACCTGGCGCAGATCATGAAGTAGACGAAGTTGAAGACGCCGATGCCGGCGATCATCCAGTAGAAGAGGTCGAGCCTGCCCTTGTTGAGGTCCTGCGCCAGCCAGTTCTGCCCGCCCCCCGTGGTCCGGTGCACGATCGTCGTCAGGAAGCCGCTGAGGTAGTTCCCGAGCGCGAGGTTGCAGAAGGCGAGCGCGCCGGCGACGCTCCTCATGTGCTCCGGGATCTCCTTGTAGTAGAACTCTATCTGGCTGATGAGGTTGAATGCCTCGGAGAGGCCCAGGATCATGAGCTGCGGCACCATCCAGAAGCTGGACATGGCGGAGATGCCGCCCCCCGTCTGCGTCGTGCCGATGGTCGGCTGGTTGAGCGCGATGTCCCTGCGCCGGTCCTCGACGACGGCGGAGATGATCATGGCCACGGTGGAGAGCGCGATCCCGATGCCCTGGCGCTGGAGCAGCGTGAAGCCCTCGTCCTTGCCGGTGACCTTGCGGAGGCGGGGCACGAGGAGGCGGTCGTAGATGGGGATCCAGAGCGTCTGCGCGAGCATGGCGAAGACGGTGAAGGACGCCGCGGGGACGTGGAAGCTGCTGCCGAGGCGGCGGTCCGACTGCAGCGCGGAGAAGACGACGTAGGTGGACTGCTGCACCACGGCCACGTAGTAGATGATCCCGGTGGACCAGACGGGCACGATGCGGATGAGGCACTTCACCTCCTCCACCTGCTGCACGGTGCAGAGCCGCCACGGGTCGGCCGCCGCGGCGCCGCCGGAGCGCACCTCCTCGGGGGAGGCCACCATGGCGGCCTTGTCGAGGCACCGGAACTGGTCCGTGTGCGCGAGCTTGGTGACGATGGCGCTAGTGTGCGGCGGGTCGAACAGGTCCTGCTTGGGGTCCTTGGCCTGCTTGAGCGAGCGCTTGGCGAAGGCGGCGGCGAAGACCTGCACGATGGTGGTGAAGGGGGAGCCCTCGGGGACGACGCGCACGTAGAGGCGCGTGCCCATGAAGAAGAGCACGCAGGCGAGGAACATGAGCGCGGTGGGGATGCCGAGGCCGATGGCCCAGTTGACGTTGCTCTGCACGTAGATGATGACGGTGGCGGAGACGAGCATGGCGGAGGTGAAGGTGAAGTAGTACCAGTTGAAGAAGCTGTTGATCCCGCGCTTGCCCGACTCGGTGTGCGGGTCGAATTGGTCGGCGCCGAACGGCATGCTGCAGGGCCGGATCCCCGCGGAGCCGATGACGAGGAAGGCGAAGGCGATGAAGAGGACGGCGAGCTGGTAGGAGCTCGCCTTCTCGCAGACCTCCCCCACGCCGCAGTCCGCCGGGTGCAGGCTGTCCGCGCCCGCCGTCAGCGTTAGGAAGAACATGCCCTGGGGTGGGAGGGAGGAGCAGACATTGTTAGTTACAGAATCGCTAAAGCAGCTTAACATTCACAATGCAGGAAAGGCAGATGGATGTGCATGAGGGCATATGTACAATGGTGCGCCACATAGGTTAAATACTTAGGTGAAGGAGAGAGAAATCATAAGCCTTCTCTTAATTAAGAGATGGTCTCTTAGCAACAATTGTCTCGTCACATATTCAGGGATGTCTAGTTATTGAAGATAAGACTAAGAATAATTCACTGTACGTTACTTTCTATTGTCTTGTGTAGATTACATGGCAGACGTAAGATAAGATAGCCTTATCAACCATTGTACATGCCCTTAGGTGAAGAGATGGCAGAAATGTATGTAGTGAAGAAGGTGAAGATGCAAGTAGACCTGTCCGTGCCCTGGTCATACAGACAGACGGGCCTATCTGGGTCCTGCATGCACTCCACCATGCACGCATGCATCAACGCCCGGTGGGCAGGCCCCAGCACACACCAGCCATTTGTCCAAACACAGTAGCGTCCCCACGCTCGGCCATACTCCCGTGCGGTAGCGCTGGTGCCCACGTACTCCCGCCTCCCCACTGCACTTTCGCCGCTGGTTAAAACCGGTAACCGGCAGCAGCCCGACAGTGCCGTTCACTCCTCCTTCCTCACCTCCCCGTGCGCGCCCCCACCCACCTCGCCGTGGTCACCACCGAATCCCCCGTTCCGACCCACGGATCCAGCCGGCCACGCGACGAGTCCAACCGCCGGGGGAACACGACACGGCGCGCGCTGGGACGCTGGGTGCATGCATCCCACTCCCCGCCCGCGCCTCATCAAGTGGCTGTCGTTGTCGCTCAGGCACAGGGAAGAACCTTCCAGCACAGCAGCTCGGCGGAGCCAGCCCAATGGCGATACCATTCTCATGATTCGCTCGCGTTTCGGTCGTGGTGGAGACAGGGACAGGTGTGGGGGCGGCCAGCGATGGCGGCGACTGACATTGACGCGGCAACGTGGGCTGCTGGCTGGGTGTTCCTGGACAATGCGCGGATCGAATCGTGAGAGGGGGGCCGGGTGGGGGCGAGCAAGAGGGAGATGTGCGTGTCCTGGAGCGTGCGCGCCATTTTTCCACGCAACCGGTGGCCGCCGCGTTGGGCCGGTCAATGTTGACGGCGGCTGCCATGCCACTCCGGCCGGCCCGCAGCGAGCCAAGACCGCCCGCCGCTCGTGGCTGGGTCGTGCAACTACTAGCTGGCAGTCGCTGCCAGGACAAGCGCATACTACACGTCCTCTGCCAAACAAAACAAAAAGAAAGAGATGGGTACATGACCGGATAAGGTGTACGCACGGATCATATCATCCATCATTGCGTGGCATGTACACTACAAACCTCTATCCAGACCAGGAGCACCTGTTTTCCTCGCTGATGAACAAACATGATGAGATCCGTATCGCACGGAGCCCACCAGCTTAGTAAGTAGCGGTAGAAGCTACTTACTGGTTGGTGGAATGATGGAGGACAGGAGTACGAGTGGCATTATACTAGTAGTACTTAGTACTACTACTACTTCACAATACGTCTTCAACAAATGGGCCGGCACATGATTGCGTCCAACTAAGTCGACGGCTCGGATCTCATCATACCATTGGGACCGTTCCCAAATATAAGTCTTTCTAGAGATTTCAACAGGTGACTACATACGGAGCAAAATGAGTGAATCTGCACATTAAAATATGTCTACATGCATCCGTATATTATATTTCATTTAAAATGTCTACAAAGACTTGTATTTAGGAACGGAGGGAGTACTACTCAGTAGTAGTAGCATGTGTAGATGTGGCGTGGCATGACTCGCTCGAAAAGGACAACACTCTTAGCCCCTTGGTCACCGGTTAATTAACACACGTAGGGCACTATAATATGGGGTTAGTGGAGCGCAAATCATGAGTTGCACCTCACTCACTTCTGCGCCGCTTCAAAGGCGCGCTTTAATTTTTCACGCCGCCCTTTTCACAGAGCGTCATTATGGTCAGGATTATTCAGGCCCCTAAGCATTCAGAAAACCTGGATGATTCCCGTTTAAATCTACCGTGAATTCGAGCCGTCCGATCCGGTACCAGCTCCTCATCAACCGTGCGGACTCCGTCCTCAACATACCAAGTCAACTACTCGTAAACGGCCTGAAACTTCAGCTCATCATGACGCTCCAACCGTTATTAGTGCTTGCCACATCCATTTCTGAGACAAGTAATTCCGAACGAAGGGAGTAGTTGCAAATTTCCTAATGCTAATCCACATCTACTCCAATCACGCGTCGGCGTCGAGCGAGAAGAAGAAGGCGCGCACGCACGCACGTGGTCGATCGTGCCATGTGCAGCGACACACAGTAAAAATTAGTACGAACGAGAATCGTTCGAGGCCACCTCGAAAGTGCAGGCTCGCACAGTGCGGCAGGACGGGCCACCAACCCACCCATGGATCTACAGTCCCGAAGCACAGGCACGAGGCAACTGAATCTCGAGCCCCGACCAACCCGAGAAAGGAAACCGCGGGAGCACAGAGCGCCCGGACATCCGCCTCGATCCCCGGCCCCGATCCCCAATTCGGAGGCCGGTCAATGGCGTCTCGCGTTCATGGACGCCGGCGATTCGCCATGAAAGCGGGCGAGAAGAGGGGAGGGACATACAGGGTGCGTGGTGGATGGATGGATCTGGTGGGAGTTGGCGGGGAGAGGGAGAGGGGCTCACGATGAGGGAGGCGACGGAGGCGATGGCGAGCGCGAGGTAGCGGCCGAGGTAGGCGTCGGAGAGGAAGGCGCCGACGATGGGGGCCAGGCTGGTGGTGCCGTTGAGCCCGTTGAGCAGCGTCGCGGCGTCCACGCTCCGCATGTGGAACACCTGCGTCAGGTACACCAGCAGGTTCGCCGACGTGCCCAGCGTCCCCAGCTTCTCGAACGTCTCGTTCCCTGCGACATGAACTCGATCAGCTCAGATCCCGGCCGGGGCGCGTCGACCGGCTCCAGAGCACGCACGCACGTACCTATGATGAAGGGCATGGCCTTCCAGCCGTGGTACTTGAGGGCGGGCCGCGGCGGGTGCGGGCTGTCGTCGTCGCCGCTGCTGCCGCCGCCGCCGTCCATGCCCTTGCCGGAGTCCATGCTCTTGAGCTTCTGCCCGGCCTCCTCGTCCTCCCGCCCGCCACCGCCGCGCATTCTCGCTCCGGCGGCCGCTGCGCTCTCGCTCTCGGCCTCGCCCCTTTCTCCCGGGGCGGGTGCGGGTGGGTGTGGGTTTCCTTGCTTCGGGTACCAGCAAGATGAGACTGAGGGGAGTGCTCTGCCTGCTCGCTCTCTTTATACAACGAAAGGGAGGGAGGGAACAGTGGTGGTCGTCACGATGCCAGGGTTTTCTCCACTTCCACTCCAACCCTTTCCTGTGCTGCCAGAAGCAGGGGCCCCTGCTGGCAGGGAGTATATGACTCCTTCCTTTGTTATCCGAACAACAGTGTTGTGTGCCCACCGGCTAGAGCTCGCTTGTTTAAAAATGAATGGATTTGCTTGTACATGATATAACATTAGAGCATCTACAACCGGGCTTGGCAAATCCGGCCTTCTATATGCCCACGGACTCATCCAGATGGGCCCTCACATTTCGCTCCCGGAATCCACATATCTGAAATCCAGACTCTCAAATCCATGAAAATCCATGCACAAGGATCATCCGGGAAAGTAGGCTCGGGAGCAAAGTAGTCCTTGTGCAGTAGCTTTGCTCCGGACACCCTATTCTGGTTGATCACTCTTCTCCCTTTGATTGAGCCTGAAGTTGAGAATATGCTCTACCTGCCGGTCCATTTCCTCTTGCATGCGCATGATCATGTTCACTTTTTCGTCCGAATCCGAGGAATCGAATAACTCATCTTGAATCATTTGATCAAGCTCCGTCGGTCCACACTCCTCGTCCAACAAAGCATAGACTCCATTCATTTTCCCTAATGAAATCAGAAAAATCCGTTCAGACAATGTGTCGAACACATCAACCACAAGGCAGAGCCAGAGAGTTGTCGGACGCACCGCGGTGGCGTCCAGGCCACCCACAGCGTCCCCACACGGCGAGGACGGGAGAGAGGACTGCTTTGCCGGAGCTGGCGGCACAGAGGCTAGGAAGGGTAGTGGAGCACATGCGGCGCAAAGTACTGAATTGATCAAACAAGGCGTCCTCCAACTGAGAGCAGTTTGCCTTTCCGACCACTTAAGCGTTTCTCCAGTCGCTCTTCAACATATTTCTGATACTTCTCCAATGTATCTATAAATTTTGATTGTTCCGTGCTATTAAAGTATCATTCTTGGATCTTTATACTCATTTACTAGCAACTTTATATCATTTTTTGGGACTAACCTATTGACATATTGTCCAATGCTAGTTGTTGTTTTCTGCTTATTTTTTACTTTGCAGAATATGAATACCAAAACGAAGTCCAAATGCCACGAAACTTTTGAAGATTTTTTTTCCAGGAGAAAAGATACCTAGGGAGCCAAAGAAGTGCACCAGAGGAGGCCTGTGGGGCCCACTAGGCACCAGAGCGCGCCAAAAGGCCCAGGCGCACCCTGTGACAACCCCTCTTACGCGTTGGGTAGCAAGTTTTTGTGGTTTGTGTGCAGGTGTAGTTTACATAGTGCTGCTCGGTTCTCCCATTGGATTGATAACCTTGGTTTCATAACTAAGGGAAATACTTACCGTTGTTGTGCTGCATCATCCTCTCCTCTTCGAGGAATTACCAACGCAGATACAAGCAATCAATTTCCACTTTGCGTTAATGCGATGTCAATAATGGATTGAAATTCTCAAGCATCTAACCAAGAACTGACATTGCACACAACCAAACAAATCAACATACTCTGGAGGCCTCTCATTAGCTTCTTGGAAATAAAGCAATTCACTTTTATAGAAGTTGATTTTAAGACCCGACATCTGCTCGAACGCTGAAATCATAGCTTTTTCAAGGTCATGTTCAATAAACGGAATAGTGTCATCGGTGTATTGCAGAATCGAGAGGCCCCCATCTACTAGATGGGACATTACCCGTGCAACTTGGTTAGCCCGCTCAATCAAAATGCTCATATCTGCGGCAATGTTAAATAACATGGGATATGGTGGGTCACCCTCGCAGAATCCGTTTTCATCTATAAGTCATGCATGATGTCCTCATTGACTTCTATAGCCAAACTACCATGAGAGACAAAATGTTCGACTGTTGGAAATATGCTCTAGAGGTAATAATATTTGAGTATTATTTATTTCTAGGTTTATAATTCATGTTTATGTTCTATGTTGTAACTGATATGGTTCTCAAACCTGCGATAACCAAGAGGTTCAGTGGAAAACTCGTGAGCACGTGTAGAGTTCTAAACGGTAAAACGGGATTCCTGGTCTTGCCTCTAGGACTAGCTCAAATATTGCATGATGGTTGTATTTTCCTAATTGTGGGCATAGTTAAATGTAACAGTGATGTTGGCAACTTTGAGGGCACCATGTTAGAAGAACACTTGTATTGAATGGACCAAAATTGATTGTTATACTATGAGATCATTTCGTCACAAGTTTATGGTTTATAACATAGAGGAACTTAACATATGCATAATTTCTTAGACCATGAAAGTATCGAGTAACTCCATACCATAGGATGCGCTTTGGGTTGTTCAAACGTCAACCATAACAGGGTGATCATAATGGCAACTTACATGTTCATCGAAAACGTATCATGAGGGACTAGATAGCTTGAGATTGGGATTTGCTCCTCCGGCGATGGAGAGATATTCTTAGGGTCCTCTCGGCGTGACGGTATCCATCATCATATGGCCAGACAGAGTATGATTTTCTCACAGGGATACCGAAACATGGAAACGACAAAAGAGAACAAAATCGGTAACAAAGAAATCGGCATATTAATCGTGCGTTAATTCGCTGGTTCCATCATTCCTCGGCCATGTTTTCTGCTGGAGACAACGGAGGACCGTTTTTTGCTGGAACCGGCATCATGGAGTGCTACAGCGGTTGGACGCAACGGCTACAACCGGCATCCACATTGCAACCACCATTGGCCGCGGCTGCTACAACAGGGTGACACAGACTGGCACGAGCGCAGTGTGGGCCACGTTTTGCTGCAACCATCGACGGGAGAAGCTGCAACTGATCGCGACCAAGCTACGAACGTCATTGGCGGAGATGCGCTCAGAACGACGGTGGAGCCGGCGACGACAGAGCTACGACGAGCGGTGCTCTGCAGCACACCGGTGGTGCTGCGAGATCGCCAGAACGGGCCAGGTGGTGTCTCCACGACACGACGGGGCGACGAGCTGGAGATCTGTGAGATGTGCGATGCGGTTTGCTTTTTGTCTCCGGCAGAGTGTGAGATCAATGACGAACGCCGGGGCTTAAATCCAATGGATGCCACTAGGCACATCGCACGGCAGCGCGGTAATCGGCCGAAATTTGGGCCGGTCAGCCGGCGCCTAGCGCTGCCCTTTTAACTTTTGGTCGCATTATGTAGAAAAAAAAGTCAATTTTTATTTTAAATTTTCGGTCGCATGGCACGAGTGCAAGCCTGGTTATTGCAGTCCTTTGCTTCTACCTCTAGAAGCGATTTTGCGTGCCGGGTCGGGTCGGGTCTCAGGTGGCGGCAAATTTGACAAATTTGACCTATAGACGAAATCAAATCATAGAATGAACTGTCCGTGAAACTATTTCACGCGGCTGACCCGTGGCGCCTAGCTCTCAGGCGCTGCACTAGTGCAACGCCTGGGAGCTAGGCGCTGCACTAGTGCAACGCCTAGGCTGCACACTGACTTAGTAATTTTCTGATCACACGGGTGCGACGCTGGCCGTGTAGCGCCTATCTGTGAGGCGTTGCACAGTATAGTGTGGCGCCTTCGTGTCGGGCGTCACACAAAAAGGTCAGCCGCGTGAAATAGTTTTACGGATTTGATTTCGTCTATAGGTCAAATTTGTCAAATTTGCCTCAGGTGGCAGCGCTGCAAATTAACGAAGGAGCAGGGACTTCCAGTGAGCAGACCGACGAGCGCTGCGAGTCGCCGGCGTTCCCTCGACGGACGCATGGCGTCCACCGTCAAAACAGGAGCTGTTTACATCATCCGTCTTGCTATAGTTCGACCATGAAAGGTGTCGGTGTGATTTTGTATCTCACGAGACCACACTCGCACGCACGCGTGTTCCCGGTTGCCATTTTTGAATCGGTTGTCGCCCTCCTGCGTTTTTGTAAAAGATGAACTTTGGTCTGGACAAAAAATAGACTTTTTTTTTTGCGAGAAAACTTTGAATCTATTCATCTTCTATCATAGCAGTACAACGAATATCAGAAATAATAAAAATTATATCCAGATCCGTAGACCACCTAGCGACGACTACAATCACTGAAGCGAGCCGAAGGCGCGCCGCCGTCATCACCCCTCCCTCGCCGGAGTCGGGCACAACTTGTTATAGTAGACAGTCGGGAAGTCGTCGTGCTAAGGCCCCGTAGGACCAGCGCACCAGAACAGCAACCGCCACTGATAAGAATAACATAGATCGAAAGGATCCAACCTGAAGACACACGAACATAGACAAACCACAACCAGATCCGAGCAAATCCACAAAGGATAGATCCGCCGGAGACACACCTCCACACGCCCACCAACAATGCTAGACGCACCATCGGAACGGGGACTAGGCGGGGAGACCTTTATTCCATCTTCAGGGAGCCGCCGCCGTCTCGTCTTCCTGAGTAGGACACAAACCCTAACAAATCTCGAAGGAACGACTAACAACGGAGCCCTCCCGCCGGTCCTTGCCAGGATCCACCGCGCTCCCATGGCCCTGGGGCCACCGGAGACGAGGCGGACCTGCGGCGGAGCCGACGAGAGGCACGAACCCTAGCTTTTCTTGGAGAAGGAGGCGGCGGCTGGGACAAAAAATAGACTCTAATAAAATAAAATAAATAGGCGTGGACAAAGTTAGGCTGACGAGTCCTTGATAATTTGCTGCACCCTTTTTCTGGCGCGAGACGTAAGAAGGAATGATGTTGAGCAAAAGGGAAGCCGCATTGAGCTTTCCAGCCTGCACGGATCGATCGGTAGGAAGAGAGGATTTTGCAGGGAGGGCCCTCCAGCTCCAGCTCCAGCGCAAGCCAACGACGAGGTTAGGTTGGGTGCCGCCCCGGAGACCGTGGTGTTTGGTGGTTGTTGGAGCGAGATCGTATTGTTTTCTTGATGGATGGACGAGTTGTTGGCACGGCAGCGTCGCCGTCCGTGGACTGGTGTGTGTGAGCGAGTGGGAGCTCGCCTCATAATTGAGGTTCCTTCGCACATGCACACACGCAAAGCAATGACGTTTCTTTTGAGGTGCCATCTCTCTCTCTCGCTCACTCACTGTCATACACAAACACAACAGTATGACGGACCAACATTATGGATGGATCACGGATGGAAGAATCCGTCTTGCCTAACTAGGGTCGCCCACCTATAAAAGGCCCACGAGTGCCTTTTCCCTCTTCCCACAACAAGCAAACCTGGTGCGGTAAGATTCCCGGTGCTTCACGGTGTACAGGTGGGACCGTGGGAAGAATGCTACATAGGCGAAAAGCCGGCGTGGCAAAACAATTAAGGAGATAGGGCACTTTGGCGACTGTAGAAAGAAACAATGTCAAATGTGTGGACCTACGCAAACTCACAGAGCGGTTGGTTTGGTTGCTACAAATCGAGTGAAGAAGCTTAGGTACATGAAGCTAAGCACCTATGCATCGAAGAGTTTTAGTTTTAAACCATTTTACATCTCATCTAAGCACTCTCATTCAAATCAAAACTTGCAGCATTGATCACCCAAGGTCACGGGCTCACTGTACAGTTGACCTCCCTTCTGAATGCCCTAAACAAGAGCCCACCAAACATCACTCAAGTTGCCGCGAGATGCAACTTGTGCTTTCTTATCTAAGCGCCTATGCACTGCAAGAGGCTTAACAGACTAGCCAATAAGGTATTTACGAGAAGCAATCACTACCACTCCGTAGTTTGCTCGTCCAAATCTAAACTTGCCGCATTAATCACCCAAAGTCACGGACTCACTGTACAACTGACCTCTCGTCTGAACGCCCTAATTAAACTAGAGCCCACCAAACATCACTCAAGTTGCTGCGAGCTGCAACTTGTGCTTTTCTTTTCAGTATTGGTGATTGATTCATACTTATAGAAGGAGGTGCGCGAGCCGTGTGCGTTGTTTAATCAAGCAACCAGCCGCCTGAAAAGCCCTCGAGATTCGTCTAATCGAGGGGCCTTTTAGGTTAAATTAAATCCTGCACAACACAAGTGATCCAAACATGTTGCCACTTGCATGGGCAGATGATGGATCATGCACCTGCACACACATGACTTCTTCACCAACTATAACAAAATTAACAGGTGCCAGGGCATCTTCACACGAAGGTTCAGGGCCGTATTTGTTTTTCTAGGTGACACGAACGAGCGCGTCGTTGATTGGTGCGTGCTTGCTTGCTTTCAGTCGTCACGGATCATCGACCTAACGATGAGTATTGTCTAAAATTTGAAAAACAAAAAGGATATTAAAACGGTCCTACTTCTCTTTGGATCTACTGGCTGCTGGTTAATCAATCATGCAATTAATTAGTCAAAGCACAGTGCCTGGAGAACAGTGCAATGGAGGAATTGACATTTGAGATGCCGGTTTCTGACACGGACTTAACTGGATAAGACTGTTAAGAGAGTGCCCAATCATGCTCCGGGTAGTAATAGAATCCTCGTGGGTTAGTTAATTACAACTCCGGGAGTTTACTTAGGCGTCCTTTGGTTTAGAGGAATTTTGTAGGAATTTCATATGATAGGATTTTTATAGGAAAAAATCCTTTAGAGCCCTTTGGTTTGTAAGAATGGAATCCTATTCCTATGGAGGAATTCTTCCTATCCTCCACATTTCATAGGAAAATAAACATTAGCCTAGACTCAATGAAAAAATATCCTATGATGTGAATCAAAGGGCATCTCCTTTCCTATTCCTACTCATAGTATTTGAGATACATGTCATCTCATTTTCTATGACTTTCCTATTCCTACGATTTTTCTACCCTATGAACCAAAGAAGGCCTTACTCATATGATATCATGTAAGAGTCAATGGATTCGTAGCCAATAATTAGTAGTAGTGGCCAGTGACATGTATGGGGCGGGGAGTGACCATTCTTATCCATCTCCACAGCAGGCCAACCCAAGATCGTAGGCGTATTTTGATTTGCAGAAGGATGTAAAGGTGAGAAAGCATCCAAATGGCCCGACTTCAAATCGAGACTGGATCGAACTTCGGAGCAATGGCGGCGGCTGCATTTCCTCGGGATTTTTCACATGCATGAAAAACCGCGAGAAAGAATCAGGAAGGAAGCAGAGAGAATCGGATGGATCTGAGGACAAAACAAGGGCTCTCCTCCTCCTCCAAGTTTTACGCCAACTCGCTCGCCGTCGGTGTCAGTTCGTTGAGAGCTCATTATGGGCTACTCGTCACTCAAGTCACGTTTCATGGCATTGGTACTATTTGGACCCGGGTCTCGCCGGTGGGTCCCGGGTTAGGCCGTTAGGTACGAGTGGGCCCAGTCAATCAGAGTCAGCTCGGGTTGGTTGCTTCAAGGTCCTGCAATTGTCCTGGGTTGGATTGCGTCCCATGCAGCATCCATCTTATTCTCCTTTGAAATCCATGCAGCATCCATCTTATGCTCATGGTCATGGGCCGGGGAGAAGAAGAGTTGATGGAGAGCGCTGCTGGTGGCGGTGAGTTCTGACCGACGGCGGCACATGGGAGGGAACGCCCAGCTTTGGCGCCTCGCATCATCATCTAGGAGCATCCACAGCAGGACTTGATGGACTTCATAAATTTATTCCTCAAACGCAGGCGGACGCGACGCATTCGCGCACAGTGACCGGTCAGAGTAACTCCAACGTGTCGATCTAAATGGACGGCGCATTTGTCCGTTTTTTGTTTATTTAGGTCGGCCGCCCATCCGGCGTCCGCCCTGTTTTGCATTTGGGTTGGCCGCACGTCCAACACGCCGACTCATTTTCATGTCCGCGCTCAATTTTTAAAAAAGGCCCGTGACCATAGATCATGCCAACGACCATGTCTCATGCCGGCACCATGCCAGCGTCGGCATACATTGCCGGCTTCAAAAAATATTACCACATAGTTCGCGCTGGCACACATACCAGCACACAAAAAGGGGTGGGACTTGAGTTCGACCACGCCATCGCGGCCCCGTGGTCATGCCGGCACACAAGCCGGCATACAAAAGGAAAGCGCTCGCGGCCACGAGATCACTCGTCGGTGAACTTGAGCATGTCGGGCTGCATCTTCTCGAACCACGGCCTCTTCCTTGGCGACACGGTGTTGAAATCCACCTTCATGATCTCCACCCCGGTCATCATGCTCGCGAGAGCCACTTCTTTCGCCTTGGTCTTGACGTTGGCGGCCTCAATCTCTAGCATCTTGGCTTGCTTCTCCGCCTCCAGCTCAAGCATCTTGGCGTTCTTCTCCGCGTCCATCTCAAGCCTCCTCCTTTGGATTTCCATGAAGGCGTTCATTTGCTCTTCTTTGAAACGCCGGCGCTCCTCCTTCCTTGAGTCCTTGTTCATCATGCCCTCCACGCTTGCGATCAAGGCGTTCGATGCCGCATCCCGCTTGTCCTCCTTCTTGGAGTTGGTCTTCCCACGCGGCCGTGCCGGCTCGCCGTCCCCAACCTCCTCCACGGCTTGCTTCCCCCACGCGACTTGAGGGCGGCATATTACGCCTTGAACTTCTCCTTGTCTTTGATGACCCTAAAGCAATGGGAGAGGTTGAAGCACTTGCATTGTGCTGGACCTTGAATGTCTCCAAAGCTTGAAATGCCTATAATTGTTTTCATGCAAGCATATTGGCAAATGGTATGCAAATGAACACGCAAGCATAAACTTGATGACACAAAAGAGGGCGGCTTGCTAGCATACCATGTCTTGCATGCCGATGCCGCTCACGGGGCGGGCCTTGACGCTCTCAAGAGTGGCACAAAACTTGTTGCACTCTTGTTAGATCACCCTCCATCGCTTCGAAATGGACACCCACCCGCGCGTGCTCACAATTTGGTAAGGCGGAAACTTCTTGCGCTCATGAAACTCCCGGTGGACACGAATCCAAAAAGTTGAATGCTTTTGTTCGGCGCCCGTCTTGGTCTCTTGTCCAATGTCTCGCCAACACTCGCAAAGAAGCTTGTCCTCGGCCGCCGTGTATGCCTTCGTGCGCTTGCTCTTGCGCTTCGGCTTTGGACCGGCGGCTTGGTTGGCGAGCTCGTCCTCGAAAAAAGGGTCCACTTCGATGTCGCACTCGTCCTCTTCCTCTTGCCCGTAGTCGTCCGGAAACTCGTGGTCAAGTGGGAAGCCGTCCAGGTCCATGCCGACCTGATCACGCATGAAGGCTGCCTGATCGGGATCATAGCCAGCGGCCGGTGTGAACGCCCCACGGCCGTCCTGGCTTTGTGTCTCGTCGGGATCGTAGCCAGCAGCCGGCGCACCGCCCTCGAAGATGAGGTTCTGCATGTAGTCCTCGTCGCCGGCGGCCAGCATTCCGTCGAACAGGTTGCGGGCGTCCGGTAGCGCGCCAGCCGGCATCTGCCGCGCGCGTTTCCTCGCGCCTCCGGATGACGAGCCACCGGCCACCGGTGTGGCGTTGAGGTCAATGGGCGCGGGCGCGGGCATGGAAGGCGCCACCACGCTCACGTCGGGCGTGCACTCCCCGGAGAGGCGGGAGGCCTGCGGGTACACGTGGAAGCCGGGCATCGGGGTGCAAGCCAACGCGCGGGGCGAGTCGGGCAGCACCAACCGAGGGAACGCGGATGGGCCGGTGCTGGCCACGGTGGCGTTGACGAGGCCGTGCTGGCTAAGGTTTAACCCTAGCATATAGAGTGCCTCCCTCGTTGCCGCCGCGACGCGGGCGTTGGTGACCTCCTGCTGTGCGGCGGCAACGACGGCCGCAGCCGCAACGGCTTCATCCCTCGTGTCCGCGGCGTGCCTCCGGCCCTTCCTCTTGGCCGACTCCCTTGCCTGCTGTTCGGGCATCAGCGCCTTCTTTGGCTTGGGCGCGGCGGCGGTCTTGCGCGAGGCACGAGGCTTGCCTTTGCCGGAAGGGGGCGGTCGTCATGTCGGACGAGGCGAGGCTGGCGGCGGCGTCGAGATCGAGGTCGTCGTCCATGGCGGGTGCGGGGCGGGAGCGCGCGCGGGCGGGAGGGTTTTGGGGGAAATGGTGGTGGCTGCCACCGACCGGCAGGCCTGGGGAGAGGAGTAGGGGCGCGCGCGTCCGTCTCGTGTCCGCGCCGACTCAAATCCGGCTCAAAAATGGGCCGGGAATGGGTCGCCATGCGGACGCCAAGCAGACACACATCTATTTGGGTTGGCGCGTTGGGCCGCCTTTTGTGTCCGCGCTGACCCAAACGGACGCCAGCGGATGAAATGGGTCGCCCCGTTGGAGTTGCTCTCACACCTCAAATTAGCTACTTTGCATCCGAATCTCTCACATTTCAACCTCTAGATCCATACAAAGCATACAAAAATAAATTATATGTACTACATACTACGTACTACCCTTACTAAGCTTCATCACCGGAGATGACCACGACGTCGGTGCCGGGCGTCGGGTGAACAGGCACGTAGGAGGGCTCCGGCTTCTCCTCCTGCTCGACCTCATTCATGTAGGCAAGCATCTCCTCCACCTCCGCGGCGTGCTACGCCTCCATCTCTTGTCGACGACGGCGTCTGGCCTCCGCATCCGACTCCGAGCGGAGGGAATCAAGGATGGCATGCGCTCCGCCTATAGATATACGTCCCCAGTGTCCCCCACATCCTCCTGTCGGTGACGGTGTCTGGCCTCCGCATCCGACTCCGAGCGGAGGGAATCAAGGATCGTCTGCTACTTCGCCTACAGATCTACGTCCCTAGTGTCCCCCACATCCTCCTCCGGCTCCTCCTCCTCCGCGGCGTGCTGCGTATCCATCTCTTGCCTGCGACGGCGTCTGGCCTCCGCATCCAACTCCGAGCGAACGGAATCGAGGATGGCCTGCTGCTCCGCCTGCAGATCCGCGTCCCCGGTGTCACCCACATTCTCCTCCTCCTCCAAGTCCTCCTTCGGATCCA
This sequence comes from Triticum aestivum, assembly GCF_018294505.1. NCBI lineage: Eukaryota > Viridiplantae > Streptophyta > Magnoliopsida > Poales > Poaceae > Triticum > Triticum aestivum. The sequence continues at coordinate 12,280,670 of NC_057805.1, forward strand.
CTGCATTTGGAGGTAGCCCCGCGGGGATCCGGGCTTCGCTCTTTGCCCGGATTTGCTCAAGGAGCTGCAACCGGCACTCCGGTGTTAGAAATGGGGAGCCCATTATCGGGCAGCGTGGGGGCATGATTACTAGCGGTGGCGGACGGGGAGTGAAAAGTGGTGGCGGTGGCGGACGGGCGGAGGAAAATGTGAAGGGATAAGGTTTCGGTGCCGGCGGTCGGTTTAAATAGTCGGGTTAGGCACTACGTCGCTCGCGAGAGCAGCCCCACGCGGCGAAATTGGTCCGACGAGCTTGGGACCGCCGGGTGTCGGGATGATACCAAGTGGGACCCCGACGTCATCCGCGCGCCGGACGAGCCATATCTGCCTCATATTTAGGCTGGATATGGGGGTGCCGGTGAGCCCGGACGATTGAGTCTTGTTTGAGGCGCCCGTCTGGGTTGAATTTTCACGGCCGGTCAGCGCCCGGACGGCCCGCACGGACTGAGACGGGTTTGAAGCGCCCGGTTGTAATGCTTTAACCCGTCCGACGGCAACGGATGATGACTTGATGAGCGAGAGCGTTTGATTCCTCTCTTTCTCTCCTCATCTCGTCTCGCTACCCCGGCACAACCTTTGCATCAGTACGGCTACGACCAGGACGAGATGAGGCCGAGCAGTTGGCGTCCGGGTTGGTAGCAGCGTCGGTCGCCGTTCCGGTTGTTGCACCGAATCTGCTCGGCATACGTTTACCGAGGAAATTGCACAAACCACCTACTTTTGGTGCTAGGGTTGCACAAAACACCCACTTTACAGGTTTGTTGCACAAAACACCGTATATTGGGGTAATTCGTTGCAACTAGGTTTGATCCATCATTTAGGTGTGTTGACATGATTCCTGACAAGTTGATCCAGTTTGTAAGTGCACCGTGTTGGGGATCGTAGCAGAAATTAAAATTTTCTACGCATCACCAAGATCAATCTATAGAGTCATCTAGCAACGAGAGAGAGGGGAGTGCATCTACATACCCTTGTAGATCGCGCGCGGAAGCGTTCAAGAGAAGGGGGTTGATGGAGTCGTACTCGTCGTGATCCAAATCACCGATGATCCTAGCGCCGAACGGACGGCACCTCCGCGTTCAACACACGTACGGAGCGGGGACGTCTCCTCCTTCTTCATCCAGCAAGGGGGGAGGAGAAGTTGATGGAGATCCAGCAGCACGACGGCGTGGTGGTGGAAGTAGCGGGATCCCGGCAGGGCTTTGCCAAGCGCAAGCGGGGAGGAAGAGGTGTCACGGGAGGGAGGGAGGCGCCAGGGCTTGGGGTGCTGCTCCCATGCGCCTCCCCACTATATATAGGGGTGGAGGGGGCTGGTTTCTTGCCCTCCAAGTCTATTGGGGCGTTGGCAAAGGTGGGGAAAAGAAATCCCATCATTTCCCTTCCCCACTGATTGTTATCCCCCTTTTTTAGGGATCTTGATCTTATCCCTTCGGGATATGATCTTATTCCTTCTAAGGTGGGATCTTGGTGCGCCTTGACCAGGGGTGTGGGGCCTTGCCCCCACTACCCACGTTCATGTGGGTCCCCCCATGCAGGCGGGCCCCACTTCGGAACCTTCTAGAACCTTCCCGGTACAATACCGAAAAATCCCGAACATTTTCCGGTGGCCAAAATAGGACTTCCCATATATAAATCTTTACCTCCGGACCATTCCGGAACTCCTCGTGATATCCGGGATCTCATCCGGGACTCCGAACAACTTTCGGTTAACCGCATACTAATATCTCTACAACTCTAGCGTCACCGAACCTTAAGTGTGTAGACCCTACTGGTTCGGGAGACATGTAGACATGACTGAGACGACTCTCCGGTCAATAACCAACAGTGGGATCTGGATACCCATGTTGGCTCCCACATGTTCCACGATGATCTCATCGGATGAACCACGATGTCGAGGATTCAATCAATCCCGTATACAATTCCCTTTGTCAATCGGTACGTTACTTGCCCGAGATTCGATCGTCGGTATCCCAATACCTTGTTCAATCTCGTTACCGGCAAGTCACTTTACTCGTACCGTAATGCATGATCCCGTGACCAAACACTTGGTCACATTGAGCTCATTATGATGATGCATTACCGAGTGGGCCCAGAGATACCTCTCCGTCATACGGAGTGACAAATCCCAGTCTTGATTCGTGCCAACCCAACAGACACTTTCGGAGATACCCGTAGTGCACCTTTATAGCCACCCAGTTACGTTGTGACGTTTGGCACACCCAAAGCACTCCTATGGTATCCGGGAGTTGCACAATCTCATGGTCTAAGGAAATGATACTTGACATTTGGAAAAGCTCTAGCAAACGAACTACACGATCTTTGTGCTATGCTTAGGATTGGGTCTTGTCCATCACATCATTCTCCTAATGATGTGATCCCGTTATCAATGACATCCAATGTCCATAGTCAGGAAACCATGACTATCTGTTGATCAACGAGCTAGTCAACTAGAGGCTCACTAGGGACATGTTGTGGTCTATGTATTCACACATGTATTACGATTTCCGTATAACACAATTATAGCATGAACAATAGACAATTATCATGAACAAGGAAATATAATAATAACCATTTTATTATTGCCTCTAGGGCATATTTTCAACACACCGGTGGCAAAAAAAACCAGCCACATCAGCATCCAACTAAAATTGTCAACATCTCACGATCCTTTGCTCCAATTGAGTTGAATTTTCCCTAGAATATTAGCGAATGCATTTATGATTTATTGGATTATTTTTGCACAAAGTGGCTGCAGCCGCTGGCAAAGTGGACGCCGGTGATGGAGCCTAGCTAGCTCTCCTGCGTCGTTGGGTAAGCCTGTCTCCGTGCCCCCCTCCCCACCCCGAAGGTCTCCTCGTCTCCCTCTACCTTTGTCTGTTGGTTAGGTATTCTCTCCCCCCGCCCCCACACCCTCGTGAAACCCTATATTTTTAGGCAGAATTTTTGTTGTTGATCTATGTATATTTGTTTAGGAACATAAATTTTTGGGCGTTTGTATAATAGCATGAAACAATCAAAAATTACATATATGTTTGGGACATATTAGTGACCGCCCCCTGCCCCCAAAGGGTCGGCCATGTATCAGAGATTGTTTGCGCACTGTAATGAAAAAGAATCGTAGATCTAGATTTCATGTATGGACAATCCGTCCTATCAACAAACCCGAAAAAAACCAAGGTTTCATGGTCTTTTCTTTGGTCTACATGCGCAAATCAAAGGGTTTAAGAAGGGATACATGCCTTTCATTGATAAATATCTCACTTCCAATCGAAGGGTTTAATAATGGATGCAGGACTTCCATCGGTCAATTTTTTTGTTCATAATTTAACATTTAGAAAATTCAAAAATAATCCAATAAATCATAAATGCACTCACTAATATTTTGGGGAAATTCAACTCAATTGGAGCAAAGAATTGTGAGATATTGACAGTTCTAGTTGACTGCTCATGTGGCGGTTTTTTTTGCCACAGATGCACTTACAAACTAGACCCACTTGTCAAGAATCATGTCATAACACCTAAATGAAGGATTAGACCTATCCGCAACGATTATCCCAATATATGGTGTTTTGTGCAACAAACCTGTAAAGTAGGCATTTCATACAACACTAACACCAAAAGTAGGTGGTTTATGCAATTTTCTCTACGTTTACCTAGTCGCGGCGGGGAACCCGGATGATGGTATGATGCGTGCCGGGAGATCTCGCTAGCTGCCTACCTTCTTTTCACTGCCAGGAGTGGCACGTGATGATCCTCTCAATAGGAAAACATGAATGACAGAACTAGATGGCAAGATCACAATCTAACTAGTAGTATGAACTACTACGAATCATATCATCGTAAGACCATCTACAGCCGGTCGCCTCAAACCCGTCTCATACATCCAAGCGGACCGCCTAGTCACTGACTGGTCACGCTTTTTCGATCAAGCGAACGCCTCAAACGGGCTTCAAGCGCACGGGCTGACCGGCACCTCTCATATCCAACTCAAATATGGAGCGGATGTGGGGCGCCCGGGCGCGCCTGGCATGCCCACCACATCGGATCCGGCCCATGCTGGCCCGCCCGACCCTACATATATTTGTCCCCATCCGCTCGCCGAAGCAAACCCTATCCACTTCATTCCACTCCCCTCTGCCACCCGAACTCACCTCCTGCGGTTTCCGGCCTTCTCCACCATGGCAGGCAGCGGATCAGACGCCGACCGGTCCGGATCCGTCGACTGAGGTGTCATCCCGTGTGGGTTCGAGGAGGCAATGACAGTCCGCATTGCACTCCAACGCTCCCGAGAGGACAGTGCCCGGCCGACGGATGGATCCGTCCGCCGCGACACCATAGCGTCGGCTCACCGGGCGCTTAGGTCCTCTGGTGCTGGATCGTGGTCCCGGCAACCGGAACACCTCTCCTTCCCCATCACCGGTCGGGCAGAGTATGAGTCCCACAGGGAACGGGCGGCCCGCCGTGGGAAGAAGAGGATAAGGGCCGCCGAGGCCCGTATCGAGGCGGAAATGGCGACTGCGCGGGCGGCCGCAGAGGAGGAAGCCATCCGCGCCCCAATTATGAAGAAACGGCGGCGGATGAACACGCGCGCCCTCGCCCGAGAGCAGAATCGAGCGGTCCGTGCCATGGCCGAGCTGTCACTGAAGGAGAAGGAGGACAATGACGGCAAGGACAGCTCCGGCTATGAGCAGATCCGACTCGATCCGTACTGCATCTTCGAACGGTACTTCCGCGAGAAGGACGGCAATGGCGTCGGGAAGGGTAAGGGCAGCCGCGGATGAACTCCACCATAGCCAAACAAGCCAAATTTTTGTAGTCTGATGACATGTTTAGTTAGTAGTGATGGAGTAGCCGGACGATGTGTGTGCATCGACGTAGTTGCATGAGTTTGTATGAATTTGAGATATGGTAATTGAGATGTCCGGATATGAATTGCATTATTTAAGTGGTGCCTGGTCAGCGTCCGTGGATGCGTCCGCGAGTGTTTAAGAGGTCGGATTTACCAAGTCCGGCTGTAAATGCTCTAATTGCTATGGCCAACCTCCCAGAATCGTCGCCCTCGAGCTCTCGAGGGATGCCAAATATTTCCATGTTTCAGCAAGTACAGCCACGTTTGCGTCAGCAGGTATGAAACAACCAGGACGAAACCATGTTGTGTCGTCGGATTTTCAGGGCTTTGAGATCGGATTGCACCAGGCTGTCTTTTTCGTTGCATCTGCTTGATGCTCACTCCGCTGGCAACTTTGCAAAAAACGAAAACGACGTGTTTCGTCTTGGGCAAAACGGGAGCAGCACGGAATCTGAGAGGAACAATCGTGTATATATGCATGCCTTAGTTTTGGCAGAACAGTCGTGTATGTATAGCTCACTAGCAGTAAGCTGTCGTTGTCGCTTGGGTAAAGTACACGTAATAGGACCAGCTCACCAAACACGCACTCGAGGTCTCTCGTGTGGGCAAAGACATCTCCAACGTCGACTCTCAAACCATCCGGATACGTCCGGACCGCGGAAGACATCCAATAAGGGCATGTTTCGGTCCATTCGGCGGTCCGGACGGACCTTCTCTCGCAAAGTGAGGACAAAGTGGGTGGGGGTGGGGGGGGGGGGGGGGGGTTGCGGGAGTCCGAACAACAGCCACGTTGGACTTCGACACCATTGCCTGCACAGTCCAAGGCGGACATTCATGTGGTTGGGGTCTGCAGATGTCGAGGATGCCTGCGCGGCGGCCGGAGAGGTATAGCGATGACGGCGGATAACGAGGGTGCGGATGAAAGAAAGGGGTAGGGATGGAGTGAAAAAAGGGGACCGGAAGGGGAATTTCAATGGGCCGGGAGTGTCGGAGTCCTACGTAGCTGCTGTCCGGGCTCCCGCAAATGCCCCAATTTGCCTTGAGTTTGCGGAAAAAGGGACGTTCGAACTGACCGGCGGAAAGATACAAAACTGCGTTGAAAGGCAAAATACGTCCGGACCGCACGGTTCACACAGATGGGGCGGTTTGACAGTCCATGTTGAAGATGCTCCACAATGTACAAATTTGGCCCCTCAAACGCCCGCGGACGTGCCCGGTCAGCGTCCGCTTTGACTCCCTATTTTTTCGTTCACGCAGTCATCTCCCTCACTTTTTCCTTATATGTCCGGTAACATGCATGTGATTGGTGAAGAAGGAGAGGGAGAGAACGAAAAGAAAGAAAAAAGGTGCTCTACGACGGACCCAATCCTATCTAGCGGACGCAAGACCACTAACCGGGCACGCCCGGGCACTCCTCATAATCATCTCATATATGAGATGAATATGAGGGCTGCCGGATAGGCCGGACATTTAGCTTTGAAGGGTCCGGTTGTGTCAACTTTTTGCTAATTTTTGCTTCTATCTCCTGTCCGGCCAGTGATCTCCGTGCATGCCCGGTCAATTTGAGAAGTTCGGATGTAGATGCTCTTACTATAACAGATTAACAGCTGCGAGCCTGCGAGGGCATATTGGCATGAAAGTTCAGGACTATATTTTCGAGGTGACATGCTTGCTTTCAGTCGTCACGGATCATCGACCTAACAATGAGAGCGTAGTCTAATCTAATTTATTTAAAGATAATAAAATGATCGTACTGTCTCTTTGGATCCAGAGATGTTAGGAGGGAAGAAGCAACGCCAACGCTGACCGGCTAGTTAGTTAGGGGTATCAGTCATGCAATTAAGTAGTAAAAGCACAGTGCCTGGAGAGCAGTGCAACGGAAGAACTGACATTTGAGATGCCAGTTTCTGACACGGGCTTAACTGGATAAGACTGTTAAGAGAGGGCCCAATCATGCTCCGGGTAATCGAGTCCTCGTGGGTTAGTTAACTACTACTAGTACTTACGCGTGAGAGTCAATGAATCTGTAGCGCCAATTAGTAGCCTCCTGTTTGAACGAAGGGATGGATCTGAGGACAAAATTGAAGCTTTGCTTCAGCGATGACTCAGTCGGACTCAAATTCTACAACTCGCTGTCGGTGTCAGTTCGTTGAGAGCTCATTATGGGCTACTCCTCACCCGAGTCCCCCGTTTACATGGAAGAATTGTTAAACAACGTTGGACTCTTGGACCCGGGTCTCGCCTGTGGGCCCCGGGTTAGGCCGTTAGGTACGAGTAGGCCCGGCCGGTCAGTCAGCTCGGGTTGGTTGCTTCAAGGCCATGCAATTGTCCTGGATTGGATTGCGTCGCATGCAGCATCCATCTTCTCTACTCGTGAGAAATCAGCAGATATTTATTTCTACATGCACGTACGGTGCACACTGCAGCTGCTACTCAAGTACTACTGTACTCACGAGGAGAAGGAGTTGATCGAGCTGATGGTGGCGGTGAGTTGTGACCGACGGCACCATGGAAATGGAATGATGGGAGGGAACGCCCGGCTTTGGCGCCTCCCACCATCATCTAACCCGTCCGACGGCGATGATGAGAGCGAGCCTCCGATTCCGCTCTCTCCCCTCGTATCGTCTCACCTCGCTATCCCGGTACAGTCTTGGGGTCGCTACGACGGCGACGAGATGAGCCCGAGCAGTTGGCGTCCGGGTTGGTGGCGGCGCCACCACCAGTCCACCGCCACCGGTCGCCGTCCCGGTTGTTGCACTGAATGTGTTGGGCATACGTCTTCGATATAGTTCATCACAGATTGAGTACGGCCTTGGCTGTATTGCAAGCTTAGCAGCCGTGCTGTTTTAACAAGTGGGGCATGCAGCTTCGCCGTTTGTTTATTCTGGTGGCAGATTATTGGTGTGCGTCGCTAGCTTTTCCCCCGCGAAAGCACGAGGGTCCCAACTTAAAGTAGGCAGCCCCGGATTCGGATATCCAATTCGGCTCTTGGGAGCATGTGAAATGTTTTTCTCAAATGTCAAAAAAAAAGAAAAAAAATAGATGTGATTATTGTCACACCAAAACGCTACCTGCAAATTTTTAGAAGGATAGCTTAAGTATTTTGATCTGTGCAAAAAAAAAACAAGTCGAACAACAAATGTTACCTCCAAATGTTACACTTTTTTTATTTTTCACCGACGAAGCACCGTCATCCCGTTTCGCATGAAAATTGGCAAACACACTTGTTACACTAAAAAGAACATCCACTAAAAAATTCAGAAATTTTAAATTTTATTTACTGTTTATTTTGAATTTACTGTTCACTAGGGAGCATATGCACCCAAGAGTCAAAACGGCCCTCCCGGATTCGGAGATCATCCATATATACCATGCAACTTAAGTCTAATAAAACAATGTCTCTAATTCGACTAGATCCCGGATATCCAACAAGTTTTTCATTAACACATCATGTCATTCTACACATACTCCCCCTTCAGCTTCATCCGACGGTGTGTGCACGTAAATGGTTGTTGCTCTATCTTGTGGTACACCACGGCAGCGCGTGCGGGCTACATATAATGTGTAGACCAACATCGGGTGAATGACTCAATAAACGAGTTGAGCAAGAGGAAGTAAAACTTACGATCTCGTCCTCTTCCGCGTGCAATGGACACCTTGCCTCGAGCCGACGAACCATGTCGCAAAACTTGGTGACGCTGATCTGGATAGCATGCCATTGATACGACAACGATCTCACGCTGCATGGTTGAATGATGTACATGTCGTAGGATGCAATGTGCTTTCTGTTGGGGAACGTAGCAGAAATTCAAAATTTTCTACGCATCACCAAGATCAATCTATGGATTAACTAGCAACGAGAGAGAGGGGAGTGCATCTTCATACCCTTGAAGATCGCGATGCGGAAGCGTTGCAAGAACGCGGTCGGTGGAGTCGTACACGAAGCGATTCAGATCGCGGCCGAATCCGATCTAAGCACCGAACAACGGTGCCTCCGCGTTCAACACACATGCAGCCCGGTGACGTCTCCCGCGCCTTGATCCAGCAAGGGAGAGGGAGAGGTTGGGGAAGACTCCGTCCAGCAGCAGCACGACGGCGTGGTGGTGGTGGAGGAGCGTGGCACTCTAGCAGGGCTTCGCCAAGCACTACGAGAGACGAGGAGGGAGAGGGGTAGGGCTGCGCCAAGAGAGAGGGAGACTCGTGTATTCTGCAGCCCCAAACCCCCCACTATTTATAGGAGGAGGGGAGGAGGGTGCGCCCCCTCTAGGGTTCCCAACCCTAGGGGTGGCGGCCAGCCCTAGATTGGATGGAGGGGGCAGCCAAGAGGGGGAGAGAGGGGGGCGCGCCCTAGGGTGGGCCTAAGGCCCATCTGCGCCTAGGGTTTCCCCCCTTCCCCCTTCCCTGCGCCTTGGGCCTCTTGTGGGAGGCGCACCAGCCCACCTAGGGGCTGGTCCCTTCCCACACTTGGCCCACGCAGGCCTCCGGGGTTGGTGGCCCCTCCCGATAAACCCCCGGAACCCTCCGGTGGTCCCGGTACATTACCGGTGATGCCCGAAACTCTTCCGGTGGCCAAAACCTCACTTCCTATATATTATTCTTTACCTCCGGACCATTCCGGAACTCCTCGTGACGTCCAGGATCTCATCCGGGACTCCGAACAACATTCGGTAACCACGTATATCTATTCCCTATAACCCTAGCGTCATCGAACCTTAAGTGTGTAGACCCTACGGGTTCGGGAACCATGCAGACATGACCGAGACGTTCTCCGGCCAATAACCAACAGCGGGATCTGGATACCCATGTTGGCTCCCACATGTTCCACGATGATCTCATCGGATGAACCACGATGTCGGGGATTCAATCAATCCCGTATACAATTCCCTTTGTCAATCGGTATGTTACTTGCCCGAGATTCGATCGCCGGTATCCCAATACCTCGTTCAATCTCGTTACCGGCAAGTCACTTTACTCGTCCCGTAATGCATGATCCCGTGACTAACTACTTAGTCACATTGAGCTCATTATGATGATGCATTACCGAGTGGGCCTAGAGATATCTCTCCGTCATACGGAGTGACAAATCCCAGTCTCGATTCGTACCAACCCAACAGACACTTTCGGAGATACCTGTAGTGTACCTTTATAGCCACCCAGTTACGTTGTGACGTTTGGTACACCCAAAGCATTCCTACGGTATCCGGGAGTTGCACAATCTCATGGTCTAAGGAAATGATACTTGACATTAGAAAAGCTCTTAGCAAACGAACTACACGATCTTGTGCTATGCTTAGGATTGGGTCTTGTCCATCACATCATTCTCCTAATGATGTGATCCCGTTATCAATGACATCCAATGTCCATGGTCAGGAAACCATAACCATCTATTGATCAACGAGCTAGTCAACTAGAGGCTTACTAGGGATATGTTGTGGTCTATGTATTCACACATGTATTACGGTTTCTAGTTAATACAATTATAACATGAACAATAGACAATTATCATGAACAAGGAAATACAATAATTACCATTTTATTATTGCCTCTAGGGAATATTTTCAACAGTCTCCCACTTGCACTAGAGTCAATAATCTAGTTCACATCACTATGTGATTGTAATGAATCCAACACCCATGGGGTTTGTTCATATCTCGCTTGTGAGAGAGGTTTTTAGTCAACGGGTCTGAACCTTCCAGATCCGTGTGTGCTTTACAAATCTCTATGTCATCTTGTAGATGCAGCTACCACGCGCTACTTGGAGCTATTCCAAATAACTGCTCTACTATACGAATCCGGTTTACTACTCAGAGTCATCCGGATTAGTGTCAAAGTTTGCATCGACGTAACCCTTTACGACGAACTCTTTTACCACCTCCATAATCGAGAAAATTCCTTAGTCCACTAGTTACTAAGGATAAGTTCGACCGCTGTCATGTGATCCATTCCTGGATCACTCTTGTACCCCTTGACTGACTCATGGCAAGGCACACTTCAGGTGCGGTACACAGCATAGCATACTGTAGAGCCTACGTCTAAAGCATAGGGGACGACCTTCGTCCTTTCTCTCTCTTCTGCCGTGGTCAGGTCTTGAGTCTTACTCAATACTCACACCTTGTAACACAGCCAAGAACTCCTTCTTTGCTGATCTATTTTGAACTCCTTCAAAATCTTGTCACGGTATGTATTCATTTGAAAGTACTATTAAGTGTTTTTGATCTATCCTTATAGATCTTGATGCTCAATGTTCAAGTAGCTTAATCCAGGTTTTCCATTGAAAAACACTTTTCAAATAACCTTGTATGCTTTCCAGAAATTCTACATCATTTCTGATCACCAATATGTTAACAACATATACTCATCAAAAATTCTATAGTGCTCCCACTCACTTCTTTGGAAATACAAGTTTCTCATAAACTTTGTATAAAGCCAAAATCAAAGCGTACATTCCATCTCCGAGATGCTTACCCCAGTCCTTAGAAGGATTGCTGGAGCTTTGCATACTTGTTAGCATCTTTCAGGATTGACAAAACCTTCTGGTTGTATCACATACAACCTTTCCTCAAGAAAATCGTCGAGGAAACAATGTTTTGACATCCTATCTGCAAGATTTCATAAATAATGCAGTAACTGCTAATATAATTCCAACAGACTCTTAGCATCGCTACGAGTGAGAAAATCTCATCGTAGTCAACTCCTTGAACTTGTCAGAAAACATCTTAACGACAAGTCTAGCTTTCTTAATGGTGATACTTACCATCACTGTCCGTTTTCCCTTTAAAATCCATCTGTACCCAACAGCCTTACGACCATCAAGTAGTTCTTCCAAAGTCTATACTTTGTTTTATACATGGATCCTCTCTCGGATTTTATGGCCTCGAGCCATTCGTCGGAATCTGGGCCCACCATCGCTTCTCCATAGCTCGTAGGTTCATTGTTGTCTAGCAAAATGACTTCCAAGACAGGATTACGTACCACTCTGAAGTAGTACGCATCCTTGTCGTCCTACGAGGTTTGGTAGTGACTTGATCCGAAGTTTCATGATCACTATCATAGGCTTCCACTTCAATTGGTGTAGGTGCCACAGGAACAACTTCTTGTGCCCTGCTACACACTAGTTGAAGTGACGGTTCAATAACCTCATCAAGTCTCCACCATCCTCCCACTCAATTCTTTCGAGAGAAACTTTTCCTCGAGAAAGGACCCGTTTCTAGAAACAATCACTTTTGCTTCCAGATCTGAAATAGGAGGTATACCCAACTGTTTTGGGTATTCTATGAAGATGCATTTATCCGCTTTGGGTTCGAGCTTATCAGCCTGAAACTTTTCCACATAAGCGTCGCAGCCCCAAACTTTTAAGAAACGACAGCTTAGGTTTCTCTAAACCATAGTTCATACGGTGTCGTCTCAACGGAATTGCGTGGTGCCCTATTTAAAGTGAATGCGGTTGTCTCTAATGCCTAACCCATAAACGATAGTGGTAATTTGATAAGAGACATCATGGTATGCACCATATCCAATAGGGTGCAGTTATGCTATTTGGACACACCATCACACTATGGTGTTCCAGGCGGTATTAGTTGTGAAACAATTTCCACAATGTCTTAATTGTGTGCCAAACTCGTAACTCAGATATTCATTTCTATGATCAAATCACAGACATTTTATCCTCTTGTCACGACGATCTTCAACTTCACTCTGAAATTACTTGAACCTTTCAATAATTCAGACTTGTGTTTCATCAAGTAAATACACTTAGCATCTACTCAAATCATCTGTGAAGTAAGAACATAACGATATCCACTGCGTGCCTCAGCACTCATTGGACTGCACACATCAAATGTATTACTTCCAACAAGTTGCTCTCTTGTTCCATCTTACTGAAAACGAGGCCTTTCAGTCATCTTGCCCATGTGTTATGATTTGCATGTCTCAAGTGATTCAAAATCAAGTGAGTTCCAAACGATCCATCTGTATGGAGTTTCTTCATGCATATCTACCAATAGACATGGTTCGCATGTCTCAATCTTTCAAAAACGAGTGAGTCCAAAGATCCATCAACATGGAGCTTCTTCATGCGTTTTATACCAATATGACTCAAATGGCAGTGCCACAAGTATGTGGTACTATCATTACTATCTTATATCTTTTGGCATGAACATGTGTATCACTACGATCGAGATTCAATAAACCATTCATTTTAGGTGCAAGACCATTGAAGGTATTATTCAAATAACAGAGTAACCATTATTCTCCTTAAATGAATAACCGTATTGCGATAAACATAATCCAATCATGTCTATGCTCAACGCAAACACCAAATAACAATTATTTAGGTTTAATACCAATCTCGATGGTAGAGGGAGCATGCGATGCTTGATTACATCAACCTTGGAAACACTTCCAACACATATCGTCATCTCACCTTTAGCTAGTCTCCGTTTATTCCGTAGCCTTTTATTTCGAGTTACCAACACTTAGCAACCGAACCGGTATCTAATACCCTGGTGCTACTAGGAGTACTAGTAAAGTACACATTAATATAATGTATATCCAATATACTTCTGTCGACCTTGCCTGCCTTCTCATCTACCAAGTATCTAGGGTAGTTCTGCTTCAGTGACCGTTCCCCTCATTACAGAAGCACTTAGTCTCGGGTTTGGGTTCAACCTTGGGTTTCTTCGCTGGAGCAGCAACTGATTTGCCGTTTCATGAAGTATCCCTTCTTGCCCTTGCCCTTCTTGAAACTAGTGGTTTTACTAACCATCAACAATTGATGCTCCTACTTGATTTCTACTTTCGCGGTGTCAAACATCGCGAGTTGCTCAAGGATCATCATGTCTATCCCTGATATGTTATAGTTCATCACGAAGCTCTAATAGCTTGGTGGCAGTGACTATGGAGAACCATCACTATCTCATCTGGAAGATTAACTCCCACTCGATTCAAGCGATTGTAGTACTCAGACAATCTGAGCACATGCTCAACGATTGAGCTTTTCTCCCTTAGTTTGCAGGCTTAAGAAACTTGTTAGAGGTCTCATACCTCTTGACGTGGGCACTAGTCTGAAATCCCAATTTCAGTCTTTGGAACATCTCATATGTTCTGCGACGTTTCAAAAACGTCTTTGGCGCCTCAATTCTAAACCGTTAGCATTACGCACTGAACTATCACGTAGTCATCAAAACGTGTATGTCAGATGTTCGCAACATCCACAAACCACGCTCGAGGTTCAGCACACCGAGCGGTGCATTAAGGACATAAGCCTTCTGTGCAGCAATGAGGACAATCCTCAGTTTACGGACCCAGTCCGCATAATTGCTACTATCAACTTTCAACTAAATTTTCTCTAGGAACATATCTTAGTAGAACTAAAGCGTAAGCTACGACATAATTTGCAAAGACCTTTTGACTATGTTCATGATAATTAAGTTCATCTGATTATTTAATGAACTCCCACTCAGATAGACATCCCTCTAGTCATCTAAGTGATACATGATCCGAGTCAACTAGGCCGTGTCCGATCATCACGTGAGACGGAGTAGTCATCATCGGTGAACATCTCCATGTTGATCGTATCTACTATACGACTCATGTTCGACCTTTCGGTCTCTTGTGTTCCGAGGCCATGTCTGTACATGCTAGGCTCGTCAAGTCAACCTAAGTGTTTCGCATGTGTAAATCTGGCTTACACCCGTTGTATGCGAACGTTAGAATCTATCACACCCGATCATCACGTGGTGCTTCGAAACAACGAACCTTCGCAACGGTGCACAGTTAGGGGAACACATCTCTTGAAATTTTAGTGAGGGATCATCTTATTTATGCTACCGTCGTTCTAAGCAAATAAGATGTAAACATGACAAACATCACATGCAAATCATAAAGTGACATGATATGGCCAATATCATCTTGCGCCTTTTGATCTCCATCTTCGAGGCGCGGCATGATCACCTTCGTCACCGGCATGACACCATGATCTCCATCATCGTGTCTTCATGAAGTTGTCTCGCCAACTATTACTTCTACTACTATGGCTAACGGTTAGCAATAAAGTAAAGTAATTACATGGCGTTTTTCATTGACACGCAGGTCATACAATAAATTAAGACAACTCCTATGGCTCCTGCCGGTTGTCATACTCATCGACATGCAAGTCGTGATTCCTATTACAAGAACATGATCAATCTCATACATCACATATATATAATTCATCACATCCTTTTGGCCATATCACATCACATAGCATACCCTGCAAAAACAAGTTAGACGTCCTCTAATTGTTGTTGCATGTTTTACGTGGCTGCTATGGGTTTCTAGCAAGAACGTTTCTTACCTACGCAAAAGCCACAACGGTGATATGCCAATTGCTATTTACCCTTCATAAGGACCCTCTTCATCGAATCCGATCCGAGTAAAGTGGGAGAGACAGACACCCGCTAGCCACCTTATGCATCAAGTGCATGTCAGTCGGTGGAACCTGTCTCACGTAAGAGTACGTGTAAGGTTGGTCCGGGCCGCTTCATCCCACAATGCCGCCGAATCAAGATAAGACTAGTAACGGCAAGCAAATTGAACAAATCATCGCCCACAACTACTTTGTGTTCTACTCGTGCATAGAATCTACGCATACACCTAGCTCATGATGCCACTGTTAGGGAACGTAGCACAAATTCAAAATTTTCTACGCATCACCAAGATCAATCTATGGATTAACTAGCAACGAGAGAGAGGGGAGTGCATCTTCATACCCTTGTAGATCGCGATGCGGAAGCGTTGCAAGAACGCGGTCGGTGGAGTCGTACACGAAGCGATTCAGATCGCGGCCGAATCCGATCTAAGCACCGAACAACGGTGCCTCCGCGTTCAACACACATGCGGCCCGGTGACGTCTCCCGCGCCTTGATCCAGCAAGGGAGAGGGAGAGGTTGGGGAAGACTCCGTCCAGCAGCAGCACGACGGCATGGTGGTGGTGGAGGAGCGTGGCACTCTAGCAGGGCTTCGCCAAGCACTGCGAGAGACGAGGAGGGAGAGGGGTAGGGCTGCGCCAAGAGAGAGGGAGACTCGTGTATTCTGCAGCCCCAAAACCCCCACTATTTATAGGAGGAGGGGAGGAGGGTGCGCCTCCTCTAGGGTTCCCACCCCTAGGGGTGGCGGCCATCCCTAGATCTGATGGAGGGGGCGGCCAAGAGGGGGAGAGAGGGGGCGCGCCCTAGGGTGGGCCTAAGGCCCATCTGCGCCTAGGGTTTTCCCCCTTCCCCCTTCCCTGCGCCTTGGGCCTCTTGTGGGAGGCGCACCAGCCCACCTAGGGGCTGGTCCCTTCCCACGCTTGGCCCACGCAGGCCTCCGGGGTTGGTGGCCCCTCCCGGTAGACCCCCGGAACCCTCCGGTGGTCCCGGTACATTACCGGTGACGCCCGAAACTCTTCCGGTGGCCAAAACCTCACTTCCTATATATTATTCTTTACCTCCAGACCATTCCGGAACTCCTCGTGACGTCCGGGATCTCATCCGGGACTCCGAACAACATTCGGTAACCATGTATATCTATTCCCTATAACCCTAGCGTCATCGAACCTTAAGTGTGTAGACCCTACGGGTTCGGGAACCATGCAGACATGACCGAGACGTTCTCCGGCCAATAACCAACAGCGGGATCTGGATACCCATGTTGGCTCCCACATGTTCCACGATGATCTCATCGGATGAACCACGATGTCGGGGATTCAATCAATCCCGTATACAATTCCCTTTGTCAATCGGTATGTTACTTGCCCGAGATTCGATCGCCGGTATCCCAATACCTCGTTCAATCTCGTTACCGGCAAGTCACTTTACTCGTTCCGTAATGCATGATCCCGTGACTAACTACTTAGTCACATTGAGCTCATTATGATGATGCATTACCGAGTGGGCCCAGAGATACCTCTCCGTCATACGGAGTGACAAATCCCAGTCTCGATTCGTACCAACCCAACAGACACTTTCGGAGATACCTGTAGTGTACCTTTATAGCCACCCAGTTACGTTGTGACGTTTGGTACACCCAAAGCATTCCTACGGTATCCGGGAGTTGCACAATCTCATGGTCTAAGGAAATGATACTTGACATTAGAAAAGCTCTTAGCAAACGAACTACACGATCTTGTGCTATGCTTAGGATTGGGTCTTGTCCATCACATCATTCTCCTAATGATGTGATCCCATTGTCAATGACATCCAATGTCCATGGCCAGGAAACCATAACCATCTATTGATCAACGAGCTAGTCAACTAGAGGCTTACTAGGGACATGTTGTGGTCTATGTATTCAGACATGTATTACGGTTTCTAGTTAATACAATTATAGCATGAACAATAGACAATTATCATGAACAAGGAAATACAATAATAACCATTTTATTATTGCCTCTAGGGCATATTTCCAACACTTTCGTGCGTGAAACTTGTAAGTGCATCTAGTGCCACCCTTTATTGGTTTTGGAGTATTGATGACAAACTTGGTTGAGGGTCTATGTTTGCCAGATTCACAGGAGAACACGGGTAGAAGTCCCTATTGATTCGGTTTACCCATCAAAGATGACCCCTAAAAACGTATGAAGACATCGAAGATAATGGTGGTTCGCGAAGACATTCGTGTTGAAGATAATGGTACGCGAAGACTTTCACTTGAAGACAATGAAGTGCGAAGAGTTAGTTCTTTGGTAGTTTCATTTTTCTTCCTTCCTGAGTCATAGGAACAACCACACTATTAAATGGGGTTGAGGTAAGCAAAATCATAATAATGACATGATGCTCAACCTAAAATCCAATGTCTTCGAGCGAAGACAATGAGCCGGAGTTAGTTGAGTCAGCTTTACTTGGGCTACCGCGCGCGTCCGAAACCCGATCATTGGACATGTGTCGGTTGTCCATTGACCCAGGGTCATTTCAGACATATGATGTCGGGTTGCCTCCTGACTATAAATAGCCCATCCCCTCCACCATAAATTGGTGGCCGCTCCGAGTTTGTGCACGAATTTTGTCGTTTGGGACAACCCGCCTTCGAAACTTTTGAGAGAGAGTCCTTGCGAGGACAAAACCAAAACACTCAGAGCCCAAACTGTTTTGAGCATCACTGAAGCCTTTCTGTTCTACGTGAACTGAAGACTTGTTACACTTGAAGACTGTGATCTTCCAGTTGGTTAGGCGTCGCGTTCTGAGCATCCAAGAGTCATTGTGGATTGCCGGTGAACGAAGTCTGTGAAGGTTTGAAAGTCTACCTTAAAGACTTACCTGAGTGATGGGGCGAGATCTGCGGGTCTTAGCTCAAGGGAAATAAGGTGAAGACGTGGTCTTCCGAGTTCAATCTCAGCCTCCCTAACCAGGTGTACAGTTGTCACAGTAATTGAAACTGATCTAACAAATACAGTGTCTTCACCGAGGTACTGGTTCTATAACTTCACTCTTTTACTTACTGTTTAGTATCGTGAAGACATTGCATGCTCGTTCTGTTCGAAGACATTGTATGAAGTCATTCCCTCTGATTACATCCTTGTATTCACACTATCTTCCTTTTCTGCTCAATTCTACCTAGTAGCACTTTCAAAACTTTTCATGCACTTGCTCTCATAAGCGCTCCCCTCTGGTCCTGCCTACGAAATCCACTGATACGGCCAGCCATGCATCACAGAACAAACTCATCCTCAATGGTCGAGTAGCTCACCATCCTTCGTACTCTAAAAAACGACATAGCATTTGAAAATAAGCTCGATGGCATTTGACCGAACACCTGCCGGGCGTGGTGTACCTGGGTACAAACGGCTCCAAGGTGGAAAGCTCTGTCGTAACGGCGAGCGGGCGCGTCGGTGCTGGTTGCGGACGTCCAGCAATGCCTCTGTGGGGCCGGAGACGTACAACAGTGGCGGCGAAGGTGGAGGGTGTGGATGCAAAGCAAGGAGAAGAAGGGGCGGAGTGGAAGGAAATGGACCGGGAGGGGGATTGGGTGGTCCGGGGGTGTCGGCGTCCTATGTTTCGGGTGTTCGGACCCCCGCAAGCCTCCCCCACTTTGTCTTCAATTTGCGGGAGAAATCACGTCCGGACCGCCCGCGGAGCAATACGGACCCGTGTTGGATGGCTTCTGCGGTCCGAACAGCACGGTCCAGACGGATGCGGATAGTTTGTGGGTCCGTCTTGGAGATGCCCTTACGAGAACCAATCACTACCACTCCACAGTTTGCTCGCTCAAATCAAAACTTGCTGCATTGATCACTCAAGGTCACAGATTCACTGTACACAAGTGATCCAAACATGTTCCCCCTTGCATGGACAGATGGCTTAGAGCTTCTCCAGCCGTTGGCCCGCCAGGGGGCGTCTAAAATCGCCGCCTGGGGGTGAGCCGGCACAAAAAAAGGGCCTGGGGGCGAGTTGGTCCCCAGCCGCTGGCCCCAGGGCTGCCCCCAGACGCGTCTAAATTTTTTCAAAAAAGAAAACGTTCGGCAAAGTTCGGCTAAACACGTCTAAATTTCGGCAAACTTTGGCATATATTAGACATGTTCGCGGCTTTTTACATAGCAAATATATCTAAAAAGGAACTGGCTGAACACGGAGTAGTCGTCGTCGTCGCCGCCATCCTCACCGCCGTCGTCGTCGTCGACCTTCTCCTCCTTGACACGGCCGTCCCTTGTGGACCCCTGACCGGTGTCGCCATGGCAGACTGGTGGCGGCGGTGCGTCGTCGTCATCGCTGTCTACGAGGACGACGACTCCTCCTTCGTCGCGGCCCCAGCGGCACTGCTCGAAGCGCCGCAAGGCGGCGCACTGGCGCTCCCTCGCCATCTTCAGGGAATCCTTGCACGCCCATTGCAGAGCCGCATCGTCGTCGAACTCCACGTCGCCGTGTTCCGTCTTCATGGCGGGGAGACTCGGCTCCGTTTTCACCGGTGCGAGCCCCGGCTCCGTCTTTTGCTTGACGAAGCGCGGAGGAGCCGACGAGGAGGCGCGCCGGCCGCCCTCGTTGATGACGATGCCGGAGCTGCGAGTGCGCCGGCCGAGCAGCGTCTCCGCCGCGGGCTCGGCCTTGACGCCGGAGAGCCGGAGGAGTGGGAAGAAGACCGTGAGGAGGAGTGCGAAGAGGAAGACGAGGAGGAGCCGAACCTCCTGGGCATCCATTGCCCGACGCGTCGGCGGTGTGCCGGGGCGGCCGCCCTGGCCGGGGGAGGGTATGCCAGCGGCGGGTTGTTGCCGCCCTCAAGGTGTGTCAGCACGCCCTCGAGCGTGCGGCCGGGGACGCCCCACCACAGGTGGCGCCCCTCGATGTTCTTCGTGCCGCCCACCACCGGCGCCCCGTTGGTGGACGCCAGCCTCTGCTGCTGACGGCGCTCGAAGTACGCCGCCCACGCCGCTTGGTTGTCGGCGGCGTACTGGAGGAGGGCGAGCTGCTCGTCGGTGAGGGAGGCGCACGATCTCTACCTCGGCGGCGAAGTAGGGGGCGCGCGTGTGACGCCCCCGATTCAATCGTACACTAGTCATGCACGTAAATGTGTACGATCAAGATCAGGGACTCACGGGAAGATATCACAACACAACTCTACAACATAAATAAGTCATACAAGCATCATAATACAAGCCAGGGGCCTCGAGGGCTCGAATACAAGTGCTCGATCATAGACGAGTCAGCGGAAGCAACAATATCTGAGTACATACATAAGTTAAACAGGTTTGCCTTAAGAAGGCTAGCACAAACTGGGATACAGATCGAAAGAGGCGCAACCCTCCTGCCTGGGATCCTCCTAACTACTCCTGGTCGTCATCAGCGGGCTGCACGTAGTAGTAGGCACCTACGGTGTAGTAGGAGTCGTCGTCGACGGTGGCGTCTGGCTCCTGGGCTCCAACATCTAGTTGCGACAACCAGGTAGAAAGGAAAGGGGGAAAAGAGGAAGGAAAGCAACCGTGAGTACTCATCCAAAGTACTCGCAAGCAAGGAGCTACACTACATATGCATGGTTATATGTGTAAAGGGCCATAACAGTGGACTGAACTGCAGAATGCCAGAATAAGAGGGGGATAGCTAATCATGTCGAAGACTACGCTTCTCGCAGCCTCCATCTTGCAGCATGTAGAAGAGAGTAGATTGAAGTCCTCCAAGTAGCATCGCATAGCATAATCCTACCCGGCGATCCCCTCCTCGTCGCCCTGTTAGAGAGCGATCACCGGGTTGTATCTGGCACTTGGAAGGGTGTGTTTTATTAAGTATCCGGTTCTAGTTGTCATAAGGTCAAGGTACAACTCCGGGTCGTCCTTTTACCGAGGGACACAGCTATTCGAATAGATAAACTTCCCTGCAGGGGTGCACCACATAACCCAACACGCTCGATCCCATTTGGCTGGACACACTTTCCTGGGTCATGCCCGGCCTCGTAAGATCAACACGTCGCAGCCCCACCTAGGCTCAACAGAGAGGTCAGCACGCCGGTCTAAATCCTATGCGCGCAGGGGTCTGGGCCCATCGCCCATTGCACACCTGCACGTTGCGTACGCGGCCGGAAGCAGACCTAGCCCCCATAATACAAGCGCGAGCTTACGGTCCAATGCGGCGCGCGCCACTCAGTCGCTGACATCAAGAAGAGCTTCGACTGATACCATGACGCCGAGTGCCCATAACTGTTCCCGCGTAGTTGGTTAGTGCGTATAGACAAAATGGCCAGACTCGGATCAAATACCAAGATCTCGTTAAGCGTGTTAAGTATCCGCGAACGCTGACCAGGGCCAGGCCCACCTCTCTCCTAGGTGGTCTCAACCTGCCCTGTCGCTCCGCCATAAAGTAACAGTCAGAGGCCGTCAGGAACCCAGGCCCACCTCTACCGGGATGGAGCCACCTGTCCCTTCAGCCCCCTCATCAGAATCACTTGCGGATACTCAACGAGCCGACTTTAGTCACCACATGTGTCATGTATATATATAAAGTATATAGTATATACCCGTGATCACCTCCCGAAGTGATCACGGCCTAGTAGTATAACATGGCAGACGGACAAGAGTGTAGGGCCACTGATGGAACACTAGCATCCTATACTAAGCAGTAGGATAGCAGGTAAGGGTAACAACTGTAGCAACAATGACAAGCTATGCAACAGAATAAGATTAACCGAAATCAGTAACATGCTACACT
Organism: Triticum aestivum; assembly: GCF_018294505.1. Classification (NCBI taxonomy): domain Eukaryota; kingdom Viridiplantae; phylum Streptophyta; class Magnoliopsida; order Poales; family Poaceae; genus Triticum; species Triticum aestivum. The sequence goes on from NC_057805.1 coordinate 12,302,702, forward strand.
ACTCTAATGCAAGCAGTATAGAGAAGAATAGGCGATATCTGGTGATCAAGGGGGGGGCTTGCCCTGGAAGCTCAGCCGAGAATGAGGGGTCGTCAACACCGTAGTCGATCGGGGATCGCCGGCAGTCTCGGGGTCTACCGGAAAGAAGTAATGGAGGGGGAACACAATAAATAACAGAGCAACAAAAGCATGACAAAACATAACGAGGCAATATGCGGTGCTAGGTATGCCCTAACGCGGTAGTAAGTGATACCGGCGAAGGGGGGAAACATCCGGGAAAGTATCCCCGGCGTTTCGCGTTTTCGGACAGATAAACCGGAGGTGAAATGTTGCACGTTTGCTATGCTAGGGACATATGGCTGACGAACGGGCTGCGTATTCGGATCGTCTCGTCGTTCTGAGCAACTTTCATGTATAAAACATTTTCATCCGAGTTACGGTTTATTTTATATGAATTTTCAAAGTTTTAATGATATTCTGAAATTATTATTAATTCGAAATTAATTGGAAAAAATGCTATGCGCACCCAGCACAGGGTACACAGAAGTGTACCCAGGGGATGACAAGTGGGCCAAGGGGGACCCAGTTGACCAGTCAAGGTTTGACTGGTCAACAGGGGGTGGGGCCCTCCTGCCATTGGGACATCTAACTAATTACAGATTAGTTAGGCTTACTAAATAATTAATTTATTTAAACCATTTTAATTAATTTAATTAATTAACTAATTATTTTTATATTTTTATATTTTTTTACACATTTGTTCTATAGGAAAAGGGGCCGGTGGGGCCCCTTTGGCATTGGCCCAGCCATCCTTAGCGGGCGCTGGGCGAAGCGGGGGGCAGACTCGCCTGAACGGGCACAAGGCGGTGGCGACGGTGCGGCCGGCACCGCGGCACGGCGGCCGGAGGCGAGCGCCGGAAGGGGGGCAGAGGCATCGCGGGGAGAGGGACGGGGGGCCGAGGCGAGCGCGGAGTGGGGAGGGAGCCGCGGCCGCACGACAGCAGGGCAGCGCGGCCATGGGCGCGTGCGGAGGCGCGCCGGCGAGGCGAGGATGCGGTGAGCGCGGTCAGCGCGCGTACAAGGCGGTGGTCCGAGGCGTGCGCCGGCGCGGTGAGCACGTTCGGGGCCCGGTCGGCGAGTGTGCACGGCGACGGAGGGGGAGAGGAGGAGGGAAGGCGGAGGCCGATGGCCTCACCGGCGTTTGCAGGGGCACATGGGCGTCGAGGCTCGGGGGCGACCCGTGGGGAGGAGGACGGGGACGATCGACGGAGACGGGGAGGCGGTCCGGGTCGCTGGCGACGAGTGTGGCAGGGCGACGGGGTCGAGGGTGCGGCGCCGGAACGACGGCCTCGACTCGGGACGAGGAGGAGGTGAGTAGGCGAGGCAACGGGGTCGAGGTGGCGACGGCGTAGGGCGACGGGGCACCGGCGAGCGCGAGGCGGCGATGGACGTCGACGGGCGAACCGGGCGGCGGCCTCCTCCTCCGATCCCGATCCCATCGGGGGAGATATTTCGGGGGGAAGTGGGGTGTCGGTGGGGGTACGGGGTACGGGAGTGGGGGAATATGGGGAGTGGGGGCGGTTGGTCCGGTTGGGCCGGTGGCCTGCTGGGCCTGAGCCCAGTGGGAGGGGTGTTTGCCCTTTTGTTTTTTTTGTTTTTGCTAGTTTGTTTTTCTCTTTTGTATTTTCTTTCTTTTATTTATTTTCTTTTCTGTTTTATTTCATTTTAAATCATTTAGACATTTTATAAAAATGTGTTTATTACACCATATTTACATATGCAAAATATGGCACCTCCCGAACAATTTTGTTTTAACTTTTGAAAAGTTTGACGTCTGACATTTATTTAAACTTTTGAATTTGAGAAGTTTTTGATCCAACGCGAGATTAGGAACAGTAACCGGGGTGACGTGGCACCGTTAACGTGGGATTACTGTAGCATGATTATCCGGGCGTCACAGCGCGCCACGGCGTCGGGCAACGGGGGAATGGGCACTCCCCCGTTGCTGAGCCTCCACCCCGTCGGCCCGGCGCGCATGTCCGGCGGCGCCGGGATGTTGGCCTCGAACAGGAGCCACGACTCCTGTTCGCGGAGCGAGCGGCGGCCGAAGCCGTTGGCCGCCGCCTCGTCGCCGGGGAAACGTTCGGCCATCGGGGTTGTCGGTGGGGGAGGGCTCGGAGGCGGCGCGCGGGGGAGGGAGAGGGAGGGCTCGGCGGCGGCGCACGAGAGAGGAAGAGCTCGGCGGCTAGGGCTGGTGTGGCCAGAGGCGAGGGAGGCCACCGGCTTATATAGCCGCGCCCGTGTGTACGCGTTGGCGGGAGGGGAGGCGTCGCCGCGCCGCCCCGTGACGCGTCACCCGTGAGGAATCAATGGCAAAGGCTGACCGGCGGCGGCAGCCTTGGCATTGATTCCCGCGGGAACCGAAGCGATGAGGGCGACGAAGCGCCCGTCGCTGACTCGGCGGGCCCGCGGCTTCTTCGCGCCAAAACAACTCGCCCCCGAGCGGCCCAGCGCGCCGGGTTCGGCCTGGGTCCGCCGGCGCTGATTTCGACCCAGGCCGGCGAAAATCGGGCTCCTGGAGGCGTGACTGGGCCGTATTTTCGACGCCGGCACGAAAAAATCGCCTCGGGAGGTCATTCTGAAAACACGGCTGGAGATGCTCTTATGCATGCACGCACATGGTTTCTTCACCAACTATAACAAAATTAACAGGTGCGAGGGCATCTTCACATGAAGGTTCAGGGCCGTATTTGTATTTCTACTCTAGCTGGCATGCACGGCGCGCCGTTTATTGGTGCGCGCGTGCTTGCTTGCTTTCTAGGTGACCTTTGAGCGCTGAAATACGTACGTATTGTCTAAAATTTGAGAAACAAATTGGATATACAAATGGTCGCACCGTCTCTTTGGATCTACTGGCTGCTGGTTAGGAGTGTCAATCAATCATGCAATTAATAAGTACATAGTCAAAAGCACAGTGCCTGGAGAGCAGTGCAACAGAAGCACTGGCATTTGAGACTGACACGAACTTAACTGTCCGTTAACTGGATAAGACTAAGGGAGGGCCCAATCATGCTCTGGGCAATAGAGTCCTCGTGGTTAGGCCGTTAGGTACGAGTGGGCCCAGTCAATCAGAGTCAGCTCCGGTTGCTTCACGGTCCTGCAACTCTCATCCTGGGTTGGATTGCGTCGCATCTCCTCCTGCTTCTAAAAACCTCGCAGATATTTTTCCATGCACGTACGGCGCACACCGCAGCTGCTGCTCGAGTACCTCATGGTCATGGGGAGAAGAAGAGTTGATGGAGCTGCTGCTGGCGGTGAGTGGTGGTGACGGCACCCAGCCTTGGCGCCTCCCGCCATCATCTAACCCGTCCTTTGAGTTTGATTCCGCCCATCTCGTCTCGCTGTCCCGCTACAGTCTCGGGGTGGCTACGAGCCTACGACGGCGACGAGATGAGGCCGAGCAGTTGGCGTCCGGCCGGGTTGGTAGCGGCGCCACCACCACACCGGTCGCCGTCCCGGTTGTTGCCCGCGCCCGCTGCATGGCATACGTCTTTGACACGGACGTCGGGCCGTGGCCTGCTGCTAGCGTCTACCGTCTAGCGGGGAATCCGGCTGATGATATGATGCGTGCCGGGAGCCGGGAGGTCTCGCTGGCTGGCACTGGCTACGACGGCATCGTGGTGTCGGCCAGGCCACATGCCGCGCGTGTAGGTGTGTGTGGGTGTAGGTGTCCAGTGTGTGTTTGCTATCCATGTTTGACCCCAAAGAGTGTCCACTTGAGTACGGTCTTGGCTGTATTGCAACTTTGCAAAGCTTAGCAGCCGGGCTTTTTCTAACAACAAGTGGGCATGCAGCTTCTCGCCGTTTGTTGAATTGTTTTTAGTCGCGGATTATTGGCGTGCGTCGCTTTTGCCACGTGAACGCACGCGTCCACGTAGGGTCCAAGATTAGTTAGGCAGCCTTGGATGCCTGCTGTCTACTAGCTCTAGTTGGATGGATGGATGGATGGATGGATGAAGCACTCGTCTGAACGTGATGGTTTTTTCAGTAGGAAAACAAACATGAGTGGCAGAACTAGATGGAGGCAGGCCTTGACGCGTGCACGCGATGCTGTATTCTCTCTGCCACGATCACTATCCAACTAGTAGTACTGAACTACCATGAATCATGCCGTCATAAGTGCATCTCCAACGGAACCCCTAAAAAACACTCCAGTATTCATCCACGGAAAGAGGAGACCAGTCCTGCAGGAAGTCTGACATCCAACGCTAGCCGCACAACTTTTCACAACAATTCAAACCAACTGGACGAATTTTGATATAAACACGGCAGTTTTTATTGAAAGTAGAATAATTTGTACATAAAACTGGTCATCCGGTGAACTAAAAACCTAAAACTAAAACCCTAAACTATCCTATACTTCACAGTGACCTCGTAGGTCATGTCGGGCTGGCCGGCTCCTCCTCCTTCATCATCGTTTCCCGACCCGCCGTCGGAGTCGGGCTTCGGGCAGCGGAAGGTGGTGGCGCTGCGGCAGGGCTTCCCGACGACCGCCTGACGCTTGCGGATGATCCTCTCTCCCTCCTCCTACGCCATGGCGCAGTGTGGCCGCGGCCACCGAGGACGTGGGCTGGGGGAAAATGCAGCGGTCGTTGGAGGCATTGTCATTGGCGGCAGCGGCGACGATCTTGGCGAGGGACCAATCCTCGCCGTACCTGACCATCTCCCCGTCGAGGCGGTGGAGACGGCGCTTGGCCGTCTCCAACGTCGTCACGGAGCGGTCCAGGGCCCAGCCGTACGCCTGGTTTGGGTCCGCCGCGATGTGTGGCAGCGGGACGTCGAAGTCCGCGAACTGGGATCGGCGCACGACGTTGCACTTGTCCCACCGGCGCTGCTCCCGGTCGGCGTACTCTTGCGCCATCATGACGCTCCTGCACGACGTCGCGGAGCCGCCGCGGAGGTAGTGCAGAATGCGCTCGCATGCCTTGGGCAGGGGCGGCTGCGATGAGCCGCGCTCCTCCACTAGTAGAAAAGGGGGCTTTTGTCCCGGTTGGTAAGGGCCTCCCCCCTTTAGTCCCGGTTCTTACACGAACCGGGACTAAAGGTCGTCCACGTGGACGCAGACCAACCGGGACTAAAGGAAATTTTATGATTTTTTTTTTGAAAAAAAAATTTGCGAATTTTTTTTAGTTTCAAATTTCTGAATTATTTTAACCTCTAACCTCTAATCACCACCCCTCATCACTGCTCAATTTATCCTCTAATCTCTAATCACCCCTCATCATTCCAAATCATCTAACTTCCCGGACGGTCACCCATCCTCTCACTACTCCAGCCTGAGCACGCTTAACTTCCGGGTTCTATTCTCCCTCGTTTCCAAGTCTGCACTTGTTGTTTTCCTGACAATTGTAAGATGTCAATTCTATTAACCCTCAGGAATTTAGCTTGAGCATGAAGTGACACATTTCATTGTTTGAGTTTAAAACTATTGTTTTAAAAAACAATAATTATTTAGTAACACTAATATTTCTGGAATAATTAGTTTGACCATTGTTTAACCACTATTTGACCACAGTTTGACCAGATTTGACCAAAATTCAAAAAAACTGAAATAATTATTTAGTAACACTAATATTCTAGAATAATTAGTTTGACCATTGTTTGACCACAATTTGAATTTTTTTGAATTTTTTTGCCTCTCCAGATCTTAAAAGCCTCGTATCTTTTTTTCTGTTAGGTTTTTGAGGATTTTGAAAATGTTTAACGGGGTTCCCCCCGGTTAAATTTGGATGTAACTTTTCGAGTAGATGATTTTTCATATAAAAAACTTTTTCATCCGAGTTCGTATGCAAAAGTTATGCCCATTTTAAGAAATTCCAGAGAGATTTTGCAAATAAAGTCAAAATTCATATTTGTTAATTTTCCCAACAACTAGACCACATATCACATGGGAAACTTATTTTATTTTATTTTTTTGACATTTCCATCATTTTCTTTTGTTTTTTCTAAAACTGAAAAGGCGGTCCCCGGGGGGGGGGGGGGCGGTAGAGTTTGATGGGCCCTTTAGTACCGGTTCGTGCCATGACCCGGTACTAATGCCTCAAAGCCTATTAGTACCGGTTGGTGGCACCAACCGGTACTAAAGGGCCCAGGTGAACCGGGACTAATGCCTTAGCCGCACGAACCGGGACCAATGCTCACATTAGTCCCGGTTCGTGACTGAACCGGGACTAATGTGAATATTGCCCTGTGACGAAAGCCCTGTTTTGTACTAGTGCTCCTTCACGACACGCCGGGGCGGCGGCAAGAGCCGCTCCTCCTTCACGACGCGTTGGGGCGGCGGCGAGAGCTGCTCTTCCTTGACGCGGCATCTGATTTGGACGCGGCATCTGATTTGGACGCAGCAGTTGTGCGGCGGCAGAGAGCGTGGAGGGGATGCCGGCTCCGGCTTCACGGGGAGGAGCGCCCCCGATGGCAGAGCCGGGCCGTTGGTGTGGACTACGGAGCGACAGAGCATCAGCTCCATCTACTCCTCGAACTATGTGTTGGTGCCGGCGTAGGCCTGGGCCGGCATCACTAGCGCAGACTGCAGTGGTGGCGGCTGCTGGTCCTCCTCGTCGCCGGAGGAGATTACGATCTCCGCCTGTGCCGAGTCACCTCTAGCCGACGAGGATGACGACCAGTGGCGGAGCTTAGTGGAGATCAACCTGGGCCATCGCCCCCGAGCCCATGAGAAAGCTAGCATATATCCCCTAGTATTCAGCCCATATGTTCACTTGAAATCAGCCTAAAGTCAGGTTTCTTGCCCCTCCAGCCCATTTGCCCCTCAACAGATTCAGCCCAAGCTCCGCCACTGATGACGACCCCGGAGTTCGAGGGCGGTGTCTCCATGAGCCGCCAGATCCCGCCCCAGAAACGCCTGCCGGTGCCGACGCCCAGGACTTGCCCACCGCCGGAGATGTGGAGGGAGATGGGCGAGGAGGAGGAGGATGCGATGTGGACGGCGCCAGAGCGCGACTGAAATAGTTGCGCCCAAGCCATGCGAAGGGCCGGTCAGCCGCTTTAATGCAGCGCAGCGGCCGGGGTTGGTTCCTCGGGAACGTGCTCCCGCATTGAAGCAGCGGCTGCCGAGAGGTCGCGTCGGTCAGCACCGCCCTTCCTCCCTCTGGTCACATCGCGGCATCAATGCCGTCCTCCGCGTGCTCTGGACCGGCATGAATGCGGCGCGGTAACCGGAGCGTGCGTCGAAAGGAAAGCACGGGAGGGGCGGGTGACGGGTTTTGGGTGGGTTAGGGCGGTCAGAAGCAGGCTTGGGAGCAGTTCAGACTCCCGCAAACCTGTCCCACTTTTGTCTCCGTTTTGCCATAGAAATCACGTCCGGACCGCCCCGTGCACCGATACAGGTCGGCGTTGGATGGCTTCCGCAATCCGGACAACGTAGTCGTGGGAGGTTTACGGGTCCGCCTTGGAAGTGCCCTAACTACTGTGGCCAGCTTCCCAAAACCGTCGCCTTGGAGCTTTCGGGCGATGACAAAAGATGCCACTGTGTCAACGGTATAATGAAAACGACCACATTGTGCCGGCCGGCGGATTTTTCACAACTCTGGGAGTGCACCGGCAGTCTTTTTCCTGACGACGTCTGCTTGATTCCCATTCCGCTGGCAACTTTACTTTGCAAAGGAAAAAAAAAGAACGAAAACGACGTGTGTTTCTTCTCGAGCAGAAGCGGAGCAGCGAGGAATCTGATCAGAGGAACAATCGTGTATGCATGCATGCCCGGTTATAGCAGTACGTTACCGTATTCACGGTAAGCTGTCCCTGTCGCTTGGGTAAAGTACGCATAACACAGGACCAGCTCGCTCACCGAACACGGCGCTCGAGGTCTCGTCTCTCAGGTGGGTGAGCACCAGCACAGCTGCATAGCACACGGCCAACAACTGTCCAAGCCATGAACGAACAGAGGCATCGGCACAACGACCAAGCTGGCCCGCCTATCTCTCTCTCTCTCTCTCTCTCTCTCTCTCTCTCTCTCTCTCTCTCTCTCTCTCTCTCTCTCTCTCTCTCTCTAACCGCTTGTGTTTGTAGTACGGTAGCTAGATGCGCACTGGCTGCAGGCTCATGATCGACCGTCATATACTTCTCTCTCTCTCTCTACCTAAGTTGGTTGACATCTCGTTTTCTCCTTTAATTAGCTCTGCTAAATTGCGTTTTCTTTCGCGTCAACGTGCAGCTTTGCTTGCATTGCACACTCCTGGCCCTGGATGTGGATGAACCACTAGCTACGCGTGCATCCGGGGCACCTGCTCGGTTGGTTGCCTGGTTGGTCAGCTGTGGGTCCGATTAATTTGGATAGTCGTGTAGTAGATGCTAGGATGAGCATAGCTTGCGCCGTGCTACCACTCACGGACAGGCAAGCAGCAGCGCATACATTATTCAACAAGGTCAGAAATGCAGGAGCAACGCTATCTGCTGCGGGATCTCTTATCTGACGCATTTTGCGTGTTCGATCACAAGACCTCGCGTTGCTAGCCACGGCAGCTAATGACCCTTCTTGAGATTAAACCAGTGCGAAAATGTAAGAACGAAAGCCAGCGGCAGATCTGAACATTCTTTTAAAATTTTGAACGCGAACATTTTTTTTAAAGCGATTATTTTAGAAACGTGAGCACTTTTAAAATCCGTAAACAATTTTTTTTTAAAACTCCACATTTTTTTGAATCTGTGAACTGTTTTTGAAATTCTGAACAAAAATTGAAAACATGAACATCTTTTGAAAACAGTAACATTTTTCAAATATGTATACAAAACGGAAATATTTTTAAACTATGGAACAAAATTTGAAACAGTGGACATTTCTTGGGAAAGCAAATAGTTTTTCAAATTTGCGAACGAATTTCGAGAATACGAACTTTTTTTTAATTTGTGAGCAAATTTTGAAAACATGATCATTTTTTGAAATTCCCAAACTATTTTGTATTAAAATTTGAAATTCTAAACATCTTCTTAATTTTCAAACACTTTTTCAAGAAGAAAAAAACGAAATTTTAATGTTTTTCGAATTTCTAAAGAAAATTTATAATCAGGAACATTTTTTAAATTTTTAAACAAAATCTAAAAAATGCGAACATTTTTTAAATTTAAGAACATTTTCCGAAAAAATAGAAATAAACTTGAGAAAGGAAATAAAAAAAGAAACATTGAAAAGAAAGAGAAAAAACCGTAACAAGCCAAAATAAACTTGATAAAGGAAATAAAAAAAGAAACATTGAAAAGAAAGAGAAAAAACCGTAACAAGCCAACCCAGTTGTGCGCACCCCTGTGGGAAGCCCAGACTACTTGACGCAATGTGCTTCAAATAGGGTTTTCCTTCGTTGCTCCCTCCCTTGTATAGTCTCTCAAGGCATCTCTAACCGAACACTAAAAAAGAGATAACTCCTCAAAAGATTTCATTTTCACGAGTTAAGTCGTACCAGGCCAAACTCTCAAACGGTTAACTGCTTAGAAATTTTAGCATTTTAGCCCAGAAACTTCTCACAGTCTCTCACTTTTGAGCAACCGACCACATTTCTCAGCTAAAGAGTAAAGATTCCCGCTCCCAACTCTCGTCTGCGGTACTTCCTTTTCCTTCATTGCATAGTGTCACTGTCACAGCCACCGAAGGCCACATTTCCGAAGGAAATTGAGCCATTGGCCTCCTCTGCAATCCTGCCGACCATTCTCGTTTATAAAGTTGAGCAACGCGTCACCGCCCACGCTAAGGAAGCGGCTCAGGACGAAGAGCATTGTGCGGTCTGCCACGCTATCCACAAAAGCTACGGCAAGGTCGTGTCGTCCGTAAAAATGATCGGCTGCCCTCCGGTTGCTCAGGGCGCAAGGAAGTGGATGAGGGAGACGACGACAACGGGCAATGACCTCAACGAGGCCACAATGAAGAAAAGGAATAAGCGCTCTACTCCGACGTCTTCTCCACATGCGATAATGGTGAGCATGGGAGTGCTTGAGTTCGTGTAGTATGAACTTGGCAGGAATCAATCCATGTCATAAGATATGCTATGTGGTGTTTTTTTGTATGAACTTGATCAATTTGTTGACTTTTGCATGATGTATATGCATGTTTTAATTTGAATTGTTTGATTGAATTAACTATGTGTATGTTTGTAGTTGAATTTTTGCACATTGTGCATAATCATTTAATTGATTGATGAAATATATGCAATTGTTTGAAATGTATGTCACAAAGGAAGACAGAATTAGTCCATAAAAATTAGGGAGCTAAATATATGGTTCGATTAGGTCTGGCCACTTTATTAACTTCTTATTTTTGACGAGTTAAGGTTTGGGAGAGCATAATATAGGGGTTCGATTAGGTATGGTTACTCTCTTAACTCCTTATTTTTTAGGAGTTAAGGTTTGGAAGAACATTTGAGCGGTTATAAGATAGGGTTCGGTTGGAGATGCCCTCGGTACATGCGAAGAATGGGAGTGCATGGAACAATAATGATAATGTCTGACCCTTCCTCGTCGTATTTCCCCAACGTCTTCATTGGTGTTTACGAACACATCTGATAGCCCATTAGAATCATGTGGAATGGTTTGTATCTTGATTAAATTGACTTACAGACCCAATTTCCACCAAAATCATGTGGAATGATTTTTATCTTGATGAATTCTACTTACATACCCAACTTCAGTTTCATTGTTGAAATGGAGGAAAAGATGTGCATCTATCAATTCACATTTTTTTAAGAAAATGGGCCTACAAATGCCCACGTTATCCAAGACTTTGAAGATGTAATAACTGCTCGTTGCTAGCAACAAGATCTAATAACCACGGGAAGAACATTTGCAGGAAAACACCCCAAACAACGCACGGTTTGAATCCTTCACCAGTAATTTAGAGGTTTGGAGAAATTAGACACCGTCGAGGTGGGAAGACACCATAAAAGTTTATTTCAACAAGTCACCCCCTCCCCCCCCCCTCTATTGCGGATGGCACTAGGATGCCGCACTAGGAAACCAAAACCCAAGCAAAATAAGGACATGCTCAGACTAAGATTAAGTAAGAGGGTAGATCCCCACTTCTCAAGCTGCGAGTGAGACAAGGGAGGAGGGGACTAAGGCGATGGCGTTGAGGAGACATCTAGAGTCGGGGAACGGGAACGCTATGTTCGGCTTTTTGAACTCTTTTTTGACAGGATGTTCCATTTTTTTAAACTTAAGGATACAAAGCGCAAGTGAATTTTTTTAGAGCAAGCAAAGTGAAATACAAGGCTGCAATTTCCTCACATCTCTACCTAGTTCCTCCAGCCCAATAACCCTCTCTCCAGGCCTTGGACAGCGGGCCAATGATCCTCTTGCCCGCCTACCATCTTCCGGCTTTTTCGCGAAAAAAAAAGAAACAAAGTCCACCACTGTCGGGCCTTTCGCTTTGGGCCCACACGACGGCTTTGTTCCGCTCCGCTCCGCCACCGTCCTGCGCTCCGCTCCACCGCATCGCACGAAAAGCACCGACCTTTTTTCCAGCCGAGACACGATGATCCACCGCCATTAGCAGCGGCGGGGGAGCGGCGATCGACCTTCGTGGCCAGCGCGCGCGTGCCCGCCCTCGCCGGATCGGGCAGGGGAGATGGCGCCCACGGCCTCCCTGTCGGCGCTCTGCCTCCTCCTCCTCGCCGCCGCCGCCGCCGCCGGAGGTGAGGAGCTCTTCTTCCCCCGCCCTGCTTTCCCGGAAGTCGCCCCTGTAGATCAGATTAAGATCCGCGGTCGCCGCTGCGGCGGAGGTCTGACGTTGCTGCAAGGCGGCCGTCGTGCTGTCAGTAGCAACTGCTCGTGAACTGTCAATCTAGGGTAATTCTGGCCAGATTAAGATCCGCAGTCGCGGGTGTGGCGGACGTCTGATGCTGCCAGTGCCAGTGTCGCAACTGCTCTTGAACTGTCAATCTAGGGTAATTGGGATTAGAACTTACAACTGTAGGTGTGGTGACCAGCCCTTTTGTTCTTGAGGAGTTAGTACGATCTTGATGTGGAATCTGTGGATAGATTCAGCGTGTATTTAGATTTAAGTGCAAAGTACACTGTGGAGTTGATGTGGCATGGTAGTCGATACGCTGATATGCAGTGATTGAGGCGCCCGATCCAGTTCGGCCACTCAGATGTGCGAATTAGGATAACGGTGACCTAGCTACTTGGTATACTTGACCAAGTTTATTGACTGACCCACATTGCAATTTACTCTTCTGTTTGCTCTGAAACCTATATCCTGGGCTCATTCTGATGCAAGTGCTTCTGCTTTGTGCAGCTCGAGTGGACCCGATTTATTCTGGCAAACTGGTTAGCACAATATCACCCTTCCTCGTTACTTTTTCTCCTCGGTGTTATGGAGATATATGTGCTTATGCTGATCTGTTCCTGCGATGGTAGGTGCCAGACTGGAGCAGGGAACCCAAGTTTAAACTGCAGAATTTCTCCCTGAATCGAGATGGTTAGTAATGATGAAACAAATGTGTTGCATACTACTGTGTCTTCTCAGAGCAGCACATTTGACAAAGGGATTTATTTTTGTTAATGCAGATAGCCTTCAGCTCCTAAGCAGGCCACGAGATGTGACTCGCAGGGTAACATTTTTTATCTTCGTTGCCAAACCCTTGCGATTTTTTAGATGAACAAACATCCTTGCAATTTGAGTAGGATAATTACTGCTGTGCTCATTTTATGATTTTCAGATGTGGTTAATCACATAGCTTCTTCTTTGCACGACCTCTCATTTTGAAATGAAATCTTATACCTGTTCCCTCTGTTCATGTCTTATATTTCCTTGTATAGAAATTGGGGGAGAGGACCGGTGTAATAAAGATGGAAACAGTGCAGCAGGATGATGAAGCCCTAGTTAAACTTGAGAATGCAGGTTTTGAGCGTTCAAAAGCAGTTGATTCTGCTGTGCTGGGAAAATATAGTCTATGGAGACGCGAGAATGAAAACGAGAAGGCGGATGCAAATGTTCGTCTGATGCGGGACCAAATGATCATGGCAAGAATATATTCCGTGCTTGCCAAATCCAGGGACAAGCTCGATCTTTATCGGGAGCTACTCGCCAGGATCAAGGAAAGCCAGCGCTCCCTTGGGGAAGCTACTGCTGATTCTGATCTCCCTAAGAGGTATTTACTTTTTAGGCTCGAACTGTACTTTTAACCAAATTTCCCTGCACTACTCATTTCTTTTTTCTTTGATTTGAAGTGCCTCTGAGAGAGCAAAAGCAATGGGTCAAGTTTTATCAAAAGCTAGGGATCAACTGTACGATTGCAAGGAAATTACCCACCGTTTAAGATCAATGCTTCAGTCAGCTGATGAGCAGGTCCGGAGCTTAAAGAAGCAGAGCACCTTCCTCAGTCAGTTGGCAGCTAAGACAATACCGAATGGCATACATTGCTTGTCCATGCGCTTAACAATAGACTATTACCTTCTCTCTCCAGAGAAAAGAAAGTTCCCTAATAGCGAGAATTTGGAAGATCCTGACCTTTATCACTATGCTCTTTTTTCGGACAATGTTCTGGCAGCATCAGTTGTGGTTAACTCAACCATCGTGAACGCAAAGGTTAGTGCAGTCCGGACTTTGATTTGGAAATTCAGTTTCTTCGTAATGATGTATGTGATCCAATTCAGTAGCAGCTCCTGATTTTCTTGCTTAAAAAACTGCAGGAGCCTGAGAAGCATGTCTTTCATCTTGTTACTGACAAACTGAACTTTGGGGCAATGAACATGTGGTTCTTGTTGAATCCACCTGGGGATGCCACAATCCATGTTGAAAATGTGGATGACTTCAAATGGTTGAACTCTTCGTACTGCCCTGTTTTGAAGCAGCTCGAGTCTGCAGCCATGAAAGAGTACTACTTTAAGGCAGATCGCCAAAAAACTCTCTCTGCTGGGTCCTCCAATCTGAAGTACCGAAACCCAAAATATCTGTCCATGCTCAACCATCTAAGATTTTACCTGCCACAAGTCTATCCTAAGTTGAATAAAATCCTTTTCCTCGATGACGACATTGTGGTCCAGAAGGACTTGACTGGACTATGGGAGGTTGATCTTAATGGGAATGTAAATGGTGCTGTGGAAACATGTGGGGAGAGTTTCCACCGATTTGACAAGTACCTCAATTTTTCAAACCCAAATATTTCGCAGAATTTTGATCCTAATGCATGTGGTTGGGCTTATGGAATGAATATATTTGATCTGGAGGAGTGGAAGAAGAAGGACATTACTGGAATTTACCATAAGTGGCAGAACATGGTGAGTTAGAAATAACTCAAATGATGTTTAAATTACTTTTACTGTGCCCACTTTTCTGCCCGTCAAATGTTTTCTGCACTGTCATGCATATAGCCTTATATCTTTTACATGAAGTAATTACAGTAAATATTTCATGAGCATGATTGTATATGAACCTGCAGTTGTTTATTTTTATCATGGTGATATGGTGTGTGGACAGCTTCATTTGTAGAAGGCTATTTCACATAAGTCTCCATTTTTCAGCTTCTGCGGTGGCTCATAATAATGCATTAGTAGCACATGTAGGATCTGCCGCCATCGTTTTGGGTTTCTGAAACTAGAATTGAAATCATGCATTTCTTCCTGAATGTATAGATGAATACATGTGCCAAATCCAAGTCTTGACACTGTTTCTTTGCCTTGCTCTTTTCACAGAATGAAAACAGGCTGCTGTGGAAACTGGGGACGCTCCCGCCAGGCCTCATGACTTTCTACAAGCTGACGCACCCCCTGGACAAATCATGGCATGTGCTTGGGCTAGGGTACAACCCGACGGTCGAGCACGCGGAGATCGACACCGCCGCCGTCATCCACTACAACGGGAACATGAAGCCGTGGCTGGAGATTGCGATGACCAAGTACCGGCCTTACTGGACGCAGTACATCAACTACGAGCATTCCTATGTCCGGGGCTGCAAGATCAGTCAATAGGCAGTAACTAGAGAAGCATTCGCTTTGACAGGACTACTGAAGAAAGTGTTCCCCTGTTGCTAGTACAGCTATAGCGCATGTTCTTCGTTCGTGTTATTATTAGATTTGTTTTAGTTGGTGTCTTTTCTGCTTGTATGTAGCTTCTTCGCCCGATTTGTTGTGCTACCTCGACTAGTCCGCTGCGGCACGTGTTAATGTTATTCTCTTGAAAAGAATGGTGAACTTGGTGACACATGTGAATTTATCGATGCAATGTTTCTGAATATGTGGTGGTAATGTTGCCATCCAACCTATGTTGTCACTGACACATTGTGTCATCATTTCTTCATGCACGTTTGCACGCTCCTGGCGCACCCAAGGATCTTGGATGTCCAAAAAATTCAAAATGTTCTGATTTTTTTTGCATTTTTTCTAAATTTAGAGCGCCGCCCGCTCCCCAATAAGACACAAAACACCGCCCGCTTATTAAGATTGGGAGTATGTACTGTGAGATTTAGCCACAAAATCTTGCTGGAATTAGTACACATTCCACAGCAAAATTTAGGTAAACAATTGCAAGCACACCAGCTCAACAGTAAAATACAGTGAAGGCAACAAAAAGAACACATAAAGCTTCTCATGGCAAATTTATTCATTTCTTTTATCAGTATGCGAGACATTATTCTGAGGTATGCGAGCAGCATGAGAGCGCATCACACCACCCTGTATATAGCCCTGAATTCAAAAAACATGCATGCATCCCAGCGGTAAGCACCGCTGAGATCCGACACCAAATGTATCGGTGTCTCAAAGGGTGCGACGTTTTTGAAGCAAACTTACTTTACTTTACATGATAGCCACCAAATGGTGACATCTGCTTGAGCCATTACGTGGCGAAGCACTGCCGCGTGACAAGTGCATGTGTATGCCTCCCCCCGAGGACGGAGAACCCGTGGCGCCATGGTGTGGTTTTATCCAGCCTCACTCAGCTTTCTGAACTTGAGAGGGAGCAAACTGTTTGAGTCAGCATTCCTCTTCTTCACAAAATTGCCAGGTTCAACAGCAACCTGCGAGATCGACGAAGTCGTGGTGCTTCTCTGGAACCTCCCCATGTTCCAATAGGAGAAAGGTTCGTCGTGTTCGCTGCTGGAACTAGGGGTGCGCCTTGCAAAATTTTGTGGGATCATGCTGTGTTGTCTAACATGGAGATCCTGCAAGAAATGGAGGGTCAGTTTCTTAGCAACAGATATTGCTACCACATCAAGAGAGTGAATTCAGTCCTGGGTCTTTATCAGCTACTCATTCCTTAGAAGTACAGTTGCTGGAATCCACAGCTCTTGTTTGTGATAAATCCCCTCCTACTCTTTTATATGTAATTAACGATGAAACAATGTGATCCAGGGGCAGAGCAGAGTTGGTAGCCAGATCTTGCAACTACTATACGACCAACAGCAGCTAGCAGATATTGTCATTCCTCCAGCTAGGAACAATAATGAACAGTAATGCAGCTAACAAGGATGATTCGTGGTTTAATATATGAACCATCAACAAAATGGAAAATTTCTGTATTGTTGCTAGTGAAGTTTTCTGCACCATCACACGAAAAGCCTCTCGAAGATACAGCTTAACAGTTGTGCACTAGTTAGGAATATGCAAGATTGTGACTAAGAATTGGGAGGGGCCAGGGACTGATAAGCTAGGTAATTCAAGTTTACTACAAGTGTTTCCCTGATAAAAGAATCGTTACAAAATTCAGAACCAAAATATCTTTTGGTACATGCCAAAGCTGGAAGTATGGACCTATTATTTTATCTGTATACTGAGATTCTCATCTACCACATGAACCACTCAACATAATCACACTAGTTATTCATTGACGTCACTCATCCAAGATCACGTGCGACTCTTCATCCCTTTCTAAGAACTCAGGAATCAAGGCCATATAGGTTGTAGAATACTAGCCTGGTCTCTGGAATAAGTTTGATGTTAATTCTAACTATATCTGCACTTATCTACAAACAGCTCACGATTTCTAAACGCATACAACAGCGCGAGTGTGGCCTCACACGCCTGCAGTTGGCGTAGACTAGAGATGAATCCACGAACCTCAATAAATTCATTCTGAAGCGCACCCTCCTGTGTACATGTGAGCACCAGGATTTTTGAACATTTTTTTAACCCTGGTGGGTGGAGTCTACCCCGAAACTCCACCACCCCAATGGGAGGTGGTTCTCATACACAAAGCTTACTTTCATTTTGTGGTACTGGTACATCAACGAATTTCAGGACATTGAATTAAATGTATCCCACAAGGTCATTTATGCAGTTTTTCAAACTTACTTTGTAGGCATTCAGTTCCAACATAGCAATGGTCAAAAATTTAAACTCCGAACTCTGACCAAAGTACTATTTTAACCCCCAAACTGTGGAATCATTTGATTCAGTACCTCTCAAACCAGTAGAAGTTAACATATTTAACTTTCCCTATTAGGAATCATTATCTGCTGTTGTGCGAATCTCTCTAAAACCAGCAGAACAAACAAACCCCATTTTACCCATAAATAAAATAGCATATCAATTTTCCCTCGTAGCAATCATTATTTGTTGTTGCAACTTCCCCAAAAAAAATATTGTTGCAAGACTGCCTCTAAAAGCAGCAGAGCAACCAACCCCTGTTACCCATAAATATGCATGTTCCCATGTAATGAAGGAAATGTATCTAAAAAAAATCTTACATGAGAAGTTCTTATGGGAATCATGTCCACATCATGGTTAGGATAAGCTGAACCTACACAAAGAGAAATTTCATCATAACAGTTCAATTAAGACCCAGGGGAAAACAAACGGTATGTGCGGCGACCCCAGAATGGATAATGATGGTCAGTGGAGCACATGCAATAAATCCAAGTGTGTTTTTCTTGGAAATTGTCAGACATAAAATATCTTAACATGGTGTCCACTGTCTATATCTATGATCTATCTATATACTGATAAACATGATCTATATAGATCAAACGAAGAGCTGCCCAGAAATAATAGTGTTATCACGGGATCCACGGGGTTTCTTTCCCCCGCGGAACTATTACTTCTACTAAAAGGAAAGAGAAGAATTGGATACATGTAACACACACAATAGTCACACCATATAGCCGGAACAAATGACCATTCTAATAACTTGTTAGAACTTTCAAGCATCAATTAATTTTTTAATCCAGATTTTTCATACATTTTCGAAGTTCTGGCGTCATGGGGAATAAGGTAGTTGGGAAGTGCTAGGTTTTGAAGAGAAAATGGCAAGGTGTATCAGTGAAACGGATGAATGAAACTATGCTAAAAAAATGGTGTACAGGTAGAGGTAGCCAAGGGCTCATGGCACCACTCTGAACTCTGAACTCTGGACTCTTGAAAAATTTGAGCTGAAACGGTTAAAAGCAAAACCGTAGCAATTTCTGACGTTGACGCGCAGCGGAAATATGGAGTATGTTGGATACCTGCAGCTGCCGTCGGTAGCCAGGATGCGTGAGGGTTGACACCAAGCACCGTCGGCGACGGCGACCCGGGGAACGCGCTGCCGCTGCTGCCAGACCAGACCATAGGCCTGACGGGCGGGAACTCCCTGACGTCCGCGAGCGGCGGGAGCGGCTGAGGCGGGGAGCGGAAGAACGGCGACATCATCGGCGGGCCGCCCCCGCCGCCACATGGGGCGGGGCCGGGGGCGGCCGGCGGGCGCGGGCTCCAGCGGAAGGGGCCGAACCCGGCGCTGCGGGCGGAGACGGCGTCGTGGTCGTGGGACAGCGGGGGCGCGAGGCTGGCGCGGGGCGGCGGCGGGTTGGGGGGAGCGAGGTGGAGGCGGCGGATCCAGACGGAGGCCAGCGGGTCGGGGTGGCCGTGCGGCGCGGCATGCTGGTGCTGGCAGTCGGGCGGCGCGACATGCTGCTGCTGGTAGTCGGGCGGCGCGACATGCTGCTGCTGCTGGTGGTGGTGGTGGTGGTGGTAGGGCGGCGCGGGGCCGCGGCTCCCGGCGGAGGCCCGGGGCGGGAAGTGCTCCCACATGACAGCCGCCGCGTCGGCGTGGAAAGAGACGCGAGCGGGGACTAGGCCGGGGAGCGGCAGCTTTCTTGGCTTTCGCGGCCGAGACGAGGAGCGAGAATGAGACGAGACGCAGAGGTGAGAGCGAAAGCGCGCGCGTGGGGGGCATGGGCGCATGGCCATGACCATGGGGGAAAGCGACGCCGGAGGCCGCGGCAAGGCACCGCCGTCGGCGTGCGCGCACCTCCTCCACACGATTCCGGCCCACTCAATAAAGGCGTCACTTTTTTATCCGGAGTGAGAACGGCCAGAGCAGATGGTGTGTGTGTGTTCTCGTAAAGTCGTAAACTTTGCAAGTGGTGTCTTGTCACGGTTCTACTTTTGTCCCCATTTCATATGGATTTTAGAGCCCTGGGGACAAATTTCGGTGATGGAAGACTTTGGATCGTATGATTATGGTCGCAAAATTGTTATGGAATTCATCCGTATGCTTTTTTAGGAATCTCAATATGATTTTTTTTGCGAATATGCATGATGCGTGTCATTTCATTGATAAAGGAAGAGACGGTACACGGTAGCGATCCTCGCTTAGCGTACATGGTTAGACGCTAGCGAGGATGCTTAGGAGAAGAGATAAGGGGGGTTGCTCGGCCCTGAGACGGAATAAGTTTACGTTGCAAGTAAGATGTTACTAAGCCCACGAGTTCCCGCTTTCGCCCACGTGCGAGCTTCCTCCTGTATGCGGCTAACCAGGTGGGCATGAGAAGGTGTGGCGCCGTCGAAGACGCATGAGTTTCGGTGTCTCCAAATAGATCAAGAGATGAGAGCTGCGAGCGTTACGATGGCTGTGTGGTGACTCAGAGGAGAGCTCTCGACAGCCATGGTCCACCAGTCGAAGAAGCTTATCCTACCGTCCAGAGGCACAATGGTGAGGTGGCACCAATGAAATATATCATGCCAGACAATGCATGAGGAGACGCATCCGACGAGGAGATGGTGTATGGTATGGACTCTTGCTCCTGGTCACAGAGGATGCAAACCAACGAGTGGGGTAGTCCGTGGCGAGCAAGGTGCTCTCCCGTCCAACATCTGTCCAGGCCAGCAAGCCATAGGAACAGCTTGACGCCCGTGGGTGCACCATTCTTCCATGTTAGCTGCCAGAAGGGTCCTCAAATCGAGCCCTGGAAGAGAGCCATGTAACATGACTTTGCAGAGTAGATTCCCTTCTCAATCCAGCGCCAACGGATCGTGTCAGGCTCCTACCCGAGCAAGACATCGCGAAGGCGGCGCCATAAGTCAACATACTCCATGGTAGCTACCAACCCGAGGACGCTCTGAGCTGGTGAAGGTGTCGCGCCGTTTGTTGCACATGTAGGAAATTGTGGTGTACGCTACGTCCTGCAACAAATGCGCTCTGGTTCGTGGAAACGAGCTCGCAGAGGCGTGGCGCGAGACGCGGTGATAAAACCTTCGCGAAGTGCCTGGCGAAGAGGTGGATGAGGCTTATGGGCCGGTAGTCCAAGGGGAGGAGGCATGTGGCTTTTTTGGAAGCAAGGTGAACGGCAGAAATCACATATTTGACCTAAGGGCGAAATCAAATCACAAACTGACCTGCTTTCGAAAAAAATTCACTCTACTGACCCTTTCGTGTGGCGCCCGACAGCTAGGCGCCGCACACTACTATGCAGCGCCTCTGCCTTAGGCGTCGCACCTCCTGCCAGCGTGGCAGCCCTGGTCCAGTTGCGGCCCCACAGACAGCACTGCAGCGCCTAAGGCTTAGGCGCCACACTTGTAATGTGCAGCGCCCGTCTCTTAGGCGCTGCACAGTCTGTGTTCCACTTAGGCTGGCCCCACCCTCTCTCCCCTCCCACCCCACCCCACACACCCCCACCCACCCAACCCTTAGACTTGCGCCCCTCCTCTCTTCCCCTCTCCCCCCTCTCAAATCCTTCTCAAATCTTGCAAATCCGGAGTATTTGACCGTGGATTTCGAAGCCAACCCCTCCCTTAAGGTAATCTCCTCCGATCCCCTCGTTTTCATCCATAGGAATTGTCACATTTGCTCAAATCTTGCTACTTTGGGGAAACCCTAGCTTTGGCTTGGATTTGCAAATTTGTGTTGAATGATGTTATGTTTCTTTGCTAATTTGGTATGGTTAGGCTTTCATAGTATGCTAGGGTTAGGGTTATGTGTGTTTGATGTTGGTGTTAGGGTTATCCTATGGTTAGGATTGTGGTTATTGTTAAGTGGGGGTTATGGTTATTAATTCATATATGTTGGCATGTATTTGTGCAAATATTTTTGTTAAGTACTTACTTGATATATGTGTGTTTTTGATTATTGTAGGGATGGGGAGAACATGTGTTTATGTTCATCATGTGGATAAAGAGGCCTTTTTGAAAGGCAATGTTGAGCCGGACCCGGATGAGCTTGACATGGTGTTTGAGAGTAGTCCTAGCTATGCGGAGCTCTTGGACCAAGTGAGGAAGGATTTGAATTGGATGGACCCAAGTGACGTTGTTGAGTTCGAGGGAAGGCATAATGTTGGTTTTGGAATGCACATCCGTTGGAAGACAATGCGTGTGAACTCCGAGCAACGTTGGGTTGCATACAAGGAGACGGTTGCCGAATCTCTAGACAAGGCTCTTGAGTTATTTGCCTCCAAGAAGGTTGAGTCTACTTTGAATTTGGACTTGAACCGGAACCCCTCCCCGTTGGTTGCTAGCACTCCCCCACCCATTAACCAAGATCAAATGAGTGAACCTCATTTCATGCAACAAGATTGGCCAACATTGAGCCCGACTCCAAACAACCAAAATGAAGCTTTTGAAGAGGAGAATGATGAGTACGAGGAGGATGACAACGAAGTTGATCTCCATGACAACAATGTGGGTGATCTCGACCAATATCATGTGCAAGAGACAATGGACCAATCCATCCCTTTTTCCCGTGCATATGCATCGGACTCGGATGACGATGGTCCCGATGAAGAAGTTGATGAGGAGGGGTTCACGCCGAAGGAGGCCCAAGCATTCAAGAAGGTATTCGGGAAGGACCACAAGACACCATTGTTCAAGGATCTTAGTCTCGCGGATGAAGCCGTTGTGGATGGTGGCAAATGCATATCTCTTGGAGCTAGGCCAAGTTCTCACCGTGATTTGGAAGACGGCAAGAACGGGATATATCCCGGTTGTGAGTTTGAATCCTTCTTGGAATTGAAGATGTGGCTTGACAACTATTCGGTTACACATTATCGTCCACATAAAGTGGCCAACTCGGACGTCAATGTGCGTTACACGGTCAAATGTGAAGTGCCAAGATGTCCATGGATTGTGCGTGCGAGGCCATGGAAAGGAGGTCCCACTTGGCGCATAGTGAGTTGTCTACCAACTCACATGTGCCGGCACAAGAATGCGGATGGCGAGCTTGTGTACCAACAACACAGACAACTCACGTCCGAGTTCATTGCTTACAGGTTATCCAACCAAATATCCACACTTCCAATAATGAGCATCAAGAGTGTCATTGACCTTGTGAAAGCCATCTTTCATTACAAGGTGAAGTACGGCAAGGCATGGAAGGCGAAGCAAGCCGCATTCAAGATGTTATATGGCAATTGGGAGGAAGCATACAACCGACTCCCTAGGTTGTTGTTAGCTATGGCCGCCACAAACCCAGGCATGGTTCACGTGGTTGAGCCTCATGGGCACCAAACATTGATTCATAACGGGAGGACCATCCGAGTATTTGGCCGTGCATTTTGGGCCTTTGAGCAATGCGTGAGGGCTTTTGAGCATTGTCGGCCCGTCATCGCCATTGATGGCACGTTCTTGACCGGACAATACAAGGGCACTTTATTGGTTGCAATAGCAAGTGATGCCAATAACCGGGTGTTGCCTTTGGCTTTCGCTTTGGTTGAGGTGGAGAACAATGATAACTGGGAGTGGTTCTTGCGTCAATTGAGAACAAGGGTATTACCGGCTGAAAGGGAAATTTGTGTCATATCGGATCGCCATCCAGGAATTCTAAACGCGGTGGTGGTTGACATTCCCGGACATACAAAGTTGCACCATCGATGGTGCATGAGGCACTTTTGTGCAAACTTCTATAGGGCATGTGGTATCAAGGAGTTGGCCGATGATCTTCAAGATTGTTGTCTCGCTTTCACCAACAAGCGGTTTGCCACATTGTTGAATGCATTGCTCAGACACAAGAAACTTGACCCCGGTGGTCTTGAATTTCTCAATAAGAACATTGTCGAAAGGAATATGTGGGCACGTGCTTTCGATGAAGATGGCCGGAGGTACGGTCAAATGACAAGCAATATGGCAGAATGCTTCAATAAGGTGCTCAAGGGTGTACATGCATTACCCGTGACGGCAATAGTTCAATACACATTTGACAAGATGAATGGATACTTTTTAAAGTACTCATTGTAGACGGATAAGCAGATTGCTGGTGAGAACAAGGACAAGAACAAGTACTATTTCCCACCAAAGGTTGAAGAATGGTTGGACTTTCAATCACGAAAGGCAGACTCCCAAGAAGCTGTACTATATGACGACAACGAGTGGAAGTATGAAGTGAAAGAGCCTGGAGGAACCACAAACGATGGGCACCAACACGGAGGCCGCGCTTTCAAGGTCTCCCTAGCACGGTGTGATTGCAGCTGCATGAGGCCATCGTTGCTTCATCTCCCATGCTCGCACTTGTTAAATGTATCCCGTGTTAGGAATGTGGACGTCAATCACCCTCTTACCGTGAGGGAGTCCGAGTTCTCAATCATGACGGTAAAGAATACATGGGCTCCCTGGTTTCAGCCATACTTGGACCAATCACAATGGCCGGAGTATCATGGAGTTCAACTATGGCCGGACCCGGAATTGAAGGTTGTTAGACGGGGAAGACGTAAGACAAAGCGTCTTAGAGGTGACATGGACGGATGGGGCCGTGGTGGCGGTGGAGAATACGGCACCGGCCAATTCCAAGAGCCTCGTGAGCAAAGCCGTTGTGGGGACTGCAGTGGGGATGGTCTTGGCCGTGGTGAAGGCCTAGTCGTGGGGATGGTCTTGGCCGTGGTGAAGGCCTAGGCCGTGGTGATGGCCTAGGCCGTGGTGATGGCCTAGGCCGTGGGAATGGTCTTGGCCGTGGTGAAGGCCTAGGCTGTGGTGATGGTCTTGGCCGTGGTGAGGGTCTTGGCCGTGGTGGTGGGAGAGGCCGTGGTGATGGTCTTGGCCGTGGTGGTGGTAGAGCCCGTGGTGGCGGTAGAGGCCGTGGTGGTGGTAGAGGCCGTGGTGGTGATCTTGGCCTTGGCGGCGGCCGTGGTGGAGGAATGTTCAGTTGGCTCAATG
Organism: Triticum aestivum; assembly: GCF_018294505.1. NCBI lineage: Eukaryota > Viridiplantae > Streptophyta > Magnoliopsida > Poales > Poaceae > Triticum > Triticum aestivum. The sequence continues at coordinate 12,327,035 of NC_057805.1, forward strand.
GACCATTGCCGTATGTGACTTACTATGATCTTGTTCTTTTGGCTCAATGCTTGTGTTCTCATTTTGCATTGTGTGACTAACTATTATATTGCCATTTCCATAGGTATGGAAACAATGAAGGGGGTGGAGGACACGGAGGGGGAAGGTGAGCTCCCTTGGTGGTCGGAGGAGGGAGAAGAAGAAGAAGAAGAGAGGAAGAAGAAGGGACAAGGACCGTGACCTTCTTACAAACCAAAATGTGTGCTACTATGTGCTATGAGACGTAAATGACTATGTCTTTTGGCTGAATGTTTGTGTATGACTATGTGATTGGACTACTATATGTGCTATGTCTTCTTTCTGTGTTTTGGACTACTACATGTGATTTGGATATGATCATGTGCCATCTATGTGAATCACAAAACATAAAAAGCACTTTGTATTTGAAAACAACAGATAGTGCAGCGCCCAAGGGTAAGGCGCCACACTACTCAGTGCAGCGCCTCTTCCTTAGGCGCTGCATATTGACTTAGCAAATTTTTGGCTGCAAAAGCTACTGGAACGCTTCTGTTGCTCTCTGGACTGGCATGTCCAGGTGTGCAGCGCCCATGGGAGAGGCGCCACACACCACAGTGCAACGCCTCTCCCTTAGGTGCTGCACGTCTGGACATGCCAGTCCAGAGAGCAACATAAGCGTTCCAGTAGCTTTTCGACCCAAAAAATGCTAAGTCAGTGTACAGCGCCTAAGGGAGAGGCGCTGCACTGTAATGTGCAGCGCCTCTGTGCAGCGCCTCACTGCTGGGCGCTGCACAGTACAGTGGAGCGCCTCTTCCTTGGGCGCTGCAGACTGACTTAGCAAATTTTTGGGTCGAAAACCTACTGGAACGCTTCTGTTGCTCTCTGGACTGGGATGTCAAGCCGTGCAGCGCCTAAGGGCAAGGCGCTGCATTGTGGTGTGTGGCGCCTTACCCTTGGGCGCTGCACATCTGGACATGTATTAGGCTGCACTCACCCCCCTCCCACCCATCCCCACCCCACACACCCCCACCCCCACACAAACCCGAAGCTCAGTGCCTCCCCTCTGCCCTCCTCTCTCCCCCTCTCAAATCCTCCTCAGATCCGGAGTATTTGACCGTGGATTTCGAAGGCAACCCCTCCCTTAAGGTAATCTCCTCCGATCCCCTCGTTTCCATCCATAGGAATTGTCACATTTGCTCAAATCTTGCTACTTTGGGGAAACCCTAGTTTTGGCTTGGATTTGCAAATTTGGGGATCCCCTCGTTCCCCTCTGGATAGCCATGGCCAGGTCGGCAGCGCCTATGAGACGGGCGCTGCACTGTACTGTGTAGCGCCTAGGAGTTGGGCGTCACACAGTACTGTGCAGCGCCTGTCTGTTGGGCGCTGCAGTGTTGTTAACTGCCAAACTGCAGAAACAGATGCCATTTTGGCCTCATGCAACACTGACATAACTTGCTACAACATATATAAAATTACTGTAGACTGCACATACTTGGCCTAGGCTTGAACACATATGGGGACCGAAGTTGAGCGTCCGCCAAAGTCATGTCATCATCAAGCTCATGGCCCTATCACACAATCAAACAATATGGTGAAGACCGGCGTCGTAATCAAGTGAGAATCACATCTAAAGGATTAATCATACCTCTTGGGTGACCACGCCATCATCATCCAGATAAGCATATGAGGAACTCACATCGTCCCCCTGATGGTGAGATGAGGGGTCTGATGGTGTACCAGACCTAGAGGCAGATGGTTCATCAAATTCGGGATCACGGCAACCGAGAAGATTCGATAACCGCCTTAACTTCTTGGCCTGACGCTGTAACATGAACACGTGTGGAAGATATCAAACTCCGAAACATAGACTGGCTCTCATAGTGAATGCGATATGTACCTTGAGGAATGCTCGTAGTGAACCATCATCATTGCCTTTTCCAACCGGTGTGTTCTCGAGAATAGACTGGCTCTCATCAGCTGCTTTCTTGATCTCGGTGCGCTGCGGATGAGAAAGAATGAACACGTTAGCCATTCAAACATGTGTAGTATGGCCAACGGGAAAGTAAAGAAGGAACACTTTACCACATAGTTAATCACCGGAACAGCAGGGACTCCTTGCCCTACCCTGACATCTCTGTTGTACTTCCCCTTCGATAGATCCTCAAAGTTTACGGGTTCTTCAAGAATATCCTCATTATATGCTGGCGGGCATATCTCAACTCGAGTATTTTCAAGAAGCCATCGTATGTAGTTATCAAAAGCAAGTGGGTTATGCTCACGAAGCTGGGCGCGTGCACTGCTACGAGCTTGCTCCACGCAAAGCTGGAAGCGGGTAACATACGAAGCATGATGCTTGTCCCAGTCCTTTATCTTCCGCTGCCTTCTCCTGTCCAACCTGCATGGTACAATACCAAACATTAGCAAAATCAAGAAGGACTGACGATGCTTAGTCAATACGCTCTCTTACCTATGAAGTGCTTTGTCCGTATCCACCCATTCCGGCGGGTGAGGCTGGAACAGACCAAACTGACGAAACACGCGATGTGGCAAATGAAACTCAACAGCCCAGTTGCATATCAGTGGGCACCGCATAAGCCAGAGATCCCTATCCCGCAAGCACATCGGGTTGATGCTAAACTCCGGGGTGTACCCAAGTCTGTCATCGGCGCCATATGGCTGCCATTCCACCTATGAAATAGGGCAACAATGCAAAATTGGTGACTTTTTTTTCTGGCAAACATGAGAAATGACTGAAGTAATGACCTCGTTACCTGCTCAGGCGTAATCGTGTCCAACTCGGCAACGTACTTCTGGTACATGAGATTGACATCGTTCGTCATCTTGGAAACCACATCCCACTTGTAAGCCCAAGTGGGGCGCCGTAATTCGTCATGTTCATCTTCATACCAAGGATTAAACCTGGCGCTCTTCGGGCGTCCAACAGGCAGACGCTCCCAGCTCCATACAGAAAGTAGAAGCATATTACCACCAATGCCTGCACTATCTGTGATCCTGCAACACGCATCGTCCAGCTGCATATGAAAGAAAAACAATGTTAACTGGATAGCAAGCTTGCATTGCTAATGAAGAAATGAGTTGATCACAAAACAAACCAACTACCTGTCGATACAAGTAGGCAAGAGTCGCTGAACCCCAGCTCCATTTGCTATCGAAGACGGTCAATGCCTTCAGCCACATCCATGGAGCGTTCTTGCCAGTGGAGTCAGGAAACAAAGTCCTCGACACAACATACCACATGTAGACACGAGCATGTGTCTGGATCACATCATCAGTGGCATCCGGAGGGCACGTCGCAAAGTGAGTTTGAATCCACGTGAAAGCAGCTCCCGCTGCTTTCCTTTCCCTCTTCTTCTTCTCTTCTCCCTCCTCTACATCAGCCTCAGCCTCAGTAGGAGCCATACCGATAAGAGCAATCATCTGCTCGCGCCACCCATCAGAATCGGTGCTCATACAGAGAGGCATCCCGTCGATAGCAAGACCGGTGATCAACGAGACATCCTCGAGCGTCACGGTCATCTCCCCAGTCCGAAGATGGAAACTATGCGTCTCCGGCCTCCACCGATCGGCAAGTGCGGACACCAGTGGAGCGTTCAGATTCGGCGTGGACCGCCTGACCAACTGAATCCACGGGAGTAGTCCTGCCTGCTTGATGTATGGTGTGTACCGCTCATCGTAAGGCATGGCAGGACCAGAGACCCCGTGATACCGAATCTTCAAAGGTTCAAGCTTCTGCAAAAAACAAGTAATGACAAATCTTAGGGCATGTAAATTTCAACTTAAGGCAAATTTGCAAAATATTTAGATTACTCGTTATTACCATCTCCTTCTCGCGCATCATGTAGGCCCGGTGTTTCGTGTCATAGACATCGTCGAGAAGCCAAACCATCCTTACAAATTTCAAACAATAAACATATATGAGTTCATCTCAAATATCGGTAAACAGTCAACATTTCATATGTGTTCATCTAAACATCTCATATGTATTCATCTACAAGAATCTCAACATCTCCTTCTCACACAATGAATAAATGATTGTAAATTATCATATATATCTAGTATGTCATATGTGTTCAAGTAAATCAACATCTCATATTTCAAATAAACTAAACATTTCATATATATCTAAAAAACCTCAACATCTCACATATAGCTACAAAACTCAACATCTCATAATTATCTACAAAACTAGGCATCTCATATATATCTAAAAAATTACAATCTAGGTTTCACTAACAAGAATCATATAGTGTGTGTGGGGGGGGGGGATCAAAGGTTCCACCTAATCTTGGGCAAACAAAGATCCAAACCAAGCAAATCAAAGGTTCCACCTAATCTTGGGCAAATCCCTAAAATTGCAACGCATTTACGGAGGAAAAGAAAGGGAACAAAGGAGTTTACCTAGTAGGAGGGATTGGAGATCGAATCCGGGCCTCAAAACTTCAGATCTGAGAGGGGTGTGGGGGGATCCGAAGGGGGCGCCGCCGCCGCCGCTCTCTGTAATTAGAGCAACTTCCTCAGAGAGGGGGAAGAACTGCTGGGAGGGGCTGGCCCGATGTGGCTTAAGTCAATGTGCAGCGCCCAAGCGATAGGCGCTGCACTTTACACAGTGTGGCGCCTAAGGCTTAGGCGCTGCACTTTACACAGTGTGGCGCCTAAGCCTTAGGCGCTGCAGTGCTGTCTGTGGGGCCGCAACTGGACCAGGGCTGCCACGCTGGCAGGAGGTGCGACGCCTAAGGCAGAGGCGCTGCATGGTAGTGTGCGGCGCCTAGCTGTCGGGCGCCACACGAAAGGGTCAGCCGAGTGAATTTTTTTCGAAAGCAGGTCAGTTTGTGATTTGATTTCGCCCTCAGGTCAAATATGTGATTTCTGCCCAAGGTGAACAATGCTTCGAGGTGTCCTTGAATGGCCGAGACCTCCACAAACTCTCAATATGATCTCAAACCTCATTTTTAATTTGTTTTGTTGAGAAGTTCAATGCGCTTTCACTATGTCTACCTCTATTGCCACTTTTCGATCCTCTAGAGTTTATGTTTGTTTTCATGAGCAAAAGCCAAAGACACCTATCGCAGAGTTTACGCGTTTTGCAATCATGTAGGATTTTCCTATTCAATGTGTTTTTTATTTCTTTCCATCCAAAAGGATCCTAAGATTCATGCACGATGTATAGAAAACAAGTGCAAGAGCATATGTCTCCGTAAACTACACAAAGGAGTGGAAGGACCTGTGAAAAAACATAAACATCCACTCTGACTTTGTGCCTACCAAGGGTGTCAATTGTTCTCAAGCTCTATTATAGGCGAAGAAGCCATTGGAGAAGAACGACGCAATTGGCCATCATATTTGAAACAAGAAAGACACAACCATTCATGACATTTACGAGCAGTAGTAGCAACTTGCCTGTCAAGATGAGATCGAAGTCATCGTTGAAAGACACACGAACATGAGCATGTCCCATGCTTCTCTATGACGCGACCATTTGATGTAATCGAGAAGACACCCAAAATTACTTGTCGCGCACTAGCATACACCACACCCCGCCCTTCTGAAACTCATGGAAAGGAACGCCACCACTGCACACGGTGTTGAAACCTCAGACGGGCAGATCTAATGTAGGACCGATAGACTGAACCTCCACACGTTCCTTATCGATATTGGAGTGTGTAAGTGCATCTAGTGCCCCTTAGTGATTTTGGTGTATTGAAGACTTATAGGTTAAGGGACTAATATGTTTGTGAGCACAGGTCTATAAGTCTATTTGGAGTTTGAGATTTACAGTAAAAGTCAACCCCTAAAAATGAATATCTTCGACTGAAGATTTTGGATTTCTGAAGACTTTCTGAAGACTTTGAAAGTGAAGAAATTGGTGTGACCTTGAAGACTTGGTAATCATTCAAGGAACATGAAGCGTGAAGACTTTTGTTTTCGTAGTTTCATTTTCTCTTTCTTGAGTCATAGGAAACACCGTACTGTTAAAGGGGGTCGAGAAAATACTAAGGAAAAATTTCCATGTGATGCTCAACTCAAAATCCTACACCTACCAATCCCTTCGAGTGAAGCCATTGGAAATCTCATACAGTTCAGTCAATTTCTTCAGTGACAGAGATGAAGTTCTTCTGGTCTCTGAGGAATTTGTTCTCACTGAGGAGTTACGAATTCGCCAGTGCAGATTGCCTACACAGTGAGGAACATGATAGCCCTGAGGTATTTGATACTCAAAATTCTGACCGTTGTTGTGCTACGCGCCAGCTGTCCCAAAATATCTACCCACCTAACGGTCATATCAGTGAAGGGCATTTATGTCTTATCATGTCGGGCTGCTCCCTAGGCTATAAATAGCCGCCCCCTACAACCACTAGCTGGTTGGCTGCTCCGAGAGAAACTGACACTTGTCATTTGAGAGCATCGCATCCTCCGAGGACTTTGAGCGAAAATCATCAAGTGAGGAAACCCAAACCCAAACACCTACAAACCCAAAGTGATTGAGCATCACTGAAGAGATTGATCCTGCGTGGATCCGACGCTTGTTACCTTTGAGGACTGTGCTTCTTCCTGACGGTTAGGCGTCATGGTCTAGAGCATCCAAGAGGAAATTGTGGATCGCCGAGTGACCGAGTTTGTGAAGGTTTGGAAGTCACCTGAAGACTTACCACGAGTGATTGGGTGAGGTCTGTGTGACCTTAGCTCAAGGAGAATACGGTGAGGACTGTGTGTCCCCAGGTTTAAATACCTAGCCGCTCCAACCAGACGTACAACTGAGACAGCAATTGGAACTGGTCTACCAAATCATTGTCTTCACCAAGCTTACTGGTTCTATTTCCTCAACTCTTCCATTTCCTCATTACTGTATTGTGTGCCTGTTCATATTTGTTTAAAGACTTTGACTGAAGACTTTCCCAATTTCCTCAGTTCAATTTCTTCAGTCTGTTTGTCTTCATCCTGTGTTATCCTGTGTTTACGCTTTCTGTACTATGTGCTTGTCTTCATTTCTTCATGATGACCATGCTTGTGTTCTGTTATGTTTACGTCCGAGTACTTATTTCGTTGCAAGTAGTTCTTCACTTAGGAATTTCCTCACCCGCAAATTCCTCAGTGAAGAATTCATAAAAATCGCCTATTCACCCCCCTCTAGTCGATATAACGCACTTTCAATTGGTATCAGAGCAAGGTACTCCCTTGTTCTGTGTGATTTTGGTTTAACCGCCTGGAGTTTTAGTTATGTCGACCGTAGGTATGATCAAGGTCTTTGCTGGGTGTCCTACGTTCGATGGGACGGACTACCCCTACTGGAAGAATAAGATGCGAATGCATCTTGAGGCAATTGATAACGATCTTTGGTATGTTGTGGAAAATGGTGTTCCCTCAGTCTCACCTTCACTGAACGCTACTGATGTGAAGAGATTCAAGCAACTCGATTCCCAAGCGAAAAACATCACATGTGGCCATCTGAGCAAAGGGCAGTATGGAAGAGTGAGTGCTTTGTAAACTGCTAAGCTTATCTGGGATAGGCTGTCCATGGTCAATGAAGGAGTCTCAACTCAACGTGACTCTCGAGTTGACGTTCTTCGCAATCTCTTCAACCGCTTCAAAAGACTCGATATTGAAAATGTTCAGCAAACCTTCGATCGCCTCACTGACATCTCAAATGAGCTTCAAGCACTCGGTGCCACTAACATCACCGACCATGAGGTGGTGAAGAAGTTGCTAAGATCGCTTGAGTCCTCATTCGATACTCTGGCACTATGATACAAGAACGTGGAGACTACAAGTCACTTGATCCCGCTGATATCCTCGAGAGGCTAAACACTCATGAGTTCCAGCTTGCTGAGAAGAGAGATCTCTATGGTTCGAGCTATGGCAGATCACGTGCTCTGAAGGCCAAGGCAGTTTCCGAGTCTGAAGATGAAGATTCTGGCAGCAGCCTTGGTGATCCTGAAGAACTGAGCCAGGAACTAGCACTGCTCGTGAAGAAATTTCAGAAGTTCTCAAGACGTGGTTGCTTTGGAAAATCCTCAAGGAGCAATGATTCCTCATCCAGTGACTACAAGAAGAGGCTATGCCACAAATGCAAGAAACCTGGTCACTACATTCAAGATTGTCCTCAGTGGGAAAAGGAATCAAAGAAGAAGAAAGACAAGGATTACAGTTCTGATGATGCGAAGAAGAAGAAGAAATCTTCAAAGTCTTCATCATCAAAATCCTCAAAGTCTTCATATCACAAGAAGAGCAGCTCCAAGAAGGCTCGGGCATTCATTGGCAAGGAAATGGACTCTGAGGCTGAATCTGAGGAACATGAGGAAGAGGAGGCATCTGAGGAGTCCGAGTCTGGTGTGGCGAGCCTAGCTCTCGCTACTGCATTCGTCAGCAAGTCTATCTTCAACTCTGAAGAAAATGGCTTCACCAACAAGGCTGATGAAGGCAATGATGACTACGCCCCCACCTATTGCTTCATGGCAAAGGGTGCCAAGGTACTCAAATACCCCTCCTCTGAATCGAGTGAAGATGAATCTGATGAAAACCTCAAGCCTAGTTACTCTAAACTTGCTAAGATTGCTGTGAAACAACAAAAGGCTTTTGAGAAGGTTCAAAACATGCTAGACAAAAGTGATGATATGTTGGGTGAAGAAATGGATCGCACTAAAACCTTGACTGATAGTCTTCAGAGACTTCAGTCTAGGTTTGACAACCTTCAAGGTCATCATAACACTCTCTTATCTGATCATGAGTAGCTTTCTTATAAATTTCTTCAAAGAAAGCAAGATCTTGAAAAGCTAAGGGTGAGTTATGAAGATCTTCAGAAGGAGCGTGATTCATTACTTGCTCAACAAATCAGCACTGCTCAGGAAGAATTTGTTCCTCCATGTTTGAAGTGCATTGAACGTGAATCTGCTAATTCTTCACCTGAATGTTCAAATGCTTCTAATGCTACAAATTCTTCACCTGTCCCTGCTATCACTAATTCCTCATCTGAGGACATTGCTAGTATCACTGATGATGCAGGGCTGAAGGAATTGTATATGACAGGCATGTACAAAAGCCTCAAAGGGCACCAGACTCTTTGTGATGTACTTAAAAAGCAGATCCTCAACAGGAACCCTACACTACAAAAAAATACACTTCCGTGATGATACGTGTTTGTCACAGTAGGTCGCGTTTTTTGTCATGCATGTACATCCATGACAATTTTATGACAGAATCAAGATAGTCATACCTGTGCTGTCGTAGAAGTGTTCCATGACATTACCAAAATTATCATCACGGAAGTGTCCACTTCCATGACGATAAATCGCGCGTCACAGAAGTGCTTTCGTCAAGGGTGACCGACACGTGGCATCCACCGTAACGGAACACCGTTAAGCTATCCGGTCCGATTTTGGATCCGATAACCCGCTAACAGCCCCGGCCAATGGGGATTTTCGACATGTAAAATCATCATTGGCTGGAGGAAACACGTGTCAGCTCACCGTTGGGATAGATGTCATCCACTCATTGGACCAAAGGCGCCTATGATACGTCGACACGTGGCACGGCCGAACAAAGGCCCATTCTTGTGAAAAGACCGGCCCGTTTGACTTGGTCAAAAGGTGGCAGGCCGGCCCACGGAAAGCCTGTTAACGACTTGTTCGCATATAGCCCATTTACAACCCGCTAACCAAGGGCCCGTTACGACCTATCCGAATTAGGCCCAGTAGCGTCATCTGGGCCGTCCAATATGATTCCAGCCCATTTTAAGTTCCGGCCCATGTATGGCCCATGACGTCTTTCAGCCCATATGAGGCCCTTTGTAACTCTTGGCCCATTAACGACCCGTGGTGAAACTGGCCCGTAATGAACAGTGTATCACTTTATACCCATTCATGACCCATTAATCCATTGGGCCGTTTGCAGCCCATGTTATCTTTCGGCCTTCTCAGGGCCCATTTATTCTTGGGCTCATTTCCAGCATTCGGTTACTTACGGCCCGTTACTGCCATTTTCTGCTTGTGGGCCAAATTCAGCCCGTGGTTACAGTCGTCCCGTTTGTGGCCCGTTAATACGTTGGGCCATTTTCATAGCATCATCAAATACGGCCTATTAACGACGGCCCGTTATGGTCGGCCCATGAACAGACGACTCCAACTCTAGCCCGTTTACGGCCATAATGCGGTCTGTTTTGGCCCATGTTTGGCCAATCGATCATACGACCCGTCTAAGGCCCATTGATGATACGGCCCGTAGAAGGCCCATTGTTTCTATGGCCCGTAGAAGGCCCATTGTTTCTACGGACCGTAGAAGGCCCATTGTTTATACGACCCGTAGGAAGCCCAATGTCACTACAGTAAATATGTAGCCCATGGCCTGTTAAAGGCAGGAAACTACTATAGGTTTAGACCTGCTAATGGCCCAAGATGATTATAGGCCCACGTTTTGGCCCATATGAGTAACGGGACGGCCTGAAGACCGACAACACTGAGATCCACTGAACCTTCCGGCCTAAATTACAGCATACCGACCAAAGAATAAACCTAGACTATACAACAAAGAAATTACAACATATTACATCCACTGGGAATCAAAGTTCGCCACCGGTGATAATAAAGCGCAACATGACCGCGGATTACATACATTGGGCATCAAAGGTCGCCACCAGTGCATATAAACGCACTGACAAAAGAATATACAAAACTGAGAGCACTTTAGAAGGCACTAGACCTGGCAAGCTCGGGCCCCGCAAGCAGCCGAACAAGCTGATGAGACCTCAGTTGTGTCAACGATAGATGCTTCATCCCTAGCTGTATGGCACCATAGTGCGCAAGGCAGTCCCCTGACATCTTCATTACATCTTTGACTTCAAGTCGGAGCTGAGCTGAAGCAAGCCTTTCCGCTTTAAGTTGAGACTGAAGAAGTCGAACTGATTGAGGCAGCGACTGCACAGAGGTTGTCTCACACCTGCTGGTGAGTAGCTTCAACTCACTGTCTTCATCAAGACAGGACCTTGGGGTCATCTCGCTGTCCTCAAGATGGTTTGGCTCACTATCTTTCCTAAAGTTCTGCCTGGCATAAGAGATACGACTCTGAAAGAGAAACAAGGAGACACGTAACATGTTTCACAATTATATAAGCAAATAAATGGATCTGTTCTGCATAAGGAACATGTTTTTACAACTACAATTTAAAACTGGTAGTTGTTGCAAACATCCAATCAGATGTAAACAGCAGTGGAGGAAATGATGCCTATCCAAATCTATACTAGAACAAAGTTTGAAGGCTTGAGAAGGATGAACTTACATTACATGTTAACACGGGCTGGACAAAGCCCTTCTCCATGTTGATGGAAAGATAATTCAATAAATTCCCCAAAGAAAATTCTTTATAAGCGTTGCCATTATTCTACATTTTGCAAAGAGTAAATATAGATCAAATAATATTGGAAGAAATAGAGGATAATGAAGCTCAGGTGCAGACTGATGATACATAATCAAATAGCAATTAATTAAGTACAACGTTACAAGGCAAAAGGTACTGACAAGAGGAATGCAGACATCAACGTGTGCAGTGGCATTGGCTTTATTCAACATTTTGGTAAGAGTAAATGTAGATATGATAATTTGGAGAAAGTGGAGGGCAGGGCAGATAAGATGCAGAGTAATGCTAGACAATCAACTATCTCGCGATGCATGTACAGTAATACCACCACCGTCCGTTATTAGTTGTCGCTCAAATGGATGTATCTAGCACTATTAAGTTCTAAATACATCCAATTGATCAACAATTAATTCGATACAGAGGGAGTACATGACAACAGGTACTTACATGAGCAATCCAAAACTTCATAACCATTGTGTTAATTCTACATTTATCTAAGAGTAAATATAGATCTTATAATTTCAAGCAAAGGGAGGATAAAGAAGCGAACATTTACAGTGATGCTACATAATCAAACAGCAATGAGTGTAAGTATGCTGACAAAGGGCAAGAGGTACTGACAAGAGCAATGCAGAGCCCAGTATTGTCGTGAGATCCTATGATCCTTTGAGCAAGGAGATTCATCTGAAATTAGTTTTCATACAAGAGAGAAGGTAAGGCACATGCAGAAATTTAGGAGTTCAAATTTTGAATTGATATCATAGACAGTACCTGACGCTGGGCTGTCAGCAGTTCTAATAGGGGTTTGGCCACTGGAGTAGGGGTAAAGTCTGTTACAGTTGGGCCTGTGTTTTCTGTGGCTGCTGATCTATCTGATTTAACAGGTATCACTACCTTTTCCAAATACCTAGTTTGTACTCCTTGAGGATCTGCAATCACCCTCTTCCTTTTGGACATCTATTACGAAAGAACAACATTTGACTGGAAAAACATAGTATGACGACACATGGAATAGGTACAGAAAATGGATAGGTATGGCATATACTCATATATGATGCTTAAACTAAGCAGATGGTGTAACAAAGTAGAAGTAATGCAAGAGGTCAGATGCAAAATATGTGCGACCAATACAACCTTGCCAAGTTAGAGCATGCACCTTGATGGGTGAATAAGATAGGCCATCCTCCACCATGCCAAGTTTGTTAGCCAGTGGATTGTTCCGCAATATTCCTCTCGTGCGCCCATTCTCATATTCATTTTGATAATGTTCAATACCTGACATGCATGAAAACATAAAAACAAGTGAGATTATCTTTGTAATGCAGAAGTGATTCTAATCCAATACTTCCTCCCTGTAAACCCCTTTGTGCTATCTCTGCAATTCTTCTAAGAGGTGCCATGCATGCTGTAATTTGGTGTGTGCATTAATATAATGTGGCCTACTACTCAAAATATGAGAGCTCCAGAAGTGATGATACTTCGCAGATGACAGCTTCAACATATAGTAAAGAAGAACAAGTCGACCTGACCTGACAGATTCAAAATATACTAAGGGAGAATAACTCGACCTGACCAGTCGACCGCAAGAGAAGAGGATCATCTTAAAGAAGAGCAGAAGAGCAAGCAGATTGAAGATATTACAAGTCTTTCTATACAATGTCGGTTGGCCACCCATGATGAACCAGAGCGCACAGAGAAATACTATTCCTTCCGGTCTCTCCATATGTGGCTCACATGCATTTCGAAACTAAAGTAGGAACATTTAGCTGACCAATTAAACATCTCTCAGTTTTACTAATATCAGCATAATATCAGATTTGAATTTGTACAACTAAGCTTGTTTAGCTCGATGGGTGGAGCAGTGCTATTACGACACGAACCACGTAGGCTGATCGTGGTCATCATAAAATGGGGAAACCGTAAGCATGATGAGTATAGTGTTGACCGTGGCAGTGGGATGGCAGATCTGAAGCTGCAAACCGCGCAAAGGGTAGTTAGCAACCGATATTTGCTTTGAAATAACAACTAAGATTTGGTATGGACAAGAAAGTACAGTCAACAAGTGACAAAGAAATGCAATTCTGCTGTCTCTCTATATGTCGCGACATGCATTTGGAAACTCAAGTGGGACCTTTAGCTAACCAATTAAATGTGTCTGTTAACTAATATCAGTATCATATCACAATCATATTTGAACAACTAAGCTTTGGAATTTTGAGTGTTGTGTTGTTTAGCTTGAAGGGTGGAGTAATGCTAGTATGACAGAAAGCACCTACGCAGATCATAGTAGAGTAGATAAAAGGGGAAAACCCTAAGCATCAAGAGTAAAATCAGGAAAGTGGAACTAGCTGGACCAGTGGGTGGCGCACATGCTTTTCGAAACGAATATAGGAACATTAGGTGACCAATTAAACGTTCTCTGTTTTAGTAATATGAGCATCATATCAGATTCGTATTTCAACACGTAAGCTTTGGAATTATGAGTGGCATGTTGTTTCGCTTGATGGGTTGAGGTCTTGAGGAGCAGTGCTAGCACGACACGAAGCAGTGAAGCACCTACGATGATGGTAGTGAATATAAAGGGGGGAAACCATAAGCTTTACGAGTATAGTGACCGTGACATGGCGGATCTGAAGGTGCAAACCGGACAAAGCTACTTCGCAACCAATGTTTGCATTCAACTAGCCACTACGATTTGGTACGGACAAGAAAAGTACAGTAAACAATTTAAGATCTATTTTCCGGGTGAGATCAATAACTTAAGCACATATGGAAGAGTACCACCTCTCTTGCGACGCCGTGTAGGCCCCTGCTGATACGTTGAGGGTGCTGCGGGTGCGATGGCTGTCGGCGGCGGGGAAGAAGACTTTAGATGGCAGACGGCCGGGTTGGGGGATAAATCCTGTTGCCGTGGACGAGGCGGTCGTAGGAGCGGCAACGGCAAAGTGGACGACGGCGCCGATGAAGCGAGACGACGCGATGAAAGGATCCTGGTCCGGCGCCGTGGATGAGAGACGTCCATCTCTTGCAGTGGACGACGGGGTAGGGGTAGCGGCTCCGGCAAGGTGGAGGATGGGGTGGCGGACGGAGGAGGCTGGCCGCAGTGGGGAGGTTGTCGTGGCGCCGACGGTGTATGAATGGGGAAATGGAGGGGGAGGGGGGATCTCAAACTTTGGGACGCGCTTGTCTGAAATGTGGCAAAGTTACGAACTTATCCCCCGTTTAAAATTTCGGACATCACGTCGGTTGGGGATAGGACGGTAATCTCGCATCTCCCAAATATTTGCCGGTAACGATTTCGGGCGAGGAGAGGGTGTTTTGCCGCCCACGGTTGGCGCCCACGGTGTATGAACGGGGCTGACAGGTAGGGCGGTTGTGTCACGTCTGAGGGAAGTTACACATCTGCCCCTATTTAAAATATTAGCCTACATCGATTTCGGACGAGGAGAGTTTGTTTTGCCGCCCACCGTGGATGAATGGGGAAATGGAGGGAGAGACACATGTCTTTCGGACGAGCTTGAATCAAATGTGTTTTGCCGCCCACGTTTGGCGCCCACCGTGTCTGAATGGGCTCAGAGGCCGTCGTGTCACGTCTGATTGAAGTTACTAGTCTACCCCTATCGACAGCAGTGTAAATCCGGTCGATAAGGATGTCAAGTGTCAGGGGTAGACAGTAATTTCCATCTCGCAAACACTTGCTTCGGGCAGCCCACAAATGATAGTGGGTGTTTAGCCGCTTCGTTCAAAACTTGGGAGAATTAGCATTCACGTTTGCCCTGGGCCCTGGCAACTAAATCCAAATCCAATTTTTATTCGATTACGAATATCCACAGATAATTCTACGTTTTGTTATTTATTTCTTCAAAACCACAACAAAGATTTATTCCACCTTTATATATGATTATGATTTAGAAATGCCGTGATCTTCGAATTCAGTAGGTTGGATACACTTTGAGTCAAACAGTTATTTCATCCAATACAATATGCTCACACGAAAAACAGTTCACCTTATGTCAATCATACAAGTACTGAGGATTACCTCGCCTAAAAAATTCGGATCATTACAACACATGGACAACATAGGGGGTCTTACAACATAATCCATTCAGAGACATGACACAACATGCAAGTACAATAATCTAATGACAATTTCAACTGCTATCTAAAGAAGAACTGGGATTACCCTGGGCTTCAGATAGCAGAAGCAGCAGGACCTCCTCCGTCTTCAAATGCAACATTCTTACTTCCTCCAATTCTTGGGTTGCTTGCATAATGCGTGCAGCTAATTGCATAATTTCCAGCTTCAAGATCGAGATTACCTCATTCATGGCAGCCACACCATCTCTTTCTGCCTCTAGTAGAGCCTCAAGAACTATAATATCTGTGCTCAGACTGCTCTCCGGCGGTGTTGCCTCTGAACTGCTACCATCTGGTAACATGGATGGCGCACTGCTTCCACAAATAGATTCTGGGGTTGTACATTGTGTCCTAGTGTGAACGGCATCCTGAAAGGTTTCCGCTGGACATAAGTAAGAGATAGTTATCGCATGATCCAGGCAGTAAGCTTACATGGTAAACGACATACGAATTATTGCCGAGCATGGCAAGCTATATTTAAATGGTTCGAAGCAGCATCAGCCGAAAAGAAATTAAAATGGTAAGATGAAACTAGGGATGTAAGTGGCAAATAAACGACATCCGCCAGTCCCATCTAGTTAGTTTTTGCTAGCTCCCTGGTTCATTTTCCTCAAAAAACAAAAACTCTTTTGAACTATCATACCACTAGTGGACTTTAATCGGGATTAAACGGGACCCAGTTGACATCCCTAGTTGAAAGGGAGTGTACCACCGCTATATTTAAGTTGCCAAGGCATCTAAGCAGTTGAAATAATCTGAGAAAGCACTTAACAGTGTGGCCTCATATAAACTACGAAGACAGTCTTGTGATGAAGTTCAGAGGAAAAGTTAAGGACTCAAATGAACTAGGCATGCATTTCTTTACGATAGTACAGCAGGCACTGCTGACATATTGGCCAACTCAGGTATAGCGTAACAAGTAACAAACAAGCATTCGAATCAAGCAATACAGCAAAGCAGACAACTGAACTATTTGTTATTCTGTAGGATTACAGGTTGAGGGCACAAGCCAAGAAAGCAGCCCACACGCATTACATTTCACATGTACTAAAACACACTGGCTTACCATATGTTGCTGTGAAGCCTCGCTGCTGTTGCAATGTTCTTTGAAGATATCGTCAGCATCCCGTGGTTGCAAATCTACTTGTTGTAGTTTATTCTGCACCCTCTATTTAGGTAAAATTAATTTTAATCGCATGCACTGGTTCGAATTGATCATCAATGGTTCATCTAAACTAATGAAAGAAGGGTGTGTGCATACACGACAATATATCTGCTTCCCTCTATTTTTATGCTTGTTCGAGGTGCCAGCCCCAAAAGAACAAATATTTTGCTTGATGGGGTTGGCAGCTCCATAATTAATAGAAGCATCAAATTAGTCATGCAACTTGGGAAGATCAAGAACACACAAAAAAGTAATGAACAGAGGCTCGTAGCAGTGATGTAATAGCTAGCATCAGAAAATGTAGGGTAAAACGAACAAAAACCAGCGGAACCACATGCTAGTTTGCTGATGTGTAATTAAGCATAGAGAACATGAAGCAGTCTGATGGAACCAACAGGTGGCATCAGAACAACACCATTATCATAAATATAGCATGCAAGAAGTAAAATAGTAGGCAGTGATATCTAGGAAGTACAGTAATACTTAGGACAAAACTAAAGCATATTAACTATATGTGCACTGGTATGTAATTTAGCACATGTAACATGTTCACTGCCAGAAGTATGGCCCTACAGGTGCAAGCAGAATAACGCGTCTCATGAAAAACTGAATGATGCCCTGAAGAAATTCAAAGGTGCGGTGCTTATGCTAAGAAAGTGAACGTAGGCGCCGGCCGTTGGATAATAGTACCTGATTCTCGGCGGCGTATGGGTATCGTTGGCATACTTGATAGCTAAGGATCGTCGATGGTGCTCGTGTTGCGGTTGAGTTTGGGCCGGCTGTCGCCGTCGCTGAAGCGGCTCCGGTGCTACGGTTGCGGCGCCTGTCGACATACAAGAAAGCTCATCTGTGGTAAGTGAACAGTTGCACGATAAAGAGAAAAACCGAAGGAGTACAGATCGAAATAACCTGATGAGGCTGCGGCGTCGGTAAAGCAGGGCCGGTGGAGTTGAATATGGCGTCCGTGGAGCGGGTCCGGTGCAGTGGACGAAGGCTTCGGCGGGCGCGTTGTACAGTGCTTTCGGTGAGGCGGATCTGTTGCGGCGGACGAGGGCTTGTATGAAGGGCCAGCGAAGGGACGGACGAGGGAGTCAGTGAAGGGCCTACACTGTGGTGGACGAGGGCGCCGGTTAAGCAGATCCGGTGCGGTGGACCATGATGGCGGTCAAGGAGATCTGGAGCGGTGTACAAGCCAGTCGCTGAAGCGGCTCCGGTGAAGTGGTGAGTTGGCAGTTGGGGGTTCCAAGGTGCGGAAGGTAGATCCGTCGGGGTGTGAGGTCCACCGCTGCGGCGGAGGACTAGATTCGGCGGCTTGCCGTGGTTGGGGGGTCGGGGAGGGGAAGGGGAGGGGCTCTGGGGAAGAATGTTGGGGGCAAAGAGGGGAAAACAATGGAGTTACCAAAGCAGCCCTTTTCCGTTCATGTGGCAGGGGTAAAACAGGAATATCGCAGGGCTAAACTTTCGGGCGCGAGATATTTCGATGTGAGCGGGAAGTTTGAAAGCTTTTGGCGCCTGAAATTATATTCTGCTCTTGTACGGCCGACTATGATATCATGGCCGAGAATTTGTTTGTTTTGCACGCAAAAAAGTGCAAGTTTTGAAAATCAATGTCTCCAACTCGAAACTTAGATTGTCCATTCAATTCAAATATGGATCATTGAGCTACTACAAGCAAATACCATCATATGGTCCAATTCAAATGAAATTCCAAATGTGTTTATCCTAAATATGATGACAAAAGCAAAAATGTGTATGTGTATGAATAAAGTGGATGATTATAAAGTTTGAACATGCCCGTATGTGTATATCTCTAGGTTTGATATATGAATTTGAAATCACGAAATCCCGGCTTAAAAATGTACCTCCGTTTAAATGAATTACAAAAGCTAATGATGGAGTCGAATTCCAAAATTCCAATCTTAGGTTTGTAATTCTGGTACATCAAAGTATATCACGCATGTTCAAAAGTATCGTTATCTCATAGTCCAAACTGTGAAACAAATTGATCAACCTTGAGTGCACACACTATTGACCATGTATATCTCAATTACGCTAAAGTCCCTCAAATATAGACACCTCACTCTTTATCTGAAGCCAACCCCCCCCCTCGTCGCCCCCCCCACACACAGAGAAGTCGTTCTCTCCCCCAAACACCAACACACGAGCACATTAACACCCCTCTCTCTTCTAAAGTCCGGACCCCAATATAGGTCTCTATCACTTTGTCTCTTGGGCATGCACACATCTCTTCCCCCACTCTCTAGCTAGGTCTCCCGGCATCTCTCTTTCCCAAGCACACGCACTATGTAGAGTGTATCTTTCCCATACACACAAAACGTCGCCCCCAAACGTCTATATCCCTAGTTATGTGGTTCTTGCACACTCACCTCACACACCACCCCCACTGCAAAACAAGCACACTTTGTCTCCTTGTGCACCACTCTCCTCTTTCTATCTCTCCCACATGCGGACCCGCCCCAGCTCCTCCCTGTATACATATATGTCGTGACTCTTTCCATAGCTCCCTAACGTATAATCGTTCTCGATCTCGCACATTGTTCTCTACACCATCAATTCTAGATCTCTCATGAAGTCCCTATCACGCACACGATGACTCGCTTCCCTTGCGTCTCCGTACATAGGCCAATTTCAAACAACATCAACATTGTCTCCCTATCTATACGCCATTTATGGACACAAATTCCCCCTCTCTTCCTCTCTCTCTCTCCGTCGCTAACTCTCTCTCTCTCTCTCTCTCTCGCTCGCTCGCTCTCACACCCCTCTCGCACACACAATCGATGTCTCTTCCAAATAGTCTGCTCCCCCCGCCCGCACCCATGCTATCCCGCTACTACACATGTCACACCATTCCCCCTTCCCTTATACTAGGTTTACATCATTAGTGGTCTCTCTACTCCACATACACACACACTCCCTCTCACACACAAACGCGCGCAAACACACACAGACACGCACAAACACCCATTAATCTGGATCCTCATCTCTCCCCATGTCCGCATGTGTATCTCGCACACTCACTCTCTAATTATGTATATGTGTCTCCACGTTACACAACACAAAGCCCCATGTACATGTCTCTCTCTATCCTCCACACACATAGACACAAAGAATCTGTTGTCATTGCCTCAGTCTCTAGACATATCACACACGCACACTGTCTCTCTCTCTCTCTCGCAAACACGCTCAACAAGGGTTTCCCCGTGAATAACTTACCGTCTATTCATCAACAGTCGTGGCAGTACGGAGAACACGAGACGTGAAAAAGACTAAATCTACATGTGCTTAGACCACCTAGTATGACTGCTAGGACTAGAGCAAGCCAAAAAGCGCGCCACCGTCACCCCCTCCTTATCGGCGACGGGAAAACCTTTGTTTTACACAGTCGAGAAGTCATTGTGCTAAGGCCTCACATGCTGAGGCGTTGAATAGAATGTAGATGCTAGTTTACGGAAACAAGTATCTATAATACGTTTGTATCTCCATACTTATATTTCTTCTCTTATAAAAAACCGAGTTGGTGATGATGGTACGCGTGCCATCTTGCAATATAGACCGTCCGATCTATATCTGACTGATGGAAATTAAACTAAAAGATACCCGCACCCCTCTCCACATTTGCAGACAAGGCCTTCCCTCGTTCATCCTTATCTCCAACAACCTCATTGTTGAGCAATTAAGAAAGGAAGCCTCTGGAACAAACTGGCCTGGTGGCCGCTGCCGGCGTCGTCAATCCCCATGCCTCCGCTCAGTCCGACCACCAATCACCACCACGCCCCACTCCTCTTCACCTTATCTCCTACTTCTCGAGATATCATTAGTTTTTACACATGGGATTACTCCCGCATAGGTCAATCACAACGAGTGTTTTTATAAAAAAATGCATCTTGATGTTCCGTGCAATGCACGGATCTTGCTAGTACTCCTACAGAAGACTAAGTTGGTGATGATGGTGTGTCTGTCATCTGTCGTTTGTGACCATTAGATCTACATCTAACGACTGTGAGGTAAGTTGTTGCCTTTTCTCACAAACATCCCACTTGTCTACCAATTTGCAGAAAAACCCATAATTAGTATCTTAAAACCAACCAGATCTCTCCCTGACCTCACCAAAACAGCCCCAAGGAATATATTCTAATTGAAACATAATATATCTCTAGTGATATATGTATATCAAAATTAGAGTGTTTTGTATCAAGTTTGTGAATAAGTATTATTCTAATTATGATTCCTTGCAACGCACATGAACATTGCTAGTATTTCCAACCATGCAAATTTTTTCCCTAGTATTCCAGAGCTTTGAGTTTTCCATCAAGATATTAGTCACTCATGGTTGATATTTACTTTCAATCATGTGCACATATGCACTATGTAACTAGCCTTGCTTATTGGGTTCCAAAGCTTAACTTTCACTCCTACTTACAATATGTAGAGTATTTAACAAAAAACTACCACTTTCAACCAGCCCTAGGAAGAATCTATTGTATAAAAAATAACAAAAACATACCCAAAATTTCTTAATCCACGCCAAAAACTACTACCTACCGATTAGGTTAGTTTAAACCCATTTATGACAGGGTTGGCCCACACGTCCGTGCTGACAAGGCAGCTTAAACCAACACATTTTGTTTGACCGTTGACACGAGGGACCCACATCTGACCTTCTATCCTGTTATTCCCCCTCAAATCATTATTTTTCCTGAACATTACTTCAAACAGTACTGATGCATGTTCGTCGGTGGCGCCGGTGATGAGCGAGTTGGCCGCCGCTCCGCCGGAAGGGCCGGACGTCGTGCTGGCCTCCGCACGGGTTGGCAGGCTGGCCCGAGCGTGACTCACGAGCGAGCAAGCCGCCGCGCTGGCCTTCGCTCGAGCCAGATGGCTGGCCTTAGCGCGGCGCGCGCGAGCAAGCCGCCGCGCCGCGGTGCCAATCTAGCTAGCAAACCTTGCAGACAAGCGGCTGGACGGAGCTATCTTGGCTAGCTAGCGGCCGCGAGCGCCGGACGGAGCTGGCATCCGGGCTGCCGCAAGATGGGCTCCGCACCGCCGGGGGTTTTGACCTTGCCTTCTGCCGGCGGCGGTAGCTGCGTCCCATGGCCGAGGATGACTAGGTGGACGGGCCGGAGGTAGGAGGTCACTCGGGGATTTTTGTGCAGACTGACATGTAGGTCCCACAAGTCATAACGCCTGGTCGAATACAAGGCGTTGACTTAATGGGCGACATGGGCCCTATTTGGATACTCTAAGTCAGAAGTTAGATTCTAACCCTGAACTAACTCTAACCAAAGTGGTGTTTGGATGGCAGGGTTAGATTGACAACAAATGTATCCAAACAGGGCCATGGGTTGAAACGTGCCTATAACGGCACTTTGTAGAGTAGTCGTTTCTTGGTAGGGCTGGTTGGTAAGAGCATGTACAATGGTTGATAAGGTAGTCTTATCTTAAGTCTGCCACGTATGCAAGTGGTAGTAGTTTCTTGGCATTATTAGTGGTTTCTTGCATTATTAGGGGTTTCTTGTAAGGAACAATGTACTACTAGCGACAAAAGGCGATTCTAGGCTGCGTTGTACTCCAACGAGTACTACTAGTGGTCACGGGAGTGTATACCTCGTTTTGTGGGTTCGATCCTGGCTGAACGCACGGCGGCCTTTTTTTTTAAATAGTAACTTCGCTGCGAGCCAATATTCTACACGGGTAGTTTGAGTTTTGAAGTCAAACGGACGTGCGGCACCACAATCTGGGTGCACTGGATAGCCTAGCCACATGAACGGGTTTTCCTTCCCAGCATCTCGTGGCTCGTGTGCTCGCCCTAGCCGCACCTCGCTTGCAGCTTCCTCATCAGCTAGTAGCATATTTAAACTAGCGCCTCCCAATTAAGCCCGAGGAGCCGGAAAAGCCTGGCGGGGCATTGGGAACTGTGCAATATGGCGCTGTACGTAAAGTGCTCTACTACTACTCTGTAGCTTGTGGCGTTGCACACATGGACTTCACTCCATTATCGGCTCTACTATAAAAGAAATTCCTCTTGACGTGTTTTTTTGAAACGGAGGCAAAAGCTTTGCTTCATCTCATTCATAAAGAAGGAACTACTAACAAAGTTTGACGAGATCCATTACACCTCCACAAATGGAAGCGAAAAGCCTAGTCTCGCTGTATCAAATAACTCAAATGTTCTGCCCCCGCAGTAACCGTCGCTGATAAACAGGCTGCTAGTGTGTGCGTGAGAGGAGCGGCTGAGTAGGCCAGCTACATGAGAGGAGCGGCTGAATAGAGCACCGAGAGTACCCACTAGGCCACCATGCAGGTGTACTTTCCCTGCATTGATAGTACAGCGATGGTTCTAGAGAACAGTAGTACCCTCCACTTCCAACTGTAGCTCCTTGGCCCTGAGATTCAAGAGTTCAAAACTGGTGCACTATACTAGAAGTACAGTACATAGCACTAGTAGTACCCTCGCACTACTAGTTGAGAAAGTAGTACTAGTACTGCTACAGTATGAGTACGTACTCCTCTGTCACATAATGTAAGACATTTTTTGACACTAGTTGGCGTGTACAAAAAATAGCAAAAACATACCCAAAATTTCTTAATCCACGCCAAAAACTACTAGCTAGTGCCAAAACTTTTTTACTAGTGCTATTATTTACAGTATAATGCAATCCCATAACGTCCCATAATGCTAGTACTAGTAGTAAATAATAGCCTCACCCCTTCGCTACAGTTGGAAGGAATGATCTACAGTTGGAAGGGACGAGGCCCTGCGGTTACTACGCTCTTATCTCCTCCTTGCCAGTTCCCCTCCCCCCGAAGAGAAGGCAGTTCGTCGCTGCTCCCATGGATTCGCCAGGCGGTTCTCCTCCTCGTCGGGGCTGGGAGACCTTGGACGACGATCCTCTGGGAGAAATCGCACGCCGCTCCGACGTCCTCACCGCCGCAAGACTCGGTGCTTCCTGCACCAACTTTTTCAAGACGGTGCTTAAAATGGCTTGGGAAAAGGCCATGCTTGTTGGTCTTCCATGCGTCCTCGAGGAGAAGGTTCTTCTATGGGACAATCCTTCGAACAGTCCACCGCTCCCTGGACATGGTTGCACGTTGACTCCGCTAGAGTTGCCGACGTTGAGAGGTAGTCGGATTTTGTCCGATGAGCAGGTCAGTAATGGAGTTTGATCATGTAGTACTTAGTTATTCCATTTCCATCCCGTAATTTCTCCGCTGCCCACCATCTTATATATAGGTCTGGGTCGGTGCCAACGAAGATTGGCTTGCATACCTCCGGCCGGATACCACCATCATTTTGCACAACATCCACAGTAGTGCGGCCGTTCTGGTAGACCCCTTCTCCACCATTAGGATCGGCCTTCCGGACTGGCTGGGCTTGAATACGTATGATGATGCCTACATGAGATTCAAGAAGATAGCAATTGCAGACCCGCCGACAAAGCGACGCGGCTACGACGATTACTATCTCATCGCGGTGTTCGACATAAGGATTGCCATCAATGCAAGAGGCAGTAACGGCAGAGGCTGACGCATGTTGGCGGCGGCAGATTTGTACCCCTACACGTTCGAAGACGTCGTGCGCCATCTAGGCCGCATCTTCGCGGTGACAAGCCAGGGGACTTGTTTCATCTGGTTGCCATCCTACGGTACGGGAGATTACAAACGGAATGCACAAACCATCATTTGCATCCCTAACGGTACTCCATTATTTTGCAGGGACCAGTCATCCCGCGATCAAAATAAGATCGCCGATCCTGGATGTGCATTTGCATCCGCAATTCGGTCTAACCTGGAACCTTGTAGCTGACTTTGGCATATTGGGATCAATTATCTTAGCAGTCGTTACCCATGGTACCACTGATTTGCAACATCGTCACACAATCTACCACGATCGGACTGTCACCATCTACCCAAGTATTCCATATTTTAACCCTCTCGCCTTCTCTTTCATTGTTGTACTAGTACTCTACTTACGTACTAGTAGGAGTAATTTTTACCTTGGAGGACGCGTATAGCTAGCTAGGCCCTTGAAGACTTGAACCCACTAGCTGCCACCATTTTTGTTTTTCCATGTCTTACTATCTCATCCATGTAGCCAAGAGTGGCTATATATAATAAACCGGTTATTTTACTTCCTCTATACCGGAGTAGTACTATTTGCTACACAGTATTACTGACCGCCATATTTGAGCACAACATTATTATGCATGGACCTTGACTATGTACGTCACCATGTGTTCAGATCTGAGATGTCGCGTGTACCAGATGAACGGCGCCGAGTTTGGCCCCTGTGATGCTACGTGGGTGCCGAGGAACACTCTTGGAGAGTACTCGCTTTTCATTGGGGACAGCTACCCCATTGTGAAGAGGATGCCACCTGCCGTGCACGACACGGAAGGCCCGCCGTTCATGAAGCATGGTTGTGTCTTTAGTGCGCACCACCGGATGAACGACATGTTGGGACACGCTATCCCTGATTTATGCCGCTTCAGCTTGGATGAGTCTCCATCATGTGGAACCGGACTAGAAAGCTGCGACAATGATTCCCGTTGCCCACCGCTATGGATCATACTATCCATGTAGAACACCTGGGACTGGAACCTGGAGGAGGACATGTAGCCCATCTATAACATGTAAGTGGAGTACGGTAAATTGTGAACGGTAGCGCTGTGAATATATGTAGACTAGTCGTGCACAAATTTATCACATGAATTGGAGATGAACTTGTGTGGCATACTGGCATTTATCCTTTAGAATTTATTACTAGTAAATGTGTTATGTGTACGTGCAACTTGTGTGGTTGTTGCACAGGCTCCAACACGCTCTTTGAGAAAAAAGGTGGCACGGCTTTGGATATACGTGACGTGGCGGCATCATACAGTAGCATCGTTCGCTATAGTTGTAGTACACTCCTACTAGGACGACAACTCCTATAAAACCTTGCGCTTGGCTCTTTGCCTCTTCGGGAGGTTCAACAGTTCGTACTCGTGTGAACCTTGCACTTGGATCTTCGCCTCTTCGGACGGTTCAACAATGATGATACTACAATACACATTATGCTTCTGGCAATCTGACACCGATTGAACTGCTGCACGTCCACTGCGAGGGCGAGGGAGAGGGAGAGGGAGAGGGTGCTGTAGTCAAAATCCTCTCCTCGTCCTGCGAACCACCGCGCGCGTGGGCCAGGGAGAGGCGTAGTAAGCAAGCTTCTCCTCGTTCGGTGAGTTGACGGGACACATCAAAGCAGTACTAGTACTAGTCCATACTGCGTCCTTTCCGGTTAATATGGCTTAATTTGAAACGAGAAAAATGCACTGGCGGTCAACGTATGTAACAATACGCTCTTTATAGTCACTATATATAGTTTTGCGGTGATTATACGATCACTAGGTCATCGTAGAGCACCGTATTGCACCCTACTGACCGGCCACATAGTCGACGTGGCACTTTGTTGACTGGTTAAATTGTCACCTGGTTTCTGGGTCCCACCTGTCAGTTGGCAGAGCAAAGAAATCAGCTAAAAAACAAAGAGTGTAGTACATCTACACTTCCAATGCATTTAGCCTTTAATTTAAATCGATATTGATTGACTAATGCACCAACTTGTGCTCTAGGTATAGGCTACATGTCTATCCTTAATTACAGCATGCAACGACCTTCATTTAATCTTCTTCTCTCAATGGTCGCATGCACACATAAGTCTGCTACTTTTGGGCGTTAATTATGCCCTGGTCAATGTGTAAATCTCTAAATGTACAGTCTTTCACGGACGTAGGGAGTAGGTTGAGCACCTGAGCGTGAGCGTGTGTATTGCGTCGTGTGCTGTGTGCCGCATGGGTGCGTGAGTGTTGCGTGCGTCCATGTGTACGTGTGAGTGTTGCATGTTGCATGCATGCATGCATGCATGGGGCTTACTCCCTCCCATTGACATGTTCATATTTCAAGCTTCCTCTGTTCCCTCCATATGGTGATACTCCCTCTGTTCCCAAATACGGAGTAAAATCCTCCCTCTGTTCCCAAATACGGAGTATTTGTCTTTCTAGAGATTTCAACAAGTGACTACGTACGGAGCAAAATGAGTGAAGTAAGCGTAGAGGCATAGGGATAATGTAGAAAGGAAGTCTTCGCGATCCATTATTCCCCATCTCGGTCAGAGAGAACTATTCAAATAGTCTTCATAGTGAAGTGTCAATACATGCTGCAGCAGATGGGGCACTTAATTAATAAGCTGAACCAGCGTGTTGGTGTTACTAAATCAGCCTTACCCAGTACTGCCATCATGTTTGCCAGTAGAGCACGCTTCTGTCCTCCATTAACTGACATATGGGCCCTCTTGTGGTAGACACATATGTCATCGGTGTAACTATTTACACTCCGAAGGACGGTATATCCTGGTAGTAGTAGTAGAATTGAGATTTAATGCACTTTCTTCCCCGTCTTCCACTCTTCTTCCTCCTCTCTTCTTCTTCCTCCTCTCTTCCCCATCGTCGGCCGCACACCATTTCCCCCCGCTCTTTGCTCGCCCGCCCGTGCTATCTTCCTTGGTAGCACGCGCATACCATATTCCCCCGCTCACTGCTCGGCCACACGAGGAGAAGCTTCTTCGCTCGCCCGCCCGAATCCACTTCCCCGCTGGCTCGCAGGCACCGAAAACCCCAATGGCAAAACCGACTGACACGCAGAGCCGCGATTGGAATTCCCTCCCCGATGTTCTCTTGGAGCAGATCTGTAATCGTATGGACCTACTCAGCACCGTCCGTCTGGCCGCATGCTCGGTGTCTTTGTACCGTCTACTCGTTTGCAACCGGCCGGCTCTTTTCAAGACACCCTGCTTGCTGATGCCCGATCCTCACAGGTGGCCTAGACACCGACTTGACGACCCTACGGAGGTTGCCGTGGTGCCCCTCGACATGCTACCACTACCCGTCCACCTGTCCTTCATGGCGGCCACTACTGGGCGGGCATGAAGGCCAACTGGATCATCCTCATCCACCAATCCGGTAGTCCGTGGCGTCTCATGGATATCTACACCCAGCGAGAGATCACCCTTCCATCTTTGGATACCGCCGCCATCGAGCCTCGCGGCCCGCCGGACACTCCTGCCTACTACACACGAGACGTGTCGAGCTTTTGGCTCGACCTCTGTTTGCTGAAGGTTGTAATCTGCGAAGTGCCCACATCATCAGAAGACTACATGGATTACAAGCTCATTGTCGTGTTCAACATGGGATTAGTCTATCTGGAATCCGGTCGCCATACATGGTTATGGCTCATCGTCGATCCTCTTTACCCAACACTTCTGTCTGATGCTATAGTGCACAATGGCATCATTTATGCGGTCGACGCACAGATTGGCTACCTATACTGGTGGAATCTATCGTCGTGTAATTGTTCTATCTCATCTCATCTTTACCTTAAGAATACGACTGCCTGTTCATTGTTACAAATTTAGAATATATAGTATGTCTATAACCACATCATTGCTATATGTTCCTCTCATTTCCTAGATTTTTATGACCACACATGTTATTGTTAGAGTTGATATGAGAACAATTGGTATCTAATGATTGTTAGAATAGATATTATGAGTATAACCTCATGATTGCTATATGTTACTCTCATTTCCAGGATTTTTATAATAATGCATGTTATTGCTTAGAGTTGATATGATAACTGTAGTAAGTGCTATGGTAGAATATGAGTAGGCCCTGTCATATCTGTTTTCCTCTCATTGTTACATGATGTTTGAACCATGATATATTGCTAGAATATGAAAGCCATTGGCTTATTTTTTAACTTGGGGTATGATTATGACCACGGCATTGCAATTCTCTGTCTATGATATGTGTCACTGTTATAATAATCTTAATTCCACACATACTCCGAACATGGTTGTTTATTTTTGTCCTTTTGGTCTCCAATTTGAATTGTTGCAGCAAACGCAAATTCGTTGGCCTTCATGATTCCAGGACCTGGAATCATACCAGCCGATGGGTGGTGGTTTATCGCTCGTTCAGCTGACGGTGGTCATTTGATGCTCATTTGCACGTACCAAATTGACCAAACCATTTCATCAAACCACATGCAGTACAATGCATGGGGCATTTGTGACATTGATGGCTATGGCTACTTCGTGTTTGAGAAAGATCCCAGCTCCGTTGGGTCAGGCGTATTCAACTGGAGGTGGGTTTATAGCCTCGGCAACCACTCCATGTTCCTTGGGCTCAATTATCCGATCATCCAACCAATCATCGATCATATCACCGGCGATGATTACCGTGCTATGCAACTTCCATTCGCCAGGTGGGACTGTGTTTACACATCATACCATGGGTTTCATGAATCACCATATCCAGAGATTCATCGACACAGCTTGTTGCCAGATAATCTTCAGTGTGTGAAAGGCATCAAGCTTCCATGTGATGGATGGCTTTTGCAAACCCGACATGCGGCGATGTGGTTCATGCCAACAGCAAATATGCACAACTTGATTCTTACTGATATGTAGACTGAGCCATGTATTTTGCTGCTGTAGCACGACCCTCTTTTGTTGGATATTATGTACTATTGTTAGTTTGAAGCACTCCTCTGGTTTGAAGGATATATATACCTTTCTGGGATCAAGTGCATCCTAACTCACCTGCGCAGGATGTACTGATAATGATGATGGAGATGTTGTGCAGTATATATATATCACTTATCTGTCGAAATCTTTCATCATTCACTTAAAACAGTCGATTGATCATACATTGAGTACCATATAACTGGAATTAACCCATGCAAGTCGAAGAAGGATTGGCCGGTGCTGCCGGCTAGCGTCAAGTTCGATCCAACAGACCAGGAGCTGATCGAGCACCTTGAGGCCAAAGTGAGTGCTGACAACGTGAGATCTCACCCTCTCATCGATTTGTTCATACCAACCATCGACAGTGAGCACGGCATATGCTACACCCATCCTGAGAAACTTCCAGGTAAGACACCGATCGGCCGTCTACTTGCACAAACATATTCCTTTGTTTATAGCTCTATTTTTCTTTTTAGACGCAGACCTGGTGTACAATTTGACAATTAATAAAAAGTGAAACAAGTGACTGCAACATGCCAAAGATGTTATGAAAATGCCAACTACGTACACTAAAACCTGTATTCGACAATACTGCAGGTATCACACTGAGTGGCCTAAGCAAGCATTTCTTCCAGCGCAATTCCAGGGCGTTCAAAAGGGGCACGTGGACGCGTCGCAAGATACAGTCGGAGTGCGGCATGCACGCGATGTGGCACAACACCGGCAATACCTTGCCGGTGATGGTCAACGGCCGGCAAACGGGCAGCAAAAAGGTTCTGGTGCTGCACACCAACAAGAACTTCGACTAGGAAAGGACCAACTGGGTGATGCATGATGACCCACAAGTATAGGGGATCTATCATAGTCCTTTCGATAAGTAAGAGTGTCGAACTCAACGAGGAGCGGAAGGAAATAATAAGCGGTTTTCAGCAAAGTATTCTCTGCAAGCACTGAAATTATCGGTAACAGATAGTTTTGTGATAAGATAATTTGTAATGGGTAACAAGTAACAAGTGTAAATAAAGTGCAGCAAGATGGCCCAATCCTTTTTGTAGCAAAGGACAAGCCTAGACAATTTCTTATATGAAGGAAAATGCTCCCGAGGACACATGGGAATTATCGTCAAGCTAGTTTTCATCACGTTCATATGATTCGCGTTCGGTACTTTGATAATTTGATATGTGGGTGGACCGGTGCTTGGGTGCTGTCCTTACTTGGACAAGCATACCACTTATGATTAACTCCTATTGCAAGCATCCGCAACTACAAAAGAAGTATTAAGGTAAACCTAACCATAGCATGAAACATATGGATCCAAATCAGCCCCTTACGAAGCAACGCATAAACTAGGGTTTAAGCTTCTGTCACTCTAGCAACCCATCATCTACTTATTACTTCCCAATGCCTTCCTCTAGGACCAAGCAATGGTGAAGTGTCATGTAGTCGACGTTCACATAACACCACTACAGGAGAGACAACATACATCTCATCAAAATATCAAACGAATACCAAATTCACATGACTACTAATAGCAAGACTTCTCCCATGTCCTCGGGAACAAACGTAACTACTCACAAAGCATATTCATGTTCATAATCAGAGGGGTATTAATATGCATATAGGATCTGAACATATGATCTTCCACCAAATAAACCAACTAGCATCAACTACAAGGAGTAATCAACACTACTAGCAACCTACTAGTACCAATCCCGGACTTGGAGACAAGAATTGGATACAAGAGATGAACTAGGGTTTGAGAGGAGATGGTGCTGGTGAAGATGTTGATGGAGATTGGCCCCCTCCCGATGAGAGGAGCGTTGGTGATGACGATGGCGATGATTTCCCCCTCCCAGAGGGAAGTGTCCGCGGCAGAACAGCTCCGCCAGAGCCCTAGATTGGTTCCGCCAAGGTTCCGCCTCACGGCGGTGGAGTCTCGTCCCAAAAGCTTGCTTTTGATTTTTTTCTCGGACGAAAGACTTCATATAGCAGAAGATGGGCACCGGAGGGCCACCCGGGGGGCCCACGAGGCAGGGGGCGCGCCCAGGGAGGTAGGGCGCGCCCCCCACCTTCGTGGCCAGGGTGTGGGCCCCCTCTGGTATTTTCTTCGCTTAGTATTTTTTATTATTTCCAAAAATAACTTCCGTGGAGTTTCAAGACTTTTGGAGTTGTGCAGAATAGGTCTCTAATATTTGCTCCTTTTCCAGCCCAGAATTCCAGCTGCCGGCATTCTCCCTCTTTATGTAAACCTTGTAAAATAAGAGAGAATATGCATAAGTATTGTGACATAATGTGTAATAACAGCCCATAATGCAATAAATATCGATATAAAAGCATGATGCAAAATGGACGTATCAACTCCCCCAAGCTTAGACCTCGCTTGTCCTCAAGCGGAAGCCGACAACGATAAATATGTCCACATGTTTAGAGATGGAGGTGTCGATAAAATAAAATACGGACATGAGGGCATCATGATCATTCTTATAACAACAACATATATGAATATTGTCATATGATTTCTTATGCTCAAGTAATAATCTGTTCACAATGTCAAGTATGAATCAGAAACTTCATTGAGAACTAACAAACTATAATCTCAGTCATTGAAGCAATTGCAATTTATCATAACATCGGAAAGAGTCAATATAAGAGCTTTTCAGCAAGTCCACATACTCAACTATCATTTAGTCTTTCACAATTGCTAACACTCACGCAATACTTGTGGTTACAGAGTTTTAATCGGACACAGAGAAAGATAGGGGCTTATAGTTTCGCCTCCCAACCTTTTACCTCAAGGGTAATGTCAACAATAATAGCTCATGCTAACTTACATATATATATATATATATATATATATATATATATATATATATATATATATATATATATCAGGATCTTTCCAACACACTGTGCTTGCCAAAGGATAAAATGTAAAAAGGAAAGGTGAAGATCACCATGACTCTTGCATAAGGGTAAGAGGTAAAAGTAAAAGATAGGCCCTTCGCAGAGGGAAGCAGAGGTTGTCATACGCTTTCATGGTTGGATGCACGAAATCTT
Source organism: Triticum aestivum (assembly GCF_018294505.1). NCBI lineage: Eukaryota > Viridiplantae > Streptophyta > Magnoliopsida > Poales > Poaceae > Triticum > Triticum aestivum. The sequence continues at coordinate 12,359,338 of NC_057805.1, forward strand.
AATGCAAAAGAACGTCACTTTATATTGCCACTTGTGATATGGACCTTTATTATGCAGTCTGTCGCTTTTATTGCTTCCACATCACAAGATCGTATAAATCTTATTTTCTCCACCCTAATAAATCATACATATTTAGAGAGCAATTTTTATTGCTTGCACCGATGACAACTTACTTGAAGGATCTTACTCAATCCATGGGTAGATATGGTGGACTCTTATGGAAAAACTGGGTTTAAGGGAATTTTGAAGCACAAGTAGTATTTCTACTTGGTGCAAAGAATTGGCTAGCATGAGGGAGAAAGGCAAGCTCAACATGTTGGATGATCCATGACAATATACTTTATTTCAGATATAAGAAAACATAACCCATTACGTTGTCTTCCTTGTCCAACGTCAACTCTTTAGCATGTCATATTTTAATGAGTGCTCACAATCATAAAAGATGTCCAAGATAGTATATTTATATGTGAAACCTCTCTTTCTTTATTACTTCCTATTAATTGCAACGATGACCAAAGCTATGTTTCTCAACTCTCAACAATTTTTAATCATCATACTCTTTATATGTGAAGTCATTATTCTCCACAAGATCAATATGATCTCTTTGTTACTTTCTATTTCTTTCTTATTCTTTCTTTCTTTTATTCCCTGAAGATCATGGCAAAATAATCAAGCCCTTGACTCAACACTAATCTTTATTATATAACTCACGGACTCGATTACACAGAGGGATCATAAAGCAAAACTCAAAACTAGATCATACCAAAAACTTTATTCTACTAGATCAAGATATTACTAAAAGGATCGAACTAAGAAAAACGGTAAAGATAGCAGTGTGATGGTGATACGATACCGGGGCACCTCCCCCAAGCTTGGCAGTTGCCAAGGGGAGTGCCCATACCCATGTGATTATATCTCCTTTGCTGGTGAAGAAGATGGAGGTGATGATGGAGGTGATGATGGATAGTCGCACATCGAGCGTAAGAGGTCCTCCAACTTGCGGATAATGCCCTTGAGTGCGATGATATGCTCCTTCAACAAAATATTTTCACGTGTGAGATACTTGTTTTGTATACGAGCTAACTCAATCATCGTGAAAGCTTCGATCTCAGTTGGGGTAAGAAGATTGTGATCAAGTTGAAGGATGTCTTCTGCTGCCGGAGCTTGGTCTTCCGTGGCCTTCTTGATCCCTTCATCCTTGTTGATCTCCATGGGTTCTTCCCTCTTCAGCTCTATCTTCATTAGCCAAGCATCGTTGTCACCGTTGTTGGAGGAGGGGGACGACATGATGCCTGGCCTTGACAACTCTGATAGAAAATAGCTCGAAACAAGAACAGAGGATAATTGCGTGATACGGTGGTCAAAACCTTTGGGAGATTATATAATGAATTTTTACCGACCGAAAGAAGTATCGTGCAAGAAAACAGAGTCCGGAGAGTACACGAGGTGCCCACGAGGCAGGGGGCGCGCCCAGGGGGGTAGGGCGCGCCCTCCACCCTCGTGGAGGCCTCGTGTCCTTCCCGGACTGCTTCTTATTTTCCTATTTTTCTAAATATTCCAAAAAGGAGAAAATTGCCATTAGAACTGTTTTGGAGTCGGTTTACTTACCGTACCACATACCTATTCCTTTTCGGAGTCTGAAACGTTCTGGATAGTGTCCCTTATGTATTCCGTCGGGGTTACGGTTTCAATAACATTAGTTTCAACATTTATAGGATTACTTGAGATATAATGTTTGATTCTTTGACCGTTCACCACCTTTGGATTTGTGCCTTCGAAGTTGTTGATTTTTATGGCACCGGAACGATAGACCTCCTCGATAACGTAAGGACCTTCCCATTTAGACAGAAGTTTTCCTGCAAAAAATCTTAAACGAGAGTTGTATAGCAATACATAATCACCTACATTAAACTCACGCTTTTGTATCCTTTTGTCATGCCATCTTTTAACTTTTTCTTTAAACAGTTTGGCATTCTCATAGGCCTGGGTTCTCCATTCATCAAGTGAGCTGATGTCGAATAGCCTCTTCTCACAGGCAAGTTTGAAATCATAATTGAGTTCTTTAATAGCCCAATATGCCTTATGTTCTAGTTCGAGAGGTAAGTGACATGCTTTTCCATAAACCATTTTATACGGAGACATACCCATAGGATTTTTATACGCAGTTCTATAGGCCCATAATGCATCATCAAGTTTCTTGGACCAATTCTTTCTAGACCTATTAGCAGTCTTTTGCAAAATTAATTTGAGCTCTCTATTACTCAATTCTACTTGACCACTAGACTGTGGGTGATAAGGAGATGCAATTCTATGATTAACATCATACTTAGCAAGCATTTTACGAAAAGCACCATGAATAAAATGTGAACCACCATCAGCCATTAAATATCTAGGGACTCCAAACCTTGGAAAAATAACTTCTTTAAGCATCTTAATAAAGGTGTTATGATCAGCACTACTAGTTGGAATAGCTTCTACCCACTTAGTAACGTAATCAACAACAACTAAAATATGTGTATACCCATTAGAGGAAGGAAAAGGTCCCATATAATCAAAGCCCCAAACATCAAATGGTTCAATAACAAGTGAATAATTCATAGGCATTTCTTGACGTCTACTAATGCTACCAATTCTTTGACATTCATCATAGGATAAGACAAACTTACGAGCATCCTTGAAGAGTAGGCCAATAAAAACCGGATTGCAATACCTTATGTGCAGTTCTATCTCCAGCGTGGTGTCCTCCATAAGCCTCGGAGTGACACTTGCATAGGATCTGTTCTTGTTCATGCTCAGGTATACAACGTCTAATAACACCATCTACTCCTTCTTTATAAAGATGTGGGTCATCCCGGAAGTAATGTCTTACATCATAGAAAAACTTTTTCTTTTGCTGGTATGTGAAACTAGGTGGTATAAGTTTAGCAACAATGTAATTAGCATAATCAGCATACCATGGAGCAGTACGAGAAGCATTTATGAAATTTAATTGTTCATCAGGAAAGCTATCATCAATAGGTAGTGGGTCATCAAGAACATTTTCTAATCTAGACAAGTTTTCTGCAACAGGGTTCTCAGCTCCCTTTCTATCAATAATATGCAAATCAAATTCTTGTAGCAAGAGAACCCATCTAATAAGTATAGGTTTAGCATCTTTCTTTTCCATAAGATATTTAATAGCAGCATGATCAGTGTGAATAGTTACTTTAGAATCAATGATATAAGGTCTGAACTTATCACAAGCAAATACAACTGCTAAGAATTCTTTTTCAGTAGTGGCATAATTTCTCTGGGCATTGTCTAGAGTTTTACTAGCATATTGAATAACATTTAATTTCTTATCCACTCTTTGCCCTAGAACAGCACCTACAGCATAATCGCTAGCATCACACATAATTTCAAAAGGTAAATTCCAATCAGGTGGTTGAACGATAGGTGCAGAGATTAATGCTTTCTTAAGTATTTCAAATGCTTCTACACAATCATCATCAAAAACAAATGGTATATCTTTTTGTAAGAGATTAGTCAGAGGCCGAGAAATTTTTGAGAAGTCCTTAATGAACCTCCTATAAAAACCGGCATGACCAAGGAAACTTCTTATACCTTTGATGTCCTTGGGACACAGCATCTTTTCAATGGCATCAACTTTAGCTTTATCAACTTCAATACCTCTTTCAGAAATTTTATGCCCCAAAACAATGCCTTCATTAACCATAAAGTGGCACTTCTCCCAATTCAAGACAAGATTAGTTTCTTCACATCTCTGCAAAACTCGATCAAGGTTGCTCAAGCAATCATCAAAAGAGGATCCATAAACGGAGAAATCGTCCATGAAAACCTCACATATCTTTTCACAAAAGTCAGAAAATATAGCCATCATGCATCTTTGAAAGGTAGCAGGTGCATTACATAAACCAAAAGGCATACATCTATAAGCAAAGTACCGAAAGGGCAAGTAAAAGTGGTATTTGCTTGATCATCAGCTGACACAGGTATTTGAGAGAAACCAGAGTAACCATCTAGAAAGCAAAAATGTGCATGTTTGGATAATCTTTCTAGCATTTGATCAATAAAAGGTAAGGGGTAATGATCTTTTTAGTAGCCTTATTTAATTTGCGGAAATCAATTACCATCCTATAACCTGTAATAATTCTTTGCGGAATCAATTCATCTTTATCATTAGGAACGACAGTAACACCTCCCTTCTTAGGGACACAATGGACAGGACTTACCCACTGACTATCAGCAACGGGATAAATTATACCTGACTCAAGGAGCTTTACTATTTCCTTTCTTACCACTTCTTCCATCTTAGGTTTCAGCCGTCGTTGATGATCAATAACTGGTTTGGCATCTTTCTCCAAATTTATTTTGTGTTGACATAGAGTGGGACTAATGCCCTTAAGATCATCAAGAGTATATCCAATAGCAGCACGGTGCTTTTTCAGAGTTTTCAATAATTTCTCTTCTTCATGCTCTGAAAGGTTAGCACTAATAATAACAGGATATATCTTCTTTTCATCCAGATAAGCATATTTTTAAGAGTATCAGGCAATGGTTTAAGCTCAAACACGGGATCACCCTTGGGTGGAGGAGGATCCCCTAGGATTTCAACAGGCAAGTTGTGTTTCAGAATAGGTCCCTATTTAAAGAATACTTCATCTATTTCCCTTCTTTCATTCATAAAAATATCATTTTCATGGTCTAGCAAATATTGTTCCAAAGGGTCACTAGGAGGCACATCAATAGAAGCAAGACCAATAATTTCATCTTTACTAGGCAATTCTTCATCACGAGGTTGTCTACGAAATTTAGAGAAATTAAACTCATGAGACATATCATCCAAACCAATAGTAACAACATCCTTCTTGCAGTCTATCTTAGCATTAACAGTATTCAAGAAGGGTCTACCAAATATAATGGGACAAAAGCTATCTTGAGGGGAACCAAGAACATGGAAATCAGCAGGATATTTAGCTTTCCCACACAAGACCTCAACATCTCTAACAATCCCAATTGGTGAAATTGTATCTCTATTGGCAAGCTTAATGGTGACATCAATTTCTTCTAACTCCGCAGGTGCAATATCATGCATAATTTCTTGATATAAAGAAATAGGTATTGCACTAGCACTAGCACCCATATCACACAAGCCATGATAACAATGCTCTCCTATTTTAACAGAAATAACAGGCATGCCTACAACAGGTCTAAGTTTATCTTTGGCACCAGGCTTAGCAATTCTAGCAGTCTCATCACAAAAGTAAATAACATGCCCATCAATATTATCAGCCAAGAGATCTTTAACCAAAGCAATATTAGGTTCAACTTTAACTTGCTCAGGAGGTTTGTGTGTCCTAATATTACTTTTGTTGACTACAGTTGAAGCTTTAGCATGATCCTTTATCCTAACAGGAAAAGGTGGTTTCTCAACATAAGCAGTAGGAACAATAGGATCATTATAAGTGATAGTCTTTTCTTCAACTTTAATAGGTGCAACTACGTTTACTTCGATGGGAGGATTATATTTAAACCACTTCTCCTTAGGGAGATCAACATGAGCAGCAAAAGATTCACAAAAAGAAGCTACTATCTTAGAGTCAAGTCCATATTTAGTGCTAAATTTATGGAAAACATTGATATCCATAAAAGATTTAACACAATCAAACTTAGGTGTTATACCTGATTCCTTACATTCGTCGAAATCCCAATCTTCAGAGTTGCATTTAATTCTTTCCACTAAATCCCACTTGAATTCAATAGTCTTCATCATAAAAGAACCAGTACAAGAAGTATCGAGCATCGACCGATTGTTGTCAGAAAGCCGAGCATAAAAATTATAATCATTTCTCTTGAGAGCTCATGATTGCGGCATGAATATAACATTGACTTAAGCCTCCCCCAAGCTTGAGCGATGCTTTCTCCTTCGCGAGGCCAAAAATTATATATATAATTACGATCACGATGAACAAGATGCATAGGATAAAACTTCTGATGAAATTCCAATTTCAATCGCTTGTAGTCCCATGATCCCATATCATCACATAGCCTATACCATGTCAATGCATCTCCCTTCAAAGATAAAGGGAAGACCTTCTTCTTGATAACATCATCGGGCATGCCTGCAAGCTTAAACAATCCACAAACTTCATCCACATAGATTAAGTGTAAATCGGGATGCAATGTTCCATCTCCTGCAAAAGGATTAGCTAGCAGTTTCTCTATCATACCCGAAGGAATTTCAAAGTAAACATTTTCATTTTCAGTAGGTTCAGTAGGTTGAAGAGCAACTCTTTGCACTACTGGTCGAGGTGAAGATACCCCGAACAAGCCCCTCAAAGGATTACTTTCCATAGTAACAAGTGACAGTAAATTTCAGCACACTATATAAATTTGTCCTTACCAAATTCCACCTACCAAAGGCGCTTCACTCCCCGGCAATGGCGCCAGAAAAGAGTCTTGATGACCCACAAGTATAGGGGATCTATCGTAGTCCTTTCGATAAGTAAGAGTGTCGAACCCAACGAGGAGCAGAAGCAAATAATAAGCGGTTTTCAGCAAGGTATTCTCTGCAAGCACTGAAATTATCGGTAACAGATAGTTTTGTGATAAGATAATTTGTAACGGGTAAAAAGTAACAAGTGTAAATAAAGTGCAGCAAGATGGCCCAATCCTTTTTGTAGCAAAGGACAAGCCTGGACCGTAAAATAGATTTTCGACGGAATCAAAAAGACATATCTGGTAGAATTTCTTATATGAAGGAAAACGCTCCCGAGGACACATGGGAATTATCGTCAAGCTAGTTTTCATCACGTTCATATGATTCGCGTTCGGTACTTTGATAATTTGATATGTGGGTGGACCGGTGTTTCGATGCTATCCTTACTTGGACAAGCATCCCACTTATGATTAACTCCTATTGCAAGCATCCGCAACTACAAAAGAAGTATTAAGGTAAACCTAACCATAGCATGAAACATATGGATCCAAATCACCCCCTTACGAAGCAACGCATAAACTAGGGTTTAAACTTCTGTCACTCTAGCAACCCATCATCTACTTATTACTTCCCAATGCCTTCCTCTAGGCCCAAACAATGGTGAAGTGTCATGTAGTCGATGTTCACATAACACCACTAGAGGAGAGACAACATACATCTCATCAAAATATCGAACGAATACCAAATTCACATGACTACTAATAGCAAGACTTCTCCCATGTCCTCAGGTACAAACGTAACTACTCACAAAGCATATTCATGTTCATAATCAGAGGGGTATTAATATGCATATAGGATCTGAACATATGATCTTCCACCAAATAAACCAACTAGCATCAACTACAAGGAGTAATCAACACTACTAGCAACCTACAGGTACCAATCCCAGACTTAGAGACAACAATTGGATACAAGAGATGAACTAGGGTTTGAGACGAGATGGTGCTGGTGAAGATGTTGATGGAGATTGGCCCCCTCCCGATGCGAGGAGCGTTGGTGATGACGATGGCGATGATTTCCCCCTCCCGGAGGGAAGTGTCCCCGACAGAACAGCTCCGCCAGAGCCCTAGATTGGTTCCGCCAAGGTTCCACCTCGCGGCGGCGGAGTCTCGTCCCGAAAGCTTGCTTTTGATTTTTTTTCTCGGACGAAAGACTTCATATAGCAGAAGATGGGCACCGGAGGGCCACCAGGGGGCCCACGAGGCAGGGGGGCACGCCCAGGGGGTAGGGCGCGCCCCCCACCCTCGTGGCCAGGGTGTGGGCCCCCTCTGGTATTTTCTTCGGTCAGTATTTTTTATTATTTCCAAACATAACTTCCGTGGAGTTTCAGGACTTTTGGAGTTGTGCAGAATAGGTCTCTAATATTTGCTCCTTTTCTAGCCCAGAATTCCAGCTGCCGGCATTCTCCCTCTTTATGTAAACCTTGTAAAATAAGAGAGAATAGGCATAAGTATTGTGACATAATGTGTAATAACAACCCATAATGCAATAAATATCGATATAAAATCATGATGCAAAATGGACGTATCAATGCACCAGTATCACCTCGGGGACCTGGAGCAAGAGAAGGAGCGGGAGCTGGTCCTCTACAAGATTTTCTACCAGACGAACACTAGGGCCAGGAGTAAAAAGATTATAAGTTAGTTTGGTATTGGTACTTGTACTACCTTGTCATCCGCAAGTTGGTATTGTTGTTAACGATCTTTTGGTATGAACTTGGCATTTGCTTCCAACCATCATGCCGAGGGTCGACGTGGATATAAACCTGAATCATTTGTTTCGAAACGAATTTGCACGCACCTGATTTTTATTTGATGGGTAGCATAAGCACCTGCCGTTCGAATTCCCAGTTCTCCAAATTTTTCGAAACAAGTGCATGCTCTTATTATCACGATGAAAAAAGTATATCCCTACTGCATCCCAGTTATCAGTGTGTACTTGCAGAATTCTCTCGTTTATTGAGCACGTATATTGTTTTTTCAGGTCGAGCAAGTTTCAACTGGGCTGTAGACTGCCCAGGCTTGGTTTTGTTTTTAACAGGCCCAGCCCATGAGGACAACGGGGCACAAAGATCCAGCAGGTATCTACTGGCCTCTGGCCCGCCAGTGTTAGTTATATTTTGTCTTACAACATCCGCAGGCACTTATTTGACTGAATCAAACACACGGCCCAGTTCTATTTTCCTCTTTAAATGCATGTCCTACATCCGTTTTCTAATCTCTACCTATAGTTTTACTAGTTCATATACACGTATCATTATATTGAAAATACATAAAATTCACTTTTCATATTTACATCCTTATTTTTGTTGTTGTTTTCCCTCCCAGCGCTGATTTTTTTACCACTGGTTTTCCCTTAAACCAACTCAATTGTCCCACGTCTTATTTGCTTACAAAAACAAAATGATTTTTTTGGAAAATCAATAAGTTCTTAAAAAATGTTTATCATTTCGGGTTTACAAAAGTTCGGACTCCACCGAAATATGCAAAATAAGTTTGAACTTTTTGACCGTGGTCCTAGGCAGAAAATGGGCTGTAATAAATTACTTAAGAATTAGCAAATGGGCTGCAAATTATTAAAAAATAGCAAATGGGCTCTATGTTGTCTGCCACAGATTTGGAGGCTGACTTGTGGGCCTACTAAGTTCATGCGTACACAAGGTTTATCAAAAAAGAAACTTAGTCAACAATTGACTCTACCAGCGTCAGACAGTTAGATGTCAATCTAACGGCAATCGTGCTTCTTCAGCCTCTGATCTTCCTGGCCCAGCCGCCCAAACCAGCGCCGTCGGAACCGCCTGCTCCCGCCTCTCGTGGCCGGCTGTGCTGCGGGGCAGGCCTCACGGCCCCATCATATACTCGCATCCCTGGTCTGTCTATCCCTCTACTCACCCACACCTCCTGTTATTTTCCGGCGACGGCAGCCGAACCAGTCAACCCTCGTACTCTCCACCGCGTGGACAGCCACTGCCGTGTCTTCCCCGGCTCCGTGTCGTTCCCTTCGTAGGCCTCGCCGTCGTCCACCGCCCTGGTGCTCTCGGTGTGGCGTGGTCAACGTGGTCAACAACGACATCCATCGGAAGTGGACTGTACATGGAGAGGCTGATAGCTGGGTCCACGTCCGCACACAAGGAAATGCCTCCTTATTACGCGCAAAATAATGATTCCTCCACCTGGCATCTGGGACCCGCCGGAAGGGCCTCTGTATTTCGCGAAAAAAACATTCCCTCCGCTGACAGGTCGGACCCACCAACTATATCTTCGCACGCAAGGAAGTGCCTCCTTATTGCGCACAAAAAAATGAATACCCCCCTGCCAGCTGGGACCCACCATGGTGGGAGGCTGACTTGTGGGCCTACTAAGTTGACGGGGACGGAGGGCTTTGTCAACTTAGTCAATATGAACGATTCTAGCTCCAGTGACCGTACGATGTCCATCCAACGGCCTTAGTGCTTCTTCAACCTCTGGTCTTCTTGCTCCAGGCGCCCAAAGCAGCGCCGGTCATGCCGCCTGCTCCTGCCTCCCGTGGCCGGCTGTGCTGCCGCGGAGGCCTCACCGCCCCCATACTACTCCCACCGCTGGCCAGGCCATCCCTCCACTCACCCACACCCCCTGTTATTCTGCGGCGACGGCAGCCTCACACCGCAGCCGAACCAGTGAACCCTCGTACTCCTCTCCGCGTGGGCATCCACTACCGCGTCTTCCCCGGCTCCGCGTCATCCCCTTCCTAGGCCTCGCCGTCGTCCACCGCCTTGGTGCTCTCGGCGCGGCGTGATCAATGTGGTCAACGACCGACTTCCATCGGAAGAGTATTGTACGTGGAGAGGCTGACAGCTGGGTCCATGGCCACAGCCCAGTTTTTTGTGATTTGCCAAGTAAGTCGCTTTGTCAGGCTTGTTGGACTGCAAATCTTTCAAGATGAGGAGAGCTTCATTCGGCTGGCCCAGAAAATGGCCTATCAGTAATGAGAAATGGGCTGTACATTTTTAAAACACATCAAACCGGCAATTAGTTTCAAATTTCTTTTTTTTCATTTCGAGATTTTAAATTGCATTGATTTTTATGCGTGGACAATTTTTTGGATTTTATATTGATATACATTTATTTTTAAAATCAGTTTGAATGTGACTCGAAATTGCGGGATTAAAAACAGTTCGGACCGCACCGAAATATGCAAAATTTCGTATAATTTTTTAACCGTGGCCACAATATGGGCTGTAATGCTAACAAAAAGAATATGGGATCCAAAAAACCTTAAGAATTAGCAAATGGGCTATAAATTATTAGAAATAATGGCAGATGGGTTGTATGATGTTTTCCACAGATTTGAGGCTTTCCTAAAAAAGGTTGACGCACAAGCAGTGACTGTTGGATGTCCATCCAACGGCCGTCGTGCTTCTTCAATCTCTGCTCTTGCTGCTCCAGCCGCTCAAACAAGCGCCGGCGGGACTGCCTGCTCCCTCCTCCCCGCGGCCGGCTGTGCTGCCGCGCAGGCCTCACTGCCCCACCGTACTCCCATCGCTGGTCTAGCCATCCCTCTACTCACCCACACCTGCTGTTATTCTCCGGCGACGGCAGACGAACCAGTAAACCCTCGTACAGTTGTACTCCCCTCCGCGTGGGAAACAACTGTCGAGTCTTCCCTGCCTCTGTGTCGTTCCCTTCCTAGGCCTCGCCGTCGTCCACCGCCCTGGTGCTCTCGGCACGGCCTGGTCAACGTGGTCAATGACCGACATGCATCTGAAGTGGACTGTACGTGGAGAGGCTGACAACTGGGTCCACGGCCGCACGCAAGGAAATGCCTCCTTATTACACGCAAAATAATGATTCCTCCACTTGACATCTGGGACCCACCGAAAGGGCCTCTGTATTTCACAAAAAAAAAATTACCGCCGCTGACAGCTTGGACCCACCAGCTATATCTTCGCACGCAAGGAAGTGCCTCCTTATTACGCACACAAAAAATGAATACTGCCCCTGCTAGCTGGGACCCAATATAGTGGCAGGCTGACTTGTGGGCCTACTAAGTTGACGGGGACGGATGGCTTTGTCAACTTAGTCAATATGCACGATTCTAGCTCCAGACCGTACGATGTCCATCCAACGGCCGTAGTGCTTCTTCAACCTATGGTCTTCTTGCTCCAGCCGCCCAAACCAGCGCCGGTCGTGCCTCGTGCTCCTGCCTCCCGTGGCCGGCTGCGATGCCGCGGAGGCCTCACCGCCCCCTACTACTCCCACCGCTGGCCAGGCCATCCCTCTACTCTCACCCACATCCCCTGTTATTCTGCGGCGACGGCAGCCTCACACCGCAGCCGAACCAGTGAACCCTCATACTCCTCTCCGCGTGGGCATCCACTGCCGTGTCTTCCCTAGCTCCGCGTCGTCCCCTTCCTAGGCCTCGTCGTCGTCCACCGCCTTGGTGCTCTCGGCGCGGCGTGGTCAATGTGGTCAATGACCGACTTCCATCGGAAGAGTACTGTACGTGGAGAGGCTGACAGCTGGGTCCACGGCCGCAGCAAGGAAGTGCCTCCTTATTACGCGCAAAATAATTATTCCTCCACCTGACATCGGGGATCCACCGGACGGGCCACCGTATTTCGTGAAAAAATGTTTCCCCCTGACTGCTGGGACCCACTAGCTACATCTTCGCACGCAAGGAAGTGCGTCTGGGCAAAAAAACGATTCGCCCCCTGACTGTTGGGACCCACCAGCTACATCTTCGCACGCAAGGAAGTGCCTGACAGTCGGGACCCACCTGGTCGAAGCGTACGTAGCGTTGTCATTCTGGTCGCGAATGTGTACGTACATACTGGTCGATGTAGAGGCACGCACGTGTCGTAGTAGAGGCACGCACGTAGCATGTACACGTACGTACAACGGCCAGGGTGCAAGAAAGTAAATACGGCCACATACGTACATACGGGCGGGGTCTCGGACGCCTACTCGCGCGTACGTACGGCCAGGGCTCGTGTACATGGCTGGGTCGGAACAGAGAAACAGCGTCGTCATCGTGTTCATCGGGAGGGCTTGGACGGAACAGCCGATGGAAACGAGGCCTGGCGTACCGCAGAACGGAGGAAATAGCCTTGTGTTCGACCGGCCACGTTCGAAATGGGATCATGTTCATCGGGAGGGGTGTGGCGTACCGCAAAACGGAGGAAAAGGACCTCCTATGGTCGAAACGGGGGTCCTATTGATCGGGAGGGGTGTGGCGTACCGCAAAACGGAGGAAACAGACTTGTGTTGGAGCGCTACGGTCGAAACGGGGGTCATGTTCATCGGGAGGGGTGTGGCGTACCGCAAAACGGGACTCCACGGGATACTGTTCATCTCCACCGTCGACCCCCTCCAGCCTCCACTGGCTACTGTTCATCCACCGTCGACCTCCTCCAGCCTCCACCTGTGACTGTTCATCCACGGGATCCTGTTCATCCAGCCTCCACCGCGCGCTACTCCACCGGCTACTGTTCAACCAGCCCTCTCCACGGGCTCCTATTCAACCACCCCTCCACGGGCTACTGTTCATCCAGCCCTCCACCGTCTATTGTTCATCCTGCCTTCCACGGGGTGGTCCTGTTCATCCAGCCCCAACCGGCTCGATCGATCGGGGTCCTGTTCATCCAGAGGCAACACCACGGGGTCCTGTTCATCCACCCCCATCGGGAACTGTTCATCCAAACCCCCCAGCAATGCTCACTGTTCATCCAGAGGCAACACCACGGGCTCCTGTTCATCCACCCCCACCGGGAACTGTTCATCCAAACCCCCCCAGCAACGCTCACTGTTCATCCAGAGGCAGCATCGATCGGCTTCAGTTAGCAGCAGTAGCGAAGGAATCGCTCGATCGGGTTCAGTTAACAACCATCAATCCATCGCTCGGGTTCAGTAACGCGTAGCCTGCAGTGCAATCGCTCGGGTTCAGTTAGAGCCCAACGCCTCGTAGGGGTTCTGTTAGAGCCCAACACCTCGCACCCACGCGCGTGCGTGTACGAGAGAAATGCGCATCGCTCGGCTTCGACCACCCACCATAACCGGGAACACCCCGATATTTTCCTCGCCCTTGCTTCTACCACGGTTTTTTCCGTCATGGACGACCCAAAGAATGTCATGCAGCTGCGTCTCCGGCCTGATACGTCCATTTTGCATCATGCTTTTATATCGAATTATTGCATTATGGGCTGTTATTACACGTTATGTCACAATACTTATGCCTATTCTCTCTTATTTTACAAGGTTTACATAAGGAGGGAGAATGCCGGCAGCTGGAATTCTGGGCTGGAAAAGAGCAAATATTAGAGACCTATTCTGCTCAACTCCAAAAGTCCTGAAACTCCACGAAAGTTATTTTTGGAAATAATAAAAAATATTGAGCAGAAGAAGTACGTCAGAGGGGGGCCCCACCTGGCCACGAGGGTGGGGGCGCGCCCTACCCCCTTGGGCGCGCCCCCTGCCTCGTGGGCCCCCTGTTGGCTCTCCGGTGGCCATCTTCTGCTATATGAAGTCTTTCGTCAAGGAAAAAATCATAAGCAACCTTTCGGGATGAGACTCCGCCGCCACGAGGCGGAACCTTGGCGGAACCAATCTAGGGCTCCGGCAGAGCTGTTCTGCCGGGGACACTTCCCTACGGGAGGGGGAAATCATCGCCATCGTCATCACCAACGCTCCTCTCATTGGGAGAGGGCAATCTCCATCAACATCTTCACCAGCACCATGTCCTCTCAAAACCCTAGTTCATCTCTTGTATCCAATTCTTGTCTCCAAGTCCGGGATTGGTACTAGTAGGTTGCTAGTAGTGTTGATTACTCCTTGTAGTTGATGCTAGTTGGTTTATTTGGTGGAAGATCATATGTTCAGATCTTATATGCATATTAATACCCCTCTGATTATGAACATGAATATGCTTTGTGAGTAGTTACGTTTGTTCCTGAGGACATGGGAGAAGTCTTGCTATTGGTAGTCATGTGAATTTGGTATTCGTTCGATATTTTGATGAGATGTATGTTGTCTATCCTCTAGTGGGGTTATGTGAACATCGACTACATAACACTTCACCATTATTTGGGCCTAGAGGAATGCATTGGGAAGTAATAAGTAGATGATGGGTTGCTAGAGTGACAGAAGCTTAAACCCTAGTTTATGCGTTGCTTCGTAAGGGGCTGATTTGGATCCATATGTTTCATGCTATGGTTAGGTTTACCTTAATACTTTTGTTGTAGTTGCGGATGCTTGCAATAGAGGTTAATCATAAGTGGGGTGCTTATTCAAGTAAGAACAGCACCCAAGCACCGGTCCACCCACATATCAAATTATCAAAGTACCGAACGCGAATCATATGAACGTGATGAAAACTAGCTTGACGATAATTCCCATGTGTCCTCGGGAGCACTTTTCTTTATAAAAGAGTTTGTCCAGGCTTGTCCTTTGTTACAAAAGGATTGGGCCACCTTGCTGCACTTTATTTACTTTTGTTACTTGTTGCTCGTTACAAATTATCCTATCACAAAACTATCTGTTACCTCTTATTTCAGTACTTGCAGAGAATACCTTGCTGAAAACCGCTTATCATTTCCTTCTGCTCCTCGTTGGGTTCGACACTCTTACTTATCGAAAGGACTACGATAGATCCCCTATACTTGTGGGTCATCAAGACTCTTTTCTGGCGCCGTTGCCGGGGAGTGAAGCGCCTTTGGTAGGTGGAATTTGGTAAGGAAAAATTTATATAATGTGCTGAAATTTACTGTCACTTGTTACTATGGAAAGTAATCCTCTGAGGGGCTTGTTCGGGGTATCTTCACCCCGACGAGTAGAGCAAAAAGTTGCTCCTCAACCTACTGAACCTACTGAAAATGAAAATGTTCCCTTTGAAGTTCCTTCGGGTATGTTAGAAAAACTGCTAGCTAATCCTTTTGCGGGAGATGGAACAAAGCATCCTGATGAGCACCTAATCTGTGTGGATGAAGTTTGTGGATTATTTAAGCTTGCAGGTATACGCGATGATGTTGTTAAGAAGAAGGCCTTCCCTTTATCTTTGAAGGGAGGTGCATCGACATGGTATAGGCTATGTGATGATACGGGGTCATGGAACTACAAACGATTGAAATCAGAATTTCATCAGAAGTTTTATCCTATGCATCTTGTTCATCATGATCGCAATTATATATATAATTTTTGGCCTCGCGAAGGAGAAAGCATCGCTCAAGCTTGGGGGAGGCTTAAATCAATGTTATATTCATGCCCCAATCATGAGCTCCCAAGAGAAATAATTATTCAAAGTTTTTATGCTCGGCTTTCTGATAACAATCACACCATGCTCGATACTTCTTGTGCTGGCTCTTTTATGATGAAGACTATTGAATTCAAATGGAGTTTATTGGATAGAATTAAACGCAACTCTGAAGATTGGGATCTCGACGAAGGTAAGGAGTCAGGTATGACACCTAAGTTTGATTGTGTTAAATCTTTTATGGATACCGATGTTTTCCGTAAATTTAGCACTAAATATGGACTTGACTCTGAGATAGTAGCTTCTTTCTGTGAATCTTTTGCTACTTATGTTGATCTTCCCAAAGAGAAGTGGTTTAAATATCATCCTCCCATAGAAGTAAAAGTAGCTGCACCTATTAAAGTTGAAGAAAAGACTATCACTTATAATGATCCTGTTGTTCCTACTTCTTATGTTGAGAAACCACCTTTCCCTGTTAGGATAAAGGATCATGCTAAAGCTTCAACTGTGGTTCGTAAAAGCAATATTAGAACTTATACACCTCCTGAGCAGATTAAAGTTGAACCTAATATTGCTATTGTTAAAGATCTCTTGGCTGATAATATTGATGGGCATGTTATTTATTTCTGCGGTGAAACTGCTAGAATTGCCAAACCTTGTGCTAAAGATAAACATAGACCTGTGGTAGGCATGCCTGTTATTTCTGTTAAAATAGGAGATCATTGTTATCATGGCTTGTGTGATATGGGTGCTAGTGTTAGTGCAATACCTTATGACTTATACAAAGAAATTATGCATGATATTGCACCTGCTGAGATAGAAGATATTGATGTCACAATTAAACTTGCCTATAGAGATACTGTTTCACCAATGGGAATTGTTAGAGATGTTGAAGTCTTGTGTGGGAAAACTAAATATCCTGCTGATTTTCTTATTCTTGGTTCCCCAAAAGATAGCTTTTGTCCCATTATATTTGGTAGACCCTTCTTGAACACAGTCAATGCTAGGATAGACTGCGAAAAGAATGTTGTTACTATAGGCTTGGGTGATATGTCTCATGAGTTTAATTTCTCTAAATTTAGTAGACAACACCGTGAAGAAGAATTACCTAGTAAGGATGAAATTATTGGTCTTGCTTCTATTGCCGTACCTCCTAGTGATCCTTTAGAACAATATTTGCTAGACCATGAAAATGATATGTTCATGAATGAAAGAAGGGAAATAGATGAAGTATTCTTTAAACAGGAACCTATCCTGAAACACAATTTGCTTGTTGAAATCCTAGGGGATCCTCCTCCACCCAAGGGTGATCCCGTGTTTGAGCTCAAACCTTTACCAGATACTCTTAAATATGCTTATCTCGATGAGAAAAAGATATATCCTGTTGTTATTAGTGCTAACCTTTCAGAGCATGAAGAAGAAAGACTATTAAAAATTCTGAAGAAGCACCGTGCTGCTATTGGATACACTCTTGATGATCTTAAGGGCATTAGTCCCACTCTATGTCAACATAAAATAAATTTGGAAGAAGATGCCAAACCAGTTCGTGATCATCAACGACGGCTGAATCCTAAGATGAAAGAAGTTGTAAGAAAGGAAATACTAAAGCTCCTTGAGGCAGGTACAATTTATCCCATTGCTGATAGTCAGTGGGTAAGTCCTGTCCATTGTGTCCCTAAGAAGGGAGGTATTACTGTCGTTCCTAATGATAAAGATGAATTGATTCCGCAAAGAATTATTACAGGTTATAGGATGGTAATTGATTTCCGCAAATTAAATAAGGCTACTAAAAAGGATCATTACCCCTTACCTTTTATCGATCAAATGCTAGAAAGATTATCCAAACATACACATTTTTTGCTTTCTAGATGGTTATTCTGGTTTCTCTCAAATACCTGTGTCTGCCAATGATCAATCAAAGACTACTTTTACTTGCCCTTTTGGTACTTTTGCTTATAGACGTACGCCTTTTGGTTTATGTAATGCACCTGCTACCTTTCAAAGATGCATGATGGCTATATTCTCTGACTTTCGTGAAAAGATTTGCGAGGTTTTCATGGACGATTTCTCCGTCTACGGATCCTCTTTTGATGATTGCTTGAGCAACCTTGATCGAGTTTTGCAGAGATGTGAAGAAACTAATCTTGTCTTGAATTGGCAAAAGTGCCACTTTATGGTTAATGAAGGTATTGTCTTGGGGCATAAAGTCTCTGAAGAGGTATTGAGGTTGATAAAGCCAAGGTTGATGCTATTGAAAAGATGCCATGTCCCAAGGACATCAAAGGTAAAAGTTTCCTTGGTCACGCCGGTTTCTATAGGAGGTTCATTAAGGACTTCTCAAAAATTTCTCGGCCTCTGACTAATTTATTACAAAAAGATATACCATTTGTCTTTGATGATGATTGTGTAGAAGCATTTGAAATACTTAAGAAAGCATTGATCTCTGCACCTATTGTTCAGCCACCTGATTGGAATTTACCCTTTGAAATTATGTGTGATGCTAGTGATTATGCTGTAGGTGCTGTTCTAGGGCAAAGAGTGGATAAGAAATTAAATGTTATTCAATATGCTAGTAAAACTCTAGAGAATGCTCAGAGAAATTATGCTACTACTGAAAAAGAATTCTTAGCAATTGTATTTGCTTGTGATAAGTTCAGACCTTATATTATCGATTCTAAAGTAACTATTCACACGGATCATGCTGCTATTAAATATCTTATGGAAAAGAAAGATGCTAAACCTAGACTTATTAGATGGGTTCTCTTGCTACAAGAATTTGATTTGCATATTGTTGATAGAAAGGGAGTTGAGAACCCCGTTGCAGACAACTTGTCTAGGTTAGAAAATATTCTTGATGACCCACTACCTATTGATGATAGCTTTCCTGATGAGCAATTAAATGTCATAAATGCTTCTCGTACTACTCCATGGTATGCTGATTATGCCAATTACATCGTTGCTAAATTTATACCACCTAGTTTCACATACCAGCAAAAGAAAAAGTTTTTCTATGATTTGAGACATTACTTTTGGGATGACACACATCTTTATAAAGAAGGAGTAGATGGTGTTATTAGACGTTGTGTACCTGAGCATGAACAGGAACAGATCCTAAGCAAGTGTCACTCCGAAGCTTAGGGAGGACACCGCGCTGGAGATAGAACTACACATAAGGTATTGCAATCCGGTTTTTATTGGCCTACTCTCTTCAAGGATGCCCGTAAGTTTGTCTTATCGCGTGATGAATGTCAAAGAATTGGTAATATTAGTAGACGTCAAGAAATGCCTATGAACTATTCACTTGTTATTGAACCATTTGATGTTTGGGGCTTTTATTATATGGGACCTTTTCCTGCCTCTAATGGATACACACATTTTTTAGTTGCTGTTGATTACGTTACTAAGTGGGTAGAAGCTATTCCAACTAGTAGTGCTGATCATAACACTTTTATCAAGATGCTTAAAGAAGTTATTTTTCCGAGGTTTGGAGTCCCTAGATATTTAATGACTGATGGTGGTTCACATTTTATTCAGGGTGCTTTCCGTAAAATGCTTGCTAAGTATGATGTTAATCATAGAATTGCATCTCCTTATCACCCACAGTCTAGTGGTCAAGTAGAATTGAGTAATAGAGAGCTCAAATTAATTTTACAAAAGACTGTTAATAGATCTAGAAAGAATTGGTCCAAGAAACTGGATGATGCATTATGAGCTTATAGAACTGCATATAAAAATCGTATGGGTATGTCTCCGTATAAAATGGTTTATGGAAAAGCATGTCACTTACCTCTCGAACTAGAACATAAAGCTTATTGGGCTATTAAGGAACTCAATTATGATTTCAAACTTGCCGGTGAGAAGAGGTTATTTGACATTAGCTCACTTGATGAATGGAGAACCCAAGCCTATGAGAATGCCAAATTGTTTAAAGAAAAAGTTAAAAGATGGCACGACAAAAGGATACAAAAGCGTGAGTTTAATGTAGGTGATTATGTATTGCTATACAACTCTCGTTTAAGATTTTTTGCAGGAAAACTTCTCTCCAAATGGGAAGGCCCCTACGTTATCGAGGAGGTTTATCGTTCCGGTGCCATAAAAATCAACAACTTCGAAGGCACAAATCTGAAGGTGGTGAACGTCCAAAGAATCAAACATTATATCTCAGGTAATCCCATAAATGTTGAAACCAATGTTATTGAAACCGTAACCCCGGAGGAATACATAACGTTTTAGACTCCGAAAAGGAATAGGTATGTGGTACGGTAAGTAAACCGACTCCAAAACAGTTTTTAAGGCAATATTTCTCCGTTTTGGAATATTTAGAAAAATAGAAAAATAAGAAGCAGTCCGGGAAGGACACGAGGGCTCCACGAGGGTGGAGGGCGCGCCCTACCCTACTGGGCGCGCCCCCTACCTCGTGGGAACCTCGTGTGCTCTCCGGACTCCGTTTTCTTGCACAATACGTATTTTGGTCGGTAAAAATTCATTATATAATCTCCCGAAGGTTTTGACTCCCGTATCACGCAAATATCCTCTGTTCTTGTTTCGAGCTATTTTTCTGACAGATCTAGATTATCATGACGTCTCCAAGTGCCCCAAGGACAAGTTCTTCGAGAAGGTCATCAACCCTTACCGCGCGGAGGTGCTGCGACACCCTCAAACCATTAAGATGCGTGATGGGTTGCTGCACATCCGCGATGTTGAGGGACCGAAGGGGACCGGAAGCGTGGAGACAAGGCTCAAAGCAATGGAGCAACAAGTTTTCAAGTGCCAGGGGATGGTGGAACATGGACTCAACTCCAACCACATGATGATCGCGGAGTTCACCAACAACCACAAGCTGGATGCTGACAACATCGGGGAGACCATCTTCAAGCTTCACGAGAAGATCGAGCACCTTCAAGCCCAAATCTATGACCTGCAAAACCAAAACTGTGAGTATGAATATAGATTCAAAAGGATGAGTTTGGTTGCAGATTTGAGGATCCCAGAGACTCGATCATCCTTCTATGATGGTGAGCCTATGCCTTGGAAGATGGACGATAAGCCCGCATCATCAACAACACTGCCACCTTCTTCATCAGCAAAGGAGATATAATCACATGGGTATGGGCACTCCCCTTGGCAACTGCCAAGCTTGGGGGAGATGCCCCAGTATCGTATCACCATCACACTCCTATCTTTACCGTTTTTCTTAGTTCGATCCCATTAGTGGTATTTTAATCTAGTAGAATAAAGTTTATGGCATGATCTAGTTTTGAGTTTTGCTTTATGATCCCTCTATGTAATCGAGTCCGTGAGCTATATAATAAAGATTAGTGTTGAGTCAAGGGCTTGATTATTTTGCCATGATCTTGAGTGAATAAAAGAAAAGAATAAAAAGAAATAAAGAGATCATATTGATCCTATGGAGAGTAATGACTTCACATAGAAAGAGTATGATGATTAAAAGTTGTTGGGAGTTGGCAAACATAGCTTTGGTCATCGTTGCAATTAATAGGAAGTAATAAAGAAAGAGAAGTTTCACATATAAATATACTATCATAGACATCTTTTATGATTGGGAGCACTCATTAAAATATGACATGCTAAAGAGTTGATGTTGGACAAGGAAGACAACGTAATGGGTTATGTTTTCTTATATCTGAGATAAAGTATATTGTCATGGATCATCCAACATGTTGAGCTTGCCTTTCCCCCTCATGCTAGCCAAATTCTTAGCACCAAGTAGAGATACTACTTGTGCTTCCAAAAACCCTTAAACTAGTTTTGCCATGAGAGTCCACCATATCTACCTATGGATTGAGTAAGATCCTTCAAGTAAGTTGTCATCGGTGCAAGCAATAAAAATTGCTCTCTAAATATGTATGATTGATTGGTGTGGAGGAAATAAGCTTTATACGATCTTGTGATGTGGAAGAAATAAGAGCGACGGACTGCATAATAAAGGTTCATATCACAAGTGGCAATATAAAGTGATGTTCTTTCGCATTAAGATTTTGTGCATCCAACCATAAAAGCGCATGGCAACCTCTGCTTCCCTCTGCGAAGGGCCTATCTTTTATTATTATCTTCTACCTTATGCAAGAGTCATGGTGATCTTCACCTTTCCTTTTTACATTTTATCCTTTGGCAAGCACAGGGTGTTGGAAAGATCCTGATAGATATATCTAATCGTATGTAAGTCAGCATGAGTTATTATTGTTGACATTACCCTTGAGGTAAAAGGTTGGGAGGCGAAACTATAAGCCCCTATCTTTCTCTGTGTCCGATTAAAACTCCGTAACCACAAGTATTGCGTGAGTGTTAGCAATTATGAAAGACTAAGTGATAGTTGAGTATGTGGACTTGCTATAAAGCTCTGACATAGACTCTTTCTGATGTTATGATAAATTGCAATTGCTTCAATGACTGAGATTATAGCTTGTTAGTTCTCAATAAAGTTTCTGATTCATACTTTTGCATTGTGAATAGGTTATTACTTGAGCATAAGAAATCATGTGACAATATCCATATATGTTGCTGTTATGAGAATAATCATGATGCCCTCATGTCCGTATTTTATTTTATCAACACCTCTACCTCTAAACATGTGGACATATTTATCATTATCGGCTTCCGCTTGAGGACAAGCGAGGTCTAAGCTTGGGGGAGTTGATACGTCCATTTTGCATCATGCTTTTATATCGATATTTATTGCATTATGGGCTGTTATTACACGTTATGTCACAATACTTATGCCTATTCTCTCTTATTTTACAAGGTTTACGTAAGGAGGGAGAATGCCGGCAGCTGGAATTCTGGGCTGGAAAAGGAGCAAATATTAGAGACCTATTCTGCACAACTCCAAAAGTCCTGAAACTTAGTTATTTTTGGAAATAATAAAAAATATTGAGCGGAAGAAGTATGTTAGAGGGGGCCCCACCTGGCCACGAGGGTGGGGGGCGCGCCCTACCCCCCTGGGCGCGCCCCCCGCCTCATGGGCCCCCTGTTGGCTCTCCGGTGGCCATCTTCTGCTATATGAAGTCTTTCGTCAAGGAAAAAATCATAAGCAACCTTTCGGGACGAGACTCCGCCGCCACGAGGCGGAACCTTGGCGGAACCAATCTAGGGCTCCGGCAGAGCTGTTCTACCGGGGACACTTCCCTACGGGAGGAGGAAATCATCGCCATCGTCATCACCAACGCTCCTCTCATTGGGAGAGGGCAATCTCCATCAACATCTTCACCAGCACCATCTCCTCTCAAAACCCTAGTTCATCTCTTGTATCCAATTCTTGTCTCCAAGTCCGGGATTGGTACTAGTAGGTTGCTAGTAGTGTTGATTACTCCTTGTAGTTGATGCTAGTTGGTTTATTTGGTGGAAGATCATATGTTCAGATCTTATATGCATATTAATACCCCTCTGATTATGAACATGAATATGCTTTGTGAGTAGTTACGTTTGTTCCTGAGGACATGGGAGAAGTCTTGCTATTGGTAGTCATGTGAATTTGGTATTCGTTCGATATTTTGATGAGATGTATGTTGTCTATCCTCTAGTGGGGTTATGTGAACATCGACTACATAACACTTCACCATTATTTGGGCCTAGAGGAAGGCGTTGGGAAGTAATAAGTAGATGATGGGTTGCTAGAGTGACAGAAGCTTAAACCCTAGTTTATGCGTTGCTTCGTAAGGGGCTGATTTGGATCCATATGTTTCATGCTATGGTTAGGTTTACCTTAATACTTTTGTTGTAGTTGCGGATGCTTGCAATAGAGGTTAATCATAAGTGGGATGCTTGTTCAAGTAAGAACAACACCCAAGCACCGGTCCACCCACATATCAAATTATCAAAGTACCGAACACGAATCATATGAACGTGATGAAAACTAGCTTGACGATAATTCCCATGTGTCCTCGGGAGCACTTCTCTTTATATAAGAGTTTGTCCAGGCTTGTCCTTTGTTACAAAAGGATTGAGCCACCTTGCTGCACTTTATTTACTTTTGTTACTTGTTGCTCGTTACAAATTATCCTATCACAAAACTATCTGTTACCTCTTATTTCAGTACTTGCAGAGAATACCTTGCTGAAAACCGCTTATCATTTCCTTCTGCTCCTCGTTGGGTTCGACACTCTTACTTATCGAAAGGACTACGATAGATCCCCTATACTTGTGGGTCATCACGGCCCGCCCAGGACGAAAAGCCCATTTTCTGTCATTATTTTTTGTCATAGAAGTAGGACCCCACCACATCTATGATGATACCGGGTTTTGTCACAATTATCGTCATAGAAGTGACATAAGTATGACAGAAAAATTTTCATTCAGCCCAAAATGTCACGGATGTGTCTTTTTTTGAAGTGCTAGGAAAGAGGGTATTGCCTTTGAAAGGAAAATCAATGCTGATGGAACATATTGGAAACCTGAGCAGTACCCCAAAACCTCATGGGTTGCTGCAAAGGGACCTCTAGTAGATCCATCTAATCTATTTGGCTTTACATGTGAATCTCCTCATTCTTCTGATGAGTCATTTGACTCCAACTATAAACTGTTCAAAAATCAGAATGGTGAAGTATTTGCTAGATATGTTGGCACTAACTGCATGAATGGTTCCCCTATGAAGAAAATCTGGGTTCCCAAAAGGTATCTTGAAAATCTTCAGGTGAATGTCATCATGACACCACCTATCAAGAAAAGGAACCCCAGATCAAATTCTTCATATGAACCAAATTCTTCATATGGATCCAAGTCCTCATATGGACCAAATTCCTCACGTGGATCAAATTCTTCATATCGTGGTAACACCTCTGTTTCGCAGGGAAGAGCTAAGGGCTATGAATATGAGCATTATTCTTCTAATCATTATGTTCATAAGTCCTCGAAGAATTTCTCTGCTTATTCATATGCTTATCCTAACTCCTCTTATGTAAAACAAAATGGACTGGCTTCTATGCCACCTTTCTCGTATGGAGCTCGCAGAGTGATGAACTCTTTGCCACCCCTTCAGATGTGGGTGGTGAAGAAAAAGAACTAATTTCTTCTGCAGGATCAGGTCTCCAGACGTGCTTAAATGTCTGAAGAATTTGCTGGAGACCTGAAAATGCCTGATAGGACGCAGGCTAATCATGAAGAAATGAATCTTCATTTCTCACGTCCTCATACTGTTTTATCTGTTCTATTGGTTGATGAAATTGATCTGATGAATTGATGTCATATTCTTCATTGATGAAGTATATGAGTTCGTAAGATGCACTAGTTCATCTGCAGGATGATCAACCCAAAGCTAATGAGTGGGTCCTCGATAGTGGATGTACAAATCACATGACTGGTGACAAGAATCTATTGATGGATGTTCCCTTATCTCCATCGCATCTGAAGCATATCATCTTCGCTGACAAAGGAAAAAGTCAGGTATTGGGTCTAGGTAAGGTTGCGATCTCAAAGGATCGACACATGGACAAAGTCATGCTTGTCGAGTCCTTAGGATACAACCTCATGTATGTCTCAATGCTTTGTGATCTTGATATGGTTGTTGTCTTTGGCAAGTATCGTTGTGTTGTGATCATGGAAGCTGACAATTCCAAAGTCTTCGAAGGCTTTAGGAGAGGAGATCTGTATATTGTTGATTTCTCTACAGGACCACAACCAGCCATATGTTTACTTGCAAAAGCTTCAGAAGGCTGGCTATGGCATCGACGACTTGGTCATGCTGGCATGAGGAATCTGCACACGCTCGCGAAGGAGAAGCATGTCACTGGCATTGAAAATGTCAAATTCCTGAAGGATCACTTATGCGGAGCCTGTGAAGCCGAAAAGATGACCAAGGCCAAGCATCTGGCAGAATATCATGACTACTACTCGACCATTTGAATTGCTTCACATGGATCTCTTTGGTCCTAATCATTATTTTGCAGTTACAAATGATGCTTCTCTATATGGCTTTGTTATTGTTGATGATTACTCTCGTTACACATGGGTGCATATTGTCACTTACAAACATGAGGTGCAGGAAGTCTTCAAACGATTTTCCTCGAGGGCTTCAACCAACTTTGGTGTGAAGATCAAGCACATCAGAAGTAACAATGGAACTAAGTTCAAGAATTCTGGTCTTGATGACTATCTTGATGAACTCAGTATTACTCATGAGTTATCTGCTCCTTATACTCCTCAGCAAAATGGCATCGTGGAGCGCAAGAACAAGACTCTTGTTGAGATGGCTCGCACTATGCTTGATGAGTACAAGACGCCTCGTCGCTTCTAGATTGAGGCAATTGATACTGCATGCCACATCATCAACAGAGTATATCTTCACAAATTCTTCAAGAAGACTGCATATGAACTCCTCACTGGCAAGAAACCCAATGTGAGTTATTTCAAAGTCTTCGGTGCTAAATGTTGGATTAGAGATCCTCATCACAACTCTAAATTTGCACCGAAAGCACATGAAGGTTTTATGCTTGGTTACGGAAAGTACTTGCACACCTACAGAGTCTTCAACAACGTTCTTCACAAGGTTGTTCAAACTGTAGATGTGCGGTTCGATGAAACTAATGGCTCGCAAAGAGAGCACCTACCTTCTGTGTTAGATGAATAGTCACCTGAGGAATCTATCAAGTTCAAAGCTACTGAGGATGTCATTCCTACCCAAGAATTAGCTGAAGAAATCATTCCAGAACATGAAGAACGGCATGCTGATGCACCTGAAGAAAATGGTGCTGAAGAAAATGCTGATCAAATTCCTCGACGACAACCCGCTCATCCTCGCGTTGCAAACGAAGTGCAGATTGAGAAAATCATCAGCGACATCAACATTCCAGGTCCTCTCACACGCTCAAAAGCTTCACATTTGTCTAACTTTTGTGGGCACTTTGCCTTCGTATCTATCACAGAGCCCACTAAGGTAGATGAAGCATTTCTGGAGCCTGAGTGGATTCAAGCTATGCAAGAAGAATTACATCAGTTCGAGCTCAACAACGTCTGGGAACTGGTTAATCGTCCAGATCCTCGCAAGCACAATATCATTGGCACAAAGTGGATCTACCGCAACAAGCAAGATGAAAATGGCCTTGTGGTGAGGAATAAGGCACGGCTTGTAGCTCAAGGCTACACACAGGTTGAAGGAATTGATTTCAATGAAACTTTTGCACCTGTGGCTAGACTTGAGGCTATTCGCATATTACCTGCTTATGCTAACCATCATGATATCACTTTATATCAAATGGATGTGAAAAGTGCATTCCTCAATGGTAAGCTTGAGGAAGAAGTATATGTTGCTCAACCCCCAGGTTTTGAAGATCCAAAGCATCCTGACAAAGTCTTCAGGCTCAATAAGGCCCTCTATGGCCTCAAGCAGGCCCCTCGAGCGTGGTATGATACTTTGAAGGAATTCCTCATGAAGAAAGGCTTCAAACCCGGTTCACTTGATCCTACTCTTTTCACTAAATCTTATGATGGTGAATTATTTGTGTGCCAAATATATGTTGATGATATTATCTTTGGTTGTACTGACCAACATTACAGTGATGAATTTGCCTATATGATGAGTGAAGAATATCAAATGTCTATGATGGGAGAATTGAAATTCTTCTTAGGTCTTCAAATTAGTCAACAGCGCAATGGCATATTCATATCTCAGGAGAAATACCTCAAGGATGTACTGAGGAAATTCGGCATGCAAGATTGCAAAGGGGTCAAAATTCCAATGCCCACAAATGGCCATCTATGCACTGATGAAAATGGTATTGACTTTGATCAAAAGGTATACCGCTCCATGATTGGTTATTTATTGTATTTATGTGCATCTAGGCCAGATATTATGCTTAGTGTATGCATGTGTGCCCGATTTCAAGCTACACCGAAGGAATCACACCATAAGGCTGTGAAGCATATTCTTCGATATCTAGCTCACACACCAACACTTGGATTATGGTATCCAAAGGGCTCGGCTTTTGATCTCGTTGGATATTAAGACTCTGACTATGCTGGTGATTGTGTGGACCGCAAGTCAACATCTGGCACATGCCATTTCCTCGGAAGATCTTTGGTCTGTTGGTCCTCAAAGAAACAGAACTGCGTATCACTGTCTACTGCTGAAGCTGAGTACATTGCTGCTGGTTCTTGGTGTGCTCAATTGCTGTGGATGAAGCAAACTCTCAAGGACTACGGCGTCAACATGAAGAATGTGCCTCTCTACTGTGACAATGAGAGTGCAATCAAGATTGCTCACAACCCAGTTCAACACTCTAAGACAAAGCACATTCAAATTCGTCATCATTTTCTTCGTGATCATGTGTCGAAGGGCGACATCTCTATTGAGCATGTACGGACTGAAGAACAGCTAACGGATATCTTCACAAAGCCCTTGGATGAGAAGAGATTTAGCAAGTTGAGGTGTGAGCTAAATATCCTAGAATCTTCGAATGTTCTTTGAAAAGGACACTCATCCTAACACTTATGCAAAATTGATGACTTAGATGTGCAACACATGAAGAAACGTTTTTCTTCAATCAATGAAGACTAACACTCTAAGTGTGAAGAAATTAACGAAGAATTTGATTCTCAGAGCCCTACGACAATTGTACGCGGTGTCTGAAATCATCATTCTTACACGGTGGGTTACGGCAACACCAAAAGTTGAAATCTTCAATTGGGTTTTTCCTCAGTTTTGAAATTCCTCAGTTGTTCATTTTCTTCAACTTTGCATTGTCTTCACTGTTTCCGTCGTTTTTCTTCAATGGCATATATATAGAGAGAGAGTTTATGTCCTCTACAGCATTCACTTATTGCTAATTCTTCAAGTTGTTTTTTCTGCTAAGTAGATGTGATCGGACCCTTCCTCCTCTATGCTATACTCAACCCAATCTATTCACAAATTCTTCATGTGCGTTCTATTTGAAACTCGTTCAAAATCTTCACTGTGTCCTTGTCAGCTGAAGAATTTGCGAACGGAACTTTAAAACTCATCTTATCTGAATTTTCGGCGCTTGCCGCTCAAACCGTTCCACATTCCACGATAATACTTATCTATTCACCCACGATCTCACACGATCGCCACCTCTCAGTACGTGGGTGACACATGTCAAGCGAATGAGAAGGGTCAGGGGCGCGTTTGTCCAATTTCTTCGGGTGAACAGTTTTTCACTCCGACTATAAATACCCCTCCCCTTCCTCACTTCATTTTTACTCCGCTCGACCTCTCTCCCGCCCGAGCTTCCCAAAACCTAGCGCCGCCGCTACTTCATCATCACCGGTGAGGAAGAGCTTCACTGCCTCGACCTCGTCGCCGTCGTACTCGCGCCGGCTGCGGATTTCTTCACTCCGCCGCCACCGTAGCTGTCTTCCTCTGCCGAGTTAGGGCGTGGAAGATCTGAACTAACGAACTTCACATCTACACTTCCCAGTTCGTCGTGTTCTTCATCAAGGGTAATTAAAAGTTACTTTTACTGCCCTCTTTGATTCGAATGTTTTCTACAAAATCTTCAAAGGTGTTTATTCTTCAAATCTTCACACACTAAACACCTCACATGTCATCTGTTCTTGATCCGTTTCTCTAAGCAACATTTTTCTTCAAGCTTCCTCAATTGTGTGGATTTTCGATCTATACAACTCTGGAACCTAAGACAAAGAACGCTTAGTGAAATTCTTCAAGACACATCTGGTCAAATTCCTCAAACTTGTTCTTTTTGAAAAACCTTCTGAGAACGCATATGACCTCTCCAAATTCCTCGCAACTATACTCTGTTCACAGGTACTCATGTCCGCTGCTGAATCACTAGGTTCTCATCAACTTAACTCATTTGCAGCATTCCTTGAAGAAAAGTTGCACCTCTTAAGAAAATTCTATTGTTCATATTCCTCAGCTGAAGAAAATGGCTGACGGTAAGAAGTCACAGAAGGGAGGAAAAAGGCCTGAGGTCAACACAGCGTTTGAGATCCCTGATGACATCTATGCTGGGTACTGCACACCCCCTGAGGAGGATAAAAATCAGCGCAAGGTGCGCATTCAAAAGATTGAGAGGAGATGGGCACGGGAATGGAGGGAGTACAGATATGTTACTCCCAAGTATATGAAGAAATTCGCTCTAAATCCTCCATGCCCAAGACCTCCATTAGCACCTGGCCAAGAAACTGATCCCACCAGCCTCAAGCGTGGTGAGGACTATCCTGATGAATGGGGCAAGCGCCAGACCAAGCTAGCCAAAATAGCTAAGGAAGCAGTGAGGAAATTTAATGAAGACTCTGCTGCTGCTGCTACCACTGCTGAGGCCTCTGCTGTCAAGCCAAAGAAGGCCATGGCAAAGAAGCCCGCTCATAATCCAAGTGCTTCACCCTCAATGCCCTCACGGCCAAGTTCCTCAGCAATGCCCTCACGGCCATATTCTTCAAAGCCCTCACGGCCAACTCCTCAAGCTGCTCTAGCTCCTCCAAAGTCCTCAGCTCCTCCACCAAATTCCTCAGCTCCTCCGACAAAAACCTCAGCACCTGTGCATCTCGCCATGTGCCAAAGGACAACAGGCATCTCTATTGCCTCAGGAGTTTCTGCTAGTTCTTCAGCTGCACCAAATTCCTCATCTGGCCCCTCTCTACTGAAGAAAAAGGCCACTGCCGGACGAGGCTCTCGACCAAGTCCTCACAAGAAGCAGGTCGCCTTTCAAGCGTCGTCTGATGAAGACGAAGCTGATGATGATAAACTTGCTGAAATCATCAGAGACAGGCAGCTCAAGGCCGCTAGAGCCAAAGGCACAAATGTGCCTCTACTTTTGGATACAAAATTGATCCTTGATTACATTGATCTCTGGCACAAGGACCCCAACACTCCTATGCCTGATTTCAAGCTAACTCCTAGCCAGAGTCATATGTTGACTGCCTTCATTCAAGAAGAAAATTGGAAAATTGAAAAGGCCAGGCAGTTGAGGAAAGTGCAGTACAGGAAGGAGCGCTTCCTGAAGAAAAACGTTGTCTCCATGACAACAGAAGAACTTGTCACTATTCAATCTGAGATCAAGAAGCTCAGTGATGAATTTGACGTATACCGCGCTGACTGGCTTGGAGCCAAAGTCAGATTTGTGAATTTAACTGAGAAGTTCACTTCCAATGTTGCAGCCCCAACGCAACAAGAAAATCCTTAGGCTGAGGCATCTGCTCAGCCGACTGAAGAAAATGCCAGCACCGCTGATGACAATCAGGTTGCTGAAGAAACTCGGAGTACCAAGGCTGATGACTGCATTCCAGCCACTGAAGAAATTGCTAGGGCAACCACTAGTGTTGCGCCTGAAGAAACTATCAGGCCAGCTGAAGCTTCTGCCGCTGAGCCTGAAGTAAATGAACCAAATTCCTCTGCTCCTCCTGCACCTACCCCAACTCCAATTCTTCCTTCTGCATCAGATGTGAAGAAGACCAAGGCTGCAGAGCGTGCAGCTGTGAAGAAAAGGAAAGCATCAACTTCATCAGATTCTTCGGCTCCGAAGAAGATGTAGCCATTGACCAGCTCTTTTGCGAATCCAATTGATGCTATTCCGGTCTCATCCATGCCATCAAAGGACCTTGTTCCTTTTGATGAAGAATATGTGATTCCAAGTGAATCAGATGAAGAGATTCCTTCTGCTGCTTCGTCAGAGCAGCTGGATGAAGAAACTGAAGCAGATGCAATCCCTTCAACCCCAATAGTCTCATCGCCCATGCCTCAGTTCACTACTGAAGAGGCCAGCGTTGAGGAAAAGGGTGAAGAAGAAGATGTGGACATTGGGTGTACAACTCCTGTGTTGAATGATGACTTTTGGGAAAGTCAGCACCCCAACTCTCCTCTGTTCACACCTCTGCAACGAATTCCTCAGTCCCCTGTCAATACTGAAGTACAAATGGGATCTGAAGAACCTCGTGCAACCCCGTCTGTCAATGAAGAGATTCCAGCCACTAGTGCTGAAGAAAATGTTAATGAAGAATTAAAAACCCAGGCTGTCTCTGAAGAAGAACCTGAATTCCTCAGCCTGTGGAACCTGAGATTGCGATTCCTGAGGTGGTGATGCAATTGACTAATACTCCTCAGCCCAAGCCAAAGGATCCCTTCTCGAAGAAATAGAAATTCAAGGCTGATGACTTCTTCAGCGAGCATTCTTCTTCACTGACTATAATCCTTATGACTCTGCTCGTCTTAGAAGGAAGCGTTTCTGGACTGCCAGCCAGGCCAATTTTTATTCTTCACTGCTCTTCAACAAGGACAAAGTCTTCGACCACGTGCATATTCCCCATGTGGACATGGAATCACTGCCTTGCTTTACCCCGGTCCTTAGTGTGCTTCATGATGCAGGACTGCTCAACTTTTGCTCTGACATTGTTGATTGGAATGAAGAGCTTATTCTTCAGTTCTACGCAACTCTGCACATCACAGGTGATGCTGATGATATCAACACTTGGGTATTGGACTGGATGACCGAAAACACTCATTATAAGACACTGGCCTCTGAATTACTTCACGCCCTGCCCATCAGTCCACCCCTTGAAGGAGCTCGCTGCCTGTACCAGGAGCCTGAACTCACTGCTCATTACATGCAAGTGCTTATGAAGCCTCTAAAGCCTGGTCAAGCCCCAAGGACAAAATTCCTCGTGAAGGAATTGCTATATGTGCCAAGAACAGTCTATCGCATTCTAACAAAGACTTTGAGTCCTATCAAAGGCCACGACTCGTCTGATGAGGAAATTGTTGGCATCATGAAGAATTTGCTATTCAATATCATGCATGGCATTCCTGTCAACTATCATGGTTTCTTCATGAGAACTCTGGCAAATGTTGCAGTCTCTCCGTTTGAGTTGAAGCCTTATGCTCCTTGGATTATGAGATTCCTCAGAACAAGGTCTTCACTCAACTACAAGGCTGACTTTCAGAATCACCTTAGCTACTTGCCCCCAATTGAAGTCCTCAAGCGGACATATTCCTCAGCTGATGAAAAGGGCAAGGCACCAGCTGTTATTGATGAAGGCATTCGTCCATTGGATGGTCAGTTTCACAAAGCTGCATCTTATTCCACCAATGATGACTCTGCCACTCATGACTCTGCTGCAAATGCATCCAAACCAAATCCTTAAGCCACAGCTCCAAGGGTGATGACTGACCATGAGCTTCTTCTTAGTCTTCACCAGAAGGTGGATCGAAACCATAAATGGGTTAAGCGTCAGTTTGGTTCTATTCTTCACAACATGACTGCTACACATAATGCAATGAAGAAAAACCATTACTACCTCCATGAAGTCTTCGGTCGCACCTGAGCTATTCTATCACATCTATATGGTGAAGAAGATCTGAAGCAAATGGGTCTCAAGGAGGATTTTGACTGGTCTGCACCTCCACCGAAGAAATACAAGAAGGTCAAGGTTCCTTCCTTGGTGGCCATCTCCTATTCTTCATCACGCGACACCGACGAGTATGAAGACTTGGACGACACTGCGGCAGGCCCTTCAACAACAAACGACCCCAACAACGCTGGCGCTCCTTCATCATCATGATATTATTCATGGGCGTTAGTCCTCATTTTTCGACCCTTTTGGTCATTCGATGACAAAGGGGGAGACATTTGAGTTAGTCTTCAAGCGGGTCTACTTATATGGGCGTATTTTTTTCCAAAGTTACAACTCTCGTTTTTCTGAGACTTTATTCGACCGAGTTGTAAACTTAAACTCTATGGCGGCCTGATACTTTTGCTGTGATTTTCTACATGCTTATTCCTCATTAATGTTAATGCACGCATGCTGAATTACATCAGTCACCATATTTCATCATGCATTTAAAATTCTTCATATCATATGTTAAATGCGTGTATGAATTACAAGATATAGGGGGAGATCTCCATGATTCTATTCTTCAAGTGTGCATTTCTTCAAAAGCAAATTCCTCACTATGCACATCTTCAGGGGGAGTTCTTCTATATCTTGCAATCAAATTCCTCAATATCAGTATTTACACTTCATACGTTTATCCCCGTTGAAAACTTAACCTATATTGTCATCAATCACCAAAAAGGGGGAGATTGTAAGTGCATCTAGTGCCCCTTAGTGATTTTGGTGTATCGAAGACTTATAGGTTAAGGGACTAATGTGTTTATGAGTGTACACAGGTCTATAAGTCTATGAGGAGTTTGAGATTTACAGTAAAAGTCGACCCCTAAAAATGAATATCTTCGACTGAAGATTTTGGATTTCTGAAGACTTTCTGAAGACTTTGAAAGTGAAGAAATTGGTGTGACCTTGAAGACTTGGTAATCATTCAAGGAACATGAAGCGTGAAGACTTTTGTTTTCGTAGTTTCATTTTCTCTTTCTTGAGTCATAGGAAACACCGTACTGTTAAAGGGGGTCGAGGAAATACTAAGGAAAAATTTCCATGTGATGCTCAACTGAAAATCCTACACCTACCAATCCCTTCGAGTGAAGCCATTGGAAATCTCATACAGTTCAGTCAATTTCTTCAGTGACAGAGACGAAGTTCTTCTGGTCTCTGAGGAATTTGTTCTGACTGAGGAGTTAGGAATTCGCCTGTGCGGATTGCCTGCATAGTGAGGAACATGATAGCCCTGAGGTATTTGATACTCAAAATTCCGACCGTTGCTGTGTTACGCGCCAGCTGTCCCAAAATATCTACCCACCTAACGGTCATATCATTGAAGGGCATTTATGTCTTATCATGTCGGGCTGCTCCCTAGGCTATAAATAGCCGCCCCCTACAACCACTAGCTGGTTGGCTGCTCCGAGAGAAACTGACACTTGTCATTTGAGAGCATCCCATCCTCCGAGGACTTTGAGCGAAAATCATCAAGTGAGGAAACCCAAACCCAAACACCTACAAACCCAAAGTGATTGAGCATCACTAAAGAGATTGATCCTGCGTGGATCCGACGCTTATTACCTTTGAAGACCGTGCTTCTTCCAGGCGGTTAGGCGTCATGGTCTAGAGCATCCAAGAGGAAATTGTGGATCACCGAGTGACCGAGTTTATGAAGGTTTGGAAGTCACCTGAAGACTTACCACGAGTGATTGGGCGAGGTCTGTGTGACCTTAGCTCAAGGAGAATACGGTGAGGACTATGTGTCCGGGACTGTGTGTCCTCAGGTTTAAATACCTAGCCGCTCCAACCAGACGTACAACTGAGACAGCAGTTGGAACTGGTCTACCAAATCATTGTCTTCACCAATCTTATTGGTTCTATTTCCTCAACTCTTCCATTTCCACATTACTGTGTTGTGTGCCTGTTCATATTTGTTTGAGGACTTTGACTGAAGACTTTCCCAATTTTCTCAGTTCAATTTCTTCAGTCTGTTTGTCTTCATCCTATGTTATCCTGTGTTTACGTTCTCTGTACTCTGTGCTTGTCTTCATTTCTTCATGATGACCATGCTTGTGTTCTGTTATGTTTACATCTGAGTACTTATTCCGCTGCAAATAGTTCTTCACTTAGGAATTTCCTCACCCGCAAATTCCTCAGTGAAGAATTCATAAAAATCGCCTATTCACCCCCCTTTAGTCGATATAACGCACTTTCAGAGCGAGCATAGTGTTGGGGAACGTAGTAATTTCAAAAAAATTCCTACGCACACGCAAGATCATGGTGATGCATAGCAACGAGAGGGGAGAGTGTTGTCTAAGTACCCTCGTAGACCGAAAGCGGAAGCGTTAGCACAACGCGGTTGATGTAGTCGTACGTCTTCACGATCCGACCGATCAAGTACCGAACGCACGGCACCTTCGAGTTCAGCACACGTTCATCCCGATGACGTCCCTCGAACTCCGATCCAGCCGAGTGTTGAGGGAGAGTTTTGTCAGCACGACGGCGTGGTGACGATGATGATGTTCTACCGACGCAGGGCTTCGCCTAAGCACCGCTACAGTATTATCGAGGTGGACTATGGTGGAGGTGGGCACCGCACACGGCTAAAAGATCAAACGATCAATTGTTGTGTCTATGGGGTGCCCCCCTGCCCCCGTATATAAAGGAGCAAGGGAGGAGGAGGCCGGCCCTAGGAGGGGCGCGCCAAGGGAGTAGGATTCCCCCTTTCCTAGTCCAACTAGGAGAAGGGGGAAAGGGAAGAGGAGAAGGAAGGGAGAGGGGGGCCGCGCCCCAAACCCCTTGTCCAATTCGGACTGGGCTTGGGAGGGGCGCGCGCCACCTCCTGGCTGCTGCCTCTCCTTCCCACTAAGGCCCATTAAGGCCCAATACTTCTTTCCTGTATTCCCGTAACTCCCCGGTACTCCGAAAAATACCCGAATCACTCGGAACCTTTTCGATGTCCGAATATAGTCGTCCAATATATCGATCTTTACGTCTCGACCATTTCGAGACTCCTCGTCATGTCCACGATCTCATCCGGGACTCCGAACTACCTTTGGTACATCAAAACACATAAACTCATAATATAACCGTCATGAACTTTAAGCGTGCGGACCCTACGGGTTCAAGAACTATGTAGACATGACCGAGACACGTCTCCGGTCAATAACCAATAGCGGAACCTGGATGCTCATATTGGCTCCCACATATTCTACGAAGATCTTTATCGGTCAGACCGCATAACAACATACGTTGTTCCCTTTGTCATCGGTATGTTACTTGCCCGAGATTCGATCGTCGGTATCTCAATACCTAGTTCAATCTCGTTACCGGCAAGTCTCTTTACTCGTTCTGTAATACATCATCCGCAACTAACTCATTAGTTGCAATGCTTGCGAGGCTTAAGTGATGTGCATTACCGAGTGGGCCCAGAGATACCTCTCCGAGAATCGGAGTGACAAATCCTAATCTCGAAATACGCCAACCCAACAAGTACCTTCGGAGACACCTGTAGAGCACCTTTATAATCACCCAGTTACGTTGTGACGTTTGGTAGCACACAAAGTGTTCCTCCGGTAAACGGGAGTTGCATAATCTCATAGTCATAGGAACATGTATAAGTCATGAAGAAAGCAATAGCAACATACTAAACGATCAAGTGCTAAGCTAACGGAATGGGTCAAGTCAATCATATCATTCTCCTAATGATGTGATCATGTTAATCAAATGACAACTCATGTCTATGGCTAGGAAACTCAACTATCTTTGATTAACGAGCTAGTCAACTAGAGGCGTACTAGTGACACTATGTTTGTCTATGTATTCACACATGTATCAAGTTTCCGGTTAATACAATTCTAGCATGAATAATAAACATTTATCATGAAATAAGGAAATAAATAATAACTTTATTATTGCCTCTAGGGCATATTTCCTTCAGTCTCCCACTTGCACTAGAGTCAATAATCTAGATCACATCGCCATGTGATTTAACATCAATAGTTCACATCACCATGTGATTAACACCCATAGTTCACATTGTCATGTGACCAACACCCAAAGGGTTTACTAGAGTCAATAATCTAGTTCACATCGCTATGTGATTAACACCCAAAGAGTACTAAGGTGTGATCATGTTTTGCTTGTGAGAGAAGTTTAGTCAACGGGTCTGCCATATTCAGATCCATATGTATTTTGCAAATTTCTATGTCTACAATGCTCTACACGGAGCTACTTTAGCTAATTGCTCCGACTTTCAATATGTATCCAGATGAAGACTTAGAGTCATCTGGATCAGTGCCAAAACTTGTATCGACGTAACCCTTTATGACGAACCTTTTGTCACCTCCATAATCGAGAAACATATCCTTATTCCACTAAGGATAATTTTGACCGCTGTCCAGTAATCTACTCCTAGATCACTATTGTACTCCCTTGCCAAAAACAGTGTATGGTATACAATAGATCTGGTACATAGTATGGCATACTTTATAGAACCTATGGCTGAGGCATAGGGAATGACTTTCATTCTCTTTCTATCTTCTGCCGTGGTCGGGCTTTGAGTCTTACTCAATTTCACACCTTGTAACACAGGCAAGAACTCTTCCTTTGACTGTTCCATTTTGAACTACTTCAAAATCTTGTCAAGGTATGTACTCATTGAAAAAACTTATCAAGCGTTTTGATCTATCTCTATAGATCTTGATGCTCAATATGTAAGCAGCTTCACCGAGGTCTTTCTTTGAAAAACTCCTTTCAAACACTCCTTTATGCTTTGCAGAATAATTCTTCATTATTTCCTCAACAATATGTCATTCACATATATTTATCAGAAATGTTGTAGTGCTCCCATTCACTTTCTTGTAAATACAGACTTCACCGCAAGTCTGTATAAAACTATATGCTTTGATCAACTCATCAAAGCGTATATTCCAACTCCGAGATGCTTGCACCAGTCCATAGATGGATCGCTGAAGCTTGCACATTTTGTTAACACCTTTAGGATCGACAAAACCTTCTGGCTGCATCATATACAACTCTTCTTTAATAAATCCATTAAGGAATGCAGTTTTGTTTATCCATTTGCCAGATTTCATAAAATGCGGCAATTGCTAACATGATTCGGACAGACTTAAGCATAGATATGAGTGAGAAACTCTCATCGTAGTCAACACCTTGAACTTGTCGAAAACCTTTTGCGACAATTCTAGCTTTGTAGATAGTAACACTACTATCAGTGTCCGTCTTCCTCTTGAAGATCCATTTAATCTCAATGGCTTGCCGATCATTGGGCAAGTCAATCAAAGTCCATACTTTGTTCTCATACATGGATCCCATCTCAGATATCATGGCCTCAAACCATTTTGCGGAATCTGGGCTCATCATCGCTTCCTCATAGTTCGTAGGTTCATCATGGTCTAGTAACATGACTTCCGGAACAGGATTACCGTACCACTCTGGTGTGGATCGTACTCTGGTTGACCTACGAGGTTCAGTAGTAACTTGATCTGAAGTTTCATGATCATCATCATTAACTTCCTCACTAATTGGTGTAGGCATCACTGGAACAGATTTCTGTGATGAACTACTTTCCAATAAGGGAGCAGGTACAGCTACCTCATCAAGTTCTGCTTTCCTCCCACTCACTTCTTTTGAGAGAAACTCCTTCTCTAGAAAGGATCCATTCTTAGCAACGAATATCTTGCCTTCGGATCTGTGATAGAAGGTGTACCCAACTGTCTCCTTTGGGTATCCTATGAAGACACATTTCTCCGATTTGAGTTTGAGCTTATCAGGATGACTTTTTCTTATAAGCATCACAACCTCAAACTTTAAGAAATGACAACTTTGGTTTCTTGCCAAACCATAGTTCATACGGTGTCGTATCAACGGATTTAGATGGTGCCCCTTTTTAACGTGAATGCAACTGTCTCTAATGCATAACCCCAAAACTATAGTGGTAAATCGGTAAGAAACATCATAGATCGCACCATATCTAATAAAGTACGGTTATGACGTCCGGACACACCATTACGCTGTGCTGTTCCAGGTGGCGTGAGTTGCGAAACTATTCCGCATTGTTTCAAATGAAGACCAAACTCGTAACTCAAATATTCTCCTCCACGATCAGATCGTAGAAACTTTATTTTCTTGTTACGATGATTTTCCACTTCACTCTAAAATTATATGAACTTTTCAAATGTTTCAGACTTTATGTTTCATCAAGTAGATATACCCATATCTGCTCAAATCATCTGTGAAGGTTAGAAAATAACGATACCTGTCGCGAGCCTCAATATTCATCGAACCACATACATCAGTATGTATGATTTCCAACAAATCTGTTGCTCGCTCCATTGTTCCGGAGAACGGCGTTTTAGTCATCTTGCCCAAGAGGCATGGTTCGCAAGCATCAAGTGATTCGTAATCAAGTGATTCCAAAAGCCCATCAGCATGGAGTTTCTTCATGCGCTTTCCACCAATATGACCTAAACGGCAGTGCCACAAATAAGTTGCACTATCATTATTAACTTGGCATCTTTTGGCTTCAATATTATGAATATGTGTATTACTACGATCGAGATCCAACGAACCATTTTCATTGGGTGTGTAACCATATAAGGTTTTATTCATGTAAACAGAACAACAATTATACTCTAACTTAAATGAATAACCGTATTGCAATAAACATGATCAAATCATATTCATGCTCAACGCAAACACCAAATAACACTTATTTAGGTTCAACACTAATCCCGAAAGTATAGGGAGTGTGCGATGATGATCATATCAATCTTGGAACCACTTCCAATACACATCATCACTTCATCCTTAACTAGTTTCTGTTCATTATGCAACTCCCGTTTCGAGTTACTACTCTTTAGCAACTGAACCAGTATTAAGTACTGAGGGGTTGCTATAAACACTAGTAAAGTACACATCAATAACATGTATATCAAATATACTTTTGTTCACTTTGCCATCCTTCTTATCCGCCAATTGTTTGGGGTAGTACCGCTTCCAGTGACCAGTCCTTTTTGCAGTAGAAGCACTCAGTATCAGGCTTAGGTCCAAACTTGGGCTTCTTCACTTGAGCAGCAACTTGCTTGCCGTTCTTCTTGAAGTTCCCCTTCTTTCCCTTTGCCCTTTTCTTGAAACTAGTGATCTTGTTAACCATCAACACTTGATGCTCTTTTCTTGATTTCTACCTTCGCCGATCTCAACATCGCGAAGAGCTCGGGAGTTACTTTCGTCATCCCTTGCATATTATAGTTCATCGCGAAGTTCTACTAACTTAGTGATGGTGACTAGAGAATTCTGTCAATCACTATTTTATCTGGAAGATTAACTCCCACTTGATTCAAGCGATTGTAGTACCCAGACAATCTGAGCATATGCTCACTGCTTGAGCTATTCTCCTCCATCTTTTAGCTATAGAACTTGTTGGAGATTTCATATCTCTCAACTCGGGTATTTGCTTGAAATATTAACTTCAACTCCTGGAACATCTCATATGGTCCATGACGTTCAAAAAGTCTTTGAAGTCCCGATTCTAAGCCGTTAAGCATGGTGCACTAAACTATCAAGTAGTCATCATATTGAGCTAGCCAAACGTTCATAACGTCTGCATCTGCTCCTGCAATAGGTCTGTCACCTAGCGGTGCATCACGGACATAATTCTTCTGTGCAGCAATGAGGATAAACCTCATATCACGGACCCAGTCCGCATCATTGCTACTATCATCTTTCAACTTAGTTTTCTCTAGGAACATACATAAAACATAGAGAAGCAACAACGCGAGCTATTGATCTACAACATAGATATGCTAATACTACCAGGACTAAGTTCATGATAAATTAAAGTTCAATTAATCATATTACTTAAGAACTCCCACTTAGATAGACATCCCTCTAATCCTCTAAGTGATCACGTGATCCAAATCAACTAAACCATGTCTGATCATCACGTGAGATGGAGTAGTTTCAATGGTGAACATCACTATGTTGATCATATCTACTAATGATTCACGCTCGACCTTTCGGTCTCAGTGTTCCGAGGCCATATCTGTTATATGCTAGGCTCGTCAAGTTTAACCTGAGTATTCCGCGTGTGCAACTGTTTTGTACCCGTTGTATTTGAACGTAGAGCCTATCACACCCGATCATCACGTGGTGTCTCAGCACGAAGAACTTTCACAACGGTGCATTCTCAGGGAGAACACTTATTCTTTGATAATTTAGTGAGAGATCATCTTATAATGCTACCGTCAATCAAAGCAAAATAAGATGTATAAAAGATACACATCACATGCAATCAAAATATGTGACATGATATGGCCATCATCATCTTGTGCCTTTGATCTCCATCTCCAAAGCATCGTCATGATTTCCATCGTCACCGGCATGACACCATGATCTCCATCATCTTGATCTATATCAATGTGTCGTCACATGGTCGTCTCGCCAACTATTGCTCTTGCAACTATTGCTATCGCATAGCGATAAAGTAAAGCAATTATTTGGCGCTTGCATCTTATGCAATAAAGAGACAACCATAAGGCTTCTGCCAGTTGCCGATAACTTCAACAAAACATGAT
The DNA here is from genome assembly GCF_018294505.1 of Triticum aestivum. Classification (NCBI taxonomy): domain Eukaryota; kingdom Viridiplantae; phylum Streptophyta; class Magnoliopsida; order Poales; family Poaceae; genus Triticum; species Triticum aestivum. Next base: position 12,400,957 of record NC_057805.1, read on the forward strand.
AATCTTATACAACAACTTATATCTCATCACATCTTGACCATATCACATCACAACATGCCCTGCAAAAACAAGTTAGACGTCCTCTACTTTGTTGTTGCAAGTTTTACGTGGCTGCTATGGGCTGAGCAAGAACCGTTCTTACCTACGCATCAAAACCACAACGATAGTTTGTCAAGTTGGTGCTGTTTTAACCTTCGCAAGGACCGGGCGTAGCCACACTCGGTTCAACTAAAGTTGGAGAAACTGACACCCGCCAGCCACCTGTGTGCAAAGCACGTCGGTAGAACCAGTCTCGCGTAAGCGTACGCGTAATGTCGGTCCGGGCGCTTCATCCAACAATACCGCCGAACCAAAGTATGACATGCTCGTAAGCAGTATGACTTGTATCGCCCACAACTCACTTGTGTTCTACTCGTGCATATGACATCTATGCATAAAACCAGGCTCGGATGCCACTGTTGGGGAACGTAATAATTTCAAAAAAAATTCCTACGCACACGCAAGATCATGGTGATGCATAGCAACGAGAGGGGAGAGTGTTGTCTACATACCCTCGTAGACCGAAAGCGGAAGCGTTAGCACAACGCGGTTGATGTAGTCGTACGTCTTCACGATCCGACCGATTAAGTACTGAACGCACGGCACCTCCGAGTTCAGCACACGTTCAGCCCGATGACATCCCTCGAACTCCGATCCAGTCGAGTGTTGAGGGAGAGTTTTGTCAGCACGACGGCGTGGTGACGATGATGATGTTCTACCGACGCAGGCCTTCGCCTAAGCACCGCTACAGTATTATCGAGGTGGACTATGGTGGAGGTGGGCACCGCACATGGCTAAAAGATCAAACGAACAATTGTTGTGTCTATGGGGTGCCCCCTGCCCCCGTATATAAAGGAGCAAGGGAGGAGGAGGCCGGCCCTAGGAGGGGCGCGCCAAGGGAGTAGGATTCCCCCTTTCCTAGTCCAACTAGGAGAAGGGGGGAAAGGGAAGAGGAGAAGGAAGGGAGAGGGGGGCCGCGCCCCAAACCCCTTGTCCAATTCGGACTGGGCTTGGGAGGGGCGCACGCCACCTCCTGGCTGCTGCCTCTCCTTCCCACTAAGGCCCATTAAGGCCCAATACTTCTTTCCCGTATTCCCGTAACTCCCCGGTACTCCGAAAAATACCCGAATCACTCGGAACCTTTCCGATGTCCGAATATAGTTGTCCAATATATCGATCTTTACGTCTCGACCATTTTGAGACTCCTCGTCATGTCCCTGATCTCATCTGGGATTCCGAACTACCTTTGGTACATCAAAACACATAAACTCATAATATAACCGTCATCGAACTTTAAGCGTGCGGTCCCTACGGGTTCAAGAACTATGTAGACATGACCGAGACACGTCTCCGGTCAATAACCAATAGCGGAACCTGGATGCTCATATTGGCTCCCACATATTCTACGAAGATCTTTATCGGTCAGACCGCATAACAACATACGTTGTTCCCTTTGTCATCGGTATGTTACTTGCCCGAGATTCGATCGTCGGTATCTCAATACCTAGTTCAATCTCGTTACCGGCAAGTCTCTTTACTCATTCTGTTATACATCATCCGCAACTAACTCATTAGTTGCAATGCTTGCGAGGCTTAAGTGATGTGCATTACCGAGTGGGCCCAGAGATACCTCTCCGAGAATCGGAGTGACAAATCCTAATCTCGAAATACGCCAACCCAACAAGTACCTTCGGAGACACCTGTAGAGCACCTTTATAATCACCCAATTACGTTTTGATATTTGGTAGCACACAAAGTGTTCCTCCGATAAACGGGAGTTGCATAATCTCATAGTCATAGGAACATGTATAAGTCATGAAGAAAGCAATAGCAACATACTAAACGATCAAGTGCTAAGCTAACGGAATGGGTCAAGTCAATCATATCATTCTCCTAATGATGTGATCCCGTTAATCAAATGACAACTCATGTCTATGGCTAGGAAACTCAACCATCTTTGATTAACGAGCTAGTCAAGTAGAGGCATACTAGTGACACTATGTTTGTCTATGTATTCACACATGTATCAAGTTTCCGGTTAATACAATTCTAGCATGAATAATAAACATTTATCATGAAATAAGGAAATAAATAATAACTTTATTATTGCCTCTAGGGCATATTTCCTTCACATAGTCGAAGTGGGGGGGTGCGAACATGGATGACTTATCTGACACAAGAATACCACGACCGCCTCACGGTCTCCGTGAATACAATATCTCTACTACTTGAAAAACGTAAGTTTCCCATTTCACATTTCTTCCCACCACCCCTTTGTCCAATCTTCCATGTATATGATAATCAATCACCTTAATTTACTTACCTTCTGAACCAATTCTACTTTAATTTACTTACCAAACTTCTAATAAAATATAAGGTAATTCACGGTCAAATTTTGATGACATTTATTTACACAATCGCATTATTATTGACAGGTAAATAACAAGCTAATGCACTAGAATATTTATATCCCGTTGCAACGCACGGGCATTGTTCTATAGCCTAAAGAAGTAGTAGCTCTTCTCACTCGCCAAAGCAGAGTTGTGATCCACTACATCTCCAAAGGTCATGAGAGCCTCTAGAGCCAGGGCAAATCAATGTGTACACCGTCAGGGGGGGCACTACTCTGGATCACTCCCAAGGACTCCCTGTAATACGGGGTGTTAAGGCATATCTCTATAGATGTAGTTTTGGTGATTGATGACAACATGTTTGCGGACTAATCGTGTGCTTTGAGCATTTCAGAGATTCATCATTTGGCAAGAGACAATTTCTTTCCCCTCGGAGTGTCATTCAAGACGGTGTAGCTCTTTCGCTTCTTTTCTGGTGGACTAGTTTCGTAGGAGTCACCGTACTATCAAGAGGGGGTCCATTTTGGTAAGGCTAGGGTGGAATCAACACGTACACATCCTCTTTACACCCTCTAAGCCTTTCCGCTTCATTGGAGATCTCTTTCCCCCTTCTTTGGGTTGTGTCTGGTCCCAGCGGTAGTACCGCTTAGGGGTCACAGGCGGCAGTACCGCTCCGCAGCGATAGTACCGCCGGTGGGTCCTCAGCAGTAGTACCGCTGCGGTACCAGGCCCCTACCGCGTCGACTCGAGGGGTCATTTTTCGTGTCGGATTGTGCGATACTTTGCAGCGGCAGTAGAGCGGCAGTGCCGCTCATGAGCGGTAGTACCGCCCTACCACCGCGGCAGTACCGCTCGGGTCTATCTCTCTCCTGCCCTCCAAACTCCACGGTAGTACCGCTGTTCTCAGCGGTAGTGCCGCTGCCTTCTGCGGTAGTACCGCCCTCTGCGGGGCTGTTTTGGGGGGTAACGGTTGGATTGTTCCCCCCACTATATAAGGAGGTCTTCTTCCCCAAAGTTGACCTACCTCTTCCCCCAAAAGCTCCATTGTTGCTCCAAGCTCCATTTTCGCCCGATCTCTCTCCCTAGCCAATCAAACTTGTTGATTTGCTCGGGATTGGTTGAGAAGGCCCCGATCTACACTTCCACCAAGAGAAATTTGATCCCCCCCCCACTTATCCCTAGCGGATCTTGTTACTCTTGGGTGCTTGAGCACCCTAGACGGTTGAGGTCTCCGCGGAGCCATTGTCCATTGTGGTGAAGCTTTGTGGTGTCGTTGGGAGCCTCCAATTAAGTTGTGGAGATTGCCCAAACCTTGTTTGTAAAGGTCCGGTCGCCGCCTTCAAGGGCACCAATAGTGGAATCACGGCATCTCGCATTGTGTGAGGGGCTGAGGAGAATACGGTGGCCCTAGTGGCTTCTTGGGGAGCATTGTGCCTCCACACCGCTCCAACGGAGACGTACTTCCCCTCAAAAGGAAGGAACTTCGGTAACACATCCTCGTCTTCACCGGCTCCACTCTTGGTTATCTCGTCCCTTTACTTTCGCAAGCTTACTTGTGTTAAATCCCTTGCTTGCTTGTGTGCTTGTTGTCATTGCATCATATAGGTTGCTCACTTAGTTGCATATCTAGACAACCTACTTTGATGCAAAGTTTAGATTGGTAAAGAAAAGCTAAAATTGTTAGTTGCCTATTCACCCCCCTCTAGTCAACTATATCGATCCTTTCAATTGGTATCAGAGCCTCGTCTCTTTATTAAGGACTTTACCGTCCGAAGAGTATGGTTGACGTCGTAGACGGTGTGGAGGAGCACTCCGGTGTGAATCCGGTCTCGTCTACGGGAGATGGGGGAACCGCGGTCTCTCATGAGGAATTCAATGTGGTGTTGGACACATTGAAAACCTCCATGACTACCGAGGTCGAAAGCATGTTTAATAAATTCTTAGAAGGGCTTAAACTTTCCACCGCACTGTTGAAAGTGGGTGATCCCGCCAACAAGGTGTCGGACGCTACCTCCGACAAGGGGGAAGCTACTAGCGAGAAAGCTTCTTCTTCTAGTGGTAAAAATGGCACCGACATCTTTGCCCATGTGGAACCTCCACTTGTCTATGGTGGACCGCTCCCTTCCACTCATTTGAATCATGTCGGCCCGGCCCCTAAGATTGAGAAGAATGTAGATTTTGATTCTTGGGTCTGTCGTTTTAAGCGTCATTTAAATCATGTGAACACTAACCTTTGGAGAATCATTGAAGAAGGTTTCTATCCGCATGACCGAAGTAACTTCACTCCTAGAGAAGTTGTGGATCATAAATTCAATGAGAATGCTCTCTTCATCATCCAAGAAGCAATCCCAGCCGAAGATCTTCCTCATCTCCGGCCCTACACCGTGGCCAAAGATGCTTGGCTCCAAGTTGTTTCCTCTATCGGGGAAGCGCAAGCATTCAACGCTCCAACTATGAAGTGGTGCAAGATGAAGCCGATGAGTTTGCAATGAAAGAAGATGAAGAACCTCGTGAGCTTTTTCGGAGAGTAGCCAAACTCGCAGTCTCTCTCCGAGATCATGGAAGTAAGGACACGGATGACAATTGGATCAAGCACAAATTCCTCAAGGCAATAATTCCCTACCACAAAGCCATGTCCTCCGTCATTCGTCAAAGGCCGGACTTCCACACCTTGTCCTCAAGTGAAGTGTTGGATGAGTTCGTTGCTATGAGCATCTTGGACAAGACCGCCGACAATGTGGTTCTTCGCTCTCAAAGAGTAAAGAAGCCCAACCTTGCTCTAAAGGCCAAGGTTAGTATGGAGGAAGAGGATGAAGAGGAAGAAGAGGAGAGCAACCTCGAAGATACGAAGTATGCCTATCATGAACACATGGCTCTTGCTTCAAGGCAATTTTGGAGCAAGAAGAACACAAGGCCAAACTTCAACAAGAACAATTCAAGTGGCACAAAGGGCAAGCAACGAGTGAGGACTTGCTTCAATTGTGGCAATGTGAGCCACTTTGTTGCGGAGTGCCCTTACGAGAAGAGGGAAGACAATGGTGGCAAGCTCATCCGAAAGGACAAGGCCAAGTCGTTCCCCAACAAGAGCAACTTCACCAAGAAGACCCCTCCCAAGGCATTGGTGGTACAAGAAGAGTACAATGAGGATGATGACGATGATGAAGATGGTGAGTCAGTTGCCATGGCCTCCGTTGCCATTGCGATGACTCCACGGATGTCTCTCTTCGACTCACCCAATGAGAACATCACCGCCAAGTGCCTCATGGCTAAAGCCACCAACAAGGTAACCCCCAACATCAAGACTACCATCATTAATCATCCTTCTTCGACGGATAGCATTGATGAACATGAGGGGGCAAATGTGGAGGAAAATGAGTTTGAGACCTTTATGGGTAAACTCAAGGGTAAATCCAAGAAGCACTTCGTTGCTCTCTTGGAACAACTTGGTGAAGCCAATGACATGATCGAGACTCACGAAGATACCATCTCTAAGATGGAGGGGCATAGTCGTGACTATGCCGATGAGATTTCGGATCTTTCCAATGCTCTTGACGAAGAGCGTGGTCTTCGTTTGGCTCTTGAGGAGTCATACAACGATGATCATGCTAAGTTAAAGAAAGATCTTGATCTTTCTCTTGTTGTGTCTCGTGTGCTAAACTCCGAGAAGGCAAAGCTTGGGGTTGATCTTGCTAGACTCAAAGAGGAGTTTGACATTCTCGACAAGGCTCACAAAGTCTTGAAGGGTGTTCATGCTAGCCTCAAGGAGTCTCATGATCAACTCCAAGTGAAGCTAACTAAGGAGAAAGCCACCTTTCCTCGTATGGTGTTAATTGATAATGCAAATGCTACTAACCCTTGCTGTGAGCATGTGCATCTTGTTGAGGAGAATGCTAAGTTGAAGGAGCAACTTGAGAAAGGCCTTGTGTCATGCATACAAGGTGAGAAGAACCTCAATGACCTTTTGAGCAATCAAAAGGAAGTTGTGGCCAAGGAGGGGATTGGGTTCGCACCCAAGCCCAAGAACAAGAAGAAGAATGACAAGACCAAACGACCTCCTCCTCTCAAGCAAACTTTTGTGAAGGAGGGAGAGGGTGCTTCCAAGGAGAAGAAGAACAATGCGAAGGGTGGCGGTGTCAAGAAGGGCAATGCCACCCCTTCCAACAAAGTCGGCGACTTTAATCCTTCTTATGTGCTATGTCGTGCTAGTGATGAGCATGTTTATGCCAAATTTGTTGGTTCTCCTCATGAGTATATTGAATGGTCTATTTGGGTTCCTAAGACCCTTGTTACTAACATCAAAGGACCCATTACAAAATGGGTACCTAAAACCAAGCATTGATCTCTTGTAGGTGTTTGCTTCCGGTGGGGGATCATGGTTGCTCGATAGTGGAGCTAAAAATCATATGACCGGAAGCAAGGACTTGGTGGTGGACGTGCACAAGATTCCATCTATGCCCACCAATGTCGAGTGGGGTGATGCCTCGTCTTCTAAGGTATTGGGACTCGGCAAAGTTGTCATTTCTCATGATCTCACGATCGAGAAAGTCATGCTTGTTGAGTCCCTTGCATACAATTTACTTTCCGTTCGTCAACTTGCAATCATGGGTTTTGCCACCTTCTTTGATATTGATACCGTGGCCCTCTTGTGGAGCAAGACTCTTAAAGTAGCATTTGTTGGGCATGTCGAGAACGGTCTCTATATGATTAACTTTTCGGAGCGACCCACTAAGACCGCGACATGCCTAATGGCTAAAGTTGACGTGGGATGGCTTTGGCATCGCTGTTTAGCCCATGTCAATATGAGATCTTTGCAAAGTCTTCTCAAGGGGGACCATGTCCGTGGACTAACGAACGTTAGTTTTGCTAAAGATCGTGCTTGCAGTGCTTGTATCGAAGGAAAGCTTCATGAGAAGGCTCACCCTCCCACGACTCTCATTTACTCGAAGAGGCCTTTGGAGCTCCTTCATTTGTATCTCTTTGGGCCTCCATCCTTTGATAGTCTTGGGGGTAGAAAGTATTGCTTGGTGATTGTGGATGACTATTCAAGATACACTTGGGTGTATTTCTTCAAGAGGAAGAGTGAGACCCAACAAACCGTCATTGACTTTGCAAATGAAGCCCAACGTCAACACAATGCAAAGATCTTGACAATAAGAAGTGACAACGGCACCGAGTTCAAGAACTATACCTTGGATGAGTTTCTTAGTGATGAGGGGATCAAGCATCAATATTCCGCACCTTACACCCCTCAACAAAACGGTGTTGCGAAGAGGAAGAACCGGACGTTGATGGATGCCACAAGGACCATGATGGCGGAGTTCAAGTCTCCATACAACTTTTGGGCCGAAGCCATCAACACCGTGTGTCATGCATCCAATCGTCTCTACCTCCGCAAGGGCTTGAACAAGACTCAATATGAGATACTCACCGGTAACAAGCCCAACCTCAAGTACTTTCGGGTGTTCGGGTGTAAGTGTTTCATTCTCAAGAAAGGTGTTCGGTTGTCTAAATTTGAGGCTAGAGCTTATGAGGGCATATTTGTTGGTTATGCTACAAACTCTCATGCTTACCGTGTCCTCAATAAATCCACGGGACTTATTGAGGAGACGTGTAACGTGGAGTTTGATGAGAATAACGGCTCCCAAGTGGAGCAAAGTGGCACTTGTGATGTAGGTGATGAAATTCATCCTCAAGCCATAAGAAGAATGGGAGTTGGTTTTAAGGACAATGCTCCACTCAAGTGGAGCCATCACCAACCCAAGGCCCACACGCTTCCGAAGAACAAAGTGAAGGCCCTCAACCTCATGAACGAGACCAAGGGCAAGATCATGCTCAAGACGGTGGTGACACACCAAGTGATGCCCAAGGTCAAGTTCTCTCCTCCGAGCAAGTTCAAGATCAAGAACAAGCTCAAGACGGCGCTCAAGATGATCAAGTGACCGCTCCTCAACTCACCACCGAGGAGGAATTGGAGCGTCGTGCCGCCAAGATTGCTTCCAAGCTCTCCACCAAGGGTCATCTCATGAAGAATGTGCTTGGAAGCATTCAAAAGGGGGTAAGCACTCGTAGACAATTGGAAAACTATTGTGAACATCACGCGTTTGTCTCTTGTGTGGAACCCCAAAAGGTATATGAAGCACTCGAAGATCCGGATTGGCTTAATGCCATGCATGAAGAACTCAACAACTTCGAGTACAACAAGGTGTGGAGATTAGTGCCAAGGCCAACGGGGAACCACAATGTCATTGGAACCAAGTGGATATTCAAGAACAAGCAAGATGCTCATGGGACCATCATCCGCAACAAGGCACGATTGGTGGCACAAGGCTACTCCCAAGTCGAGAGTATCGACTACAGTGAAACCTTTGCTCCCGTTGCTCGCCTTGAATCTATTCGTTTGTTGATTGCTTATGCTTCTCATCACAACTTTAAGTTGCAACAAATGGATGTGAAGAGTGCTTTTCTTAATGGTCCTGTTAATGAGTTGGTTTATGTCAAGCAACCCCCCGGGTTCGAGGATCCCTACTTTCCCGATCATGTGTATCAACTCGATAAGGCACTCTATGGCCTTAAAAAAGCCCCACATGCGTGGTATGACCACCTTACCGAGTTGTTACAAGATCGTGGGTTTGAAGTTGGGCTAATCGACCCCACTCTTTTTACTAAGAAGGTCAAAGGGGAGTTGTTTGTGTGCCAACTATATGTTGATGGCATTATCTTTGGTTCCCCTAACAAAGCTTTCAATGAGGAATTTGCCGCACTCATGACCTCAAAGTTCAAGATGTCTTCCATGGGAGAGTTGAAGTTCTTTCTCGGTTTCGAAGTAAAGCAAAGAAGAGAAGGAACCTTCATCAACCAAGCCAAATACACTCAAGACATGCTCAAGAGATTCAAGCTAAGTGATGTCAAGCCGGCGTCCACTCCAATGCCCACCAAGCGCCAACTTGACATCGATCCCAATGGTAAAGCGGTGGATCAAAAGGTATATCACTCCATGATTGGTTCCTTACTTTACCTTTGTGCATCTAGACCGGATATCATGTTGAGTGTGGGAATTTGTGCACGTTTTCAAGCCGCACCTAAGGAAAGCCACTTTGTGGCGGTCAAGCGAATCTTTCGATATTTGGCTCATACCCCAAACTTTGGCTTATGGTACCCAAGAGGAGCAAACTTCAAGCTTGTAGGGTATTCGGACTCCGATTGGGCGGGAGACAAAGTGGATAGGAAGTCCACTTCCGGAGGGTGCCAATTCCTTGGTTGCTCTTTGGTAAGTTGGTCTTCTAAAAAGCAAAGTTGTGTGTCTCTCTCGTCCACCGAAGCGGAGTATGTGGCGGCCGGCAGTTGTTGTGCACAACTCCTATGGATGAGGCAAACTTTAAAGGATTACGGTGTCATTTGTGACAAAGTGCCTCTTTGGTGTGACAATGAAAGTGCCATCAAGATTTCTCTCAACCCGGTGCAACACTTCAAGACGAAGCATATTGAGATTCGGTATCACTTCATCCGGGATCATATTAGGCGAGGGGAGATCGAGCTCAACTATGTCAACACTCATGATAACCTTGCAGATATTTTCACGAAGCCGTTGGATGAAGCAAGATTTCGCGAGTTAAGGCATGAGCTAAATATCATTGATTCGAGCAATGTTGCTTGAACACTTGCACTCCCCACCATACTCAACTTGTTATCTTGTTTAGGTGTAGGCATGGACATAGGGGGAGTGTTGTTCTCTTAATGAATTCTCCCTCCCCTTATTATGCATAAATTGATCAACTCTTTTACATTAGCCATTTTTTATGGTACTTGTGCTTCAAAGACGAGTTTTGGTCATGGGTCCAAGGATAATTCTTCGCGGTGCCATACCAATTGACTCAAACATAGGTGGCTCCGGCCACCGCCCTCTCCTTGGAGAGGTTGTGTCTTGTGGTTGGTCCTCGTTGTCTCTTGCCTTTCTTTCTCTCTGCCTTGTCTTAGTCTCCTCTTCTTGCCTTTTTGTTTTTTCCCTTCTTTTTGAGCTAGTCGTTTGGTGTCTAGTCTTTGGGTCTTGCTGGGCGGTACTACCGCTGGTGGTGCGCGGTACTACCGCTTATGTTGACAAGCGGTACTACCGCCCACCCGAGCGGTACTACCGTTGGGGGGCGGGACCAGGGGGTTATGTCGGGGCAGGGGGAGGTTTCTCCTCCCCCATACCCATTCGCACCGCCCCCTCGTCCCTCTTCCTCTCTCCAGCGTCGCCTCGCCGCGGGAGGGCTCCGGTGGGCCGCCGTCTCCGGGCCATCCCTCTCCATTCCCTTTGGTGGAGTCGATCCCCACCTCGTCCTCTTGCCATGGATGCCGGTATTGCCCTCGTTCCTTCTCTCTTTTTGTCTAGTTCTCAGATCTAGCGTTTTTGGGGCAATAGTGGTTGCATCTCTCGATTTCTGGCTAAATCCCGGCTTGAGTAGTTTGGAGAAGGTGTTTAGACTGTGTGGATTAAGTTTTGGTAGGAGTATTTTTGAATTTGGCAGTCCGGTACTTCCGGATCTGACCACGGCAGTAGGAACCACCGTTTCCCAGTCTTGAGCGGTACTACCGCTCCCACGGGAGCGGTACTACCACTCGTGCGGTACTGCCACCTATGGCCAGCGGTACTACCGTTGCTTGCTCGATTCCATCATTTTCCTACCACTGTTTGATCCGTGTTGCTTTGTTTGGAGGCTTATGCTTTTTCTTTCGTGTTGGCTCTTCTGTTCGTGTGTTTGGTTCCAGGTGATGAACGTCCTGAGCAGCAAGTCCGCCGTGTCAACCCCGGTCGTGCAACATCAAAGCGCTACCGCACCTCTGAGTCAGTAGGTGCTTCCTCAAGTGCGGCACCTCCGCCTCAACTCCAGAAGAAACCTGCCAACAGGCCGAAGCCAAGGGGCAAGACTATGACTGAGTTGTCTGCCAAGGAGTTCTGGGAAAGGCGTCGCCGCAACCCCTACGCGGAAGACCAAGAACCCAATTTGGTTAACCGCCCGTTCTGGAACCGCTTTCAGTTTGCCATCTACTTTGATGTGATCAAGGCCAAGAAGAATCTCTATGTTGATGTTCGCTCCATCGACATGGATGCCATGGAAAAGGATCCTGAATACTTTGGTGAAGCTCTTCAGATGTGTGCTCAGCTAAACATTCTCAGAATCATGCAGTTCAACAAGGACTTTGATGCAGATTTGGTGGCTCAATTCTATGCTACTGTCCATCTTGGAACTGATGAAGAAAGGACTCTGACCTGGATGACAAATGGCAAGTTACTGTCTGTCAAGTGGAAGCCCTTCATGGAGTTACTTGAGGTGGAAGATCGCGGGCTTGAGACTCCTGTCGGCTTTCGCCCTCACCGCAACGTCAACTCCACTCACAAGCAAGCCCTCTGGCCCTACTGCACTGTGAAGGTTCACCCTGTGACTAAGAAGGAAACCTATGAGTTGTCTACCTACCTGGACATCCTTCATCGTGTCTTTCGAGAGACCCTCTTTCCTCGCATCGGGAATCTGGATATGGTCCACTCCTATCTCGTGGATATGCTTCTCTTCTGCCAGCATGAGAAGGAAGCAAACACTGGCGAGTCCCCGGACATTTCTCATGTTATGTGGTCTGAACTTCTCACTGCCATTTCTGAGCGCAAGTGCCCGATCTATGGTCCGTTCATCATGCTGCTCATTGAGAAGGCCTGGGCACGTGTCTATCCCCAGGTGATGCTGGAAACTGGAGAATTGGTTTCTCATGAGATCAAGCGTCTGAGGAAGAAGGACAGTTGGGGCACCCCAGCCCCTAAATCCGGGGGTCCATCTACTGCTGCTGACATGGAGACCGAGGACGGGGCTGAGGCCGATGATGACGATGAGGATTATGAGCCTTCTGGGACAAAGCCCTCTTGGGCAAAGAAGATCAAGCGCAAGATGAAGAAGCTCTTCTGCATGGACTCTCGTGGTCAGTACACGACTCATGTGGCTGAGAAGAAGGCCAGGGGGCGTCACAAGGAGCTCATGCGTCAGCTGGGTGCGACCGTTGTCAGTGGGTCTGAGGGCCAGATCACTGAGGAAGAGGAGTGGATTCAGCAGCACTGTCCGTGGACCGATTTTGACACCGAGCAGTTTCCGAGTGAGGATGGCAGTGCAGATGACCCTGCCAGGATGTGATGAGAGAGCTCCTCAGTTTGCCTTCACCTGGAGCCGTAGCGTCGCTCTTTGCCTTTTTGGTGTCTCGATGCCAAAGGGGGAGAGAGCTTAGGGATTTGTGCTTTATGGTGTGATTTATGGTGTCGTCGTTTTCTTTGTTGTGTCGTTGTGTTTTCTCGCCATTTGCCTTGTTTGGTTGTGTGCCAGTGAGACCTAAGTTCCAGACATATGGTGTAAGACATATGCTACCTTATCTTTATCTATGTCTTTCTAGTACTTTGGTATCTTATGAGTTGCTTGTCTATCTGTTATATTACCTGCTCTCATGTATCCTAGGCTTAGGTTGTTGGACTATAAAATATAGGGGGAGTGTTGATCCTAATGTGTGTGTCCTACATTCCAAAGGCACTACTAACTAGGTGCACACATTCAGGGGGAGCCCGTCTATATTTTGTAGTTCTAAGTATCTTTACTTTCATGATATATCCTTGTGCAAATCCCTGGTTGTCATCAATCCACCAAAAAGGGGGAGATTGTTAAGGCATATCTCTCTAGATGTAGTTTTGGTGATTGATGACAACATGTTTGCGGACTAATCGTGTGCTTTGAGCATTTCAGAGATTCATCATTTGGCACGAGACGATTTCTTTCCCCTCGGAGTGTCATTCAAGACGGTGTAGCTCTTTCGCTTCTTTTCTGGTGGACTAGTTTCGTAGGAGTCACCGTACTATCAAGAGGGGGTCCGTTTTGGTAAGGCTAGGGTGGAATCAACACATACACATCCTCTTTAGACCCTCTAAGCCTTTCCGCTTCATTGGAGATCTCTTTCCCCCTTCTTTGGGTTGTGTCTGGTCCCAGCGGTAGTACCGCTTAGGGGTCACAGGCGGCAGTACCGCTCCGCAGCGGTAGTACCGCCGGTGGGTCCTCAGCAGTAGTACCATTGCGGTACCAGGCCCCTACCGCATTGACTCGAGGGGTCATTTTTCGTGTCGGATTGTGCGGTACTTTGCAGCGGCAGTAGAGCGGCAGTGCCGCTCATGAGCGGTAGTACCGCCTACCACCGCGGCAGTACCGCTCGGGTCCGTCTCTCTCCTGCCCTCCAAACTCCACGGTAGTACCGCCCGGGGGAGCGGTAGTACCGCTGTTCTCAGCGGTAGTGCCGCTGCCTTCTGCGGTAGTACCGCCCTCCGCGGGGCTGTTTTGGGGGGCAACGGTTGGATTGTTCCCCCCACTATATAAGGAGGTCTTCTTCCCCAAAGTTGACCTACCTCTTCCCCCAAAAGCTCCATTGTTGCTCCAAGCTCCATTTTCGCCCGATCTCTCTCCCTAGCCAATCAAACTTGTTGATTTGCTTGGGATTGGTTGAGAAGGCCCCGATCTACACTTCCACCAAGAGAAATTTGATTCCCCCCACTTATCCCTAGCGGATCTTGTTACTCTTGGGTGTTATAGCACCCTAGACGGTTGAGGTCACCGCGGAGCCATAGTCCATTGTGGTGAAGCTTTGTGGTGTCGTTGGGAGCCTCCACTTAAGTTGTGGAGATTGCCCCAACCTTGTTTGTAAAGGTCCGGTCGCCGCCTTCAAGGGCACCAATAGTGGAATCACGGCATCTCGCATTGTGTGAGGGTGTGAGGAGAATACGGTGGCCCTAGTGGCTTCTTGGGGAGCATTGTGCCTCCACACCGCTCCAACGGAGACGTACTTCCCCTCAAAAGGAAGGAACTTCGGTAACACATCCTCGTCTTCACCGGCTCCACTCTTGGTTAACTCGTCCCTTTACTTTCGCAAGCTTACTTGTGTTAAATCCCTTGCTTGCTTGTGTGCTTATTGTCATTGCATCATATAGGTTGCTCACTTAGTTGCATATCTTGACAACCTACTTTGATGCAAAGTTTAAATTGGTAAAGAAAAGCTAAAATTGTTAGTTGCCTATTCACCCCCCCCCCCTCTACTCAACTATATCGATCCTTTCACGGGGTTCTGCTCCAGGAAAAGGGATGAGTCGGTCTTTTCATAGTTATCACCTGTAACTAGTAAGAAACGGATAACTTATGTGGCAAACAAATATTAGTGGGTCTCTTTGGATTATATGATTTTCATATGAATTTTATAGGCTCCAAATCGTAAGGACCCCCCCCCCCTACATAAGCTCTTTGGATTATAGAGCTTGGTTACTAAATTCCTACGGAACCTATTTATATGCCCCATTCCATACAAATCTCGATGGGAGCTCAAACCTTATTCCTTTACTTTGTCAAGTCCAATAACTTTCACCCTATCTCTCTTACCCTCGCTCCTCAATCCTCTATATTTCTTGTGTTTGCTTTATGTGCACCATCAAAATGCACTATTGCAAAAGAAATTATGTGTTATGTAATCATGTCGGATCCCATGGCACTCAATCATACTTTCTTTCTTCATATTCTTACATTTTCAAATTATTGCATAACGAAATGCAAAAGAGAAGTAGTGGTGTAGCCAAGTCAGCGATGATGCATATATTTGTGCATGGATGGCAGCTTAGGACCAGCCTCATGAAAATCTTTATATACCATGTGAGGTTCTACCTCATGAAAACGCTCTTCAATGGAACTTTCGTTTTAGCTGGCGGTGACCAATAAACCACCAGGCATACAACAGAGTCAAGAACAATCGAGTGTAGCCATGGAATCGCAGTGCAGATTCAGCTGGTACAACTCTTATGTGTCGACATACTCCATAGTGGGATCTAAGATCCATTTTATTTGGATTTTGACTGTTATTTCCTCGTGTAGTATATCCTAAAGAGGAGTTCAATAAAGGAAGAAATTCAGAAAAGCTTGTCGCCACCTCTATAGCTTAGGAGCTCATGGGATCGTAACATTGGAACCAACAAAATCGACAATGCATTTGGGCACCCGCCCATGATGACTTTTCATGGAAGATGTTTCTTACCTATTTTGAGGTAGTCTGATTTATTCATAAAAGGATTGCTAGTAAGACTAGTTAACAAAAAAAAAGGCATTTTTAGTTTTACCCATTTATGGAATTTTCTCGAGGTAAAAAATATGTTTTTTCTGCGAAAAAGGATCCAGATATATTATAAAAGTTCATCGAAAGTACAAATAACCTCAAGCATAATCAAAATTACATCAAAGGTCTCTAAACAACCGAGCGACCACTGCCGTCGTGAGAACGAGCCACACATGCGACATTGTCGCCACTCTCCTATCAGAACCATCTTGACCTTGTCGATGATAGTCGGGAAGTCATCGTGAATGTGCCCCTAAAGACCAACGCCCTGGAGTCGCAGTCATTGTCGTTGATCTCTTGAATAGATTTGAAGCAACTATCGTCAAATCTCGCCGTCGGGCATGCACGACAAGGAGCCCTAACCTCGCCGCCCCAATGAGATGTCCAGAATCTACACGAAGATCCGTCAACAATGTCACGATGGACAAACTCGTGGAGAATCTAAGCCCGAAAGACAAACTCGAATAAGAAGCGCCACACCTGCAAGACAACAAAAACTAACCTAAACTACTAGTCAGAGCAAAGGCGCCGGGATTCCCCGCCCCACTATCGACCGCTGGAGCAGCAGGAAGAGGGGAGACAAATCCGTCGGGTGGGTTCATCGACGAAGCCGAAGGGAAGGGAAGAAAACGCAAGAGTTATATAGTTCATGAGTGCCTTTATTTGATCCTTTATGACGACAATATATCGTGGTTGTTCGGATGCAAGCGAATGAGGTTATATTCGTATGAAGACAACACCTATTTTACAATTATCTTTGATCTTTTTTGCTCAGAAGGTCATCTTTCTTCACCATGCTCTTTTGAGGACGTACAATGTTCTCTGTGTGGAAACGACAACTATTCTTTTGTCATCCGCACCACCGTTTTGATATACAACGTCACCTGTCTTTGCTAAGCACTCAAGGCCACGCGGTTGCATGTTTCATTTTGGATGACATTCATTCCACACAACCAAGAGTTCAACGAATTATTGAAGACCCGCTTCTAAAGTTGTTAAGGCTTGTAAACACCGACCTTTTTTGCCTTTCGAATCAAGGGCTTTATTCATTACTCACGAGGATTACAAGAGATGTCAATATAATCATGAAAGAAAGGAGAAATATATAGTTCAACCAAAGACACCTCCTTCTATCGTCATAGGCTTCCTTTATGTGTGTTATATAAGCTGTAATTTCGCCAACTCAAAAAACAAAGTTGAAATTTCGCAAAAAACAAAGAAAGATCGAGCTCATTCTAGACGGAGGCAGTGCTTTGCGATGCGTGCGCGGCCATCTGGCCCGCCCGCAAATCGCCCTACCCCTCCCTTGCCCATAAATTCCAGTCTCCCACGGCGCCCCAATCTCGCCGCCCCGACTCGACCCGACGCGACTCCCCTCCCAAGCCCAAATCCCCAAATCGCCCCTAAAACCCTAGCCGCCGCCGCCATGGCCGCCTCCCCCACCGCCTCCGCCTCCGGCTCCGCGGCCGCGGCGGCGGCGGCCGCCTCCGAGGCCAACGACGGGCCCACGCTCTCCGTGGTCACCAAGCGCCTCCGCGCGCTGCGCAAGAAGCAGAACCGCATCGCGCAGATGGAGGAGGCCGTCGCCGCCGGCAAGACGCTCAACCAGGAGCAGAAGGAGGTGATGCGCTCCAAGCCCACCCTCGCCGCCGTCATCGACGAGCTCGAGCGCCTCCGCACGCCGCTCGCCGTCGCCGTCGCCGAGGAGGTCTCCGTCGCCCCCGCCCCCGCCCCGGCCCCGGAGCCCTCCGGCTCCGATTCCTCCGTCCAGGACCTCCTCGCGCTCGTCTACTTCGGCGCCCTCTTCGACGTCAAGCCGCAGAGCGACTTCATCGCCACGATGGTCGCGCGCGAGCATGAGCGGAGCAGCTGCATCACCTATGACTGCGTCGGGGACGACACCGTGGACCTGCTCGTGGAGGGCGACCTCGACGTCGTGTCCGCTGTGGCCGCCCTTGCCGCCGCTCGCCCTGCTTCCGCGGTGGGCGTCTCCCACCGCGACGCGCTCCAGGCCTGTGCCCACCATGCCCGCTTATGGCTCGCCCGCGCTGACGAGCCCATCCACCCTGGCTCCTCTGTTACTTGTGAGTGTTGTTGATATACTCCGCTTATGGTGGGAGTAGTAGATTTGTTATCTGGTCTGGTTGGAAATTATTGCTGACTGAAACCTGTGGCTTTTGGCTGTAGATGCTGCGGTGAGGGCTAAGCTGGACAGGATCATGGCATCAGACTACTACACAGCAGCTGCAGTTGGAGGAGGGAGCTATGGAGCTGAAGGTGTGCAGGCACAGGAGAGTATGACTGCCTCACCAGAGGCATCAGCAGTGGAGGAGAACCTAGCTGCTGAAGGTCACAAGGTTCGCAAACTGCATTTTTGGTGTAATTTAATTTATGCTTAGCATGGTGCAGTTGTCATTGCCCTTAAACTGTGCTCTGATCTTTGTTGACGATTGATCAATGTGCTCCTAGTATTATTATTATCATCATTGCTGCTGCTGCTGCTGCTGCTGTTTGTGCTGATTCAGTAGTAATGATCAATTTGGAAGACTGTAAGGTCTCTCCATTTGGGATGTAGATTATGCTGTTCTATATGGATGTTGTGGCCCGTTGCTTAGATATAACAGACAGTGCCTGTGCATTGGCGTTCTGGAAAAACTGCTGAAGATAATAACTTAACCACTATGTGCTTTGTATAATATTATGTGTAGTGTCACCACTATCTAGAATTCATCGTTGTGGTCTTGCAATAGCATGATTGTTTATCTTGCATTTGTTTCTTTTCTACTTTGTGTGTCTAATTTTTCGGAGTCTACTTTGTTGTCTATTACTTGAAATGCTGGTTGAAAAAACACCAATACCTGATGTCAAAACATTCTGAAAAATGGTACACATGTATTTTGTTCGTAAATTTAACAAAAAAACCCGGCATTTCTGTAGCATGAGTGAAGAAACCAAGTTTAGCGCCCTGACAATATTTGTACCCTTTGTATAAAGCAAGTTTTGTGCTCCTAAAGAATTGCATTTTAGAGACCTAGATTTGTTTCTTTTGCTCAGGCGCAAAAATATGTTTGTTTTTCCAAGAAAAGCTACTGGAATCTGAATGGATCACACATTTGCATGTGTAATTTTACCTGAGCTTTAAGACACTCAAATTATTTACTCCCTCCGCTCTTATATTTCTTTACAGAGGGAGTATTTACTATCTAGTACTGAAGAAGCACATGATCCTGCATTCCATTTTACCTCTATCTGTCGTTCTTGCTTGTTGCATATCTACTGTATGATTATGACTTACGACCAACATAACTTTGATAAAGCAACTTAAAAGCTGAATATTTTTTGGGTCTGGTACTCTTTGGCATTCTAGCTGTGTACTTATGATATTGTTGCAGGATTACTTTCCTGAGGTGCAGATTCTCTTTCATAACTATAGGTCATTCATAATCTTTGTTGAGTCCTGAGGAATCTTCTTTGACTTCTATTTTAGAATTAAGCTGCAAGGTCCTAGGCCCTTTACATAATCTAGCCTTATTGATCTTGCCAGTTCCGTTGCGCAAGCTTGATTATAGAGATGTTATTTACCCAGCATTAATATGATAAGTGTAGGCTCGAGCCTCTGGTGCTCGTCATAAAATCACTTACAATTTAAATATGTAGAAGACATGGCTGCTGCTGTACCCACTCTTTTGTATGTGTACTCAAACTGAAGTTAGTGTCATTTTCCTAAATTTCTGAACTGATTTCTAACCTGTGAGTTCACTCTCACGTTCCATTTTTTATAACAACCTAGACATCGTCCAGGCATCATCTGCTGCATGTTGCCTCAAGACATTATATTTACAAACTGTACATTGCCCATCCCCCACCTTTTAGTATTATGATTATTGGAACAAAAGCTAGACAGCAGTGCCATCAACTTACAACACCTTTGGTAATATCACAGTTCTTTGGTGGAGAGTACCATTAAGATGCACCTCCATACCTATGATAAATCAATGAGGTGGGATACACATTTGAAATGGTGCATTCATAATTAAATAGTTCTCCTGGAGAAATCATGCTGTCTTGCATTTTTCAAACATCCAATCATGAATTTGGGTGAATGTTTAACTTTTGTGTGTTTTCTAGTCGCTGGAACTGTTTTTGTTTTGCGCCATATGATGAGAAATCTTATCCAACTCACGACGGTCATCTGAGACACTTAGTGTGTAATGGTCAGTATTTTTTAGTTCCTGGAGAGAATTGTGTTAATGCAAGTTTTAGAATAACCTGAACTCCTGAAACTTCCGTGCACATGTTTATTGGTAGAACTAATCATTGACGATCTTGGGTGGGAAAGTTAACATGTTAACATGCAAACTGTTTTTAAACAATATTTCGTTGTGCATGTGATGAGAAACCATTTGCAACTCACGACGGTCGTCTGAGACACTTTGTGTGTAATGGTGCATTCATATGTTCTCTGATGCCCCTTCTGATTCTTCATTTTGTATGTGATTTGGGTGGAGTGCCTCAGCTTTGTTTGTTGGGTTGATTGCATTTGTTTTCCATTCATACGTTTTCAGCTATTGACTCGATATGTCCTTCTCATTCTGAGTGTCTTTTTTTGTAAAAATAGCATTTTCCCTATGTTCTATTTTAAAACAAACTTGTATTAGCAGTGTCTTGCACTGCCTGTTATTAAGATGATTCATATTTTCACTGAAGATTTGGGTGTTATTTGCCGGTGGCTGCCCAGTGAGCCATGCCCGTTCTGTTGTCATGATAGCTGGTGTATATAGATATAGAGAACAAAATGTAGGTACATGTAATTGTTATCCTTGATGAGAGGTTCTCCTGGCTAGCTGTACTCTGATTCCAGATTCCTTGTCTCTAGGTTCAATTGTATAATAAGTAAAACAAAAAATCAGCCACTATATTTTGTCCAGAAAAGCAAAAGCACCACTAATTTCCTGGTACTAGCATATGGTGATCAGAGTCAGGACTTTGAGTGTGCACCTAAAGCGCTACCATGTGTGAAGTGTTTCTGCATATGAGATTTAAAATAATATACTTGGCTAGATTTATTGTTTTGGTTAGAGTGAAGTGTTTCTACTGTTGCTTAGTTGTATTGGCTTGGTTATTATTCATTTAAGCTGAGCTATGATAGACTGGGCAACTGATGCACGTTTTGTAATTATCAGATGGGTGTTTATATTTGAAGTTCACACGGTTTTATTGTTTGACATTTTGACGGGTCAAGTGAAATGATTGAGCTTATATTGATCTTGTTGGTTGTTTACTTGTTGACAGGAGGAGAAGGAAGACTCCCATGCTACGGAAATTTACAATGATCATCAGTCTGACTCAGCAGACGTGCAAAATGTGGTAAAGACCGATGACCTGTGGATTGTTTTTCTGTATATGAGATATATATTTTCAGGCTGATGCTAACATGCCAGTTTCAGGATCGTGAAGCCCCCGTGAACCCTCCCGAGGAATATCCCTCTGTTCAGGCAGAGCAGGAGAAGTTTGACATGGAAGAGCAAGATGAGAGGGATGCTGAGCCAAAAGAGCAGCAGTTCCAGCACCCTAGGCGGTCTCATCAGAACCAGCGGGGAGGTGGTCGTGGCAGGAGGGGGGCCTACCCCAATGGCCGTGGCGGGCGTGGAGGCGGCCGCGGCATGGGCGGCGGATACCAGAATGGGCGTGGATACCAGGGTGGGGGTGGCGGATACCAGGGAGGCGGTGGCGGGTACCAGAATGGCCGGGGTGGTGGTGGCGGTTACTACAACAACAACAACGAAGAAGGGTACTACCAGCCGAGGAACTTCAACACCAGGGGCAGGGGTGGTCGGTCTGGCGGCGGCAACTCTCACTACAGCAACCAGGGAGGAGGCGGCGCGCAGGGAGGTGGCCACGCGTACGCCGAGAGGGTTGAGGCAAATGCTTAGTTGTTGAATTATTTTGCTTGGGTGGAGGTCACGAGAGGGAGAGAGTCTGGGAGCCATTTTGTTATTATAGAACTAACTTAGCCTGTTATTACGTCGCAATCCGTCCCCCATCTGTGAGTTGGTTTTGTTGGTCCAATCCAATGACTGCATATGGTTGGTCGATAAATGTGGAATCTTTGTCGAAAGTAGCTTCAGGTCATGTTTGTTGGTTCCCTTGTTGCTTCTTTTTCCACGAGCATAGTGTTTTAACTATGGCGACCTGATGATGCATGAAGGGAGTTCTCATGGTGGAGACTGAAGTCTACTTTAATTTTTTTATTTTGAAAAAATGTTACCAAAATTTTGAAATGTTCAAAAAACTTAAGAAATATTTGTGCTTTTAAAAAAAATGGAGCTTACTATGCGTCGGCCGGGTGATGTTTAGAAAACATCCGCCGCCTCGGTACCTGTAGGATCACGAGCTCGACAACCGTTTGATCTTCTTCCCGTGCATCTATCTTTGCAACAAGGCCTGAGCCTTGCTGTGCTCTTGCTGAATTGTTTTTTCTTTGAAACAATGACTATGTTTCAGAAAAGACCTCTGTTGCAGAAAATAAACTTCGTTGTTGCCCCCTTTGCAACTGTTGCGCTTGCTCCCTCTACACCAAGAAGCTAGTTGCAGAAATAAAAAATACCCTTGCAATCAGCGTTCGTTCGCCGCCACCATTTGCAACAAAGTCGTCGTTGCAGAAACTCGTCTCGCAGCACCACCGCTGGCGGTGAGGGCCACGATGAACGACACGCGGTAGCTAGGTAGGTCCCCGGCGCGATGCGTGGATGAGGCAACGAGCGAGGGCACGGTAGACGGCGGAACCTTCGCCCCTCTTCCCAAGCTCGTAGCAGTTTTGTAACAGTTAGATTTGGTCATGGGTGCTCTCTCTTCTCACGAATGACAGAGGATTTGGGTGCGTGCTTGAGGGATTTACGTCCGTGGAAGGGACCTGGAGGTAGGAGACGAGGTTCAGGGGAAAATATGTGGCTGTGCTCTTTTCGTTTGAGATAAGAAAATAAGAATGGGAGAGTGGTTGTGGGTCCCATGTGGACATGTGACGCACAATTGATGGAATGGATTTGCAACACAGTGCGTGTTGCAGAAGCAGCCTCCCCCGCAACAAGGGCATGTTGCAAAGCTCATGCATATAATAAGAGTTGTTGTGTGCCGCACGATTAAAAGTTAATCAGACGGTTGTAGAGGCGGACGATGCGCGCCAGTGATCCGCCGGATGATACCAAGCATTCTGAAACTTGAAAAGTTGCTCTCAAATTTACAAAAGATGTTCAATTTTTTAAAAAGAAAATCACTAAACAGAGCGTGTTTTCTGGAAAACCAAAATAAAACAATTCAGTTGAAAACTAGTAATAAAAGCAGAAAAAATACAGAGGAACGACCAGCGACTTGCACTACATGGGCCGGCCAGCTTGAGCGTTCCCTATGGTAATGCTGCTCGACAATCTGTCACAATTATTTTGCCGAGTAAAACAATCTCCTTCGGCGATCGCCGCCGAAGCCAACAACGAACTGTCATCTCCACCAGGTTTCTTCTCAGCAACAGATCTTGGAGAAAAAGAGGATGCGAGGGGTGAGGGGAAGGCAACACTTGCATCGGCGGTGGGGTCAGCTGTTGGCAAGTGTAAAAACTGCCAGAACCTAGCTTGAAAGACTATGTTGCTAGCATGAAATTACATGTGGAGGAGGAGGACGATCTGGATTTCCCACAGGAAGTAGTTCTCATCAACGATGTGAGGCGGCTTGGGCTGTTTCGCGTCTATACACCATACTTACATTTCAGCCATTTTGCGTGGTCCTTAGCCAAAGGCATGACTTTCAATATTAGGGCATCTCTAACCCCGATCCTCAACCGCCCCGCATACGTGCTGGCCGCATGGTCCGGACGTGTTGTGCCATTCAACATGGTCTAGATGTCTGCACCAGCTTCTGTCCACCCTAGCCCGCGCGTCTCATTGCTGCAGGCATTGAAGCGCGCCAGCCGAGAGAGGGCCGCCATGGCCATAGCCATAGTCACCCTTCTTCGACCCCTTTCTCTCCGCACGACACCCATCATGGCCTCCTCGCGCTCCAAAGCTTTCTCGGACAACCTCTCGTCCAAGCAGAAGGAGCTAGCCGCCATGCCTGCCGTCTAGCAAGCATACGGAGGCCGCCGCCGACCGAATGAAGGATGAGCTGGCTTCACACTCCTCGCTGGTGCAAGCCGGCATCACCATCGGCGAGGCCCATGCGCACTACACGACCATGGAGCTGGAGGAGTGGGTGTTGGGAATCGTAGCATAATTTAAAATTTTCCTACGCTCACCAAGATGCATCTATGGAGTGTACTAGCAACGAAGGGAAGGGAGTGCATCTACATACCCTTGTAGATCGCGAGCGGAAGCGTTCCAATGAACGTGGATGACGGAGTCGTACTCGCCGTGATCCAAATCACCGATGACCGAGTGCCGAACGGACGACACCTCCGCGTTCAACACACGTACGGTGCAGCGACGTCTCCTCCTTGATCCAGCAAGGGGGAAGGAGAGGTTGATGGAGATCCAACAGCACGACGGCGTGGTGGTGGATGTAGCGGGTCTCCGGCAGGGCTTCGCCGAACTTCTGCGAGAGAGAGAGAGAGGTGTTGCAGGGAGGAGGGAGGCGCCCAAGGCTGTAGTTTGCTGCCCTCCCTCCCCCCACTATTTATAGGACCCCCCCGGGGGGGGGGGGGCGCCAGCCCTTGGGAGATCAGATCTCCAAGGGGGGGGGGGGGGCGGCGGCCAAGTGGGGGGGAAGGGGTGCCTTGCCCCCCAAGGCAAGGGGGAAGCTCCCCCCTAGGGTTCCCAACCCTAGGCGCATGGGGGGAGGCCCAAGGGGGGCGCCCCAGCCCACTAAGGGCTGGTTCCCTTCCACTTTCAGCCCACGGGGCCCTCCGGGATAGGTGGCCCCACCCGGTGGACCCCCGGGACCCTTCCGGTGGTCCCGGTACAATACCGGTAACCCCCGAAACTTTCCCGGTGACCGAAACTTGACTTCCTATATATAATTCTTCACCTCCGGACCATTCCGGAACCTCTCGTGACGTCCGGGATCTCATCTGGGACTCCGAACAACTTTCGGGTTTCCGCATACATATATCTCTACAACCCTAGCGTCACCGAACCTTAAGTGTGTAGACCCTACGGGTTCGGGAGACATGCAGACATGATCGAGACGCCTCTCCGGTCAATAACCAACAGCGGGATCTGGATACCCATGTTGGCTCCCACATGTTCCACGATGATCTCATCGGATGAACCACGGTGTCGAGGATTCAATCAATCCGTATGCAATTCCCTTTGTCAATCGGTATGTTACTTGCCCGAGATTCGATCATCGGTATCCCAATACCTTGTTCAATCTCGTTACCGGCAAGTCTCTTTACTCGTACCGCAATGCATGATCCCGTGACTAACGCCTTAGTCACATTGAGCTCATTATGATGATGCATTACCGAGTGGGCCCAGAGATACCTCTCCGTCACACGGAGTGACAAATCCCAGTCTCGATCCGTGCCAACCCAAGAGACACTTTCGGAGATACCCGTAATGCACCTTTATAGTCATCCAGTTACGTTGTGACGTTTGGCACACCCAAAGCACTCCTACGGTATCCGGGAGTTGCACGATCTCATGGTCTAAGGAAAAGATACTTGACATTGGAAAAGCTCTAGCAAACGAAACTACACGATCTTTTATGCTATGCTTAGGATTGGGTCTTGTCCATCACATCATTCTCCTAATGATGTGATCCCGTTATCAATGACATCCAATGTCCATAGTCAGGAAACCATGACTATCTGTTGATCAACGAGCTAGTCAACTAGAGGCTTACTAGGGACACGTTGTGGTCTATGTATTCACACATGTATTACGATTTCCGGACAATACAATTATAGCATGAATAATAGACGATTATCATGAACAAAGAAATATAATAATAACCTTTTATTATTGCCTCTAGGGCATATTTCCAACAGTCTCCCACTTGCACTAGAGTCAATAATCTAGTTACATTGTGATGAATCGAACACCCATTGCGTCCTGGTGTTGATCATGTTTTGCCCTAGGGAGAGGTTTAGTCAACGGATCTGCTACATTCAGGTCCGTATGTACTTTACAAATATCTATGTCTCCATTTTGAACACTTTCACGAATGGAGTTGAAGCGACGCTTGATATGCCTGGTCTTCCTGTGAAACCTGGGCTCCTTCGCAAGGGCAATAGCTCCAGTGTTGTCACAGAAGAGAGTCATCGGGCCCGACGCATTGGGAATCACCCCTAGGTCGGTAATGAACTCCTTCATCCAGACTGCTTCCTGTGCTGCCTCCAAGGCTGCCATGTACTCCGCTTCACATGTAGATCCCGCCACGACGCTTTGCTTGCAACTGCACCAGCTTACTGCTCCTCCATTCAAAATATACATGTATCCGGTTTGTGACTTCGAGTCATCCAGATCTGTGTCGAAGCTAGCGTCGACGTAACCCTTTACGACGAGCTCTTCGTCACCTCCATAAACGAGAAACATATCCTTAGTCCTCTTCAGGTACTTCAGGATATTCTTGACCGCTGTCCAGTGTTCCATGCCGGGATTACTTTGGTACCTTCCTACCAAACTTACGGCAAGGTTTACATCAGGTCTGGTACACAGCATGGCATACATAATAGACCCTATGGCCGAGGCATAGGGGATGATACTCATCTTTTCTATATCTTCTGCCGTGGTTGGGCATTGAGCCTTGCTCAATTGCACACCTTGCAATACAGGCAAGAACCCCTTCTTGGACTGATCCATATTGAACTTCTTCAATATCTTGTCAAGGTATGTACTTTGCGAAAGACCAATGAGGCGTCTTGATCTATCTCTATAGATCTTGATGCCTAATATATAAGCAGCTTCTCCAAGGTCCTTCATTGAAAAACACTCATTCAAATAGGCCTTTATACTTTCCAAGAATTCTATATCATTTCCCGTCAATAGTATGTCATCCACATATAATATGAGAAATGCTACAGAGCTCCCACTCACTTTCTTGTAAACACAGGCTTCTCCATAAGTCTGTGTAAACCCAAACGCTTTGATCATCTCATCAAAGCGAATGTTCCAACTCCGAGATGCTTGCACCAGCCCATAAATTGAGCGCTGGAGCTTGCATACTTTGTTAGCATTCTTAGGATCGACAAAACCTTCCGGTTGCATCATATACAACTCTTCCTTAAGGAAGCCGTTAAGGAATGCCGTTTTGACGTCCATCTGCCATATCTCATAATCATAGTATGCGGCAATTGCTAACATGATTCGGACGGACTTCAGCTTCTCTACGGGTGAGAAAGTCTCATCGTAGTCAACCCCTTGAACTTGTCGATAACCCTTAGCGACAAGTCGAGCTTTGTAGATGGTCACATTACCATCCGCGTCCGTCTTCTTCTTAAAGATCCATTTGTTTTCTATGGCTCGCCGCTCATCGGGCAAGTCAGTCAAAGTCCATACTTCGTTTTCATACATGGATCCTATCTCGAATTTCATGGCTTCTAGCCATTTGTCAGAATCCGGGCCCGCCATCGCTTCTTCATAGTTCGAAGGTTCACCGTTGTCTAACAACATGATTTCCAGGACAGGGTTGCCGTACCACTCTGGTGCGGAACGTGTCCTTGTGGACCTACGAAGTTCAGTAATTTGATCCGAAGCTTCATGATCATCATCATTAACTTCCTCCCCAGTCGGTGTAGGCACCACAGGAACATTTTCCCGCGCTGCGCTACTTTCCGGTTCGGAAGGGGTGACTATCACCTCATCAAGTTCCACTTTCCTCCCACTCAATTCTTTCGAGAGAAACTCCTTCTCCAGAAAGGACCCGTTCTTGGCAACGAAGATCTTGCCTTCGGATCTGAGGTAGAAGGTATACCCAATAGTTTCCTTAGGGTATCCTATGAAGACGCATTTTTCCGATTTGAGTTCGAGCTTTTCAGGTTGAAGTTTCTTGACATAAGCATCGCATCCCCAAACTTTTAGAAACGACAGCTTAGGTTTCTTCCCAAACCATAATTCATACGATGTCGTCTCAACGGATTTCGACGGAGCCCTATTTAAAGTGAATGCGGCAGTCTCTAAAGCATAACCCCAAAATGAGAGCGGTAAATCGGTAAGAGACATCATAGATCGCACCATATCCAATAGAGTGCGATTACGACGTTCGGACACACCATTTCTCTGAGGTGTTCCAGGCGGCGTGAGTTGTGAAACTATTCCACATTTCCTTAAGTGTGCACCAAACTCGTGACTTAAATATTCTCCACCACGATCTGATCGTAGGAATTTTATTCTCCTGTCACGTTGATTCTCAACCTCACTCTGAAATTCTTTGAACTTTTCAAAGGTTTCAGACTTGTGTTTCATCAGGTAGACATATCCATATCTACTTAAATCATCAGTGAGAGTGAGAACATAACGATATCCTCCGCGAGCCTCAACACTCATTGGACCACACACATCGGTATGTATGATTTCCAATAAGTTGGTTGCTCGCTCCATTGTTCCGGAGAACGGAGTCTTGGTCATCTTACCCATGAGGCATGGTTCGCACGTGTCAAATGATTCGTAATCAAGAGACTCCAAAAGTCCATCTGCATGGAGCTTCTTCATGCGCTTGACACCAATGTGACCAAGGCGGCAGTGCCACAAGTATGTGGGACTATCGTTATCAAGTTTACATCTTTTGGTACTCACATTATGAACATGTGTAACATCACGTTCGAGATTCATCAAAAATAAACCATTGACCAGCGGGGCATGACCATAAAACATATCTCTCAAATAAATAGAACAACCATTATTCTCGGATTTAAATGAGTAGCCATCTCGAATTAAACGAGATCCAGATACAATGTTCATGCTCAAAGCTGGCACTAAATAACAGTTATTGAGGTTTAAAACTAATCCCGTGGGTAGATGCAGAGGTAGCGTGCCGATGGCGATCACATCGACCTTGGAACCATTCCCGACGCGCATCGTCACCTCGTCCTTTGCCAGTCTCCGTTTATTCCGTAGTTCCTGTTTTGAGTTACAAATATGAGCAACCGCACCAGTATCAAATACCCAGGAGCTACTACGAGTACTGGTAAGGTACACATCAATTACTTGTATATCACATATACCTTG
Organism: Triticum aestivum; assembly: GCF_018294505.1. Lineage (NCBI taxonomy): Eukaryota > Viridiplantae > Streptophyta > Magnoliopsida > Poales > Poaceae > Triticum > Triticum aestivum. Next base: position 12,429,650 of record NC_057805.1, read on the forward strand.
GGTGTTGCCGGCCTTCTTCTTGTCCGCTAAATATTTGGGGCAGTTCCGCTTCCAGTGACCACTTCCCTTGCAATAAAAGCACTCAGTCCCGGGTTTGGGTCCATTCTTTGACTTCTTCCCAGTAACTGGTTTACCGGGCGCGGCAACTCCCTTGCCGTCCTTCTTGAAGTTCTTCTTACCCTTGCCCTTCTTGAACTTGGTGGTTTTATTCACCATCAACACTTGATGTTCTTTTCTGATCTCCCCTTCCGCTGATTTCAGCATTGAATATACCTCGGGAATGGTCTTTTCCATCCCCTGCATATTGTAGTTCATCACAAAGCTCTTGTAGCTTGGTGGAAGCGACTGGAGGATTCTGTCAATGACCGCGTCATCCGGGAGATTAACTCCCAGCTGAGACAAGCGGTTGTGCAACCCAGACATTCTGAGTATGTGCTCACTAACAGAACTGTTCTCCTCCATTTTACAGCTGAAGAACTTGTCGGAGACATCATATCTCTCGACCCGGACATGAGCTTGAAAAACCAGTTTCAGCTCCTCGAACATCTCATATGCTCCATGTTTCTCAAAACGCTTTTGGAGACCCGGCTCTAAGTTGTAAAGCATGCCGCACTGAACGAGGGAGTAATCATCAGCACGTGATTGCCAAGCGTTCATAACGTCTTGGTTCTGTGGGAGTGGTGCATCACCTAGCGGTGCTTCTAAGACATAATCTTTCTTGGCTACTATGAGGATGAGCCTCAGGTTCCGGACCCAGTCCGTATAGTTGCTGCCATCATCTTTCAGCTTGGTTTTCTCTAGGAACGCGTTGAAATTGAGGACAACGTTGGCCATTTGATCTACAAGACATAGTGTAAAGATTTTAGACTAAGTTCATGATAATTGAGTTCATCTAATCAAATTATTTAATGAACTCCCACTCAGATAGACATCCCTCTCGTCATCTAAGTGAAACATGATCCGAGTTTAACTAGGCCGTGTCCGATCATCACGTGAGACGGACTAGTCAAGATCGGTGAACATCTCCATGTTGATCGTATCTTCTATACGACTCATGCTCGACCTTTTGGTCCTCCGTGTTCCGAGGCCATGTCTGTACATGCTAGGCTCGTCAAGTCAACCTAAGTGTATTGCGTGTGTTCCGAGGCCATGTCTGTACATGCTAGGCTCGTCAACACCCGTTGGATTCGAACGTTAGAATCTATCACACCCGATCATCACGTGGTGCTTCGAAACAACGAACCTTCGCAACGGTGCACAGTTAGGGTGAACACTTTCTTGAAATTATTATAAGGGATCATCCTACTTGCTACCGTCGTTCTAAGCAAGTAAGATGCAAAAACATGATAAACATCACATGCAATCAAATAGTGACATGATATGGCCAATATCATCATGCTCCTTTGATCTCCATCTTCGGGGCACCATGATCATCTTCGTCACCGGCATGACACCATGATCTCCATCATTGTGTCTTCATGAAGTCGTCACGCCAACGATTACTTCTACTTCTATGGCTAACGCGTTTAGCAACAAAGTAAAGTAATTTACATGGCGTTATTCAATGACACGCAGGTCATACAAAATAATAAAGACAACTCCTATGGCTCCTGCCGGTTGTCATACTCATCGACATGAAGGTCGTGATTCCTATTACAAGAATATGATCAATCTCATACATCACATATATCATTCATCACATCTTCTGGCCATATAACATCACATACCACTTGCTGCAAAAACAAGTTAGACGTCCTCTAATTGTTGTTGCAAGTTTTTACGTGGTTTGTAGGTTTCTAGCAAGAACGTTTCTTACCTACGTATGACCACAACGTGATTTGCCAATTTCTATTTACCCTTCATAAGGACCCTTTTCATCGAATCCGTTCCGACTAAAGTAGGAGAGACAGCCACCTTATGCATCTAGTGCATGTCAGTCGGTGGAACCTGTCTCACGTAAGTGTACGTGTAAGGTCGGTCCGGGCCGCTTCATCCTACAATGCCGCCGAAACAAGAAAAGACTAGTAGCGGCAAGAAGAATTGGCAAACTCAACGCCCACAACTACTTTGTGTTCTACTCGTGCATAGTAACTACGCATAGACCTGGCTCATGATGCCACTGTTGGGAATCGTAGCATAATTTAAATTTTCCTACGCTCACCAAGATGCATCTATGGAGTGTACTAGCAACGAGGGGAAGAGAGTGCATCTACATACCCTTGTAGATCGCGAGCGGAAGCGTTCCAATGAACGTGGATGACGGAGTCGTACTCGCCGTGATCCAAATCACCGATGACCGAGTGCCGAACGGACGGCACCTCCGCGTTCAACACACGTACGGTGCAGCGACGTCTCCTCCTTCTTGATCCAGCAAGGGGGAAGGAGAGGTTGATGGAGATCCAACAGCACGACGGCGTGGTGGTGGATGTAGCGGGTCTCCGGCAGGGCTTCGCCGAGCTTCTGCGAGAGAGAGAGAGGTGTTGCAGGGGAGAAGGGAGGCGCCCAAGGCTGTAGTTTGCTGCCCTCCCTCCCCCCACTATTTATAGGACCCCTGGGGAGGGGGGCGCCAGCCCTTGGGAGATCAGATCTCCAAGGGGGGCGGCGGCCAAGTGGGGGGGAAGGGGTGCCTTGCCCCCCAAGGCAAGGGGGAAGCTCCCCCCTAGGGTTCCCAACCCTAGGCGCATGGGGGGAGGCCCAAGGGGGGCGCCCCAGCCCACTAAGGGCTGGTTCCCTTCCACTTTCAGCCCACGGGGCCCTCCGGGATAGGTGGCCCCACCCGGTGGACCCCCGGGACCCTTCCGTTGGTCCCGGTACAATACCGGTAACCCCCGAAACTTTCCCGGTGGCCGAAACTTGACTTCCTATATATAATTCTTCACCTCCGGACCATTCAGGAACCTCTCGTGACGTCCGGGATCTCATCCGGGACTCCGAACAACTTTCGGGTTTCCACATACATATATCTCTACAACCCTAGCGTCACCGAACCTTAAGTGTGTAGACCCTACGGGTTCGGGAGACATGCAGACATGATCGAGACGCCTCTCCGGTCAATAACCAACAGCGGGATCTGGATACCCATGTTGGCTCCCACATGTTCCACGATGATCTCATCGGATGAACCACGGTGTCGAGGATTCAATCAATCCGTATGCAATTCCCTTTGTCAATCGGTATGTTACTTGCCCGAGATTCGATCGTCGGTATCCCAATACCTTGTTCAATCTCGTTACCGGCAAGTCTCTTTACTCGTACCGCAATGCATGATCCCGTGACTAACGCCTTAGTCACATTGAGCTCATTATGATGATGCATTACCGAGTGGGCCCAGAGATACCTCTCCGTCACACGGAGTGACAAATCCCAGTCTCGATCCGTGCCAACCCAAGAGACACTTTCGGAGATACCCGTAATGCACCTTTATAGTCATCCAGTTACGTTGTGACGTTTGGCACACCCAAAGCACTCCTACGGTATCCGGGAGTTGCACGATCTCATGGTCTAAGGAAAAGATACTTGACATTGGAAAAGCTCTAGCAAACGAAACTACACGATCTTTTATGCTATGCTTAGGATTGGGTCTTGTCCATCACATCATTCTCCTAATGATGTGATCCCGTTATCAATGACATCCAATGTCCATAGTCAGGAAACCATGACTATCTGTTGATCAACGAGCTAGTCAACTAGAGGCTTACTAGGGACACGTTGTGGTCTATGTATTCACACATGTATTACGATTTCCGGACAATACAATTATAGCATGAATAATAGACGATTATCATGAACAAAGAAATATAATAATAACCTTTTATTATTGCCTCTAGGGCATATTTCCAACAGTGGGAGGCCAAGTTCCGGCAGGCGCAGTCGACCAGGCCTACATCCTCCACCTCCTCGACGAGAACCGACGCGCGGAGGAGCAACTTGCCGCCCGCACGGCCCTCGCGCCGGGCGTGGACGTGGCTGAGCAGGATGGCTGCTCGAGTCCTATCGCTCCACCCGCCAAATCCGTTACGACCGCTGGCGGTACATCTAGCGTCAGGCAGAGTTAGAAGCCGACTTCAAATTGTTCGACGAGGCGGCGGGCGAGGTGTTTTGCAAGAGGGATGACGAAGCCGACCCGTCCATGGCCGTGCCTTGCCGCCACGAGCACGATGCCGAGACGTCCACTTGCGCCGCCTACAGCGGAGAAGAGTAGTGCATGGTAGGTCGTTGTCGCTCGGGTCCCAAGAAGGCCACCGCTCTTTCCCTCCCGCTGAAGCCAAGCTTGGCGAGCTCAAAGTCGCCGGCCGATTAGCCGCTCAAGCTCCGGTGGCAGATGCTGCAGAGGCAGAGCGGGAGAGCGCCGAGGCGGAACTGGAGAAGGTGAAGGCAAGAGCCGGAGTTTCAGTTCTCGGGGCTCATGGCCGGACACGGGGAATGAGCGTCGGCGATCATTTAGATTACGTTTAGAATAGGAGCATGTCTGACATTATACCTCCAGGGTCGGACGAGCACCGCTTTTAGTTGAAGTATATTCGAAATGTAATGAATTTCGTCCGATTTATATGAAAATCTGCTGTGTTTGTATGAGTTTCTTCTGGTTTTTATATGAAAATCCGCGGTTTGCATGAATTACGTCCGGTTAGTTCGAATGTGGTTCACAATGTATGCGGGCAACGTCGGATGCAGCCTTGTCCGTGGAATGACACCCCTATGAGCAGACGGACAGTTGAGACGGGCCAGTGTTGGGAATGACCTTTAAAGACCAAAATTGTTAGTGGGGGACGAGCAGGGGCTAGGCCCCACTAAGGTTTGGGTGTACAATGCATGGCCAGCTCATCATCCTTCTAATTGGATCAAATCCACCCTCAAGTCTAAAATCGGATTAATCACCCTCCTCAAATCTGTCATACCGGATCAATCAGGACCCAACGTGGTATCGAACATGATTTGAGGTAGTTTTGAGCTTTTGATGCTGACTGGACATATAAAAGTCAACTCCGATGAGGAGACACCTTGGCGACGCCCGCACGGCGACCACGAGGAGTCTCCCCCACCAACCGTCCTCTTCGCCGACGGGGTCTGGCCGGTGAGCCCCATGCCGCATGACGAGGTGCCCGAGAGGTCCCCCCCACCCCCCCCCCCACACACACGAGCCTCCTCCTCTCCGACGGGTTCTGGCCGGTGAACCAGCTCCAGCGCGGCCTCCGTTGGGGAGCAGAGCCAGCGGACGAGGCGTCAGTGCTCGCTGTGGGGCTCGAAGACGAGGCCCCGGAGCGCTCATGGAGAACCGGCGGTGCCGCAGGCCGAGGAGATCGGAGGGGCGGCGGTCATCTCCTCGGGATCTGCGCTACGGGGCCGCTGACAAGTGCTCGAACAGTTCGGCGTCCGCACCATCCCATCCGGGTCAAGCTCGAAGAGCTTCGCGGCCGCCTTGGCGTAGACCTTGTCGGCCGTCCGCTCCACCTCAAAATCTCTGATGACCGGCTGCCACGAGTGGCAGTTCGTACTAACCAACCTTCGACGATGAGGTCAGGGAGGAGACCACGAGACGCGGCACGCGGAGCACCTCTGCCTGCGCTCAGGAGTACGCGTGGCGCCCGAACGCCGACAGCTTCCCGAGCGCGCGCGCCGACGACGCCCCCCGGCCGAACGGTCATATCGCGTCCCCGTCGGCGTCTTTTGCGGCCGCGCCGGGGCAGTGCAGTACGAGCACCTCCCAGTCCCGGCAGTGGCGGATCCAGGAATTCAACTTTGGGTGTTAAAAAAAAAATTCCAGCCAAAACCGACTTTTGTTCCTGTTTCAGCCTAGTCTTCAATTTTTTTACTGTTTTTATTGATAATGAAATCAATCAAATTAGATTAGATCAGGACAGTGACTCTCTAAATCCATATCAGCGAATGCAATTTCATATTGGAACTCTGTATGGGATTCACCTTAGGCTTAGGATTGAGATTGTTGGCAGTTGGAACAAGACCGAGACGTGCCCGGCGTCAACAATCTTGACGGCGGCCCTCGCGCCGCTCATCCCCACCGGATGACCCGTCACCTGTTAGTGCAGTATTGGCACCAACGGCGGCGGACATGGCACTGCCGTACTGTACGGCTTGAACATGGGGGATCCATCCCATCCAGTGTCGGCAGCTTGGTCGAGCTCTCCATCGGTACAGCCGCACCGAGCACCGCCGTGGTCATCCGCCTCAGCCTCTCAGGCGCCAACTGGCGGCTGATTTGGACTGAATGAGTTTTTTTTAGCAATGGACTGAATGAGTTTTTGTACTGAAAGAGGCGACTAGTCTTTCGATGCGTGAGGGCACTGAGCTCTGCGCACAAGTGACTGGTTGCTTCTCCAGGGCTGCTGCCAACTAAGCTATTGGCCTGTTGGCTAGGTAGGCTGCTGCGTAGTCTCATACATGGACGCTAGTAGTCTTTTTTTTTTGGTCATATGTATAGCTATATTTTTGTTTGCACGAGTTTTTGGGTGTACATCTGTACACCCATGACCTGTGGTGGATCCGCCCCTGAGTCCCGGAGGAGCACGACCTCAGACTGTGGCAGCGAATATCGCAAATTCCGGCCGGCGGCTCGAGTGGCGGACGCAGTAGTGCCGCGGACGGCGAAGAGGCGGGCGTGCAGTCGACGCGGCTGGACGAACTGCAGCGCGCGCGGACGCGGCGAGCAGCCCCACGGGGTTGACGCGGCTGAAGCAGAGGACCGCTGCAGACAGGGCGATGGCCGCGGCCGGCAATAAGCGCGCCGTACCGCGCCACAGCGTGCCGGCCAGCCGGCCGGAGTCCGCGCCACAACATCGAACTAACCAAAGCTCACACCATCCCCATCCGCGTCCCCGCCCCTGTCCCGCGTCACAGTACGCAGCTCGTCCAAGTTGAGCGCCTGGCCGAGCCTGGCCATGGAGCGCGCGAGTGGCGACGTGCTCGCCTTCGCCAATGGAGTCAACCCGCGGCAAGGCGTCAACCGCGCGGCCTCCAACGTCCGGTGCGTAGACTATCGACGTGGCAAGTGAAGAGAGAGAAAATCGAAGCAAAACCACTTTCAATTCTCTCCAAAACCACGTAGGGTGGAATTAAAAAAAAAACCCACGTAGGGTGAGATTTATACGGTTTTAGAAAGTTCGGAGCAACTCCAACGCGGCCCAGACGGACGCGCTTTATCTGTTTTTTGTCTGTTTGGGTCGACCACCTCCTCAGTGTCCGCTTTGTTTTTGGTTTGGGCCGTTGACCCATATTTACCCGCTTGGATGATTTGCCGTCGTTTTTCAACCAACATACACACATTTTGCATAGTTTCGTAAGCACGCAAATATAGCATAGTTCCACAATTCAAATACGGTAATGATAACTCCCAAACGTTCGGGAGTTAAGTATGGCAACCCGAACGGGTTTAGATGGCAAGTTTAGTTTGCGTGAGATTACGAAAACATGGCAATTTTCTGACAAAAAAAGAAAAAGGACGAAGTTGCCATCCCCTATGAACTAAAGTTGCCATGTAAAAACGTTCGGGACGAAATGCTCAAAATCCGAACGTTCGGGAGTTACTGGATTCCTTCAAATAAATATATCGTACTCCCTCCATTCCTAGATATTTGTCTTTTTAAAGACTTCAAATGGACTACCACATACGAATGTATATAGACATATTGTAGAGTGTAGATTCACTCATTTTGCGCTTCGTATGTAGTCACTTGTTGAAATATCTAGAAAAACAAATATTTAGGAACGAAGGGAGTAGTTTATAAGCCGAATAAAAATTATATTATCTGAAATACGTTTAAAAAAAACACATCTATAGTTGCCAACATGAGCCCACATATACTCAACCAAGTCATCTTGCAACTGAATGTGAGTTTCTCAATCATGCATTTGATGATGAAATTGGATGAACTGTGCAAACATTGCCGCTCCACCTCCATGCTTAGGCATAACATTGTCACCCTGGAACTGAAACACTTGATCGTAGATACATTCCGGACGCTCATCCTCTACAATCATATTATGCATGATCACACAAGCAGTCATCACCTCCCACAACTTCTTGGTGCTCCAAGTTCTAGTAGGATATCGAACGATGCCCCATCGAGATTGCAGAACACCAAAGGCACGCTCGACATCCTTCCTAGCACTCACTTGCTATTGGGCAAATCTCCTCCTCTTCTCTCCGACAAGGTTTGGGATTGTCTTCACAATAGTGGTCCACTGAGAATAGATACCGTCAGCTCGGCAGTACCCTTTGTTGTAGTTGTGGTCATTGATGTTAACATTCACCGGCGAGCAGTTGCCTCCGGCAACCCTTGCAAACACCGGCGAGCGTTGAAGCACGTTGATACCATTGTGCGATTCGGCCATGCCGAAGAAAGAGTGTCTATGCTGCCAAGCATCCCTGGGAAGCCCCTGCTGGCATTCATCCCAACAAGCGGGCTGTATCTTCATCATTTGCGTTGACTGTCCGCGCCGACGCAAATGATGCCTAAATTTTGGTTAGGAATGGGTCGTCAAACGGACGCACGTTCGTTTGGGTCGGCGTGTTGGGCTGACTTTTCTGCTCCTGATGACCCAAACTGACACGCGCAGACGAAATGAGTCGGCGCGTTGGAGTTGCTGCTAGGTTTTGAAGTTGAGGGGGGATATTGATCCATTAGAGAGGATTTGAGGGGGAAAATTGTACTTTTCTCCATCAGAACATATTGGAGTATACACAGCCCATTACTCATTTGCTCAAAAAAATACAGCCCATTACTAGTTGGGCAGCCTAATATTGGAGATTAACACGGCCAGTTTAGTAGAAGCCGACTAGCCAATCGTCTATTCTTCTCAAAAAAAAAGCCAATCGTCTATACTGTTTTGTCTAAAAAAAAGCCTATTCTGTTTCAGCGCCGACGCACGACTCGCTGCGTGCGTGCATCTAAGGTAGTCAACCTCAATCGCGTGCTAAGCGCAGCAATTCCAAACGAGTAAAATGCATCAACCATCCCTGAACTTGCTGGCAAGGTTCAAAACAGTCCCTAGACTCTGAAGCTGATCTAATACGCTCCCTAAAGTTGAGAAATACGAAGGCAATACGATCCCTGAACTCGCTCGAGCAGTCCTATGCTACGTACGCGCGTATTGCTCGCGTACGCCGCGTCAGCCACATCAGCCATGTCAGCGTAGAGGGCCCACAGTTAGAAAATTCGGTCGTCTCACGGTCAAAATCCCCGACGAACACCCGCAAAAAAAAAAACAAAATCCCCAAACGAAGCCCAAATCGCATTCCACTCCCCTAACCCGCATCGAGCGACGCCAGCGTGACGGATAGTTCCGTCGACGGCGACGGCGGCAGCCTCGGCGCCTATCCACCTACCGTCACGCCTCCTCCTCCCATCGCCGGTGGCCACCAAGTTGCGCCTCCTCCACCTGTCGCCGCCGGTGGCCCGAGCCGCAGCTTGCTTGGGCGACAATTTCCGCATGAGGTGTGGCGGCGGGGAGAGCCCTGTCTCGCGTGGACGCCGTCCATGGATGTGCAGGAGGCGCACTACCGTGGGCACGTGCTGATGGCGACGGTCGCCGGAGATGGTGGCGATTTGATGACGGCGGACGCACTTGTGGCGGCCATCGAGGAGCGGTGTGGCGTCCTGCCGTGCGAGGTGTTCTGACTGAGCTTGATGGCGACCTCATTGAGATCAAACCTGATCATAAATATAAGTAGAATGTCAGATGGCAGTAGCGAATTCTAAAAATTGGCCACGCAATTCTAGTTTTATGTATCTTAGAGTACTGAACTCGGCTGTAATGTCAGCTATGTAATGTTGCCTCTATTGGCTGTTATCTAATGTCAGACATGCACACCAGTACTGATTGTGAACTACCTTGTGTATGTGAGTATGTCAACTATCGTGTGATGGGAAGCTGAAATTTGCTATCTGGTAGTATATGTTTGTGAACTATCCTTGTCAGCTATATTGTCAACTGTCCTTGTGTAATTGTGTTGCATTGGAAGTGAAATGTACTATATTATTGAAAATATGCATTTTGACAGATTGTGCATGTACATGTACAGTGAGACCACCTTGTATCTGCATATGACTGAATGTATGAATTGAGATGCACCGTAATGATTTTTGACAGATTATAAATGCATGTACAGTAACAATTTTTTGACAGATTATAAATGTATGTACAGTAATGATTCCGAACTATACTTGTGTAATTATAACTTTATAAGTGAACTTTTGCAATGAACTCTTGCCAGTACACATATATATGGCCAGTACATATATATGAACCGAACAGACAACAAGCCATTACAAAAGCATAAGTTCTGAATCTGAACAGTACATAACAGTACTTTACAAATTTAGTAGTGTCAAGATCAGCACAATGATCATAAACAGAACATAGACATTACAAGTTCTGCACCTGATCATGAGCAGAACACAAAAGTCATGAAGGTCCCCATTTCTGACTACACATTTTTCCTCACCTAAATTCATCAAACATATTAACCCTTCTAGGTTTCTTGAAGCCTAGCCTGCTCTGATTGGAAGATGCACCTATATTCTTTGGCTTGTTTCTCTGAAATTGTGATGAATGTAACCTTTCCTCCTCTGGCTTTGAACTACTTACTTCAGTTTCTTTTTTCATTTCAGCGTTGCAACTCCATCCATTAAATAAAGCTCAATAGTGAAAACTGAGAGCAGAGATGTAAGCTGTGAGAACTCAGTAGCAAAGAAATAGTTTCCCATTTAAATATTTCTTGACATAACCCGAAACTGCAATCCATCCAAGAAATCGGGCGAGTGGGCTAGACCGGTAGATAACAATTCAGTTAGCTCTAGAGGCAAAAGGAATCACACGGTTCTAACCAAACCAAGCCACCACAACTACATACACCAATCATATGACCAGACTGAACTTTAAGTTTAAACACGAGACAACGACAGACCACAGGGAGTAAATTGCAGGTCGCTGCAAGTCAAACGACCTCGCTTCTCGCCCAAATCGAATAATCTAAACTGAAAGTGGATTTAATACAATGGTATGGAAAAAGAATGATAGAAACAATGGACAATTGTGAAGTGTCATGCTCCTGCATATGAAATAGACACAGGATTTTTTTTATGTAACTGAGCCAAGGCAAAATCAGCTTGCAGGCTCAACACCATTTACCAGCATCGGCTAACATTAATGAATTCTCATGCATTCATATTTATAGTAAAATCAGCAATCTCAACATTCAGTTATGGCACTGGTTGAACATGTACAAATACGTGTCTTCCTGCATATGAAATAGACACAGGATTTTTTTTATGTAACTGAGCCAAGGCAAAATCAGCTTGCAGGCTCAACACCATTTACCAGCATCGGCTAACATTAATGAATTCTCATGCATTCATATTTATAGTACAATCAGCAATCTCAACATTCAGTTATGGCACTGGTTGAACATGTACAAATACGTGTCTTTGTTAAGCTGCATCATAGGATCGAACGCACTCTAAATATGCAATTGTTGAATATAATAAGCAAGTCCCAGAAAACCATGGATGCGTGTGACACCTCACGCATACAGTACATCCTTGGACTCCAATGCAGGGGGCACCTTCACATCCGAGTGAGCCTCGCATCTACGAGCTGCAGTTCAATTCGAAGTTCTGACGCAATGGCATGCTGTTCCGATCTAGGATACGCAACTCGAATGGATACAGTGTAGCAGGGAAGCGGGAGATAGGCTTGCTCACCGTAAAGCGTCCCAGCCACCTGGAGAGGATGAGGGAGGAGGACGGGTGCCGTCGGCGGCCTGGAGGAGGAGCGACGACGCGGTAGGAAGACAGGCGCGACCACACCCGAGGAACGATGGCGGGGCGAAGCAGCCGCAGTGCGCGAGAGAGGAGGGTCGCACACCTCCTGTCGTGTGCACGCGAAGACGACGACGACGCCGGGGAAGTGAACGATGGAGATCCGACAGGCTGGGCGAAGGAGACGGCGGCGGGGTGCCGGCTGGGCGAAGGAGACGGCGGCGGCGTGCCGGCTGGACGAAGGAGACGGCGGCGGCGTCGTGGGGTTGGTCGATCCCCGAGGCATAGTGGAGCACCATGGCGACGGTCTCCTCAACGGTGTTGGATCTGGCCGTCGTCGGCGCGGACGGCGGCGGCGCCGCGGGCGTCTTGGACGAGGTCGCAGTAGAGGTAGAGCCAGGCAGCGAGGAGCCGAGGACCCGCGCGTATGGGAAGGGCTTGGCGAGGAGGTCGCGCATGCAGGAAAAGACCTTGGCCGGGCGGCGCGCGCTGACGCCGGCTGCCTCCTCGTCGTGTCCGCGCACCACGCTCCTCCTCCTCTGCCTGGCCCCGATGGGGAGGAGGAAGGATGGCGGCACAGCGCGCCTGACGACGGGGAGGAGATGCGGGAGAAGGAGAACGGGCAACGGCGGCGTAGAGGAGGAGAAAGGGGAAGGCCACTTGAAGAATGGCGGCAGATCGAGGAAGAGGAGCGTCGGTGGTGAGAGGAGAGGAGATCGAGAGGAAAGGGGGCGAATGGGAGCACGAAGAGGCCAGCCAAGCGCCGTCCCCCACCTCATCGATGCACGGACGAACCAGCGTCAACCACGCACAGGGCCAGGACGTGAAATCCCAATATTACCCTCGGCGGGGCAGGGGAATTTCGGCGGTGGCAACGAGATCTTTTACCGCTGGAGCGTGCCGACGGGCCACCTGGGACGCGCCACAGCCACAGAGAATGACATGCGGGGCCTACCAAATGGGCTGCCGCACGAGTCAGCGAGACCCAACCAGGAGCCACGGAGTGAGGAAGAGCGAGCGAAACGAGTAATTCATTTCTATAGTGCCCATCCCAGATCCGACGGCCCAGCTCTTCCACGCGCTCGATTGGACGGCCTAAAACTCATCAAGCAAACGTATCCAACGGCCCACGATCGCTGAGCTCTGAGGAGGCTTGTAGGAACATCCTTCTCCTATTTCTGGTTTATATAGTGCCCATCCCAGATCCGACGGCCCAACTCTTCCACGCGCTCGATTGGACGGCCCAAAACTCATCAAGCAAACGTATCCGACGGTCCACGATCGCTGAGCTCTGAGGAGGCTTGTAGGAACATCCTTCTCTTATTTCTGGATATAAGCAGAGAGGTCTATTAGGGTACGATGAAAATAAACTTAAAAATGATAATCAAGATCAAAATATATACTGACCACCAAGAAAATATACTGAAAAAGCTGAAAGGTTTGAAATAATGATAAAGAAAGTAACTATAACCAACTGAACAAGCATCTCAGACTGAAAAACTAAATGATACAAAACTCAAACAGGAATAATAAAATCTGATGCATAGATTAAATCAACTACAAACCTGAAAACTTAACTGGTAAAAAACTGATAATAATAATAAAATAAAACTAATACTAAAAACAGATATAATTGAAATGATAAAACGAATAAAAATGAAATGAACAAAAATGAGAAACTAAGAAACAGATAAAACTAAGGAAATAAAGAAGAACTAATAAAACTACTGAATCGGAGAGCGGAAGGAGCAAAATAATAGAGTAAGAAGAAGAAAAATGAAAAAAAAAATAAGAGAAACAGATTAAACCAAGGTACTGAATAAGTAATAAAATTATAAAATAAAAGGAGCTGAGGAAAAAAACAGATAAACTGAGGAATGAGTAACAAAAAAATTGAAAAAACTAAAGCTGATAGTACTGCTACGATGGTACTAGTAAAGTGTCCTGTGTGTGGTGAACCCTGCTAGCTACTGAACCTGTGTTGTCTTCATCTGCATGATGCATGGTGACTTCTCTGAGTTTGATCATCACGGTGGTGGCGTGGCACCCCGGCATGTCTGAGCGGCTGGTCGACTGGGACGAACTGATTGCCCGCTGTTTTCATCATGTTGTGTTACGAGGTGACCAGGGCAAGTGCCGGCCCCAATAGCATCAACCACTGCTGAGAAAACTCCCACGCCTCGTCTCGCTCCCGCGACGCGCTCCCCGCGTGCGTCATGGGAGACCAGATCCGCCGGCGGCCCTCTAGATCTTCTCGTCCCAGCCCCCTCCTCGCTGCCGCCGGACGGCGTCCGCCGGGCGAAGCCCGTGCGCGGCGCTGGCGGCGGCGGGGCTTCTTCTCTCCTTCCCCAGCACGGGATCTCAGCAGCAGGGGGTGGCTCCTCCATGTGGGGGACGCGGGATCGGCGGGGCTCCTGGTGGCAGGCACGCGTGGATCCGGTGGCTGGGAGACGGTGGTGCGGCCCAGCGACGGTGTTGTAGCTCGGCGCGATGGCGTCGGTGCTGCAGCCGGCTTGACTTGGCCTGATCGGCGGCGGTGGCTGGCGTGTCCCTGGTCATCGATGCGTGGCCCGGGGAACTCCGGCGGAGGTTGTGCCACCACGGCTGCGAGAGCAGCGTGGGGGCCGGCCGTGGCGGCGGGCGACGGCGGATCTTGGACCCCTGGCCCAGATCTAGTCTCCGGCAAAGAAGGCAGCGATCCGTTCACAGGAAGCTGGATGGAGTTCTTCGAACAGATCTGGGTGAAAACCTGCTCTTGGCTAGATGCCAAGGCCGACAATGGTGGCGCTCTTCGGTGTCGTTCCCTTCTAGAAGGCATCGTGGTGGAGAAGTTCCAGACCACTATCTACTACCTCCGGGGGAAACCCTAGATTAGTAGATCGGAAGACGACGGCGCGCTTGTGTCGTTTCCCCCTTGGGGGCGTCATTTTTGGAGGTGTACACGAGCTCGAGGGACCAGCGGACCGCATCTTTGGTTGAGCGGTGCTTCATCCTACACATTGATGGGGACGGATCTTGACGGTGTGGCGCAGTGCCGATTTGGTCTCCGATGTGTGGAGATGGACTCGCGCAGGTGGACGAAGTTGTCTGGCGTCGACGGCAGCTAGACTGGGCAAGGTAGATGCAACAGTACAGCACTAAAGATGGATTGGTGGCAGGTGGCTGCGGCGGCCTCATACCCGGCAGGCGTCCTGGTTGAGGAGTGCGCCGGACTGGTGGGTGCCCCATACCCGACAGGCGTCCTGGTTGGGACCTCAGGTCTTAAATGTTAGGCTTAGCTGCGAGGTCTTTTTGGTTTTAGCCCCAGACTATCAGCATCCCTACATCAACTGTATAAGAGTAGGGACAGATGTTGCCTAGACGGTGGCTTTAGTCTTACTGTTGTATGATTTTGTAAAGCTTTGTGTGAATAATTAATAAAGTAGCTGCATGCATCGTCCAGATGCAGAGGCCGGGGTCCTCCTCCTTTTCTAAAAAAAATATGGCATAATGGCTAGGCTAGTTCTATATTTAGTACAATACATGTGCATTGATCGAGTTAGTTTCCTTTCAGGCTCTGATCCCGCCATGGCGACCATCGGACACAAGGTGCAGTCAGAGAAACTAAAACAGATATAATGGAAGTCTGAAGACTAATAGATAACTAAACTGTCAAGACTAAAGAATGGAAATGTATTGACGAACGAATTGAAAAAAAAAACTCAGTTGCTGGAAGGGCAAGCTGATGTCATACGGAGGTCGGCTAGTTTTGATTAACTCAGCATTGACTAGCATGCCAATGTTTTTACTTTCGTTTTTCGAAATTCCGAAAGGGGTCCGAAAGCGACTTGATTTTTTTAGATCTCGTTTCTTTTGGCAGTCTGATGAGGCCAAGAGGAAATACCGTCTTGCGCGATGGGATATCCTTTGTCGACCTAAAGACCAAGGGGGCCTCGGTATTGAGAACTTGGAAATTAAGAATAAATGTCTTATGAGCAAATGGTTGTACAAGTTAGAGACAGAGCCGGAGGGCATGTGGTCTCAAATCCTGCGCAATAAGTATTTGCACTCGAAAACGCTAGCCCAGGTTACCATCAGACCGACTGATTCGCCGTTCTGGAAGGGACTTATGAGAACGAAGGATATTTTCTTTCGTAGGGTCAAATTCTTGGTTGGCAACGGGATGTCAACAAGATTTTGGGAGGATACGTGGTTAGAAGAGACGCCTCTGGCCTTACAATATCCCATCCTCTACAATATTGTGCAACGTAAGGAGGATTACGTAGGTATCGTCCTTCAAACTATTCCCTTGAACATCCAGTTCAGACGTACGTTAGTGGGCGAGAGATGGACAGCCTGGATGCACTTGGTTCGGGGATTAATTGAAGTTCGACTCTCCGACATGCCGGACTCAACACAATGGAAGTTAACTAAAAATGGGATATTTACGGTGAAATCTTTTTATACGGATCTGATTAATTCTGGCTCCGTGTCAAGGTCACTACATATATGGAAGGTTAAGGTTCCTTTGCGGATTAAAATTTTTATGTGGTTTGTTCACAAGCAAGTAATACTCACAAAGGACAACTTACTTAAGAGGCGATGGGTCGGCAATTCGCGGGGTTGTTTTTGTGTTCAGGAGGAGACAATACAACATTTATTCCTTTAATGCCCACTTGCCAAGTTACTTTGGAGAACGATTCATATAGCCTTTAATATCAATCCTCCAGTAGATATTGCGTCTTTGTTTGGGACGTGGTTAGCTGGGGTTGAACAGATCACGGCAGCTCGTATTCGGATTGGAATATGTGCGTTATTATGGGCTATATGGAACTGCAGAAATGATATGATTTTTAACAGACAACACAACTTAACTTTTTTGCAGGTTATCTTCAGAGCTACAGCTTGGATCCGTACGTGGTCCTTACTCACTCCTATGGACTCCAGGGAGGCTTTGGTTACTGGGCGCAACCAATGGGAGATGGTGGCTCGGGTTATATTCAACCGGTTCGGATGGCGTTCGCATAAGAGGATAGGAGTCTAGAGAGCTTATCCTTACTATTACCGTATCGGTTGTCTTTGTCCGCTTGTAATTTTCCGGTTTATGTACTTTGTTTTGCTCCGTTTGTGAGCTGTAAGACCTTTACGTTGATACTTTCTGGATTTTTAATAAGAGGGCCGCATGCATCATCATGATGCAGAGGCCAGGGGTATACCTCCATTTCCAAAAAAAACTGGAGACTGAAGAATGGTGCAAACTGAAGAGAATTAATTGATGGACTGAAAAGCCTCGGACAATAAGCTTAGTTAGTGAATAGAGAACTCTTATCTTAGACTAAGGAACTCAAATACAAAATAATAGATAAAGGTAATGTGATTGAATCTAATTGTTGTGTCACAAAGTTGCGATTGCATTTCGTAACCGTTTCCAGGAACATATCACACGCCATATCCTACAACAAGCAGTGTGTTGCATACAATAAGCTCGTAATTGTATTTTTTTCCTTTTTCCTCAGGTCTTATGTTTTCTAAGTTTCTTACTGTCCATATCAGTGTTCAGATTAGTTAGTACATATCAGTGCACATGAAACTACCATTATTTTGTTCATTGTCATTTAAGTTATGTTCAGTGGTATTTGCAAAAAAAAAAGTTATGTTCAGTGGGGAGAGATGCTATGATATTTCCTCATTTTATAGTTTTGCAGGTAGTGGGGAGGATGAACATGAGCACAGTGACACCTCCATCTTCACTACACTAAAGTGAGAGGAAGCTTGTTTTCTATACATTCCAAGGTAAGTTGGCATGCTCACTGCTTTTTGGGCATTTTTTACTTGATGGACTGTTCCGATTTGTCATATAAAACTCTTCACATTTTGTCATAATATTTTCTTGCATCTTTTGTTCATATAGCTTGGCTTGTCCCTCAGTCTTTTATATTTTCTTGTGGCGCTCCCAAAAGCTTGCTTTTGCTTAGATTTTCAGTTTAATCTTTAATTCATTGTACAGTTTGGTAATGGACAGACGACCATCTAGCATGCACAGGTGCTGGGGGTAGTTTGCACTAGGTTGTCAGACAAACATGAAGTAGCCAAGTTTCTCTTAGATTTACCAAAACATTCAGCAAATTTTTCTTCAGGCACCCAGGTTGGTGCTCAGGCTCGTAAGCATCAATCACCCCAAGCTGCTTGATCTGGATTTCACAATCCATCTTTCATCTTTACTCTCTTATTTGATTTTATTCTTTATATCTCTGTTCCCCCTAGGCGATCTGGTTCTTTTCTGTCCAGCGCTGTGCCACCGCGGGGGCGTGTGGTGCCTGCCCACCACCGTGCTTCCTTTGAGAAGAAGATCAGCCTTCGTAGACTTCATTTTTTTTTCACTTCTCTTACTGGTACGGGTAGCCCAGCCCAAAAGAAAAATGAAGTAAGCAGCGGGTTGGGTGAAGTGTGCCTCCAAAAAGGGCGCCCGACCTGTTAGCAAACTAGATGAATATCTGGCGCGTTGCTGCGGGACATCTAGTAGGCTTCAAATATGCTTAATGGTTTTGTCTCAACAATCATTAAATGGTTGTTTTATTTTTTACTAATGGGCCACTGATCTCTTTTTGATTGTTAAGTATTTTGAGAAGATTAGTCATACTTCCATATAGCATTTAACACTGGTTCTGGTATATACACGAATATTTAAGATGATTTGATAAAGATGAGTGTTTTTCAAAGGGAGATGTTGGTTAGGTGATTTCGTTTTGCAAGTTAAAGACTGATGTAACACAGAGGTGGAGTTTTCATTCAACAAATAGTGTAGAAGTGCAGATACAGCAAGCAAATGAAGTTAATTTTCAGCAACATGTCAACTCCTTAACATTGCTTCAGAAAGTGTTATTGCAAGCAGGCACTGACATAAGCCAAATGAAGCTACCAATTCTAGCTTGTAAGTTTTGAGTAAAAAAAAATATTATTATAGAACCATATTCCCATGACCTCATTAGTGGTCACAGATGATATTTTTAGAGTATAGTTCACGACGATCACTCCACCTGGGGCGGCAACCTATAGAGATTTATTTTAGTCTCTCCTTTATGATGAATAAAAAAATTTAAAATCAATCGATGCCTGAGGAAAGACAAATAAAATAAACTTCAACAGGACCAGGAAAATTCTTAGATTTGTCCACACCAATTAAACCGAGCTCCTCTGCAACTCATAATAACCAACTATGCTAGTGGATATATTGATCCCACTTTGGTTGAATGCTTGAGAAAATTTGACTGAGATACAAAGAGACCACTACTAATTAGATTGGAGCTGACAGAACTGACAAAACATGCTGGCGGTGGCACCAGCAAGATAGCGTTGCTCTTCGGCAATATGGAGTAAAAAGACGCGTGGGTAGGGCTTTTGCCAGAACCTTGATTGGGTTGCCTGCATGCGCCACCGTGCCAGTGGTAAAGAGCAGGAGCAGTAGGAAGATGCCACCTATGAATCCTGCGACTGTATCTATGCAAACAATAGGGAGTTTAAATGCATCCAAACGAAATGTGAAGGAAATTACCAACCTGCAAATTCTTTAGTGAGGTTGTGCACACCGTATGGAGTAATTAAGTTGAAGGCTAGTTGAACAATACAAATATGTAATCTGCAAGAAACATAATCAGAATGGACTAAAGAGTAAGCATTACAGATCCTGTAATTTTCTCAAACAAAAAAAAATTAGCTGTTGAAAGATGCGACATGCCAATAAAATTAGTTAAATAGAATAAGCAAGCAAACAACAAACTATAGACTTCAAATTTTGGCATCAGGTCACTGTAAGCCTACAAAGCAGAAAGTACATGTTCCGGTTTTGCAAGTTGATCTGCACTGCAGCACCTGAGTCCATGTCGTAGGAGCACCTCCACAGGATGGACCCGCCATAATTGTCAAGTGCCTTCCAGCGGCATAAACTGTGACATGAACATGTCTGTGTCCAAGACCCCGCCGTCCGCATCATCCAACGACGCCGGCAAGCCAAGATGTACGGTCCCTATCGTGCGGACGACAAAGCCCCCGGCTATTGTTGTGCATGCACAAAGTAGAGGAGCCCTCCTCCGGTGCTCCCCCTAACCTAATTTCCGAGGGGTATTTCTGTCCCCGCGAGTTTGTTTTTTTCCTGCCCCGCCGTAGCTCAGATCCAAGCCCTGTCTATCCCTGTACAACCCAGACCGTATACGTACAGTACCCTGGTCCAAAAAAAACATCACACGATCCCACGACCACGTAGGACCTGCCGGATCCAATCATTCACGCAGCTCCATCAATCTCGCGAGCATCCACGCAGCTCCATAATTCACGCAGTAGATCTCCAGCGGCAGCTATCTCATCGCCGGCGATCTCGTCGGACAGCGGGCGCGGCAACGTCGTGAATCTCCAGCGCTCACAGGTACCGCATCCCGCGTCCCCCCGCACCCCTCTAGTCCCGCTCGCGGTAACATCGAACGAACTGCCGCCGTCAGAGGTAGTGGTTAACCTAGCGAGGCGGGTAACCTACCTACCCGGCGGCGCATGCGATCGTGGATCTTGTTCCGGTAGTGCTGCTCCTCGTGATCTGGGTTTCTTCAGTGTAGGGTTCACGTAGCGTCGGTTGCCGTCGGCTGTGTCCACCACGACTATCATTATTTGATGTGGCGGCTAACCTAGGTATCCGGCGGCAAAGGTAACCACAGATCTAGCTAGGTTTTGTAGTGCTGCTCCTCGCGATTGAAAGTGATCACGACGGGTGCCGTGGCCATCTTCTTGACTTGGTTTGGCAGATCTGAACGGCCTCGGTTGGGGTTGTTTACATAACATCCGTGATCGTGTGCTATGTGTTGTATATTTCTTCATTGATAATGTTTTGACATGTGTTGATACATATTATTTGTTGTAGGAAATGACGGATGAGGAGTTAACTGATATGATGGTAGACATGGAGTTTGAGAACTGATGAAAGACTGGATAGAAGACTGGTCAGATGATGAAAATTCAGATTATGGAGATCGGTCAGAGAATGGGAACGAATGGGAAGATCTTAATGTGAGTGGCATTATCATGTTGTAATTTTTTGGTGGCATCCAACAACATTATATTTTTGTGTTGAAAATTTATAGATGGATGAGCATGATGATGGTCGGGAAAACAACTCGGAGCTCCCGAATGAAGATTACATTAGTGAGGTACGGAAGTGAAAAAATTTGTTGGCTTGCAAATTGATTTTTTTCTGGAATATTATATGATAAGTAATTATGTATTTGTGTTGTATTTTTTAGTTCATTTCTGAATGTCATAATGCGTACGACTATTAAGGTGAATCCGACGTGGAGACAGGCCTTAACGACGAATCATTAGATGCACCTAATTCTGGGGATTCGCAGTCGTCGGTCATCATGAGTGAGGTATGTGTGTAATCAATGTTCTATGGAAGTAATGTTAAACCATAGAAAACTGTTTTCATGGCTATGTTTTGATTGTGTAGGTGACAGAAGATGATGGGGCAAAGAATGTCCAAGATACTGCTAGTGCAGATGATAAGAGGGATATGTTCATGCAGATAATGGAAATGACTTTTATGTCTCACGATGCTGCGTATGATTTCTACAACAATTATGCTAGAGTTAATGGTTTCAGCATTAGAAAGAATAAGGTCAGGTATAGCAAAACCGAGTCACATCATATGCATTATAGGCGGTTTGTTTGTTCCAGACAAGGGAAACGTGACAGCAAGTTGCTAACCGAGGAAGGACACAGCCTTAGGCTCAGAGCCGAGACACACTGCTTTTGCGAAGCGCACCTGACCGTCAAGCTTGACCAAAGCGTGGGGTTTGGTATGTTGAAAGTTTTGAGGACAAGCATAGCCATATGTTGGCAGGACCGGACGAGGTACCTTTTCTTTGGTCCCACAGAAAAATCAAAGAGTACCGGAAGCATGAGATAATGTCCATTGGAGCTGCAGGGATTAGAATTCACGACATGATGGATTCCTTCATTAGCAAACATGTATGGTATGGCGGTGTTGGTTTTACCAGGCGTGAAATATATAACCTTTGCGCCAGGGAGAAGAGGAAGCTGCTTTCAAAAGGTGATGCTGCCACAGCCATAGGCATCATGGCCAGTAGGAAACAGAGGGATCCTAACTTCTTTTTCGAGTACAAGCTAGATAAGGAAGGACACTTGAATAGGATGTTCTGGTGCGACTCCCAATCTCGTCATGACTATGAGGACTTCGGTGACGTGCTTGTATTTTACAGCACGTACAAAATGAACCGCTATGGTATGCCATTCATACCTTTTGTTGGTCTTAACAATAACCGGAAGTGAAGGAAATATGCCCTAGAGGCATAAAGTTGTTATTTATATTTCCTTATATCATGATAAATGTTTATTATTCATGCTAGAATTGTATTAACCGGAAATTTAGTACATGTGTAAATACATAGACAAACAGAGTGTCACTAGTATGCCTCTACTTGACTAGCTCGTTAATCACAGATGGTTAAAGTTTCTGAGCCATAGACATGAGTTGTCATTTGATGAAACGGGATCACATCATTAGAGAATGATGTGATTGACTTGACCCATTCCGTTAGCTTAGCACTTGATCGTTTAGTTTGTTGCTATTGCTTTCTTTATGACTTATACATGTTCCTATGACTATGAGATTATGCAACTCCCGAATACCGGAGGAACACTTTGTGTGCTACCAAACGTCACAACGTAATTGGGTGATTATAAAGGTGCTCTACAGGTGTCTCCGATGGTGTTTGTTGAGTTGGCATAGATTGAGATTAGGATTTGTCACTCCGATTGTCGGAGAGGTATCTCTAGGCCCTCTGTAATGCACATCACTATAAGCCTTGGAAGCAATGTGACTAATGAGTTAGTTGCGGGATGATGCATTACGGAACGAGTAAAGAGACTTGCCGGTAACGAGATTGAACTAGGTATTGAGATACCGACGATCGAATCTCGGGCAAGTAACATACCGATGACAAAGGGAACAACGTATGTTGTTATGCGGTTTGACCGATAAAGATCTTCGTAGAATATGTGGGAGCCAATATGAGCATCCAGGTTCCGCTATTGGTTATTGACCGGAAACATGTCTCGGTCATGTCTACATAGTTCTCGAACCCGTAGGGTCCGCACGCTTAACGTTCGGTGACGATCAGTATTATGAGTTTATGTGTTTTGATGTACCGAAGATAGTTCGGAGTCCCGGATGTGATCACAGACATGACTAGGAGTCTCTAAATGGTCAAGACATAAAGATTGATATATTGGACGACTATATTCGGACACCGGAAGTGTTCCGGGGGTCATCAGATAATTATCGGAGTGCCGGGGGGTTATCGGAACCCCCGGGGGAACTAATGGGCCAACATGGGCCTTGTGGGAGAGAGAGAGGAGAGGGCCTAGGGCTGGCCGCGCGCCCCCCTTTGGGAGTCCGAATTGGACAAGGAGGGGGCGGCGCCCCCTCTTTCCTCCCTCTCTCCCTCTCCTTCCTTCCCCCTTCCTCCTTCCTAGTTGGACTAGGAAAGGGGAGTCCTACTCCCACTAGGAGGAGGACTCCCCCCTCTCCTTGGTACGCCCCAAGGCCGGCCAGCCTCCCCCTTGCTCCTTTATATACGGGGGTAGGGGGGCACCCTAGGACACACAAGTTGATTGTTTCCAGCCGTGTGCGGTGTCCCCATCCACCATAATCCACCTCAGTCATATCGTTGCAGTGCTTAGGCGAAGCCCTGCACCGGTAGCTTCATCACCACCGTCATCACGCCGTCGTGCTGACGAAGCTCTCCCTCGACACTCTGCTGGATCGTGAGTTCGTGGGACGTCACCGAGCCGAACGTGTGCAGATCGCGGAGGTGCCGTACTTTCGGTACTAGGATCGGTCGGATCTTGAAGACATATGACTACATCAACCGCGTTGTCATAACGCTTCCGCTTACGGTCTACGAGGGTACGTGGACAACACTCTCCCGCTCGTTGCTATGCATCACCATGATCTTGCATGTGCGTAGAATTTTTTTGAAATTACTGCGTTCCCCAACAATGGCATTCGAGTCAGGCTTATGCGTAGATGTTATATGCACGAGTAGAACACAAGTGAGTTGTGGGCGATACTAGTCATACTGCTTACCAGCATGTCATACTTTGATTCGGCGGTATTGTTGGATGAAGCGGCCCGGATCGACATTACGCGTACGCTTACGCGATACTGGTTCTACCGAAGTGCTTTGCACACAGGTGGCTGGCGGGTGTCAGTTTCTCCAACTTTAGTTGAATCGAGTGTGGCTTCACCCGGTCCTTGTTGAAGGTTAAAACAACACATACTTGACGAAATATCATTGTGGTTTTGATGCGTAGGTAAGAATGGTTCTTGCTCAGCCCGTAACAGCCACGTAAAACTTGCAACAACAAAGTAGAGGACGTCTAACTTGTTTTTGCAGGGCATGTTGTGATGTGATATGGTCAAGACATGATGCTAAATTTTATTGTATGAGATGATCATGTTTTGTAAAAGAGTTATCGGCAACTGGCAGGAGCCATATGGTTGTCGCTTTATTGTATGCAATGCAATCGCCCTATAATTGTTATTACTTTATCACTAAGCGGTAGCGATAGTCGTAGAAACAATAGTTGGCGAGACGACAACGATGCTACGATGGAGATCAAGGTGTCGCGCCGGTGACGATGGTGATCATGACAGTGCTTTGGAGATGGAGATCAAAGGCACAAGATGATGATGGCCATATCATATCACTTATATTGATTGCATGTGATGTTTATCTTTTATGCATCTTATTTTTGCTCTGATTGACGGTAGCATTATAAGATGATCTCTCACTAAATTTCAAGGTATAAGTGTTCTCCCTGATTATGCACCGTTGCGAAAATTCATCGTGCCGAGACACCACGTGATGATCGGGTGTGATAAGCTCTACGTTCACATACAACGGGTGCAAGCCAGTTTTGCACACGCAGAATACTCGGGTTAAACATGACGAGCCTAGCATATTCATATATGGCCTCGGAACACTGAGACCGAAAGGTCGAGCGTGAACCATATAGAGATATGATCAACATAGTGATGTTCACCACTGAAAACTACTCCATCTCACGTGATGATCGGACATGGTTTAGTTGATTTGGATCATGTGATCACTTAGATGATTAGAGGGTGATACGTCTCCAACGTATCTATAATT
Organism: Triticum aestivum; assembly: GCF_018294505.1. Taxonomy (NCBI): domain Eukaryota; kingdom Viridiplantae; phylum Streptophyta; class Magnoliopsida; order Poales; family Poaceae; genus Triticum; species Triticum aestivum. The sequence continues at coordinate 12,454,626 of NC_057805.1, forward strand.
TTTTATTGTTCCATGCTATATTATATTCTGTTTTAGATGTTTATTGGGCTTTATTATACACTTTTATATTATTTTTGGGACTAACCTATTAACCGGAGGCCCAGCCCAAATTGTTGTTTTTTTTGCCTATTTCAGTGTTTCGAAGGAAAAGGATATCAAACGGAGTCCAAACGGAATGAAACCTTCGGGAACGTGATTTTCGAAACAAACGTGATCCAGAGGACTTGGAGTCTACGTAAAGTAATCAACAAGGAAGGCACGAGGCAGGGGGCGCGCCTACCCCCCCAGGCGCGCCCTCCACCCTCGTGGGCCCCTCGTTGCTCCACCGACGTACTTCTTCCTCCTATATATACCCATGTACCCTGGAAACATCGTATACGGAGCCAAAACCCTATTTCCACCGCCGCAACCTTCTGTACCCGTGAGATCCCATCTTGGGGCCTTTTCCGGCGCTCCGCCGGAGGGGGCATTGATCACGGAGGGCTTCTACATCAACACCATAGCCTCTCCGATGATGTGTGAGTAGTTTACCTCAGACCTTCGGGTCCATAGTTATTAGCTAGATGGCTTCTTCTCTCTCTTTGGATCTCAATACAAAGTTCTCCTCGATCTTCTTGGAGATCTATTCGATGTAATCTTCTTTTGCGGTGCGTTTGTCGAGATCCGATGAATTGTTGGGTTTATGATCAAGTTTATCTATGAACAATATTTGAATCTCCTCTGAATTCTTTTATGTATGATTGGTTATCTTTGCAAGTCTCTTCGAATTATCAGTTTGGTTTGGCCTACTAGATTGATCTTTCTTGCAATGGGAGAAGTGCTTAGCTTTGGGTTCAATCTTGCGGTGCTTGATCCTAGTGACAGAAAGGGAAACGACACGTATTGTATTGTTGCCATCGAGGATAAAAAGATCGGGTTTATATCATATTGCATGAGTTTTTCCCTCTACATCATGTCATCTTACTTAAAGCATTACTCTGTTCTTATGAACTTAATACTCTAGATGCATGCTGGATAGCGGTCGATGTGTGGAGTAATAGTAGTAGATGCAGAATCGTTTCGGTCTACTTGTCACAGACGTGATGCCTATATACATGATCATACCTAGATATTCTCATAACTATGCTCAATTCTATCAATTGCTCGACAGTAATTCATTTACCCACCATAATACTTATGCTATTTTGAGAGAAGCCACTAGTGAAACCTATGGCCCTCGGGTCTATTTTCCATCATATTAATCTTCCAACACTTAGTTATTTATAGCACCGTTTATTTTTGCAATCTTTACTTTTACTCTTTACCATAAAAATACCAAAAATATTATCTTATCATATCTATCAGATCTCACTCTCGTAAGTGACCGTGAAGGGATTGACAACCCCTTTATCGCGTTGGTTGCGAGGTTCTTATTTGTTTGTGTAGGTGCGTGGGACTCACGCGTGGTCTCCTACTGGATTGATACCTTGGTTCTCAAAAACTAAGGGAAATACTTACGCTACTTTACTGCATCACCCTTTCCTCTTCAAGGGAAAACCAACGCAGTGCTCAAGAGGTAGCAAGAAGGATTTCTGGCGCCGTTGCCGGGGAGTCTACGCACAAGTCAAGACATACCAAGTACCTATCACAAACCCTTATCCCTCGCATTACATTATTTGCCATTTGCCTCTCGTTATCCTCTCCCCCACTTCACCCTTGCCGTTTTATTCGCCCTCTCTTTTTCGTTTGCCTCTTTTTCGCTTGCTTCTTGTTTGCTCGTGTGTTGGATTGCTTGCTTGTCACGATGGCTCAAGATAATACTAAATTGTGTGACTTTACCAATACCAACAACAATGATTTTCTTAGCACTCCGATTGCTCCTCTTACCGATGCTAAATCTTGTGAAATTAATGCTGCTTTGTTGAATCTTGTCATGAAAGATCAATTCGCCGGCCTTCCTAGTGAAGATGTCGCTACCCATCTAAATAGCTTCGTTGATTTGTGTGATATGCAAAAGAAGAAAGATGTGGACAATGATATTGTTAAATTAAAGCTATTTCCTTTTTTGCTTAGAGATCGTGCTAAAGCTTGGTTTTCATCTTTGCCTAAAAATAGTATTGATTCATGGAATAAGTGCAAAGATGCTTTTATCTCTAAGTATTTTTCCTCCCGCTAAAATCATCTCTCTTAGAAACGATATCATGAATTTTAAGCAACTTGATCATGAACATGTCGCACAAGCTTGGGAGAGGATGAAATTAATGATACGTAATTGCCCTACGCATGGTTTGAATCTTTGGATGATTATACAAAAATTTTATGCCGAATTGAATTTTGCTTCTAGAAATCTTTTAGATTCGGCTGCGGAAGGCACTTTTATGGAAATCACTTTAGGAGAAGCTACTAAACTCTTAGATAATATTATGGTTAATTATTCTCAATGGCACAACGAAAGATCTACTAATAAAAAAGTGCATGCGATAGAAGAAATTAATGTTTTGAGTGGAAAGATGGATGAACTTATGAAATTATTTGCTACTAAAAGTGTTTCTTCTGATCCTAATGATATGCCTTTGTCTACTTTGATTGAGAATAATAATGAATCTATGGATGTGAATTTTGTTGGTAGGAATAATTTTGGTAACAACGCGTATAGAGGAAACTTTAATCCTAGGCCGTTCCCTAGTAATTCCTCTAATAATTATGGTAATTCCTACAACAATTCTTATGGAAATTTTAATAAGTTGTCCTCTTAATTTGAGACTAGTGTTAAGGAGTTTATGAATTTGCAAAAGAATTGCAATGCTTTGCTTGAAGAAAAATTGCTTAAGGTTGATGAATTGGCTAGGAACGTAGATAGAATTTCTCTTGATGTTGATTCTTTGAAACTGAGATCTATTCCACCTAAGCATGATATCAATGAGTCTCTCAAAGCCATGAGAATTTCCATTGCTGAGTGCAAAGAAAGAACCGCTAGGATGCGTGCTAAGAAAGATTGCTTTATGAAAGCTTGTTCTTCTAATTTCTGTGAGAATAAAGATGAAGATCTAAAAGTTATTGAGGTGTCTCCTATTAAATCTTTGTTTTGAAATATGAATCTTGATAATGATGGGACTGGAGATGAGTTACCTTTACCTAGAAGGCGTCCCAAAAATTCGGAGTTATTAGATCTTGATACGAAATTTGGTAAATGTGGGATTGAAGAGATCAAAACTTTAGATATTAATGAACCCACTATTTTGGATTTCAAGGAATTTAATTATGATAATTGCTCTTTGGTAGATTGTATTTCCTTCTTGCAATCCGTGCTAAATTCTCCTCATGCTTATAGTCAAAATAAAGCTTTTACTAAACATATCGTTGATGCTTTGATGCAATCTTATGAAGAAAAACTTGAGTTGGAAGTTTCTATCCCTAGAAAACTTTATGATGAGTGGGGACCTACTATTAAAATTAAAATTAAATATCATGAATGCTATGCTTTGTGTGATTTGGGTGCTAGTGTTTCCACGATTCCAAAAACTTTGTGTGATTTGCTAGGATTCCGTGAATTTGATGATTGCTCTTTAAACTTGCACCTTGCGGATTCCACTATTAAGAAACCTATGGGAAGAATTAATGATGTTCTTATTGTTGCAAATAGGAACTATGTGCCCGTAGATTTTATTTTTCTTGATATAGATTGCAATCCTTCATGGCCTATTATTCTTGGTAGACCTTTCCTTAGAACGATCGGTGCAATCATTGATATGAAGGAAGGGAATATTAGATTCCAATTTCCATTAAAGAAAGGCATGGAACACTTTCCTAGAAAGAAAATAAAATTACCTTATGAATCTATTATGAGAGCCACTTATGGATTGCCTACCAAAGATGACAATACCTAGATCCATCCTTGTTTTTATGCCTAGCTAGGGGCGTTAAACGATAGCGCTTGTTGGGAGGCAGCCCAATTTTATCTAAGTTTTTTGCTTTTTGCTTCTGTTTAGGAATAAATATTTGATCTAGCCTCTGGTTAGATTTTTTTTATGTTTTAATTAGTGTTTGTGCCAAGTGAAACCTATAGGATCTTCTTGGATGATAGTTATTTGATCTTGCTGAAAATTCCAGAAACTTTCTGTTCATGAAAACAATTGTTAAAAATCACCAGAACGTGATAAAATACTGATTCCAATTGCAGTAGATCAATAAAAAAAATTCTAGGTCGTCCTATTTTGGTAGATTTTTTTGAGTTCCAGAAGTTTGCGTTAGTTACAGATTACTACAGACTGTTCTGTTTTTGACAGATTCTGTTTTTCGTGTGTTGTTTGCTTATTTTAATGAATCTATGGCTAGTAAAAGAGTTTATAAACCATAGATAAGTTGGAATACAGCAGGTTTAACACCAATATAAATAAAGAATGAGTTCACTACAGTACCTTGAAGTGGTGTTTTGTTTTCTTTCGCTAACGGAGCTCACGAGATTCTCTGTTAAGTTTTGTGTTGTGAAGTTTTCAAGTTTTGGGTAAGGATTTGATGGATTATGGAACAAGGAGTGGCAAGAGCCTAAGCTTGGGGATGCCCATGCCACCCCAAGATAATCTAAGGACACCAAAAAGCCAAAGCTTGGGGATGCCCCGGAAGGCATCCCCTCTTTCATCTTCGTCCATCGGTAACTTTACTTGGAGCTATATTTTTATTCACCACATGATATGTGTTTTGCTTGGAGCGTCTTGTATGATTTGAGTCTTTGCTTTTTAGTTTACCACAATCATCCTTGCTGGACACACCTTTTGAGAGAGACACACATGCTTCGGAATTTATTAGAATACTCTATGTGCTTCACTTATATCTTTTGAGCTATATAGATTTTGCTCTAGTGCTTCACTTATATCCTTTAGAGAACGGTGGTGGATTTGTTTTATAGAAACTATTGTTCTCTCATGCTTCACTTATATTATTTTGAGAGTCCTACAAAACAGCATGGTAATTTGCTTTAATTGTGAAATTAGTCCTAATATAATAGGTATTCAAGATTAGTAAAAACTTTCTTATGAGTGTGTTGAATACTATGAGAAGTTTGATGCTTGATAATTGTTTTGAGATATGGAGGTAGTGATATTAAAGTTGTGCTAGTTGAGTAATTGTGAATATGAGAAATACTTGTGTTGAAGTTTGCAAATCCCGTAGCATGCACGTATGGTAAACCTTATGTAACAAATTTGAAACATGAGGCGTTCTTTGATTGTCCTCCTTATGAGTGGCGGTCGGGGACGAGCGATGGTCTTTTCCTACCAATCTATCCCCCTAGGAGCATGCGCGTAGTGCCTGGTTTTTGATGACTTGTAGATTTTTGCAATAAGTATGTGAGTTCATTATGACTAATGTTGAGTCCATGGATTATACGCACTCTCAACCTTCCATCATTGCTAGCCTCTTCAGTACCTTGCATTGCCCTTTCTCACCTTGAGAGTTGGTGCAAACTTCGCCGGTGCATCCAAACCCCGTGATACGATACGCTCTATCACACATAAACCTCCTTATATCTTCCTCAGAACAGCCACCATACCTACCTATTATGGCATTTCCATAGCCATTCCGAGATATATTGCCATGCAACTTTCCACCGTTCCGTTTATCATGACACGTTCATTATTGATTGTCTTCCTTATGAGTGGCGGTCGGGGATGAGCGATGGTATTTTCCTACCAATCTATCCCCCTAGGAGCATGCGCGTAGTGCCTGGTTTTTGATGACTTGTAATTTTTTTGCAATAAGTATGTGAGTTCTTTATGACTAATGTTGAGTCCATGGATTATACACACTCAACCTTCCATCATTGCTAGCCTCTTCGGTACCGTGCATTGCCCTTTCTCACCTTGAGAGTTGGTGCAAACTTCGCCGGTGCATCCAAACCCCGTGATACGATACGCTCTATCACACATAAACCTCCTTATATCTTTCTCAAAACAGCCACCATACCTACCTATTATGGCATTTCCATAGCCATTCCGAGATATATTGCCATGCAACTTTCCACCGTTCCGTTTATCATGACACGTTCATTATTGTCATATTGCCTTGCATGATCATGTAGTCGACATCGTATTTGTGGCAAAGCCACCATGCATATTATTTCATACATGTCACTCTTGATTCATTGCTCATCCTGGTACACCGCCGGAGGCATTCATATAGAGTCATACTTTGTTCTAGTTTCGAGTTGTAATCATTGAGTTGTAAATAAATAGAAGTGTGATGATCATCATTAATAGAGCATTGTCCCAAAAAAAGAGAAAGGCCCAAAAAAAGGGGCAATGCTACTATCTTTTTCCATAGTTGTGCTTCAAAGTAGCACCATGATCTTCATGATAGATAGTCTCTTGTTTTGTCACTTTCATATACTAGTGGGAATATTTCGTTATAGAACTTGGCTTGTATATTCCAACAATGGGCTTCCTCAAATGCCCTAGGTCTTCGTGAGCAAGCAAGTTGGATGCACACCCACTTAGTTTCTTTTGTTGAGCTTTCATACATTTATAGCTCTAGTGCATCTGTCGCATGGCAATCCCTACTCCTCACATTAACATCAATTGATGGGCATCTCCATAGCCCGTTGATTAGCCGCGTTGATGTGAGACTTTCTCCTTTTTTTCTTCTTCACATAACCCCCATCATTATATTCTATTCCACCCATAGTGCTATATCCATGGCTCACGCTCATGTATTGCGTGAAAGTTGAAAAAGTTTGAGATTACTAAAGTATGAAACAATTGCTTGGCTTGTCATCGGGGTTGTGCATGATGAGAGCATTCTTGTGTGACGAAAATGGAGCATGACCAAACTATATGATTTTGTAGGGATGAACTCTCTTTGGCCATGTTATTTTGAGAAGACATAATTGCTTAGTTAGTATGCTTGAAGTATTATTACTTTTATGTCAATATTAAACTTTTATCTTGAATCTTCCGGATTTGAATATTCATACCACAATTAAGAGGGTTACATTGAGAATTATGCCAAGTAGCATTCCACATCAAAAATTCTGTTTTTATCATTTACCTACTCGAGGACGAGCAGGAATTAAGCTTGGGGATGCTTGATACGTCTCCAACGTATCTATAATTTTTTTATTGTTCCATGCTATATTATATTCTATTTTAGATGTTTATTGGGCTTTATTATACACTTTTATATTATTTTTGGGACTAACCTATTAACCGGAGGCCCAGCCCAAATTGCTGTTTTTTTGCCTATTTCAGTGTTTCAAAGGAAAAGGATATCAAACGGAGTCCAAACGGAATGAAACCTTCGGGAACGTGATTTTCGGAACAAACGTGATCCAGAGGACTTGGAGTCTAAGTAAAGTAATCAACGAGGAAGGCACGAGGCAGGAGGGCACGCCTACCCCCCCCAGGCGCGCCCTCCACCCTCGTGGGCCCCTCGTTGCTCCACCGACGTACTTCTTCCTCCTATATATACCCATGTACCCTGGAAACATCATATACGGAGCTAAAACCCTATTTCCACCGTCGCAACCTTCTGTACCCATGAGATCCCATCTTGGGGCCTTTTCCGGCGCTCCGCCGGAGGGGGCATTGATCACGGAGGGCTTCTACATCAACACCATAGCGTCTCCGATGATGTGTGAGTAGTTTATCTCAGATCTTCGAGTCCATAGTTATTAGCTAGATGGCTTCTTCTCTCTCTTTGGATCTCGATACAAAGTTCTCCTCAATCTTCTTGGAGATCTATTCGATGTAATCTTCTTTTGCGGTGTGTTTGTCGAGATCCGATGAATTGTGGGTTTATGATCAAGTTTATCTCTGAACAATATTTGAATCTCCTTTGAATTCTTTTATGTATGATTGGTTATCTTTGCAAGTCTCTTCGAATTATCAGTTTGGTTTGGCCTACTAGATTGATCTTTCTTGCAATGGGAGAAGTGCTTAGCTTTGGGTTCAATCTTGCGGTGCTCGATCCCAGTGACAGAAAGGGAAACGACACGTATTGTATTGTTGTCATCGAGGATAAAAAGACAGGGTTTATATCATATTGCATGAGTTTATCCCTCTACATCATGTCATCTTACTTAAAGCATTACTCTGTTCTTATGAACTTAATACTCTAGATGCATGCTGGATAGCGATCGATGTGTGGAGTAATAGTAGTAGATGCAGAATCGTTTTGGTCTACTTGTCACGGACGTGATGCCTATATACATGATCATACCTAGATATTCTCATAACTATGCTCAATTCTATCAATTGCTCGATAGTAATTCATTTACCCACCGTAATACTTATGCTATTTTGAGAGAAGCCACTAGTGAAACCTATGGCCCCCGGGTCTATTTTCCATCATATTAATCTTCCAACACTTAGTTATTTCTAGCACCGTTTATTTTTGCAATTTTTACTTTCACTCTTTACCATAAAAACACCAAAAATATTATCTTATCATATCTATCAGATCTCACTCTCGTAAGTGACCGTGAAGGGATTGACAACCCCTTTATTGCGTTGGTTGTGAGGTTCTTATTTGTTTGTGTAGGTGCGTGGGACTCACGCGTGGTCTCCTACTGGATTGATACCTTGGTTCTCAAAAACTGAGGGAAATACTTACGCTACTTTACTGCATCACCCTTTCCTCTTCAAGGGAAAACCAACGCAGTGCTCAAGAGGTAGGAGAGGGATGTCTATCTAAGTGGGAGTTCTTAAGTAATATGATTAATTGAACTTTAATTTATCATGAACTTAGTACCTGATAGTATTTTGCATGTCTATGTTGTTGTAGATCAATGGCCCGTGCTACTGTTCCTTTGAATTTTAATGCGTTCCTTGAGAAAGCTAAGTTGAAAGATGATGGTAGTAATTATACGGACTGGGTCCGTAACTTGAGGATTATCCTCATTGCTGCACAGAAGAATTACGTCCTGGAAGCACTGCTAGGTGCAAGACCCGCTGCAGGAGCAACGCTGGACGTTGTGAACGTCTGGCAGAGCAAAGCTGATGACTACTCGATAGTTTAGTGTGCCATGCTTTACGGCTTAGAACCGGGACTTCAACGACGTTTTGAACATCATGGAGCATATGAGATGTTCCAGGAGTTGAAGTTAATATTTCAAGCAAATGCCCGGATTGAGAGATATGAAGTCTCCAATAAGTTCTATAGCTGCAAGATGGAGGAGAATAGTTCTGTCAGTGAACATATACTCAAAATGTCTGGGTATAACAACCACTTGATTCAGCTGGGAGTTAATCTTCCTTATGATAGTGTCATTGACACAATTCTTCAATCACTACCACCAAGCTACAAGAGCTTCATGATGAACTATAATATGCAAGGGATGAACTAGACAATTCTCGAGCTCTTCGCGATGCTAAAGGCTGCGGAGGTAGAAATCAAGAAGGAGCATCAAGTGTTGATGGTCAACAAGACCACCAGTTTTAAGAAAAAGGGTAAAGGGAAGAAGGGGAACTTCAAGAAGAATGGCAAGCAAGTTGCTGCTCAAGTGAAGAAGCCCAAGTCTGGACCTAAGCCTGAGACTGAGTGCTTCTACTGCAAGGGACTGGTCACTGGAAGCGGAACTGCCCCAAGTACTTGGCGGATAAGAAGGATGGCAAGGTGAACAAAGGTATATGTGTACCTTACTAATTCTTGCAGTAGCACCTGGGTATTTGATACTAGTTCTGTTGCTAATATTTGCAACTCGAAACAGGGACTACGGATTAAGCAAAGATTGGCTAAGGACGAGGTGATGATGCGCGTGGGAAATGGTTCCAAAGTCGATGTGATTGCGGTCGACACGCTACCTCTACATTTACCTTCGGGATTAGTTTTAGACCTGAATAATTGTTATTTGGTGCCAGCGTTGAGCATGAACATTATATCTGGATCTTGTTTTGATGCGAGACAGTTATTCATTTAAATCAGAGAATAATGGTTGTTCTATTTATATGAGTAATATCTTTTATGGTCATGCACCCTTGAAGAGTGGTCTATTTTTGTTGAATCTCGATAGTACACTACAAGAAATATGTCAACTTATGACCTTCTCTTAGTGACCCCAGCTGAATTGGTCGTAAATTCACGGCCATTTCGCTTGGAAGGGCTCAAACCCTGAAATTGCTTACACCAAATGGTCACAAAGCAGACAAGAGGCGCCAATGACCTTATTTCTACCTGATTACGACCAATATAAATGGTCATGAGGTTGTGAACGTGGATGCATTGGTACTTATTGCTATGACAAGGCACCACCTTATCAGTTTTGCCTATATGTCATGTCCATGTGTCAATTTTTGCCCTAGGTTGTGAAGCAACCTATATTTCTGTCATTCCCAAAATTCCCAAAAAAATTGGGCATTCTTTACTGTCCAAATCATTGCCTCATGACAATATTGAACTCCATTTGAATGGTAAATCTTCCTCGGCAAATTTCCAAAGTTTTTGTTCAGCTCAAACTGTTGTGAAGGAAGTTCTGGCTAGGCATATCCTAATGAGCTAAATTTTTCCCACATCTTCTATATTCCAAAATCATAGCTCTCCACAAAAGTTGAGCCCCATCTAACAATACATGTGAGTGTGGCTTCAACATTCATATTTCTGTCCAGTGTGGTACGTTGCAAAGCAAGTGACACCTAGGCTCCTCCATTTGAGCTGCAAATTTCCCAAGATAGTGTCCTTAGTAGATGATCATCCTCGGCCAAAACTCAGGCCCATTGGCCATGTGCATTTCCCGTACCACTAATCAAACACTTGGGTGCTAATTCATGTTTGAGCTCGGTTCAGTCTCCTCGTGAGATTCTTCTATTGCCTTCTTCTTCCTGACACCTATCAGGGGAGTGCCCAACCCAGTAGACATGCCTAGGCCGCCCGGAACACGTGGCAACACCACGGTCACGCGGTGACCACGCGGCGGGCATGCGAGTCTACGCGCTTTGGAGTTGGGGCCCTGGGCCACCATCCAAACCTCAACGTATCGCCACCAAACCATGTATTTCTGATTAAATAGATACTTTTCTACCTAGAAATGATTTTTTGAAAAAATAAAGAGCAAATTATGAGGCAGCTGCAGTTCAAATTTGTCTGGCTTCCTAGTGAATCAGCAGAAATTTGTCTTTTTCACCAGAGATGGATAAAAACTTTTGGCACCCAAACATTTTGTCAATTGTGCATTAAACATGGCATAGTATTTTATAAAATTGATTTGGTCCAATTTTGCAACAAATATATGGTAGGTCCTTCACAAAAAAACTCATTTTGGGCACTCGAAAAATGGAAAATTGATTTTTCGTCCAAAGAAAATGAAAACTCCCTTAGGCAACATTGTTTGCCATTCCAATATGCACCCTTGTGCACAATATGAGATCATTTGAACAAACTATGCCATGAATGTGGCCATAAGATTGATCATTTGGCTTGAAAGCCATGAATCTTCAGAGATGATAGCTCATTTCTGAGAACACTTTTTTAAAAGAATTATCGTATTACAAGCTTGTTATTTTTCCTGGTAACTTGGTCACATATAATGACACAATGCGAAGGTTTTCCAATTTTTTGATTTTGTTTGAATTTTGTATGCCCGTTTCAAAATGCGGTCAAAACGGCGGGAATGACCGTTCCTAGCTAGTGGTTGAATCTTGGAATTTTTTTGCTGTTTCTCTAATTAAATAGATACTTATTTACCTAGAAATGATTTTTAGAAAAATAAATAGAAAACTATGAGGCAGCCGTAGTTGAAATTTGACCCGCTTCCAGCTGAAACGGCGGAAATTTGTCGTTTTCACCAGAGGTGGATCAAAACTTTTGACACCCAACCATTTGGTCAACTATGCATTAAATATGGCCTAGTGTTTTGGAAAAATGATTTGGTCCAATTTTGCAACAATTATTTGGTAGGTTCTTCACAAAAAAACTCATTTTGGGCACTCAAAAAATGGAAAATGAAATTTCCGTCCAAAGAAAATGAAAACTTCCTTAGACAACATTGTTTGCCATTTCAAGATGCACCATTGTAAACAATATTATAGCATTTAAACAAACTATGCATTCGAAAAATGGTAAGTATTTGGTAGGTTCTTCATAAAAAAACCTTTTTATGCACTCGAAAAATGGTAAATGAATTTTTTGTGAAAAGAAAATGAAATCTCTATTGGGCAACATTGTTTGTCATTACAAGATGCACACTTATGCAAAATATGAGATCATTTTGACAAACTACGCCCATTGTTATGTTTTAAAAAAATTCAGAGTGGTCGGACCAATGAGACGCGAGGAACCGCCTTCACGCGGATCACCAAATTTAGCGCAATCTGAGCCATCCATCGCGCACCCATCCAACGGTGGAGCTTCTCCCGAGAACAAAAACCCTAACCCACCCACCCACCCTTCCCTCGACCCCGCCGCCACCCCCACCCACTCTGTCCCCGTCCCCTCTCGATCCCCCAGATCCCATCTCCTCGCCTCCGCCCGACCCTCGCCGTCTCCACCTCCTCGCCCCATCTCCTCGTCCCCATCTCCTCGCCGTCTCCACCTCCTCGCCCCATCTCCTCGTCCCCATCTCCTCACCGTCTCCTTGTCCCCATCTTCCTGCAGAGAGACCGTGAGCTCGGCCGGCGGGATCCTCTTTGGTTTCTGGTGAGCTCTCCCCTCCCTCTCTGCTACTTCTCTTCTCATGGACCCGCAACATGCTCTGCTACTTTCCCCACTAGGATTTACCTCCACTTTACGAAATTCCTCTTACGGTTTGGTTAACCCTGCGATTTTCTGCAGATCGCGACTATGGGTACCTGCAGAGGCGTCGACCTGGCGCTCCTCGCGGCCGTGCTGCTGCAAACCCTCCTCCCAACGTCCGAGGGCCTGGTGCGGAACGCGCTCAAGAAGTGCCCATCAACCAGTACAGCCACGTCGCCACGCGCCTCTCCGGTGGCGAGGAGGCACAACAGGACCTCCTCCTCGGCGGCGGTGTAGCCGGCACCCTCTGCTCTAAGGAGGAGGGCGACATCGTGTCGCTCAAGAACTACATGAACGGATAGTACTTCAGGGAGATCGGCGTCGGCACGCCGCCCTAGAAGTTCACCTTCATCTCGGTGCGTCATCCTCCTCGGTGGTGCTGACGCCTTTTTTTGTTTTTAGGATTAAGAGGGTTTGGCTGTCTGTGAGACTGTGACGCAGGGGATTGATGTTTTTTTGGTGCTTTGTTGGTGCAGATTGCGTGCTACCTCCACTCACGCTACAAGGCGGGGGCGTCCAGCACCTGCAAGAAGAATGGTTGGCGTCTGGAAACTTCTCTCACCACCATGCTAGTGATTGTGCTTTACAGTAGTTGACATGCTCTATTCCTGTCTGTTTTGCTTGCTGTCAAAGATGGTGTGTATTGTACACACCCCTCTGTGATTTATGCACTTCACATGCATTTTCCCCATCACCCACAAACCATAACATGCTAGTTGTATGTGTTGCAGCAATTCTTGCACTTGATTTCAAATCGTTCTCTGCTCTGTGTGTGCACGTGTGTTAATGATCGATTGGCTGGTCAGATGATGCTACAACAACATATTCCTGAGATTCTCTTTGAGGAATACAAAATTGAGGTTTTTAAGACTGATGGCCAGCCTGTCCAATGTTTGTTTTCTTCTATACACTTGCTCCTTCCAGTAGGCATTGCAAGTGATGTGTTCAAGTGTAATCCTCTGGTCACATTTTTTAACCAGTACCATATGATTGTAGCATACTAGTAGTTTTAGTCATTTAACATCTTAATTTACCTAGAATGATGAAGTAGTTGCACTTGGTAGATGGGCTGAGAAAATGATGATTCATATGATTATTCTGAAACATTTGATGTTTCAAAATCGAGCTTTTGAACTATGCATAGATTTGTAACAGTGAGCATAGATGGTTATAGGTTGTTGTGATGATGAATATAAATATTAAGAAGTGCTCATGCATGGCAGTATACCAGATACCATTGTTTTCACTGTTTTATCAACATGCCTTTGCTGAATCTTCGGTTTATATGTGTAAACTATACATTGTCAGCTACTGAGTACTTTTTAGTTATTGAACGAACTCATACTGGTTAGTGTTGGCCATATGCAAGTAAACTATATACCCACAAGACTTAACTATTTCCTAAAGCTATAGTGATACATTATGTACTACACTGCTAATTCTTATCCGAGTTCGTTGTTTTATGTTCATGGTAACTAAATGTTGACATATTAGCTAATTGTGTACCTAAATATGACCCAGGTACAATGGATACAACAAGCTCATCCTCCTCAATCCCTAGCTACTGCACGATTGCCGAAGTGCAGTTCCTGGAGCATCTGGACCTCTTATTGTAGTAGCTGGTATGCTTGATGCGTGTATGTCCATCTCTTTACTATTTTTCTAGAACCATAAATCCTGATGCATCATTATCATGGTCTGGTTTGTTAGATCTATTTTGCTGGTGCTTAAAATTTGACATGCCTGGATTCTGAAACTTGTTCTTACACTTTTCATTTCTATGATCAATTTAGAGAGTTGCACATGTCAGTATATTATATACCAAAAAAATCCTAGCTAGTGAGAACATTTTAGTCACTCCATGAATGCATACTAATTAGTGTTAGTCATACTATTTATGTACATGGCATTTGTTGTCAATTCTTGACTATGAGTTATTGGATCCCTCATTGGCTACTGTTTGATGTTCTATACCTATTCTTATTCTTATATGTTCATTCTTATTTTTGCATAGGTGAAGTGCGAATCCATGTCCGAAGCTGTGAAGCATATCAGCAAAGGGTAGCATATTATGTGTTGTAATTGTATAGGCAGTAGTAGGCATATCTGGGTTGTAATATACTGTAACGATTGTAATAGATTGATGTAGTATTGTTTTGGACCAGTTTCATTTGCTCTCTAGTCTGTTCGAAACAATGATTGTGTATGTGATTTGAATACCCGTCAAATGGAAACCTGACAAGTGGGTCCAAGTTATAATGTGTGGGACCAATTTTGAGCTAAGCATGACAAGTGGGACCCGTTGCAAAATAAAATGGCTAAAAATAGAAAAGCAGTAAGGCCATATTGTTGGGCCAGGCCCACGTAGCTAGCGAAAATTAAGAGAAAAAATATATATTAAAAAGGCCGAATTGTTGGGCTAGGCCCATGTAGAAAACCGAATTGGACCGGGCTGATTCTTGTGCCACATCAGCTTGCCACGTTGGATGCCTACGTGGCCTGAGGAGGTTCCTAGTGACCAAAAATTTGGTCATGGAACCAACGACCTTTTACATATCACAAAGAAGGTCACTAATTTCAGTTTATGACTGCCAGCTTTTGACCTTCTGTTTTTGGTCACAAAAAGGTCGCAAATGAAAAACTATGACCTTTCAGCGGCCAATAGTGAGGGTCACAAGTTGACATATTTCTTGTAGTGGTAGTGATACACATATTCATAACATTGAAGCCAAAAGATGCAGAGTTGATAATGATAGTGCAACTTATTTGTGGCACTGCCTTTGGGTCATATTGGTGTAAAGCGCATGAAGAAACTCCATTCTGATGGACTTTTGGAATCACTTGATTATAAATCACTTGGTACTTGCGAACCATGCCTCATGGGCAAGATGACTAAAACTCTGTTCTCCGGAACAATGGAGCGAGCAACAGATTTATTGGAAATCATACATACTGATGTATGTGGCCCGATGAATATTGAGGATCGCGGTGGGTATCGTTATTTTCTCACCTTCACAGATGATTTGAGCAGATATGGGTATATCTACTTGATGAAACATAAGTCTGAAACATTTGAAAAGTTCAAAGAATTTCAGAGTGAAGTGGAAAATCATCGTAACAAGAAAATAAAGTTTCTACGATCTGATCGTGGAGGAGAATATTTGAGTTACGAGTTTGGTCTTCATTTCAAACAATGCGGAATAGTTTCGCAACTCACGCCACCCGGAACACCACAACGTAATGGTGTGTTCGAACGTCGTAATCGTACTTTACTAGATATGGTGCGATCTATGATGTCTCTTACTCATTTATCGCTATCGTTTTGGGGTTATGCTTTAGAGACACCTTATGAATTGTGGTTTGGCAAGAAACCAAAGTTGTCGTTTCTTAAAGTTTGGGGCTGCGATGCTTATGTGAAAAAGCTTCAACCTGATAAGCTCGAACCCAAATCAGAGAAATGTGTCTTCATAGGATACCCAAAGGAGACTGTTGGGTACACCTTCTATCACAGATCCGAAGGCAAGACATTCGTTGCTAAGAATGGATCCTTTCTAGAGAAGGAGTTTCTCTCGAAAGAAGTGAGTGGGAGGAAAGTAGAACTTGATGAGGTAACTATACCTGCTCCCTTAATGGAAAGTAGTTCATCACAGAAATCAGTTCCAGTGAATCCTACACCAGTAAGTGAGGAAGCTAATGATGATGATCATGAAACTTCTGATAAAGTTACTACCGAACCTCGTAGGTCAACCAGAGTAAGATCCGCACCAGAGTGGTATGATAATCCTGTTCTGGAAGGCATGTTACTTGACCATGACGAACCTACGAACTATGAGGAAGCGATGATGAGCCCAGATTCCGCAAAATGGCTTGAGGCCATGAAATCTGAGATGGGATCCATGTATGAGAACAAAGTGTGGACTTTGGTTGACTTGCCCGAGGATCGGCAAGCCATAGAGAATAAATGGATCTTCAAGAAGAAGACTGACGATGACGGTAATGTTACTGTCTACAAAGCTCAACTTGTTGCGAAAGGTTTTCGTCAAGTTCAAGGAGTTGACTACGATGAGACCTTCTCACCCGTAGCGATGCTTAAGTCAGTCTGAATCATGTTAGCAATTGCCGCATTTTATGATTATGAAATTTGGCAAATGGATGTCAAAACTGCATTCCTTAATGGATATCTTAAAGAAGAGTTGTATATGATGCAACCAGAAGGTTTTGTCGATCCAAAAGGTGCTAACAAAGTGTGCAAGCTCCAGCGATCCATTTATGGACTGGTGCAAGCCTCTCGGAGTTTGAATAAACGTTTTGATAGCGTGATCAAAGCATATGGTTTTATACAGACTTTTGGAGAAGCCTGTATTTACAAGAAAGTGAGTGGGAGCTCTGTAGCATTTCTAATATTATATGTGGATGACATATTATTGATTGGAAATGATATAGAATTTCTGGATAGCATAAAAGGATACTTGAACAAGAGTTTTTTAATGAAAGACCTCGGTGAAGCTGCTTATTTATTGGGCATTAAGATCTATAGAGATAGATCAAGATGCTTAATTGGACTTTCACAAAGCACATACCTTGATAAAGTTTTGAAGAAGTTCAAAATGGATTGCCTGTGTTACAAGGTGTGAAGTTGAGTCAGACTCAATGCCCGACCACTGCAGAAGATAGAGAGAAAATGAAAGATGTTCCCTATGCTTCAGCCATAGGCTCTATCATGTATGCAATGCTGTGTACCAGGCCTGATGTGTGCCTTGCTATTAGTTTAGCAGGGAGGTACCAAAGTAATCCAGGAGTGGATCACTGGACAACATTCAAGAACATCCTGAAAATACCTGAAAAAGACTAAGGATATGTTTCTCGTTTATGGAGGCGACAAAGAGCTCGTCGTAAATGGTTACGTCGATGCAAGCTTTGACACTGATCCGGATGACTCTAAGTCACAAACTGAATACGTATTTATATTGAACGGTGGAGCTGTAAGTTGGTGCAGTTCTATGCAAAGCGTCGTGGCGGGATCTACATGTGAAGTGAAGTACATAGCTTATTCGGAAGCAGCAAATGAAGGAGTCTGGATGAAGGAGTTCATATCCGATCTAGGTGTCATACCTAGTGCATCGGGTCCAATGAAAATCTTTTGTGACAATACTGGAGCCATTGCCTTGGCGAAGGAATCCATATTTCACAAGAGAACCAAGCACATCAAGAGACGCTTCAATTCCATCCATCATCAAGTGTCGGAAGGGGACATAGAGGTTTGCAAGATACATACGGATCTGAATATTGCAGACCCGTTGACTAAGCCTCTCTCACGAGAAAAACATGATCAGCACCAAGACTCCATGGGTGTTAGAATCATTACATTGTAATCTAGATTATTGACTATAGTGCAAGTGGGAGACTAAAGGAAATATGCCCTAGAGGCAATAATAAAGTTGTTATTTATATTTCCTTATATCATTATAAATGTTTATTATTCATGCTAGAATTGTATTAACCAAAAACTTAGTACATGTGTGAATACATAGACAAACAGAGTGTCACTAGTATGCCTCTACTTGACTAGCTCGTTAATCAAAGACGGTTAAAGTTTCCTAGCCATAGACATGAGTTGTCATTTGATGAAACGGGATCACATCATTAGAGAATGATGTGATTGACTTGACCCATTCCGTTAGCTTAGCACTTGATCGTTTAGTTTGTTGCTATTGCTTTCTTCATGACTTATACATGTTCCTATGACTATGAGATTATGCAACTCCCGAATACCGGAGGAACAATTTATGTGCTACCAAACATCACAACGTACCTGGGTGATTATAAAGGTGCTCTATAGGTGTCTCCGATGGTGTTTATTGAGTTGGCATAGATCGAGATTAGGATTTGTCACTCCGATTGTCGGAGAGGTATCTCTGGGCCCTCTCGGTAATGCACATCACTATAAGCCTTGGAAGCAATGTGACTAATGAGTTAGTTGCGGGATGATGCATTATGGAACAAGTAAAGAGACTTGTTGGTAACGAGATTGAACTAGGTATTGAGATACCAACGATCGAATCTCGGGCAAGTAACATACCGATGACAAAGGGAACAACGTATGTTGTTATGCGGTTTGACCGATAAGGATCTTCGTAGAATATGTGGGAGCCAATATGAGCATCCAGGTTCCGCTATTGGTTATTGACCGGAAACATGTCTCGGTCATGTCTACATAGTTCTCGAACCCGTAGGGTCCACACGCTTAACGTTCGGTGATGATCGGTATTATGAGTTTATGTGTTTTGATGTACCAAAGATAGTTCGGAGTCCCGGATGTGATCACGGACATGACGAGGAGTCTCGAAATGGTCGAGACATAAAGATTGATATATTGGACGACTATATTCGGACACAGGAAGTGTTCCGGGGGTCATCGGATAATTATCGGAGTGTCGGGGGTTTATCGGAACCCCCGGGGGAACTAATGGGCCAACATGGGCCTTGTGGGAGAGAGAGGAGAGGGCCTAGGGCTGGCCGCCCCCCCTTTGGGAGTCCGAATTGGACAAGGAGGGGGGCGGCGCCCCCTCTTTCCTCCCTCTCTCCCTCTCCTTCCTACCCCCTTCCTCCTTCCTAGTTGGACTAGGAAAGGGGAGTCCTACTCCCACTAGGAGGAGGACTCCCCCCTCTCCTTGGCGCGCCCAGGCCGGCCGGCCTCCCCCCTTGCTCCTTTATATACGGGGAAAGGGGGGCACCCTAGGACACACAAGTTGATTGTTTCTAGCCGTGTGCGGTGCCCCCATCCACCATAATCCACCTCGGTCATATCGTTGCAGTGCTTAGACGAAGCCCTGCGCCGGTAGCTTCATCATCACCGTCATCACGCCGTCGTGCTGACGAAGCTCTCCCTCGACACTCTGCTGGATCGTGAGTTCGTGGGACGTCACCGAGCCGAACGTGTGCAGATCGCGGAGGTGTCGTACTTTCGGCACTAGGATCGGTCGGATTGTGAAGACGTACGACTACATCAACCGCGTTGTCATAACGCTTCCGCTTAAGGTCTACGAGGGTACGTGGACAACACTCTCCCGCTCGTTGCTATGCATCACCATGATCTTGCGTGTGCGTAGGAAAATTTTGAAATTACTGCGTTCCCCAACAGGAAGACCACTGTTTTTGGTTGTGCCATAGTTTTGGACGAGACCGAACAGACATACGTGTGGCTGCTGTAGACTTTTTTGAGGTCCATGTGTCAAAAGATGCCGAAGAGTGTAATCACAGATGCCGACGCTGCAATGATCAAGGCAATTCGTGAAGTCTTGCCAGACGTGTGGCACCGTATATGTACGTGGCATATAGAAAAAGAAATGAAGATTCACCTCAGTCACAAGTCCTTGAAGGAGTTCCGAACTCTTCTGTACTACAACACGTCCACGGCCACGTTTGAGGAGAGATGGCACGCGTTTTCCAAAAGATGGCAGTCGGAAAAAACCGTAACATGGTTGAGACGGATGTATAAGAAGAGGAGACTGTGGGCCGCGGCTTATCTGACAGAGGGGTTTTGGCTTGGCATGAAAAGCAACCAGCGGAGTGAAAGCCTGAACTCATGCCTTCACCTCCACCTAGACGGTGAAATGACCCTGGTGGATATGATTTTGCATTATGAGAACGCCGTTGTACGTATCCGTGAAAACGAGGCGCAAGATGACTGCACGACCTCACAGAGTTTACCGGTGCCAGTTACTAGCTCGAGGGAACTTGAGATATCTGCTTCTCACGTCTTCACTCCAGCAAACTTCTATATGTTGCAAGATGATCTTAGAAAAATTGACGGCATGGAGATTGTAGAAATTAAGCTGGGAGACGGATCACAGCAATACATCGTGGCCTGGAAGAGTAACCGGAAGAGCCGTTTTTGGGTGGAGTATACACCAGTAAATTCCGCATAACCTATAAGGTGCAGCTGTAGAAGAATGATTCGAAAGGATCTACCTTGCAAGCACATATTCCATGTACTGAAGTACTTGAACATATCTGAAATACCAAAGTGTTTAGTTCTTGTTCGGTTCACGAAACAAGCAAGGTTGGGACTGCCCGCGAGGCGCACAAGCGATCTGTTGGGATTTGGTTGGACTGGGGCAGGGGAAAGAATGAAATATAGCCAGGTCAGTGTGTTAGCGTCAGAAGCTATGCATGCGGCATGCAAACACCCAGCTTTGTGGGATCAGTTACATGATAGTTTGAAGGCTGTGATAGCTAAGAGTCATGAGTATGATCTGCTACAGGAAAATTTGAGCAAGAAAACAAATGACTTTAGTAAGTGTGCAGTTGAATATGTAGACGATGGTGAAGGCAACATGGTTGCAGTTAAAGATCCTATGAAAGTGTCAAGCAAAGGTGCAACAAAGGTAGATGAGAACCGCCCTGTCTCGAAAAATGGTAGACCAATCTCTTTTGATGAGTTGAAAACCCGGTGCGGCGCTTGCAAATTGCTAGGACACACTAGACGTAGCAAGAAATGCAAACTAAATCAAAAGTAAGTGTTTGTATGCATTGCAGATTATTAAAAAATTTATCATTCATTAACTTATCTTGTCTTTTATCATGTGCAGAAATGTGGAGAAGGAAGAAGAGTAGAACACTTGCTTCAATTTTTTACGGATGAATCGAGTGAACTAGACAGTATATCCTTCACATTATGGCATCAAATTTAGTTCGACGTTTAACGTCGAGTGTTTGGTTCCTATATATTGTAGCAACTCGATCGACACTTTTTTTAGTGGGAGTGTCAACCTTTTACATCTCTAAATAAGCAACAAAATCCGACCTAAATAAATTAGTTATACATGGTTGGGAACAATAGCTTGAAATGCCACTGTGTTATGACCGGGGCGGGAGGTAGAAAGAATATTGTACATTTCCCCTCCCCACGTCCTAACTGCCATTAGATAAGTAACTTACCACTCCCCACCACACATTCACCCACCTCCCACACGCGCCGGTTTGAACTCCCCTCTTATCCCCACCTACAATAGATCGAGAAAACCCTCGCCGACAACCGCCTCCATGGAGAGAAGCCTCGGCTGGCAGAGAGCGATGATGGAGCTCGCCGGCGATGACGAGGGGTAGCGCGCGTAGTTGACGGAGGTGTGCGGCTGGTTCCCCAGCACGGAGATGTTGGTCAACCACGCGCATGGCCTCGTCAAAGTCCTCACCGACGCCGAGAAGAAGCGCGCCTTCCCCTACTGCCGCGACGTCCCGCCGGCTCTCCTCCTCGTCTGGGCAATACGAGAGGCCACGCTGAGTGACTCCCCTGTTCAGCGTGCAAGGTGGTGGATGTACCGCTCCACCACCATGACGTTGCGGCCAGATCCAGCACGCGTCGCGTCGAGGGCGGAGCGCGTCGACGTCGAGCTCGCTCTCCCTGCGCCCATCAGCCCGGACTACCAGGTCCGCCACGTGCCGAAGCCAGTCCTGCCGTTGGGCTTTGACGTCGTGGAGGACGACGTGGACGAGGTACTGGTCATCCCTGATGACCATGAGGAGGGCGAGGAGGACGCCGTGCAGATGGTAGCGCCGGTCGCCGTCGAGGGTGGCAAGACAATGCCCATCGACCTCGAGCTCCTTCCCCTCCTCCCTGACATAATGAAGGTGGAAGAAGAGGAGGTGGCTCAGGATCAGGTGGCTCAGGATCAGGTGGCGCAGCTGTCGAAGAGGACGGCGGTCAAGAAGAAGGCTTCTCCGTGTGTGGTGCGCCGCTCACGCCGCCTCAAATTTCTGAAGAAGTGAAGATGGGCACAATTGCTGAAGGAGGAGGAAGCTGCTGGTTATCTTAAGTTAGGTATGTTGTTATATGTTTCAGCATATAAGTTAACAATATTTTGGGTTTGATGTTGGTTAGGTATGCTTTTATATGTAAGCATATAAGTTATGCAATCGGTACGGTTTGGTCGGGTTCTCATTCCTTTTAATTTCAGCTTCATATTCTGTAATCTTAGTCTCCAGTTTCTTGTTCTTCATGGCAAGATACTTAATGACTGACTTTGCTTTGCTATCCCACTCCCCATCAACCCATTCAACATAATCAGAAGTGATACCATCCTAAATAAATCATGAGCAATTCAAGTCAATTTATAACTGAACTTGTCACTGCAAGCGGTAAACACTAAACTTTTTTGCAGCTTGACCGCAATAGCAGTACTAGTCTGAAGATCATGCTCAGTAGACTAACCTCAAACCCACATCCCAAGAATGCGCTGCCAAACTTGTCTGCATCTATGCAGACACGGCCACCAGGAGTTTCCTGATGATCAGATAGATGGAGCTTGTCAGGGCCACAGGTCATGAATTGTGGGCGATAATGCTGGGATGTAAAGAACAACAGTAAATAACTTACCTTTTTGCCACCAAAGTGTAGCACTGAAGAAACCCTAGCCGTGGGTTCTCCCGACCCACCGCCGCCCAGGAAACCCCCGTCCCTTGTTCCACTCGATCCACCGCCGCTGCCTCCTGTGCCACTGAATCCGCCCCACCTGCTTCCAGGACCCAGGGTTCGACCTAACTTGCGGTCGCCACCGCTCTTCTCGCTGCAGCCGCCGCCGCCGCCCGATGCCCAACTCGCTGTCATGCTTTCGCCGTCGAGATTTGGAGGGGCAAATGGAGAGAGAGGGCTAGGGATTTGGAAAGGGAAACGAGAAAAGGGGAAAGATCGATGTGAACCTGGCAAAAGCATGACCTTCATGATAGAGAGTCTCCTATGTTGCTATCCTTTTTCCACACTTGTGCTTCAAAGTAGCACCATGATCTTCATGATGGAGAGTCTCCTATGTTGTCACTTTCATATACTAGTGGGAATTTTCATTATAGAACTTGGCTTGTATATTCCAATGATGGGCTTCCTCAAAGTGCCCTAGGTCTTCGTGAGCAAGTAAGTTGGATGCACACCTACTTAGTTTTTTTGAGCTTTCATACACTTATAGCTCTAGTGCATCCATTGCATGGCAATACCTACTCACTCACATTGATATCTATTGATGGGCATCTCCATAGCCCATTGATATGCCTAGTTGATGTGAGACTATCTTCTCCTTTTTTGTCTTCTCCACAACCACCATTCTATTCCACCTATAGTGCTATGTCCATGGCTCACGCTCATGTACTGCGTGAAGATTAAAAAAGTTTAAAAATACTAAAGTATGAAACAATTGCTTGGCTGAAACTGGGGTTGTGCATGATTTAAATATTTTGTGTGATGAAGATAGAGCATAGCCAGAATATATGATTTTGTAGGGATAGCTTTCTTTGGCCATGTTATTTTGAGAAGACATGATTACTTTGTTAGTATACTTGAAGTATTATTATTTTTACTAGTACAAATGCCCGTGCGTTGCAACGGGCGATAAATTTAATAGTACTTGGTCCTTTTCAACACTTATTATATTCAATTTTGACTAACTTTAGCGAACATGTGTCCTCGAGTATCACTTCTCAGTAAATGTCTCCCTAACATCGTTCGTTAGGATGTTTTTCAGCTCTGCGCTTTCATCCGACGACGATAAGTAGCTGGGAGAATTCCGGAAATTCATTTTGGCTCTAGTTAGCACATGCTCTTGCGTGCCAAAAATAAAATTTGCAAATATTAAAAAATATGAAAAAAAGATATGTTCATTGTCACACCGAAATGGTACATGCAAACTTACAGGGGAAAAACTTAACCATGTTGACTTGTGGGAAAAAAAGTCGAACACCAAATGTCACACTTATTTTTTTTTTCCACCGATGAAGCACTATTATCCCATATGGCATGAAAATTGTCAAGCACGCTTGCTACACTAATATGAACATGCAGTAAAAATTTAGAATGATTTTCCTGTTCATTACAGAGAATATGCTCCCAGAGCCAAATATCCGCGTCCGGGGAATTACTTCTTTTTGGAAAAAGAAGAAAAAAATGGCTCGATGCGATACATACATTTGCTAGGCCCACTTTGCTCTGCCCGGTATGTTTCAATAGTGAGTGGAGAAAATGAAAAGGCCGAGCTGAATCCATCTGGCCATTCCAGCCCACGAGCACTTCCTCTTGCACTACCCTCCTCACTTCCACAGCAGCGGACACAGCAGACTTGTCTCAAAAAACAAACAGACACAGCAGACTCGCCTAGGCTATCACGCCGCCGCCGCCGCCGCCGTCCGACGCCTGGGCTCGCCGCCGCTGGGGTGTGGTGCTGCAGCCTTCGTTTCTCGATGGAGAATAGCGTCGGCTTCCTCCATCCAGATCTTTGCATAACTCGTCCTCCTGGCCGACCTCGCATGTGCGCCGCCACCTTGCTGCCATCCCGGCGAGCGTCCCGACAGCCGCCGCTTGCCTCTTCATTCTCCGCCCCGCCTGGCTGCCCTCTGCTTCCGTGACGTCGCCTCCAATATTGCAAAGGTAATGCGTGCCATTTCCCTTATTCTCTCTTTTCTTCCTCATTTTGATTGCAATGGGGATTAATTAATTATATATTTGATCTGGTTTAGCGTTTTAGAACCTCTCCGGATCTCCCAATCTCCTTCAATCCCACCCCGTCACCTTATGCTCCAATCTTGGTTATTTGTGGCAGTAGTAGCATAGTTAGCAGATTCAGATTTGCTTTGGTAGCTAGCTTTTGACACTTTTTGATTAGTTACTAAATAATGTGTATGGCACAATTGATAGCACGTAGTCACCATGAGAAATCTCTCTATTGTCCGCTAGTACACTGCTTACATATTCAAGCATCTTAATCCTGACGAAACAGACCATCCCAATTTCTTCAAAAATATGCAACGCTACACTATTAATATGTACACCAGTAGTTCTGAAACTGATATGTATTTTCTTACAATGTGTCAGATATTTTTCAGGTTTCTTGGACTTAGATAAAGCGATGTTTAGAAAAATCAGTGCAACAACATCAGCTCCAAGGCGAGAAATATGTCTCTATTTTGACTGGTAAGTCTCAATTTCACCTTAGCTACTCATCGTTGGTAAATTTGCATACATAGATTGTACAACCATAATAGAGATCATCAAAGTGATCAAATATTTAAATAAAAATTAATGAGTTATTGGCCATATTATATAAATAAATATCCATGAATGAGTTAGTGGTTCAGAACATGAAGACATCCTCCTTCAAGACGATCAAGTAGTCCTGAATTCTAACTCCGAAGTTGACAGCTTGATTGTTCTGAAGAATACAAGAAGTAATTTTAAGGTTAGAAAATTAGAGATTCAATGTGTAATATAAATTATTAAGTTGGTCATGAATGAACGTACTAAGTTGAAACTGAATTTATAAACACAAAATTGAAATATTGCATTACCTATTTGGTCAAGACTTCTGTGTAAACAATATTCTTTGTGTATGTATCGCTTGTACTGATCTTATTCTTCCTTTTCTTCTTCTCCTTTGTGCACGTGTCACCTTTATTTTTTTTATTGTTTGTCTCCTTGTTCACATCGTGTGTACCTGTTAGTACCTTTATGTTAGATGTCGCGGTTGCTCTAGAAAGCGCGACATATAGTTGACCATGTGAGAAAACAGGTTCAGGCAGGTAGACACTGGCCTTGTGATTTGTTTATTGTCATTGCAAAACTGAGTCTGACTGGAAACTGTTTTCTCTTAAAACTGAACGGGAACATGTCGTCGTCAGATGGGCATAATGGTATCCGAGGCAAGAAAACTCGCATTCCAGAGTGCTGCCCTACCACAATCTTTGCATCAATTGCATTTTTCTGAAATCCACGTAGGACCAGTCTGGTGCCGTTGCAGAGCCCATTAGTAGGGTCGATGTTCCTGAGTAGTATGATTGGACAATTTTTTTTGAGCTTCAGCATATGTGGAGGCAGTCCATTTGGGGTTAGGGTGTTTAGGAATTCTGGTGGATAGTAGTTATGTGGGTCATCTTCTACTGAATCGAAGCTGTGGTACACCATCTCCTCCCCTTGGAAGCGATCAATCATTTTTAGGTTGATCTTGTCTACGCAGTCATTCCTTGTGGATAAAATTGCTCTTGAGGTGATGTACTCTGGATCTTTTAGGTAAGCATTCCCCGTTTGGTAGATACTGTCAATAAGTCTACCCAAGGCGGTATCATCCGTCTTATTTGGCACACATATACTTGTAGGTAGAAGTATTTCACCATCATCATTTGTCTCCTCGGTTCCATTTCCAATGCGTAGTAGGTATTCTGCGAACCATGGGTCGTTTTGAGCCCTCATGTTGCGCACAAGCTTCAATTGACGCATGCAATTCCAGAGCTCCGACCCGCGTAGTGATGCATCTACTATCTGGGCTCTTGTTCCCTTTCGGACAACAGGTAGCACTTGTCTAAAATCTCCCCCAAATACGATCGTTTTTCCACCAAATGGAAGATCTGGTCTATTCATTATGTCCCGCATGCTTTTGTCTAGCGCCTCCACTGTCTGTCTCTTTGTCATAGATGCTTCATCCCAGATTATTAGTGATGCTGCTTGGAGTAGCTTTGCTGTCCCACTCTATTTTGTGAAGCTACAAATAGCTCCATCATCTATTTTTAGTGGAATCTTAAACCTCGAGTGTGCGGTCCTCCCTCCAGGCATTATGGAAGCAGCAACACCGGAAGTGGCCGTCGCCACGGCAATCTTGCCTTGTCCATGTATTGTGGCCAAGAGCGCCCTATAAAGAAAAGTTTTTCCTGTGCCTCCTGGCCCATCGACAAAGAATATACCTCCGCTTTGGCGGTCAACCGTGGCTAGGATTTCGTCGTAGGCCTTCCTCTGCTCGATGTTTAGGTTTTTATGCAACGATACGTCCTCACGGTCCACCTCGATGGAGGTCTCCTCAACGATCTCCCTAGGTATGTCGCCAGTTGTCTCATGTCGTTTGTCGATCTTTGGAAGAGGAAACGATTATATGTCTTTTCCCATTGAGTGCCACATGTCCCTGATATTTCTCAGCACCATCTGTTCGACTGTGTGCTTGCATTTGCAGTTTCTGCTGTAGTCTTCTGACATTGCGTCAAGGTGTTTGTTCCATAGGCCACGTACATCGCTGGGTTCACAGAAAACCAAGATTGTCGCGAATAGCCTTCGTAGTGATGATGGCATTCGAAACAACTCTGCTTCTGTCATGCAGTCATCTAGTGTGTTGTCTGCCTCAATGAGCCCCCGTTTTTCTGCAGCTTCACGGAAGGTTGGCATTACTTGTCCATGGACTGTTCGTAGGTCTTCGTAGCTGGTGGCGCCTGTCACGTGGTTTAGGAGTACTCGAAGATAATATCGTTCTCCTTCAGCCGGGTGTGCCGAGACCATCCTGCCAACCTGGAACACAGCGGCTCGTTTCCTCTCTTGCCAAAACTTCCCTTGTCTTTGCCAAGTATAATATTCCTGAAAGCCTCTGTATAGTATGCCTCGTGCTTTCTCATGTAAGCTGTTTGCTTCAAAGTACGCGGTCAACATTGATCTTTCTGTGCCATCATGGTCGATAATATTCTTTATTTTTTCCATGCCATGGTATGAAACTGTAACACCCACGATGCGGCTATATCTCCCACGTGTCGATGCACGACTTAGAGGCATAACCGCATTGTGGTTTTGTCGCAAGAAGGGTCATCTTCACACAATCCCATGTAATGAACAAGAATGGGATAAAGAGTTGGCTTACAATCGCCACTTCAAACAATACATAAATATAATACATACATCATCCGAAATCCACACATAGACCGACTACGGTCAAATCCAAAATAAGAGAAGACAACCCAACTGCTAGATCCCCGATCGTCCCAACTGGGCTCCACTACTGATCAACATGAAAAGAAACAACACAACGAACAAGAACTTCATCGAGCTCCCACTTGAGCTTAGTTGCGTCACCTGCACTGGCATCGTCGGCACCTGCAACTGTTTTGGTAGAATCTGTGAGTCACGAGGACTCAGCAATCTCACACCCACGAGATCAAGACTATTTAAGCTTATAGGAAAGGGTGGGGTAATGAGGTGGAGCTGCAGCAAGCACTAAGCATATAAGGTGGCTAACATACGCAAATGAGAGCGAGAAGAGAAGCAACGGAACGGTCGTGAGGCTAGCAATGATCAAGAAGTGATCCTGAACTCCTACTTACGTCAAACATAACCCAGAAACCGTGTTCACTTCCCGGACTCTGCCGAAAAGAGACCATCACAGCTGCACACGCGGTTGATGTATTTTAATTAAGTCAGGTGTTAAGTTCTCTACAACCGGATATTAACAAAATCTCATCTGCCACATAACCGCGGGCACGGCTTTCGAAAGATAATACCCTGCAGGGGTGTCCCAACTTAGCCCATTATAAGCTCTCACGGTCAAGAAGGATAAACCTTCTCCCAGGAAGACTCGATCAGTCTCGGAATCCCGGTTTACAAGACATTTCGACCATGGTAAAACAAGACCAGCAAAGCCGCCCGATGTGCCGACAAATCCCGATAGGAGCTGCACATATCTCGTTCTCAGGACACACCGGATGAGCAAGACATCGGGTTGGCATAGACCCTGGTTGCCCAGGGGGCGCCGGACATCGCTCGGTTTGGACCAGCACTCGAAGGAGCACTGGCCGGGGGGGGGGGTAAATAAAGATGACCCTTGAGTCTGCAGAACCCAAGGGAAAAAGGCTTAGGTAGGCAAATGGTAAAACCAAGGTTGGGCCTTGCTGGAGGAGTTTTATTCAAGGCGAACTGTCAAGGGGGTCCCATAAATCACCCAACCGCGTAAGGAACGCAAAATCAAGGAACATAACACCGGTATGACGGAAACTAGGGCGGCAAGAGTGGAACAAAACACCAGGCATAAGGCCGAGCCTTCCACCCTTTACCAGGTATATAGATGCATTAATTAAATAAGAGATATTGTGGTATCCCAACATATCCATGTTCCAACATGGAACAAACTTCATCTTCACCTGCAACTAACAACGCTATAAGAGGGGCTGAGCAAAAGCGGTAACATAGCCAAACAACGGTTTGCTAGGAAGGGTGACAAAGGTTAGAGGTTCATGGCAATTTGGGAGGCTTGATAAGCAAGTGGTAGGTAGCGCGACATAGCAATAGAGCGAACAACTAGCAAGCAAAGATAGAAGTGATTTCGAGGGTATGGTCATCTTGCCTGCACGGTTCTCAGAGTTGTCGAAAGCTTGATCCTCGTAAGCGTACTCAACAGGTTCCTCGTACATTAACTCGTCTCCCGGCTCTACCCAAAACAAGAACACAAGCGATGGAACCACAATCAATCGCGGGAAATGCACAAGCAACATGATGCACTACATGAATGATATGCGAGATGTGGTATGCGATGCATATGCGAGCTCTGGAAGAAAAATGATGAACAAGGCAGCAACTTGGCAAACCAAGCATGCCACTGGAGAGATGAGATGATTTCGGTCGAAATCGATATAAAGATCACCAGAAACGGGTGCACGGTTTGCAAATGGCAAGCAAAACAAGAATGACACGAATCTGCGATTAACAGCATAATAGCACTTAGAATGCAACAAGCAACTATGCTACAGCACTCCAACATAGCAACAAAGCATATGGCAGTAATCTACAGGAGATGCTTGACAAAAGATGAACACTGAGCTATGGCTAGATCACAACATAACAGGTTCAAACAAGCATGGCAAAAGTGCAAAAGATAACAGGTTCACAGACTTGGAGAAATTACTGGACATGGCAGAAACAGCATCAGGTAGCAAAGTTCAGAGCACGAAATCAACATGCTACAGGAACTTAACATAGCAAAACAAGGCATGTCATGAATCTGCTAAATGCATATGACAAAAATCCCTTACTGACCATAAGCCAAAAAGGACCAGAAGATATGATAGCAACCATGTAAACATAGCAAGTTTCGTTAACAGGTTCCAGTCTTAGCAGAAAACAGAGCATGGCAGAAACAGACATTAAGAGGGCATCTTGGTGAGCTTGATGCACTCACCACAAAGCAATGCATGACAAAAAAAGCATACCTACAGCAAGATGGCATGTTTATGAAGCTATCCATGGCAAGAGCAAATACATAACATGAAAGGATCAACTACAACATCCTTGGCAAAATTGAATATCATGTTAACAATCTGCCAGAAATATTTTATAGCAAAAGTAGACCAAGATTGAGTCATGCTAGGGCACTCCATAATTGCAAACAAGGGCATGGATGGATCAACTACAACAATATCTACAAAACATCCTTACTGAACATCACCAAAAGGAGCATGGATCTCTCTGTAGCCACATGGATACATAGGAACAAAATAACAGCAGTCACAGACTTAGAAAAATTACTAAGTCCCTGAAATCAGAAACATCACGGAGCCTAGTTTGCATGCTTGTGCTAGTCACCACAGAGATCACAATAATACATGGCATACACCTCTGTAAAGATGGCATGGCATACATCAAGACACATGTAGAGCTCATGTCCATAAGATGCACAGAATAAATGCAACAAAAATAACAAATCCACAAGTTCTGATAAGTAACAGCAGTCAACAGCAACTAGCACTCTTGCACCAGAGATTTGGGCATCAAGATAGACTCAAATGAACATGGTGCACTGGAACAAAATGAAGAGCATCTAGAGACGAACATTTCGATATATTACACGCACGAAACGGAGCTATATGCAGAGAGTTATGATGCGATGAACATAGGCATGTAATGTAAATATATTAGGACTTAGAGAAAAATCGAGAGGGAGAAAATTCAACCCTAGGGCAGTCCCGATCGGATCTGGCTCGAGCTCGGCTCGGCGGAGCTGCTGCTGTCGCCGGAGCTCGAGGGCGGAGGAGAGGACGGCGGCCGGAGGGAGAGGGCGAGGAGGAGTGCCGGACGGGGAGGGAGGCGCCGGCGCGCGGGGGCGGTGACCGCGGCGGGAGGCTGGTCGATGCGGCGGCGGCGGCGGGCGAGCTCGCCGGCGAGCGGACGCCGGCGCGGCGAGGCGACGCGGGAGGCGGCGGCGGCGCGGCGACGGAGGGAGGAGGCGCGCGGGGCGGCGCCCGCGGGTCGCGACGGCGGCGGGATGGGCCCCGCGGGCCCGATCCGGGCCTGGCGCGGTGGAGACGGCGGCGGGGTGACGTGGCGCGACGTGATTCGCCGGGCGCGGCGGCGCAGTTGACGGGCGGACATGTCCGGGCGGGGAGGATTTTGTCCGGTGGCGCGAGGTGGAAGGAGGCTAGGGTTCATCCGCGAAATTTCGGGGGGAGGTGCAAATATATAGGCAGAGGGAGCTAGGAGAGTCCAAACGGGGTGCGGTTTTCGCCCACGCGATCGTGATCGAACGACCGAGAGCATGGCGGTGGCTTAGAGGGGTTTTGGGCTGTTGGAGGAGATTTTTTGCTGCAACACACAAACGGACTTTGCGGTTGCCCGGTTAACCGTTGGAGTACCAAACGACCTTCAAATGGAACGAAACTTGACCGGTGGTCAACCGTTGGTATACCAAGGCCACTTGACAAGCCTCGGCCCATTCCGAGAACGTTTAACACCCGCTCACGAAAAGAAACAAGAGGGGTGCGCCGGAGGAGGTGGGAGTGCCGGATTGCAAAACGGACAACGGGGAAAATGCTCGGATGCATGAGACGAACACGTATGCAAATGCAATGCACATGATGACATGATATGAGATGCATCACATGAACAAAATGCAAAACGGAAAACAAAACCCGACCACGAAGGGAATATCATAACACATAGCCGAAAATGGCAAGAGTCGGAATTACAATTATGGAAAGTTACATCCGGGGTGTTACAACCATGTGCATATTTGGAAGATGTAGCTGCAGTTGCAAGACTGGTGGGTGTATTTTGCTTAATTCGAAGCCATATATTCTCCAGAGTGCTTCCGGAGGTGTCACCCACCGCGCGTCTCTGTACTGTTTAATCTCGTCAATTTCGACTTCGTCTACTTTGTCAGTTACAGATACAGATGCTCGGTCATGTCCCTTATAGATGTACTTGAACAAGTACTTAACAACTTTAATGCTCGAGCATATCTCAACATTTATGTGGCAGTTGAACATCCGCAAAAGATATGGGTTGTAAGGAACTACCCACCTATTATCCAGTTGGCATTTTCATACCGTTTCAGTCCGACCATCATTGCGTCTCCTATACAGTGGGTAAGAGTCCTTACCTTGAATTGTAGTTTCATTAAATGGCCTTGGATAATTGTTCTTGCATGACGGACGATTCTTTGTGCATGGACAAAATTTATTCAATGCACCGCAAGGACCATGCATCATATGTTTGATTACCATTTTGTATAACTCTGGGTACTTGTGCTTGTTAGGGAGCTCAGCGGAGATGATTCTGTCATACTGTTCCGGACATGTGTATTTGTATTTTCCAGTCATGATGAGCAAAAAGTGAGCATGTGCTAATCCCCTCTTTTGGAACTCTACGACATATGTATATGCCTTAACCTTTCCAAGAATGGCCTTCTCAAATAGTTGCTTCTTCATTTCTTCTAGCTTCGCCTTGAAAACACGAACGACAATGTCTGGGCGATCTTGTGGTGTTTGTCCAAACTGTAGTGATCTCTTCCCAGTTGGGGTTGCAGGTCATTGTGACGAATACGTCTGGTTTTCCATATTTTCTAACTAAAGCCATAGCATCTAGATACCGACGAATTTTATCTCGTGGCCCTCCAATAAATGATGACGCAAGTACTCTCCGTTTTCCAATTGCATCTCCATTCTGTTCTCCAGCTTGAATGCTGTCTAGAAGGCCTTGGTATAGATCCGCCCTTATTTTGTTTTGATGATGCCACATGTAATCCAGTCTGGAGTTTTCAATCTTTATGTATGTATCTACAGCAAACTGCTGAAAAAGCCGTCCGCCGTGCAATATTGGGTTGAATATGCTTGGTCGTGTATGGAATTTATAGCAGTAGTATTCTTTCATGGTTACCCACAGGCCGTTGGCAGAATCTGTGCAAATATTGTGACATAAAAAGTTAGTTAAATTGAATTTTGAATATAATAGTATATGAAAATTTTACCTGGGTCATCATCATTACTGATATCATCAGCACCAATATCTTCCGCTTCTGTATCCCTCTTTGGGATTTTCCTATGCCAACCCAGTTCAGCTCTTGGAAAGAATAGAGGGTACGACAACGGATCAGAGCACCCGTAATATGATCGAATGTGCTCTTTTTCGTTGTTGTTTCCATGTAGTATTACATTCCTGTCATAAGTGTTTCTTCTTTCATTTCCTTCAATCCACACTGCAGCTACCTCTGAATTTATTGGCGCGTTGTATGTTCTCTGGTCCAATCTTTGGTCCAGGTTTAAGACGAGTCTGTAGTCCTCAAGGTTTTGGGCTCGTCCCAAACTCCTAAACTGTTGAGAGTATGGGTTATCCCGTAGGATGTCGGTTATTATCCCGATCACATGCTTGTCTTGCTCGTACATTTCCTTGCGGCAATGGCGGTACCGATGCTCTAAGCTTGGATCATCGTCGTAGAAGTATAGCTCTAGATGCTTTGGATCTGATCGACTATTACCAAATGAGTGTATGTTGTGATAGATCTGACCATGTGCTTGAAAGGTGTAAATACCACCAGTTGTTCGCATGTCAGTTGTGTCTCTGTCAAGATGGCAGTATAGAGTAGTAAACGAGAAGTGGCCATTGAAAAATCTTATATTGTTCCAAAAATGTCTTGCGTCAGAGTCGTTGCTTATCCAAAGTCTCATGAGTTCAGGTGGTGTATCTGCATTGGCTAGTCTTATCTGTCCTTTTCTGCAGCATAATTTCTTAGTTTCATACTTGAATTTTTTTGCATGGCAGAATCTGCAATTTTCTTCTGTTTTGAGCACGTGTTTTTTTTGGTATGTTGCTATAGACGAAATCATAAGGATCAGGGTTGTGCATTTCCTCGCCTTCTTTGATTTCAATTTCCACTTCTCTGTCCCATTCTAGTTTGGTTTGTAGCATAAAAGTTAGTACAGAAGCTATATAATGATTAAAATATATTTAAATTCTATTGAGCATACCTTGACCAGAGAACATGTATTCGTCCTCGTTTATGTCCTCTTCAAATATGACTTCATTATTACCTGTGTTGCAATTTTTTATTGTATAATATATTTCTTTGGATTTCATAAGAACATATATGGAATTGATGACCTTACCTTGATCGTCATTATTGATTGATTGTGTTGGTGTATCTACTTCTTTCATGGTAGCATCATGCTCACATATAATCTCATCCTTGCCTGTGTAGTAATTATTTATATGTAATTTTTGTATTGCATAAAAATATATAGGAAATTTTATAACCTTACCGTGAACATCATTGTATAATGTTTGTATTTGTGCATCTACTTCCTTGATTGCTGGAAACATTGAAGACGGGATGTCTGGCCACAACGCCACCTTATTGTGATCGTCACTTGGTGTATCTGCTTCTTTGATGCTTGGAAACATTGATGAGGGGATGTCTGTCCATAAAAGATGGTTAGTTGTACAAACATTCGTATATTTATTTTGAACGCGAGTATTGTGTAAAATTTAGTATTACCGTAAATCATTTCTTCTGGTTGCTGTAGAGGTTCTGTGTTGGCGTCGCCGGTTTCCGTCATAGATACATCTTGTTTCGATGATACATGCCTCTGTCTTGTCGTGAATTCTTTGTTACGACGGTGTAGCAATGTTTGCCTTTCTCCTGGTGTGACATGCTTTCTGTAATCAGGAAAGGTAGAAGTACCAACTTCTTTTTCAGTTGCGATATATGCAGGGTTCTCCAGTGCAATGGAGTCTTTGCTTGCTGTGTTGCGTTTCAATTCATTGATATGTTCTATTCTAGCTTTCTTTTGTTCCGGCTGCATTTTTGCATATATCTGCCTTTGTTGTGCGCATATTTTTTCTTTCTTTTGTTGATAGCCTTCACGGCGTTTTTTGAGTTTTTCCTCTCTTTTTTCATCGGCCATTTGTGCATAGCGCTCTCTGTCTCGTTTCCTTCTTCTTTCCTTAGCATCCATCTCTGGAGAATGTGATCAAAATGCTTGCCTGCATGAGAGTTCAGTGTGCAATCTAGTCAAATAATTGCATCTATTTTTTCCTTGTCAACAATGATGTTTAAATATGATTCAGTGTGTCATATATAAAATCTTGTAAATTTGTTGCTCAAAGTACGGTTTGGTGTACTATTTGTTCGGAAATTTCAAATTGCTAATGATAAACTTATTCATTTCATGGCAGGTACCGGTGTTCCTAAAGATGTTGAAGAATTCGCAAAAAGAAAGAGATGTTGAAGGATGTCGTATATGAAAATACGCAACGAAAATACCTGATGTTAATCTGACTTGGGAGCTTACCAGCTTAATTGAACCAAAGGTATCTAGAAGGCGACGTGTGAAACTGATTCTATTTAATTGAATTGAAGACTTGAGATTGTGTAAGAATCACGTGGAGGTACAGGTGTATTTGTAGCACCAGCGATACCTGCCTCCAAGTAGGTTTCGGCCTCCTGTATGTATCTAAGTATTCCCTCCGTCCCAAAAACATGTTGCGGTGGCATTTTTGCAAAAAAACCCTCTTGTTTTTCCCGACCAAACCCGCGCTCCTTGTCCTCCTCCTCCGACAGAAGCAGCAGCTGCGCTGCTCTCCGCCGCCACTGCTTCGCTGCTCCCCGCCGCCGCAGCTCCCCTGCTCTCCCGCCGCAGCTGCCTCCTGCTCCGCTGCCGCAGCTACCGCTCGCCTGCCTCCCCAAGCTCCCCCTTTCTCAAAAAAATCCTTGATTTGGATCCCATGTTAGTCCAACCCACAGCTACCGCCGCGCTCTGCTTCGGCTGCGTCGGAACCGCCGTCGGAGAGCCCGCAGGCACCGGATCCGGACCACCACCAACAACCTAAAGGCCGACGAGCAGCCGGGTGTCGTCCTCGCCATCGACGACGACGGTGCCGCCGACGCCGCGAAGCGAGGGCGAGATCCTCCAGTCGGCCAACTTTGGATTTTTTTGCCGACCTGCTCTCCGACGGCGAGTTGCAGCGCTGCTTGTCTATATCCGGAGAATTGGGAGTGTACGTTGCCGGAACGGCGGCGGGGCCCCCTCCTCTCTTGGACTCCACGGCAGGTCATCTCTCCCCTGCCGTCGTCGACCACCTCCCCGCCGGCGCCACACGCTTGCACCTGCACGCATCAGCAAGGAAGCCGTCGACCACGGAGCCAGTCCCGACGCACCTGCATCTGCACGCCGGTGCCACTCACCTGCATCTGCACACATCTGCATCAAGGCAAAGAGCTCGCCGGAGTAAAAAGGTCTTGTTTTTCTCGCCATCTTCTCCTGCCACCTTATTTTCTTGTAAAAATTTCTACTGGATTGCTCCATTGTTGCATTCCTGAACTCAATTTGTTCATTTGGCGTACTGTCAGTGGACTTGCTATGCTTGGAGTGGCACTTTACTAGACTGAAGAAATTGCTGCATCACTAGACTGAAGAAATTGTGTTGTCAGTTAGGGACTGAAGAAAATGTGTTGCAGATTTTGATTTGCTTGCTGATCTTCGGTTAACTCCATAGAAGAGTTTTGTACTGATTCAGTTAACTGAAAGCAAGTAACAGCATGTTCTAACAGCAACAGTTTCAGAGTACTACTCCAAAATCCTCCTAGTTGTAGCTCACCTAAATGGTTGAATTCAAAGAACTGCAGTGGCCTTCAGTGATTGAGAGCTTAAAATTTCCAACAATCTGAACAAACAAAGTAAAAAGGATCAGTATCTCATTTCAGCTGATTTATTCTTCATAAGCATAGGCTTTTGTTTGTTGGAAACTAGCTTGTGAAACTGAAATTTAACAGTAAACTCAATTACTGTCATTTAACAGTAAACTGAATTTTAAACTGAGTACTGGAGTAAACTTGCTGGAGTACAAATTTATGCATTACTCCATATTTTGTGAAATACCTACTGCTATGAGCTATGTCAACAGGGCTACTCCATATTTTTATTGACTTGGCTTGTTATGCTTTTATCGTTTTCCTAAGTAGAGCTTGGTAGTGAGAAATAGACATCAGTAGGGTATTTTAAGAGTTAAACTTAATTGCCTTGGTTACTTTGGAGCTAGCATTCACTATGAAACTGGTATTTACTTTTGATAACATGAATCGTAATGAATAAAACAGTAGTGACAAGGAGACCCTTAGGGGTTGCTGGTATTGGTTCAATGGCAACAGCGCGAATGCTAAATGCTCATTTAGGCACCCAGTACGACCTCCTCTGTATTTATTTTGTTGACATAATATATGACCTCCACTGTTCTCTTTTCACTCAAAGCTAGTACTGCAGTTCTAGTCAGTTTAGTGCTTCAGTTAAACAGAGCAACATCATAAGCTATGGAAGTTTGTCTAATTGGCTTCTTCTTGTGGCTGGCAACAGTTGCTCTGCACAAAACCATACTACCCATTTACTCGAACATCCGAGCAGCTACGATTACAGTAATTAATAAGTGTGTGTACTTTCTTTTCAGCCACTGGACGACTTGCTCGGAGCATCGGCGACTCCGCGGGCACCTCAACAAACTGCCCTTGCACCCAATGGCACCACAAAGCCAGTTGTCCCTTTGTCCCATGGTTGTCCAAAACCTGATGATGGTTTTAACCAGCTAACCGGGTGATACTGGACAATTTTGAAAGTTTTAACATGGTTCACATGTACGGAATGAGGCTACTGTTTTATGAATGCTGCTAGTGCTACAAACCTGAATTGACATCATCTGAATTTGCTAGTGCTACAAAGTTTTAACCTGGACTGATTTATGAATGCTGCTAGTGCTACAAACCTGAATTGGCATCATCTGAATTTGCTAGTGCTACAAAGTTTTAACCTGGACTGTTTTATGAATGCTGCTAGTGCTACAACAATTTGCATCCTCTGAATTTTACAGTTTCACTCTGAATTGGCATCATCTGAATTAGCACCATCTGATCTCTGAATTAATCATGCTCTCTTTAATTTTCTGATCAGTAATAGTAAATCAACAGTACTCTGATGAATAAGTACTGTACCTTCTACAGAGTGCAGAGGAGTAGCAGCAATAGCAGCACGGGCAGGATCAGAAGAGGAGAAGCAGCACGGGCAGGGTCAGAGGAGGAGCAGCAGCACGGGCAGGGGAGAGGGAGCAGCAGCAGCAGCACAGGCAGATCTCCACCGGCGAGCTCCTGGTCCACCAGATTGTCGAGGCAAGCTCCGGCAACGCCAGTAGGGGATCGCGACGGCGCACGCGCGGGAGCTCCAGGAGGATGCGCGGGAGCACGAGAGAGGACGCACGCGGGGGCTCCAGGAGGATGCGCGGGGGCTCCAGGAGGGAAGCGCGCGGCCTCGAGGAAGACGTGGCAGGAGATTCCGGCGAAGCCCGCAGGCAGTGGGAGGAGACCACGGCGGCGCAGGTCTGGGCTGCGGCGGCAGAGGAGGTAATTGGCGAAGGCGGCGAGAGCAGGTACTTGGCGACGGAGGAGGAGCTCAGCTGGGCTCGCCGGCCCCTGGCGAATCACGCAGCTGGGCGGCGCCGGCCCCTGGCGACGCGCAGGCGACGGGCAGAGGAAGAAGACGGGGCGGAGGGACTTGTTTGAAACGCTTTTGAAACCATGAGGTTTTTTTTGCAAAATTACCGGTGAACTACGCCCGCGACATGTTTTTTAGGGCGGAGGGAGTAGGATTCAGACTCTTTCATTGAGTATATCTTTTTGGGTGTTATTTTGGTACTGAGTCGGACTGACTATGGCATGTACGTATACACGGCCCGGTATGATGTGGCCCTGGACGTGAACGTGGTGTATGCATCTAAGTAGGATTCAGACTCCTGTATGTATCTAAGTAAGATTCGGACTCTTTCATTAAGTATATTTTTTGGTGTTATTTTGATACTGAGTCGGACTAACTATGGCATGTACCGAGACACTGCGAGAGGTCATGGGTTCGAGTCCCAGCGTGCACCTCTTTTTATTATTAAAGACCGTGCGTTGATTATTTTAAAAGTCAAAGGCGTTATTATAAAATGTAAACGAATCATTTTTTTAACTTATATCAGTACCACGGTTTCATTACAATAAAAACTCAGGGGGTTTCTGCAAAACGCCATGACGGACCAAGAATACCTATTTCTTTTATTAGTAAGTATAGATATAGATGTCAATATTAAACTTTTGTCTTGAATCTTTCGGATCTAAACATTCATGCCACAATAAATAAAATTATAGATGTAATATCACCGGGAGTCATAGAACTTGCGCTTAATGTTCAGTTTGATGCTAAAACTTTGAAAATACGAATTTGTGGTTATCCAACTTGCGTTATCGTGCAAATACGGTCACTCCGCTCGTATCTAGCCGTATGGCCTGCCCATGTGGCGCGCCAGCCTGACGGAGGCCCACCTATCAGTGACTAGGAGTGCACAAGGTGCTGGGTGACCCTAGCACGCCGTTTTTCATTTCAGAAAATCCCTATGTAATTTATTTAATGACGACAAAAGACGTCAAATATAATGAAAAAAGGATGGGGTAGATTGGGTTCGAACCAACAACCTGTTAATTAAACAATACATCCATCCCACCAGTGCTGCTTGATGTTGTACATGCACAACTAAAATCTATTTGATTGCACACAAAAGAACGTCAAGTTATTCTCAAAAAGAAAAACATGTCAAGTTTGTCCAGGTTAATCAGATAAATAGACACACATGTCTAACTGGTAATTTAGGGGTGGGGCCACTAATCAGTGTGATACTAACAACAGGTTAGGCTAACCAGGTAACTAGACTAATCTACACAGGGCCCACCCATAAGTGAGTCAACAAAAAATTTGTAACTTGGGCGCATGGATAATTCCGCGGGGAAAAAAGGGGCCCGATGGATTCCATTCGTCGACCTCAAGTGTGAAACCGCAGGAGCTAACCACTACACCAAGTACCTATAATTGTCTAAAAGATAAACAATAAATTTTATATTTGGAAATTAAAACTACTCGTATTCAGGTTTTTTCTCCTGGACCGAATTTCTGATAACAGATCGGTTACCAGAAATTTTTGTGGTCCCCGGAAAAATATGTTATTGCCTGAATTTTTTAATTTAAATGACAGGAACCATGTCAAATATATATCTCTCGTATGCATACAATATCAGAACGACAATGAATTGAACTTGCGATTTTTCAAATTTGAATTTCATTTGAATTTTTTTGGCCAAAAATGTGAGATTTTTTGGAACCGGTTTCCTGGCTGAACGTGGGGAAAAATGGAATCTAAAAAGAATCTGCGTCTATATTAAAGAAGGCACATCTCTTTATAGTCACGAGTATGTAGCTAGTGCATGTGTGTATACGATGTCTAGAGTTCAAATCCCCTCAAATCCTTTTTATTATTCTCTTTGCGATTAAGTTGTACACACATGTGTTATTGAGGGGCTGCTGCTTAATTAAATATAGAATGGGGGGTGTTTCTATAAAATAAAAACATGCGCGCCTCGTTCAAGCTGTTCCCAATCATTGACAGTGGGCATAACCACGCTGGCATGCCACATCAGCGCAGGATACGTCTAAATACAAGCAAAGTGACCGTATGTGCATAAGGACGCAAGTTAGATGACCACAAATTCGTATTTTTTAAAGTTTTAGCACCAAACTGAACATTGAGCGTAAGTTGTATGACTGCAGGTGATATTACCTCAAAATTATATGGATAAATATGTTAGGTAGCATTCTATATCAAAAATTCTGTTTTTATCATTTACCTACTTGAGGACGAGCAGGAATTAAGTTTGGGGATGCTTGATACGTCTCCAACGCATCTATAATTTTTGATTGTTCCATGCTATTATATTATCTGTTTTGGATGTTTAATGAGCATTAATACGCTATTTTATATTATTTTTGGGACTAACCTATTAACCGAGGGTCTAGTGCCAATTTTTGTTTGTTTTTGCCTATTTAGAGTTTTGTAGAAAAAGAATACCAAACGAAGTGCAAACGAGGCAGGAGGGCACGCCCAGGGGGGTAGGCGCCCCCACACTCGTGGGCCCCTCGTAGCTCCCCTGACCTAGTTCCTTCGCATATATATGTTGGGAATCGTAGCATAATTTTAAAATTTTTCTACGCTCACCAAGATGCATCTATGGAGTCTACTAGCTACGAGGGGAAGGGAGTGCATCTACATACCCTTGTAGATCGCGAGCGGAAGCGTTCCAATGAACGTGGATGACGGAGTCGTACTCGCCGTGATCCAAATCACCGATGATCGAGTGCCGAACGTACGGCACCTCCGCGTTCAACACACGTACGGTGCAGCGACGTCTCCTCCTTCTTGATCCAGCAAGGGGGGAGGAGAGGTTGATGGAGATCCAACAGCACGACGTCGTGGTGGTGGATGTAGCGGGTCTCCGGCAGGGCTTCGCAAGCTTCTGCGAGAGAGAGAGAGGTGTTGCAGGGGAGGAGGGAGGCGCCCAAGGCTTAGATCTTGCTGCCCTCCCTTCCCCCCACTATATATAGGGCCAAGGGAGAGGGGGGGGGGGCGCAGCCTTGCCCCTTCCTCCAAGGAAGGGTGCGGCCAGGGGGGAGTCCTTCCCCCCCAAGGCACCTCGGAGGTGCCTTCCCCCTTTAGGACTCTCCCCTTTTTCTTATCTCTTGCGCATGGGCCTCTTGGGGCTGGTGCCCTTGGCCCATATAGTCCAAGGCGCACCCCTTACAGCCCATGTGGCCCCCCGGGGCTGGTGGACCCCCGGACCCCTTTCGACACTCCCGGTACAATACCGATAAAGCGCGAAACTTTTCCGGCGACCAAAATAAGACTTCCCATATATAAATCTTTACCTCCGGACCATTCCGGAACCTCTCGTGACGTCCGGGATCTCATCTGGGACTCCGAACAACTTTCGGGTTTCCGCATACATATATCTCTACAACCCTAGCGTCACCGGACCTTAAGTGTGTAGACCCTACGGGTTCGGGAGACATGCAGACATGACCGAGACGCCTCTCCGGTCAATAACCAACAGCGGGATCTGGATACCCATGTTGGCTCCCACATGCTCCACGATGATCTCATCGGATGAACCACGGTGTCGAGGATTCAATCAATCCGTATGCAATTCCCTTTGTCAATCGGTATGTTACTTGCCCGAGATTCGATCGTCGGTATCCCAATACCTAGTTCAATCTCGTTACCGGCAAGTCTCTTTACTCGTACCGCAATGCATGATCCCGTGACTAACGCCTTTAGTCACATTGAGCTCATTATGATGATGCATTACCGAGTGGGCCCAGAGATACCTCTCCGTTTACACGGAGTGACAAATCCCAGTCTCGATCCGTGCCAACCCAACAGACACTTTCGGAGATACCCGTAATGCACCTTTATAGTCACCCAGTTACGTTGTGACGTTTGGCACACCCAAAGCACTCCTACGGTATCCGGGAGTTGCACGATCTCATGGTCTAAGGAAAAGATACTTGACATTGGAAAAGCTCTAGCAAACGAAACTACACGATCTTTTATGCTATGCTTAAGTTGGGTCTTGTCCATCACATCATTCTCCTAATGATGTGATCCCGTTATCAATGACATCCAATGTCCATAGTCAGGAAACCATGACTATCTGTTGATCAACGAGCTAGTCAACTAGAGGCTTACTAGGGACAGGTTGTGGTCTATGTATTCACACATGTATTACGATTTCCGGACAATACAATTATAGCATGAATAATAGACAATTACCATGAACAAAGAAATATAATAATAACCATTTATTATTGCCTCTAGGGCATATTTCCAACAGTCTCCCACTTGCACTAGAGTCAATAATCTAGTTCACATCACCATGTGATTAACACTCACTGGTCACATCACCATGTGACCAACATCTAAAGAGTTTACTAGAGTCATCAATCTAGTTCACATCATTATGTGATTATCACTCAATGTGTTCTGGTTTGGTCATGTTATGCTTGTGAGAGAGGTTATTAGTCAACGGGTCTGAACCTTTCAGAACCGTGTGCTTTACGAATATCTATGTCATCTTGTGGATGCTACCACGCGCTATTTGGAGCCATTTCAAATAATTGCTCTACTATACGAATCCGGTTTACTACTCAGAGTTATCCGGATTAGTGTCAAAGTTCGCATCGACGTAACCCTTTACGACGAACTCCTTTCCACCTCCATAATCGAGAAAAATTCCTTAATCCACTAGGTACTAAGGATAAGTTCGACCGCTGTCATGAGATCCTTTCCGGATCACCATTGTACCCCCTTGACCAACTCATGGCAAGGCACACTACATGTGCGGTACACAGCATAGCATACTATAGAGCCTACGTCTAAAGCATAGGGGACGACCTTCGTCCTTTCTCTATCTTCTGCTGTGGTCAGGTCTTGAGTCTCACTCAATACTCACACCTTGTAACACAGCCAAGAACTCCTTCTTTGCTGATCTATTTTGAACTCTTTCAAAATCATGTCAAGGTGTGCTGTCTTTTGAAAGTATCATCAGGCGTCTTGATCTATCTCTATGGATCTTGATGCCCAATATGTAAGCAGCTTTATCCAGGTCTTCCTTTGAAAAACTCCTTTCAAACAACCCTTTATGCTTTCCAGAAATTTTACATCATTTCGGATCAACAATATGTCATTCACATATACTTATCAGAAATGTTGTAGCGCTCCCACTCACTTTATTGTAAATACAAGTTTCTAACAAACTTTGTATAAACCCAAAAACTTTGATCACCCCATCAAAGCATATATTCTGACTCCGAGATGCTTGCTCTAATCCATGGAAGGATCGCTGGAGCTAGCATACCTTTTAGCATCCTTAGGATCGACAAAACCTTTCTGATTGTATCACATACAACCTTTCCTTACGAAAACTGGTAAGGAAACTTGTTTTGACATCCATCTGCCAGATTTCATAAATGTAGCTAATGCTAACATGATTCCGACGGACCTAAGCATCGCTACGGATGAGAAAAACTCATCGTAGTCAACTCCTTGAACTTGTGAAAATACTCTTTGCCACAAGTCGAGCTTCATAGACGGTAACATTACCGTCCATGTCCGTCTTCTTCTTAAAGATCCATTTATCTCAATGGCTTGCCGATCATCGGGCAAGCTCACCAAAGTCCATGCTTTGTTCTGATACATGGATTC
The DNA here is from genome assembly GCF_018294505.1 of Triticum aestivum. Lineage (NCBI taxonomy): Eukaryota > Viridiplantae > Streptophyta > Magnoliopsida > Poales > Poaceae > Triticum > Triticum aestivum. Next base: position 12,499,474 of record NC_057805.1, read on the forward strand.
TATCTCGGATTTCATGGCCTCGAGCCATTCGTCGGAATATGGGCCCACCATTGCTTCTCCATAGCTCATAGGTTCATTGTTGTCTAGCAACATGACTTCCAAGACAGGATCACACATTACTCTGAAGTAGTGCGCATCCTCGTCGTCCTACGAGGTTTGGTAGTGACTTGATCCGAAGTTTCATGATCACTATCATAAGCTTCCACTTCAATTGGTGTAGGTGCCACAGGAACAACTTCCTGTGCCCTGCTACACACTAGTTGAAGCGACGGTTCAATAACCTTATCAAGTCTCCACCATCCTCCCACTCAATTCTTTCGAGAGAAACTTTTCCTCGAGAAAGGACTCGTTTCTAGAAGCAATTACTTTTGCTTCCAGATCTGAAATAGGAGGTATACCCAACTGTTTTTGGGTATTCTATGAAGATGCATTTATCCGCTTTGGGTTCGAGCTTATCACCTGAAACTTTTCACATAAGCATCGCAGCCCCAAACTTTTAAGAAACGACAACTTAGGTTTCTATAAACGGTGTCGTCTCAACGGAATTGCGTGGTGCCCCTTTTAAAGTGAATGCGGTTGTCTCTAATGCCTAACCCATAAACGATAGTGGTAATTTGATAAGAAACATCATGGTATGCACCATATCCAATAGGGTGCAGTTATGATGTTCGGACACACCATCACACTATGGTGTTCCAGGCGGTATTAATTGTGAAACACTTTCCACAATGTCTCAATTGTGTGCCAAACTCGTAACTCAGATACTCATCTCTATGATCATATCACAGACATTTTATCCTCTTGTCACGATGATCTTCAACTTCACTCTGAAATTACTTGAACCTTTCAATAATTCAGACTTGTGTTTCATCAAGTAAATACACTCAGCATCTACTCAAATCATCTGTGAAGTAAGAACATAACGATATCCACTGCATGCCTCAGCACTCATTGGACTGCATACATCAAAATGTATTACTTCCAATAAGTTGCTCTCTTGTTCCATCTTACTGAAAACGAGGCCTTTCAGTCATCTTGCCCATGTGGTATGATTTGCATGTCTCAAGTGATTCAAAATCAAGTGAGTCCAAACGATCCATCTGCATGGAGTTTCTTCATGCATATATACCAATAGACATGGTTCGCATGTCTCAATCTTTTCAAAAACGACTGAGTCCAAAGATCCATCTACATGGAGCTTCTTCATGCGTTCTATACCAATATGACTCAAATTGCAGTGCCACAAGTATGTGGTACTATCATTACTATTTTATATCTTTTGGCACGAACATGTGTATCAATACGATCGAGATTCATTTTAGGTGCAAGACCATTGAAGGTATTATTCAAATAAACAGAGTAACCATTATTCTCCTTAAATGAATAACCGTTTTGCGGTAAACATAATCCAATCATGTTCAACGCAAACACCAAATCTCGATGGTAGAGGGAGCATGCGATGCTTGATCACATCAACCTTGGAAACACTTCCAACACATATCGTCATCTCACCTTTAGCTAGTCTCCATTTATTCCGCAGCTTTTATTTCGAGTTACTAACACTTAGCAACCGAACCAGTATCTAATACCCTGGTGCTGCTAGGAGTACTAGTAAAGTACACATTCATATAACGTATATCCAATATACTTCTGTCGACCTTGCCTGCCTTCTCATCTACCAAGTATCTAGGGTAGTACTGCTTCAGTGACCGTTCCTCTCATTACAGAAGCACTTAGTCTCGGGTTTGGGTTCAACCTTGGGATTCTTCACTAGAGCAGCAAACGACTTGCTGTTTCATGAAGTATCCCTTTTGCCCTTGCCCTTCTTAAACTAGTGGTTTTACTAACCATCAACAATTGATGCTCCTTCTTGATTTCTACTCTCGCGGTGTCAAACATCGCGATAGCTCAAGGATCATCATAATTGTCCTTGATATGTTATAGTTCATCACGAAGCTCTACTAGCTTGGTGGCAGTGACTATGGAGAACTATCACTATCTCATCTGGGAGATTAACTCCCACTCGATTCAAGCGATTGTGGCACTCAGACAATCTGAGCACACGCTCAACGATTGAGCTTTTCTCCCTTAGTTTGCAGGCTTAAGAAACTTGTCAGAGGTCTCATACCTCTTGACGTGGGCACTAGTCTGAAATCCCAATTTCAGTCTTCGGAACATCTCTCATGTTCTGCGACGTTTCAAAAACGTCTTTGGTGCCACAATTCTAAACCGCACTGAACTATCACGTAGTCATCAAAACGTGTATGTCAGATGTTTCGTAACATCTACAGACGACGCTGAGGTTCAGCACACCGAGCGGTGCATTAAGGACATAAGCCTTCTGTGCAGTAATGAGGACAATCCTCAGTTTACGGACCCAGTCCGCATAATTGCTACTACCAACTTTCAACTAAATTTTCTCTAGGAACATATCTTAACCAGTAGAACTAAAGCGCAAGCTATGACATAATTTGCAAATACCTTTTTGACTATGTTCATGATAATGAAGTTCATCTGATTATGAACTCCCACTCAGATAGACATCCCTCTAGTCATCTAAGTGAAACATGATCCGAGTTTAACTAGGCCGTGTCCGATCATCACGTGAGACGGACTAGTCAAGATCGGTGAACATCTCCATGTTGATCGTATCTTCTATACGACTCATGCTCGACCTTTCGGTCCTCCGTGTTCCGAGGCCATGTCTGTACATGCTAGGCTCGTCAAGTCAACCTAAGTGTATTGCGTGTGTTCCGAGGCCATGTCTGTACATGCTAGGCTCGTCAACACCCGTTGTATTCGAACGTAAGAATCTATCACACCCGATCATCACGTGGTGCTTCGAAACGACGAACCTTCGCAACGGTGCACAGTTAGGGTGAACACTTTCTTGAAATTATTATAAGGGATCATCCTACTTGCTACCGTCGTTCTAAGCAAATAAGATGCAAAAACATGATAAACATCACATGCAATCAAATAGTGACATGATATGGCCAATATCATTATGCTCCTTTGATCTCCATCTTCGGGGCACCATGATCATCTTTGTCACCGGCATGACACCATGATCTCCATCATCATGATCTCCATCATTGTGTCTTCATGAAGTCGTCACGCCAACGATTACTTCTACTTCTATGGCTAACGCGTTTAGCAACAAAGTAAAGTAATTTACATGGCGTTATTCAATGACACGCAGGTCATGCAAAATAATAAAGACAACTCCTATGGCTCCTGCCGGTTGTCATACTCATCGACATGCAAGTCGTGATTCCTATTACAAGAATATGATCAATCTCATACATCACATATATCATTCATCACATCTTCTGGCCATATCACATCACATAGCACTTGCTGCAAAAACAAGTTAGACGTCCTCTAATTGTTGTTGCAAGTTTTTACGTGGTTTGTAGGTTTCTAGCAAGAACGTTTCTTACCTACGTATGACCACAACGTGATTTGCCAATTTCTATTTACCCTTCATAAGGACCCTTTTCATCGAATCCGTTCCGACTAAAGTAGGAGAGACAGACACCCGCTAGCCACCTTATGCATCTAGTGCATGTCAGTCGGTGGAACCTGTCTCACGTAAGAGTATGTGTAAGGTCGGTCCGGGCCGCTTCATCCTACAATGCCGCCGAAACAAGAAAAGACTAGTAGCGGCAAGAAGAATTGGCAAACTCAACGCCCACAACTGCTTTGTGTTCTACTCGTGCATAGTAACTACGCATAGACCTGGCTCATGATGCCACTGTTGGGAATCGTAGCATAATTTAAAATTTTCCTACGCTCACCAAGATGCATCTATGGAGTCTACTAGCAACGAGGGGAAGGGAGTGCATCTACATACCCTTGTAGATCGCGAGCGGAAGCGTTCCAATGAACGTGGATGACGGAGTCGTACTCGCCGTGATCCAAATCACCGATGACCGAGTGCCGAACGGACGGCACCTCCGCGTTCAACACACGTACGGTGCAGCGACGTCTCCTCCTTCTTGATCCAGCAAGGGGGAAGGAGAGGTTGATGGAGATCCAACAGCACGACGGCGTGGTGGTGGATGTAGCGGGTCTCCGGCAGGGCTTCGCAAGCTTCTGCGAGAGAGAGAGAGGTGTTGCAGGGGAGGAGGGAGGCGCCCAAGGCTTAGATATTGCTGCCCTCCCTTCCCCCCACTATATATAGGGCCAAGGGAGAGGGGGGGGCGCAGCCTTGCCCCTTCCTCCAAGGAAGGGTGCGGCCAGGGGGGAGTCCTTCCCCCCCAAGGCACCTCGGAGGTGCCTTCCCCCTTTAGGACTCTCCCTTTTTTCTTATCTCTTGCGCATGGGCCTCTTGGGGCTGGTGCCCTTGGCCCATATAGGCCAAGGCGCACCCCTTACAGCCCATGTGGCCCCCCGGGGCTGGTGGACCCCCGGACCCCTTTCGGCACTCCCGGTACAATACCGATAAAGTGCGAAACTTTTCCGGCGACCAAAATAAGACTTCCCATATATAAATCTTTACCTCCGGACCATTCCGGAACCTCCTCGTGACGTCCGGGATCTCATCCGGGACTCCGAACAACTTTCGGGTTTCCGCATACATATATCTCTACAACCCTAGCGTCACCGGACCTTAAGTGTGTAGACCCTACGGGTTCGGGAGACATGCAGACATGACCGAGACGCCTCTCCGGTCAATAACCAACAGCGGGATCTGGATACCCATGTTGGCTCCCACATGCTCCACGATGATCTCATCGGATGAACCACGGTGTCGAGGATTCAATCAATCCGTATGCAATTCCCTTTGTCAATCGGTATGTTACTTGCCCGAGATTCGATCGTCGGTATCCCAATACCTTGTTCAATCTCGTTACCGGCAAGTCTCTTTACTCGTACCGCAATGCATGATCCCGTGACTAACGCCTTAGTCACATTGAGCTCATTATGATGATGCATTACCGAGTGGGCCCAGAGATACCTCTCCGTCACACGGAGTGACAAATCCCAGTCTCGATCCGTGCCAACCCAACAGACACTTTCGGAGATACCCGTAATGCACCTTTATAGTCACCCAGTTACGTTGTGACGTTTGGCACACCCAAAGCACTCCTACGGTATCCGGGAGTTGCACGATCTCATGGTCTAAGGAAAAGATACTTGACATTGGAAAAGCTCTAGCAAACGAAACTACACGATCTTTTATGCTATGCTTAAGTTGGGTCTTGTCCATCACATCATTCTCCTAATGATGTGATCCCGTTATCAATGACATCCAATGTCCATAGTCAGGAAACCATGACTATCTGTTGATCAACGAGCTAGTCAACTAGAGGCTTACTAGGGACAGGTTGTGGTCTATGTATTCACACATGTATTACGATTTCCGGACAATACAATTATAGCATGAATAATAGACAATTACCATGAACAAAGAAATATAATAATAACCATTTATTATTGCCTCTAGGGCATATTTCCAACAATATATACTCTTATACCCTAAAAACATCAGGGGGAGCCACGAAACCACTTTTCCACCGCCGCAACCTTTTGTACCCGTGAGATCCCATCTTGGGGCCTTTTCCGGCGTCCTGCCAGAGGGGGATTCGATCATAGAGGGCTTCTACATCAACACCATTACCTCTCCGACGAAGCGTGAGTAGTTTACCACAGACCTTCGGGTCCATAGTTATTGCATCATCGAACGTTAAGCGTGCGGACCCTATGGGTTCGAGAACTATGTAGACATGACCGAGACATATCTCCGGTCAATAACCAATAGCAGAACCTGGATGCTCATATTGGTTCCTACATATTCTACGAAGATCTTTATCGGTCAAACCGCATAACAACATACGCTATTTCCTTTGTCATCGGTATGTTACTTGCCCGAGATTCGATCGTCGGTATCATCATACCTAGTTCAGTCTCGTTTTCGGCAAGTCTCTTTACTCATTTCGTAATGCTTCATCCCGCAACTAACTCATTAGTTACATCGCTTGCAAGGCTTATAGTGATGAGCATTACTGAAAGGGCCCAGAGATACCTCTCCGATACATGGAGTGACAAATCCTAATCTTGATCTATGCCAACTCAACAAACACCTTCGGAGACACCTGTAGAGCATCTTTATAATCACCCAGTTACGTTGTGACGTTTGGTAGCACACAAAGTGTTCCTCCGGTATTCGGGAGTTGCATAATCTCATAGTAAGAGGAACATGTATAAGTCATGAAGAAAGCAGTAGCAATGAAACTGTAACGATCAAAACATCGGTCTATACCTCAAGGGGGCATTGTAAAATGTTTTTTTCCAAATTTTCTTTCATAGCCATGTTTGGCACATGTGGGTCACCATGTAAAAGAAAATTTGGGTGATTTGGAGGTGGTGCAAAAAATAACCTTTTTTCAAAAACTGCCTTAAGTTAGACCAAATGGTCCCTCCGGAAGGCGGTGATTTTTCGACCACCTCCAAAATTTCCATTTTTTAAAATATATTTGAAATGGAAGATTCAATCTTGCTAACTTATGAACATTGACAAAAAAGATTTTCAAATTTTTCTAATTCTTATAATATATTTAAAATGGAAGTTTCAATCATGCTAACTTATGAACATTGACAAAAAAAGATTTTCAACATTTTATAATTTTAAAAATATATTTGAAATGGAATATTCAATCATGCTAACTTATGAACATTGACAAAAAAAGATTTTCAACATTTTCTATTTTTTATAATATATTTGAAATGGAATATTCAATCATGCTAACTTAAGAACATTGACAAAAAATGATTTTCAACATTTTCTAATTTTTATAATATATTTGTAATGGAAGATTCAATCATGCTAACTTATGAAAACCTCAAGTCCATGTTTTTCACTTTCTATCCTATGTAGATAAGGCTTGTGTACTTCTTTATAAAAAAACATTTGTAATGGTAGGACAAATAGATGTTACAGATGAAAACATCGACAAAAAAATTCCATGCTAATTCAAACGTTATATTTTGCAAACACTACTTTTTCTTTCTAACATTTACTCGTTCTTTTTCTTATAAATCAGTTTCAGTTAACAAATTCAAATAAATAGGATAATTTCTTTCTTGTATTTCACTCCTTTATTACAAAAATCCCTTAAATCTTCATTCCATTGTTGTTCTTTGCACACACCGTTACCAAGCACATGGCCACTGTATGCAGCATGTCTCATCAGTCAAGCAACATTGAAGCACCTACTGTGATCATTGCAGCATCAGAATATAAACACTGCAACAAAGCATAGCTGATCTGCATCTAGACAGTTGATATACTTCAGAGACATACTAGATTACTTAAGAGTCTGCCATACTACTTAAGAGTCTGCCATATTACAACCTTCAAACAGTTCACAACCACTTCCACCTTCCAGATTCATAGTTCACAACCATACCAGCGCAAAAGTAAAACATCATCAACTATACTGATGATTAGTACCACTACCAGCTTCACAGAGGGTGACTAGATGGGACCCATGGCCTTCAGGAGGGCTGCATGCTCTGCCCTGATCTTCACGTCGCTCCCACACTCGTCGCTAAACCGCATGCATGCAACATAAGGTGCTCATACAGCCCATCCTTGGGAATTGGCTTAGTGGTGTAGTATGGGCACCTGAACTTGCCCCACTTGTAGTACGCCGCCTTCCCCTTCTCACTGATCTTCTTGGCTTCATGCTCAATGAAGGACTTTTGGTTCCACTCTTCCACCTCATCTCCAGAGTTGTACTGCACATACAAATGATTTGCATAAATACATACTTCCCATTTAGAGTAATGTAATTAACAAACATCAGATAATTGCCATTTACTGGAATTTAATGACCAAACAAACATAATAGCCCATTTACAACTAATTAATGCACAAACAACATAATAGTTCCATTTAGAAGAATTTAATGGACAAACAACAGAATAGCAAATTTATATGCATTCATATATGGTTTCATGAAAAAACACCACACATAACTCATTTACAGCTAATTAATGCACAAACAACACAACTTTTAGAGGAATTAATTGGAAGTATAACAAAACTTTCCATTTTAGAATAATTTAATGGACAAAAAACACAATATTTCCATTTATATGCATTCAGATATGGTTTCATGAACAAAGACCACAAATATGCCATTTAGAGCTAATTAATGACCAAACAACACAACTTTATAATATCAATGAATAAACTACATAACATTCCAATTTAGAGGCATTCATATAGGGCATCATCAACAAACAACATCTCACACAGATTAATAAACAGACAAAAAACAACTTGGGGTCACCTCCTCGACGTCGTCAGAATCAGACGGGTTGTTGAACCCAGCGATGGCCAGCTTCCTCTTGGTGCCAGCAGCTTCCTCTTTCTGCAATATAAGTAATTCAATTATACTACTAACTACATAACACAGTATGCAAAGGTCAAGCAATCTGCAATGTGCTTCTAATAACCTAAAATGATACTTTGACCTAAAATTAAACTGTATCCAAAGGTCAAGCATTCTACAATGATAGCTTGGTCAAACTAAAATTTTAGGTCATGCTGACTGTGGTCCTTCAAACTATAATGCCAGACTGGGCACCAACACTAATCTTGTGAGTGCTCAGCTCTGCCAATGGAGGTAGTACATTCTGCCAATCAGTGAGCCATTGTGGTTGACAACAAGTAATTGCATTTAGTTCATCTGGCTCATGTAATGTACATAGTGGTGCATCAGCTGCCCTATTCTCTGAACCTTATATTGGATGGTATATTGTAATGCCATGAGCTTTAGGAAAGGAAATCTTTGTGCAATTTTTGGTGCTAGGTGTGAAACTATTTCATATGACATTCATGCATGGAGTTATGCAACAAGAATTTAATATGAGTTGGTCATCTGGCATAGTTGCATGTCTAGCAAACCTACTTATGGTTGAATTTATAAGTACAGCAATCCTACAGATCAAAAATAAACCTACCTACAATTTTAGTTTATGGATAATGAAGTGAAGCTCCTAACTATTTTGAAATTGCGCACTAATTAAACGTACTGTGTTCATTTCAACAATTAATTGATAGACTTCAAATGAAGAAAGTAGGATTTTAACCTCATTTGTACAATATCAACTTTAATAGATACACTGGGTGGCTGCTCAGCCCCTGTCGTGGCCCACTGAGGGAATATGAACAACAAATCTAACAACATATACAGGACAGAACAAAATCTGAGCACATGCGGCAATCCAGATTCTAATATAAAAACCTAACTCTCATTATGATCTGTGTAGCATTCAAGCACGAATCAACTACAAAAATCCCTAACTCTGAAATGGGGTTTCCTATTCAATCAAAAAACCCTAACAAGCAGAACGGGGTGCCGCATTCAATCACAAATCTACTATAAAAACCCTATCTACTAAATCTTCTGCTTATCAACTACAACTATGAAAGGAGGGGAACGAGAAGCATTACCACATCCACCACCTGCTTGTCGCTCGCCTCCGCACCTACATCCAGTGCGCCACCAGACGCCGTCACCACCAGGTCCGGCACGACGGAGTCCGAGCCCACCACCCCCTGCTCCACCAGATTCGCCGCCGCAGCGACCAATCCACCGACTGCGGGTGCAGCATCTCCCGCACCGCCGACGGCGGCCACTTCTTGGACGGCATCTGCCGCGGTGTTCGCGGCCTCGACCACAACTCCATGCGCAGCGGCGGCAGCGCCACGGCCTTGCTCCATCGAAGCCTAAGAGAACCCGCCGGAGAGAGGGAGGCGGTGGGGTTGAGCGAGTAGGCGCGGTGGCGGGGCGATGGAGACGAGGGGGAGACGATGCGCCAAGGAGGGAGGGAGTGAGCCGATTTGGGAGGAAATGGTGGGGGGATGCGGCCGGTGGTGGTCCCCCCCTCTTATAGGATGGGACGTTTTTGGAAGTTTTCGTGCGTGGCGTGGCCCGTGGCTAGCCCACGACCGCCACACGTGACAAGGGGAACGTGACAAGGGAAAACGAAACGCCCACGTACAATACATGTATACCCTCAGCGTACAAAAGTAATCGGGCCGATGAGGGCTCGTACAGGGCTCTACGCATGAGGGAGTCCTGGATTGGGGGGTCCTCGAGCGTCCGGACTATGTTACGTGGGCCGGACTGATGGGCCGTGAAGATACAAGACAGAAGGTTCTCTCCCGTGTCCGGATGGGACTCTCCTTGGCGTGGAAGGCAAGCTTGGCGTCCCGATATGAAGATTCCTTTCTCAGTAACCGACTTTGTACAACCCTAGTCCCCTCCGGTGTCTATATAAACCAGAGGGTTTAGTCCGAAGAGGCAATCATAATCATACATGCTAGACTTCTAGGGTTTTAGCCATTACAATCTCGTGGTAGATCAACTCTTGTAATACTCATATTCATCAAGATCAATCAAGCAGGAAGTAGGGTATTACCTCCATAGAGAGGTCCCGAACCTGGGTAAACATCGTGTCCCCCGCCTCCTGTTACCATCAACCTTAGGCGCACAGTTCGGGACCCCCTACCCGAGATCCGCAGGTTTTGACACCGGCATTGTTGCTTTCATTGAGAGTTCCGCTGCGTCGTCTTCGAGAGGTTCGATGGCTCCGTCAATCATCTACAACGATGTTGCCCTGAGGGAGGTCTTTCTCCCCGGCCGGATCTTCGTATTCGGCGGCTTCGCACTGCGGGCCAACTCGCTTGGCCATCTAGACCAGATCGACAGTTGCGTCCTAGGTCACCAGATTAGTTCTGGGAATCTGGACTACGTCGCGGATATCCGAGGAGACTTGATCTCCCAAAGATTCACGACCCCAACCTCCACTCCGGCCTTAAATCCGGAGCGCATCATCGGGTCCGAAGGCGGGATCCCTGAGCCCGCCGGATTGTCAGCGGCCGTTGAGCCCGGCACGGGAGAGCCGGACTCTTATCCGGACACCGGCTCCGAACCTTCGGAGTTGATATCGTGTGAGCTCGACCCAGGAGTTTTCTTCCCGCCGTGCCCCACAAACTCTCTTTTCCCTGGCCAAACTTTGCCCTTAAGTGAGGCACTGGACCTAATGCGATCCCTCGTTATTACAGAGGAGCAGCGTCCGAACCACGCCCAGCCCGAACTAGGGGCTATGGGCGGGGAATTTTACATCCCAACCTCCACCCACTTCATAGCCACTGTTGAAGGCTTAACTGACATGCACGATTACGACTCCGATGCCGGAGAAGAGCAGGCCCAAAACCCGCCGCCCGCCGGACGCTGGCCGGCCACTTCTTCGTACGGCATATACATGATGGATACACCCAAAGAGGGTGGCGAAGATAATGAGAAAAATCCAGTCGAGGATATACCTCCTGAGACACAATCAAAACGTCGACGTCCGCAGCACCGCTCTAAATCACGCTGCGGAAAAAACAGCAATACCGGCACAGGAGAAAATAATACTCCGGACGATGCCGAGGACAATGAAGACCCCGTTGAGCCAACTTCCGAACAGGGTAAACGGGAAGATGGGCGATTCAGCCCTAATGAACAGGCCGTAAACAAAGACTCGAAGGACAACAATTATCTTCCGCTCTCCGAGGATGAGGTGAGCCTCGGCGACGAGGATTTCATCGTGCCTCAGGAACCTCTCAAGCAGGAGCGCTTTAAGCGCCGGCCAATAGCCACTGCAAGGAGCCTGAAGAAGAAACAGCAGCAGCTTCAAGCTGACCAAGATATGCTCAATGACAAATGGACTAATGTCCTGGCAGCCGATGTGACGCCCCCGATTTGACCGTACACTAATCATGCACGCAAATGTGTACGATCACGATCAGGGACTCACGGGAAGATATCACAACACAACTCTACAACATAAATAAGTCATACAAGCATCATAATACAAGCCAGGGGCCTCGAGGGCTCGAATACAAGTGCTCGATCACAGACGAGTCAGCGGAAGCAACAATATCTGAGTACAGTCATAAGTTAAACAAGTTTGCCTTAAGAAGGCTAGCACAAACTGGGATACAGATCGAATGAGGCGCAGGCCTCCTGCCTGGGATCCTCCTAACTACTCCTGGTCGTCGTCAGCGGCCTGCACGTAGTAGTAGGCACCTCCAGTGTCGTAGGTGTCGTCGTCGATGGTGGCGTCTGGCTCCTGGGCTCCAACATCTGGTTGCGACAACCAGATAGAAAGGAAAGGGGGAAAAGAGGGAGAGAAGCAACCGTGAGTACTCATCCAAAGTACTCGCAAGCAAGGAGCTACACTACATATGCATGGGTATATGTGTAAAGGGGCATATCAGTGGACTGAACTGCAGAAAGCCAGAATAAGAGGGGGATAGCTAGTCCTGTCGAAGACTACGCTTCTGGACATCTCCATCTTGCAGCATGTAGAAGAGAGTAGATTGAAGTCCTCCAAGTAGCATCGCATAGCATAATCCTACCCGGCGATCCCCTCCTCGTCGCCCTGTTAGAGAGCGATCACGGGGTTGTATCTGTCACTTGGAAGGGTGTATTTTATTCAGTATCCAGTTCTAGTTGTCATAAGGTCAAGGTACAACTCCGGGTCGTCCTTTTACCGAGGGACACGGCTATTCGAATAGATAAACTTCCCTGCAGGGGTGCACCACATAACCCAACACGCTCGATCCCATTTGGCCGGACACACTTTCCTGGGTCATGCCCGGCCTCGTAAGATCAACGCGTCGCAGCCCCACCTAAGCACAACAGAGAGGTCAGCATGCCGGTCTAACCCTATGCGCGCAGGGGTCTGGGCCCATCGCCCTATGCACACCTGCACGTTGCGAACGCGGCCGCGAGCAGACCTAGCAACCCACGATCCGGCGGTTACCAAGCGGTCCAACACGGCGCGCGCCACTCAGTCGCTGACGTCAAGAAGGCTTCGGCTGATACCACGACGCCGGGATACCCATAACTACTCCACGTAGATGGTTAGTGCGTATAGACCAAATGGCCAGACTCAGATCAAATACCAAGATCTCGTTAAGCGTGTTAAGTAACCGCGAACGCCGACCAGGGCCAGGCCCACCTCTCACCTAGGTGGCCTCAACCTGCCCTGTCGCTCCGCCACAAAGATCCACTCGTGGGTACTCCTACGAGCCGACCCGTCTTCAGTCATCACATGTGTCATGTATATAGTATATGAGTATATACCCGTGATCACCGCCCAGGTGATCACAACCCGATAGTATAGCACAGCAGACGGACAAGAATGTAGGACCACTGATGGTAACTAGCATCCTATACTAAGCAGTAGGATAGCAGGTAAGGGAAACAACTGTAGCAACAATGACAGGCTATGCAACAGAATAGGATTAATCGAGAGCAGTAACATGCTACACTACTCTAATGCAAGTAGTAGAGAGTAGAGTAGGCGATATCTGGTGATCAAGGGGGGGGGGCTTGCCTGGTTGCTCTGGCAAGTAGGAGGGGTCGTCGACTCCGTAATCGAACTGGGCAGCAGCAGTGTCGGTCTCGTAGTCTACCGGAGAGAAGAGGGGGAAGAAACAGTAAATACAATGCAAACATAAGCATGACGACGCGTGACATGACAATGAGCGGTGCTAGGTGTGCCCTAACGCGACAGTAGGTGGTACCGGCGAAGGGGGGGAACATCCGGGAGGTATTCCCGATGTTTCGCGTTTTCGGACAGACGGACCGGAGGGGGAAAGTTGCTAGTTCGATAGGTTAGGGAGGTGTGGTGGACGAACGGACTGCGTATTCGGATTCGTCTCGTCGTTCTGAGCAACTTTCATGTAGAAAACATTTTCATCCGAGTTACGGTTTAAAAGATATGAATTTTCAAAGATTATTTGAATTTCTGGAATTATTTGAATTTAGCAAAAATGAATTATGATGTCAGCATGAGGTAATGCTGACGTCAGCAGGTCAACAGGTCGGCTGACCAGTCAAACCAGACAGGTGGGTCCTACTTGTCATAGACAGTGGACTAATCAGAAGATTAAATTAACTAAAATCAGATTAATTAACTACTGGACCCCACCTGTCATAGACTATTTAGATTAGTTAATTAGTTTTATTTATAAAAACATTTTTTTTGTTAATTATGCGGCGGGGCCCGCATGTCAGTGGCTGGGCCTGCCCAGTCAGCAGTTGACTGGGGTCAACCCAGTCAACGGGGCCCACGGGGCCCACTGGCAGTGGCTCTGGGGTGGCCCCAGGCCAGCCACGTCGGCGGCCGGCGCCGGAGCGACTCCGACGAGCCAAACGCGGCGGCGCGGCTCGGGAGGGGCGCGGGTTTCGCGCACAGGGGGTCTGCGGGGTTGTGGCTGGGCGCGTTCGACGCGGCTCGGCGCCGCGCGTACAACGGTGGTGGCCGATGGCTAGAACGGACGGGGGCGAGCTTGAGCTCGCCGGCGGCGAGGTGCTTCGGGCGAGCAACGGCAACGGTGGTACGGCGCGAGATCGGGCAAGCGGAGGGGCTGGGGAGCATCTACGCGCTGTGGAGAGTGCAACGGCTTGAGCCCGTGACCAAAAGGTCACCGGAGACCCGCCGTCGACGAGCTCCGGGCGCTGCGTTCGGCGCGCATGGGGAAGCAGCTAGGGGGCGCGAGAGCGAAAGGACAGGGGAGGGGGAGGGCTCACTGCGCGGCACACGGAGGCCGGTGAGAGGCTTAGGAGCAGCAGGTCGGTGCGGGGAAGAAAGGGGTCGCCGGCGACCGAAGTTGAAGACGAGCTCGGTGTGCTCGTTGTAGGGGCTCCGGTCTCCAACGGGCTGCACCAGACGAAGAGCAGGGGCGACGACGGTCCTTGGAGACACCGTGGGGCGCGAGGTGGGCACGGTGGCTGTGTGAACATTTTTATAAAAGTATTTAGGCATTTTATAAAATGTGTTTTCTCCACAATAATTATCGGTGCAATTTCTGGCATGGCCCGGACATTTTTGTTTAAATTTTTGAAAACTTTTATTTTCCACTTTTTAAATTTAATTGAAGTTTGAATTAGGAGTTTGAAAAGAAATGTGATTCAGATGTGATCAAGCCCTGTTTAGCAACATGATTAGCTTAATCACAGAGAGTTACTGTAGCATGATTCTCGGGGTGTTACAAATCTCCTCCACTACAAGAAATCTCGTCCGAGATTTAGGAGGTAGAAGGAAACATGCGGGGTATTCTTTCGGCGCAGACGATCCTCTCGTTCCCAAGTGGCCTCATCTTCAGAATGGTGCGACCACTGGACTTTGAGAAACTTGATCGCCTTCTGACGTGTGCGGCGTTCAGCTTGGTCGAGAATGTGGACCGGATGCTCCTTATAGGAGAGGTCTTGCTGCAATTCGAGCACTTCATGATCCACAGCTCGGATTGGGTCCTTGAAGCAACGGCGGAGCTGTGACACATGGAACACATCGTGAACCTGAGAAAGGTTCGGCGGTAGTTCCAGTTGGTATGCCACTTTTCCACGCCTTTCGAGAATAAGGAATGGGCCAATATATCGAGGAGCTAGTTTGCCCTTGATCCCGAAGCGGTGAGCACCCTTCATAGGTGTGACTCGAAGATAAGCCTTTTCGCCAGGTTGATAGACCATGTCTTTATGATGACGGTCATACTGACTCTTCTGACGTGACTGAGCAGTCTTGAGATTCTCACGAATAATGCGGACTTGTTCTTTGGCATCTTGGATAATATCCGGACCGAAGAGTGGACGTTCCCCAGTTTCTGACCAGTTCAGAGGGGTTCGGCACTTTCGTCCATATAACACTTCGAAGGGGGCCATCTTCAGACTAGCTTGATAGCTATTATTATAAGAGAACTCAGCATACGGGAGAGATTCCTCCCATTTCTTGCCGAAGGAAATAACACAAGCTCGAAGCATATCTTCGAGAACTTGGTTGACGCGTTCAACTTGTCCTTGCGATTGAGGATGAAACGCAGTACTGAATGACAGATGAGTTCCCATTGCTTCTTGGAAACTTGCCCAGAATCTTGAAGTGAATAAGCTACCACGGTCTGAGCTGATAACCAATAGAATACCGTGGAGTGAAACAATCCTGGACATATAGAGCGTTGCCAACTGGCTAGCAGTGATCGTTTCTTTGACCGCCAGGAAATGTGCAACTTTGGAAAGCCGGTCAATGACGACAAGAATAGCATCATTACCTTTCTGTGATTTGGGAAATCCAGTGACGAAGTCCATCTCAACATGGTCCCATTTCCATTCAGGAATAGAGATAGGTTGCAGAGTTCCAGCAGGCCTTTGATGTTCTGCTTTGATACGACGGCAAACGTCACACTCAGCAACATAACGAGCAATGTCTTGCTTCATATTAGACCACCAGAATCTCTGACGGATGTCTTGGTACATCTTTGTACTACCAGGATGGATACATAGAGGCGTACCATGAGCTTCTTTCATAACTTCCTGTGTCATATCCAGGTTTTTCTCTGCACATGGCACCACTAGGCGGCCCTTGAAGTATAGGGTGCCATCTTCAGCAATGGTGAAGAATGAGGGCTTTCCTTCTGCGAGGTAGCGCTTAATCTTGTGGGCTTCAGAGTCATACTTCTGTAGCCTTTTGATGCTGTCCTCGAGATCTGGTTTAGCAACTAGGGTATTGAGGGAACCCTGGGTAACAACGTGGAGGTTCACCTTGCCAAACTCCTTAGGAGGGGGAGCGAGTGCACCCGGAGGAACAATATGGAGGTTCAGCTTCCTGAATTCTTCAACAAGCGAGGGCTGAACTTTATGAACCTGGAGGTGGTTGCAGTAAGACTTGCGGCTCAAGGCATCAGCCATTACATTAGCCTTGCCTGGCGTATAGGAAATACCCAAGTCAAAGTCTGCAACAAGCTCCATCCACCTCTGCTGACGGAGGTTCAGATCTGGCTGAGTAAACAGATACTTCAGACTTTGGTGGTCAGTGAAGATCTCGCAACGATTACCGAGAAGGTAATGTCGCCACTGCTTTAGCGCATGAATGATAGCAGCAAGTTCGAGGTCGTGAACTGGGTAGTTCTCTTCGTGAGGGCGCAATTGCTGAGAGGCATAAGCAATCACTTTGCGGTCTTGCATTAGGACACAGCCTAATCCTTGACGGGAAGCGTCGCAGTAAATGACGAAGTCCTTCTTAGTATCAGGTGGAGCTAGAACTGGGGCAGAAGTCAATTTGTCTTTGAGTGCCTGGAAACTTTCCTGACACTTGTCTGTCCATTGGAACTTGACGCCCTTATGCAACTGGTTAGTCAGAGGCCTGGCGATCTTAGAGAAGTTCTCGACGAATCGACGGCAATAGCTGGCGAGACCGAGAAAACTTCTGACTTGCTTAACGTTCTTGGGAGGAGTCCAATCAAGAATAGCCTAAACTCGTTCAGGGTTGACGGCAATACCATCCTTAGAGATGACATGCCCAAGATAGGTTACTTCCGGTAGCCAGAATTCACATTTGGAGAACTTGGCATATAGTTGATGCTCTCGTAGCTTCTCCAGCACAAGTCGAAGATGTTTGGCATGTTCTTCTTCGTTCTTGGAAAATACCAGGATATCATCCAGATAAACCACGACGAACTTGTCGAGGTAATCCATGAATATATAGTTTATCAGACGAGAGAAGGTGGCTGGAGCATTGGTTAAACCGAAAGACATGACGGTGTACTCGTATGAACCATAACGAGTCACGAAGGCGGTCTTTGGGATATCCTCTTCGCGAACACGGATCTGGTGGTAGCCCAACCTCAAGTCGAGCTTAGAGAACACTGACGAACCCGCCAGTTGATCATACAGATCATTGATCCGAGGAAGGGGTATTTATTCTGAATGGTAGCTTGGTTTATAGGACGGTAGTCTTGAACCAACCGGTTTGTCCCATCCTTCTTCTTGACAAAGAGAGAAGGTGCTCCCCAAGGAGAGCAACTTGGGCGAATGAATCCTTTGCGAAGAGACTTGTCGATTTCCTCCTTAAGCTCAAGGAGTTCATGCGGCGGCATTTTGTAGGGTCGCTTGGCTATAGGAGTGGTGCCTGGTTTCAAGTCGATGATGAATTCGACAGCTCTAGCAGGGGGAATCCCTGGAAGTTCTTCAGGGAAGACGTCGAGGAATTCACGCACGACGGGAATGTTTTCAATGCCCTCGAGTGGTGCAGCGTTCAATGCATTCAATGCATAGAGCCTTGCCTCGGCATTTTGCACCAGATGGGCTTGGTAAGTAACTATTCATCTGAAGGGTGTAGCAGATGGACGGTTTTAGTGGCGCAAACTATAGAAGCAGTATGCGCTTTCAACCAATCCATACCCAAAATGAGGTCGATGTTAGACGTCTTCAGGATAATGGGAGAGGCATAGAATTCCAGCCCTTCGATTTCCAGGGGACATCGATGCCAACCAAGGAGGTTTGACACTGTCCCACGGGGGTTTTGACCAATACAGAGGTGTTCATCTCCTCGCATTTAACGTCGTGCTTGTATGCAAAATCTTCTGACATGAATGAATGCGATGCACCTGTATCAAATAAAACGGATGCTGGTACTGAATTTACGAGGAGTGTACCCATCACAGTAGCAGGCTGGTCTTGAGCTTCGTTGAGATCAACGTGGTTGGCATGAGCACGACCATAAGACTTAGCATTGTTGTTGCGGGCTGATTGTTACCACGGCCAGTTGCTAGAAAGGCCAGTTGATTCTGGTTCTGGTTGCATTCTTTAGCACGGTGCCCTGGTTGACCACACCTGAAGCACAGACCATTATCGGGAGTGGGAACAGGAGTCCCAGGTGGGGGAGCTGGTAGCTTTGACTGCCTAGATGGTGGAGGAGGCAGACGCGGTGCAGCATAAGATTTCCTTGGAGCAGGTGCATTTGGGCGATACATGCTGTTCGGGATCCATATCTTACGCTTCTGTGAGGGCGAGCCCGAAGATGAGCCCGTGTCACGGTTGCGCCTCTGAGAGCTCTGGTATTCCTGCAGACCAGTCTCGACATTGATGGCCTTATTCACCAAGGTGGCGAAATCGGCGAAGTCGTGCACTAGAAGTGCGAGCTTGATGTCAGCTTGTAGTCCATCACGGAACTTCTCCTGTCTGCGTGCATCAGTTGCAATGTCTTCTTTAGCATAGCGGGACAAATCCAGAAACTCCCGCTGATAAGCTTCGACAGTTTTGTTGCCTTGGGTGAGGTTACGGAACTCACGCTTCTTCCGGTCCATGACTCCCTGAGGAATGAAGCGGGCACGGAAAGCAGCTTGGAAGTCTGGCCAGGTAATGATTGTTCCAGCTGGCAGAGTACGCCTGTGGCTGTCCCACCATTGAGCTGCGGGTCCCTTCAGAAAGAAGGAAGCAAAGTTGACATAGCTGGCAGGGGCTACATTGGCAGACTCCATCTCATAGGTGATGTCACGGAGCCAGTCATCAGCATCCAGAGGCTGAGTTGAGCTGCGGTAGATGGTTGGGTTGAGGCGTATGAAATCTTGAAGAGTCACTTGGGCTGGCTGCTGGTTCATATTGGGGCGAGGAAACTGAGCCATCATATTTTCCATGAACTGGCGGTTCAGTTCAAACTGTTGGATCATACCCGCCATGTACTCAGGTGGTGGTGGGGCATTGCCACCACGACCACGACCACATGGTCTAACCATCCTGCTAATATATAACAGGGGTTCAGCATTGAGAAATTTGCAAAGACAAGGACCATTCATGACGAAACATGCATAATGAAAGGAGCACGATAGCTACCTACATAGTAGTCGGCATAACTTACAAAAGGGGTCATGCATAGAGTTCAGTACACAGAGTTCAGTACATAGACTAAAACATCATAGGCGGCACACAGGCTCGCGGCGACTGCATCTAACACTACAAGCAAGCCTACATCAGTCCCAAGAGGTACTGTGGAGGTAATCGTAGCCCGACAGCTGGTAGTGAGGCAACGGATAGCCCTCCACGTTAGCAGACTGGGGGCCGCGGATACTCAGGTGTAGAGCCCGACGGTCAGGTGGCAGAAGAGGACCAAGTGCAGGAGAGTAGCCTCCCACCTCTGGCCAACCAACACCGTGGGGCATCACGGTCCTGGCTGGGTAGATCGCAGTACGCGGTACCTGTCCAGATCAGACAAAGGGGTGCAGCAGCGTCAGAGCACGGTAAAGGTGCTGACGGGTGGTGTACATCTCGTGGCGAAGAGCTCGGTTAGCTCGATCCAGCCCATCAGCATGCAGAACCAGGTGCTGATGGTAGAAGGGCTCTCGGGTGACAGTGGAGTAGGCAGCAGTATAGTATCCCTCCGCACCAACATTAGAGGCGATAGCAATGTGCCTGAAAGGGGAGGTGTCCAACTCCCGATACTCTCCACGAAGACGTGTCAGAGCAGCATAGGCAGCATCGTGGACAGCCATATCGATGGTCACACCAACACCATGTGCGGTGTGCAGCACAGTAGTGGAGTCGTACTCCCGAGAGTAGAGGTGGACGATGGCACGGTACTGCTCCTGGTTGAAGTCCTGGTACTCCTCGTAGACGGTGTACTCAGGGTGCCAGCGATAACCCAGATAGGTCATCATCTCAGCTAGCACCGCAGGTGATCCCGAGGCACCAATGGCCATCGTGTGGCGAACGACCTGCCTCGTGGGTTCCATCTGAAAGCAAAGACGTTTCAAAGGAGTCAAATGACAGTGTGTGAATTGTTCAAAATACTATTCTAAGAAACAACTATGGCTTATCCAACTTTGGGGTGAACGCGGTCACGGGATCCTAGTGTTAGAGTTAGTAAATTCGTTTAACCCGAGTAGAAGAGAGTTCAGAGTCCCAGAGTAAAGGTCGAGGAGTAAAAGATCCTAGTGCCACCCAATGGCGACGTGGGCCCGTAAGACACACAGCCATGTTAGTAAAAAGTTTTGTAATGTCTAGACTCGACTTCGACCAAGGGGTGTGGAAAGGGGGATTCCTACAGGCAGTCGGCTCTGATACCAACTTGTGACGCCCCCGATTTGACCGTACACTAATCATGCACGCAAATGTGTACGATCACGATCAGGGACTCACGGGAAGATATCACAACACAACTCTACAACATAAATAAGTCATACAAGCATCATAATACAAGCCAGGGGCCTCGAGGGCTCGAATACAAGTGCTCGATCACAGACGAGTCAGCGGAAGCAACAATATCTGAGTACAGTCATAAGTTAAACAAGTTTGCCTTAAGAAGGCTAGCACAAACTGGGATACAGATCGAACGAGGCGCAGGCCTCCTGCCTGGATCCTCCTAACTACTCCTGGTCGTCGTCAGCGGCCTGCACGTAGTAGTAGGCACCTCCAGTGCCGTAGGTGTCGTCGTCGATGGTGGCGTCTGGCTCCTGGGCTCCAACATCTGGTTTCGACAACCAGATAGAAAGGAAAGGGGGAAAAGAGGGAGAGAAGCAACCGTGAGTACTCATCCAAAGTACTCGCAAGCAAGGAGCTACACTACATATGCATGGGTATATGTGTAAAGGGGCATATCAGTGGACTGAACTGCAGAAAGCCAGAATAAGAGGGGGATAGCTAGTCCTGTCGAAGACTACGCTTCTGGACATCTCCATCTTGCAGCATGTAGAAGAGAGTAGATTGAAGTCCTCCAAGTAGCATCGCATAGCATAATCCTACCCGGCGATCCCCTCCTCGTCGCCCTGTTAGAGAGCGATCACCGAGTTGTATCTGGCACTTGGAAGGGTGTATTTTATTCAGTATCCAGTTCTAGTTGTCATAAGGTCAAGGTACAACTCCGGGTCGTCCTTTTACCGAGGGACACGGCTATTCGAATAGATAAACTTCCCTGCAGGGGTGCACCACATAACCCAACACGCTCGATCCCATTTGGCCGGACACACTTTCCTGGGTCATGCCCGGCCTCGTAAGATCAACGCGTCGCAGCCCCACCTAAGCACAACAGAGAGGTCAGCACGCCGGTCTAACCCTATGCGTGCAGGGGTCTGGGCCCATCGCCCTATGCACACCTGCACGTTGCGAACGTGGCCGCGAGTAGACCTAGCAACCCACACGATCACGGCGGTTACGTCAAAGCGGTCCAACACGGCGCGCGCCACTCAGTCGCTGACGTCAAGAAGGCTTCGGCTGATACCACGACGCCGGGATACCCATAACTACTCCCACGTAGATGGTTAGTGCGTATAGACCAAATGGCCAGACTCAGATCAAATACCAAGATCTCGTTAAGCGTGTTAAGTAACCGCGAACGCCGCCAGGGCCAGGCCTACCTCTCACCTAGGCGGTCTCAACCTGCCCTGTCGCTCCGCCACAAAGATCCACTCGCGGGTACTCCTACGAGCCGAACCGTCTTCAGTCATCACATGTGTCATGTATATAGTATATGAGTATATACCCGTGATCACCGCCCAGGTGATCACGGCCCGATAGTATAGCACAGCAGACGGACAAGAATGTAGGGCCACTGATGGTAACTAGCATCCTATACTAAGCAGTAGGATAGCAGGTAAGGGAAACAACTGTAGCAACAATGACAGGCTATGCAACAGAATAGGATTAATCGAGAGCAGTAACATGCTACACTACTCTAATGCAAGTAGTAGAGAGTAGAGTAGGCGATATCTGGTGATCAAGGGGGGGGGGGCTTGCCTAGTTGCTCTGGCAAGTAGGAGGGGTCGTCGACTCCGTAGTCGAACTGGGCAGCAGCAGTGTCGGTCTCGTAGTCTACCGGAGAGAAGAGGGGGAAGAAACAGTAAATACAATGCAAACATAAGCATGACGATGCGTGACATGACAATGAGCGGTGCTAGGTGTGCCCTAACGCGACAGTAGGTGGTACCGGCGAAGGGGGGAACATCCGGGAGGTATTCCCGATGTTTCGCGTTTTCGGACAAACGGACCGGAGGGGGAAAGTTGCTAGTTCGATAGGTTAGGGAGGTGTGGTGGACGAACGGACTGCGTATTCGGATTCGTCTCGTCGTTCTGAGCAACTTTCATGTAGAAAACATTTTCATCCGAGTTACGGTTTAAAAGATATGAATTTTCAAAGATTATTTGAATTTCTGGAATTATTTGAATTTAGCAAAAATGAATTATGATGTCAGCATGAGGTAATGCTGACGTCAGCAGGTCAACAGGTCGGCTGACCAGTCAAACCAGACAGGTGGGTCCTACCTGTCATAGACAGTGGACTAATCAGAAGATTAAATTAACTAAAATCAGATTAATTAACTACTGGACCCCACCTGTCATAGACTATTTAGATTAGTTAATTAGTTTTATTTATAAAAACATTTTTTTGTTAATTATGTGGCGGGGCCCGCATGTCAGTGGCTGGGCCTGCCCAGTCAGCAGTTGACTAGGGTCAACCCAGTCAACGGGGCCCACTGGCAGTGGCTCTGGGGTGGCCCCAGGCCAGCCACGTCGGCGGCCGGTGCCGGAGCGACTCCGACGAGCCAAACGCGGCGGCGCGGCTCGGGAGGGGCGCGGGTTTCGCGCACAGGGGGTCTGCGGGGTTGTGGCTGGGCGCGTTCGACGCGGCTCGGCGCCGCGCGTCCAACGGTGGTGGCCGGAGTGGCTGGAACGGACGGGGGCGAGCGCTTCGAGCTCGCCGGCGGCGAGGTGCTTCGGGCGAGCAACGGCAACGGTGGTACGGCGCGAGATCGGGCAAGCGGAGGGGCTGGGGAGCATCTACGCGCTGTGGAGAGTGCAACGGGCTTGAGCCCGTGACCAAAAGGTCACCGGAGACCCGCCGGCGACGAGCTCCGCGGTGCGGCGTTCGGGCGCGCGTGGGGGAAGCAGCTAGGGGGCGCGCGAGTGCGAAAGGACAGGGGAGGAGGGGGAGAGGCTCACCGCGCGGCACACGGAGGCCGGTGAGAGGCTTAGGAGCAGCAGGTCGGTGCCGGGGAAGAAAGGGGTCGCCGGCGACCGAAGTTGAAGACGAGCTCGGTGTGCTCGTTGTAGGGGCTCCGGTCTCCAACGGGCTGCACCAGACGAAGCAGCGGGCGACGGCGGTCCTTGGAGACACCGTGGGGCGGCGAGGTGGGCACGGTGGCTGTGTGAACGACGGAGAACGGCGGCGACCGCGTCGGGCGTGGGGAAGGAAGGAGCGGCGTGGATCTGGGGGGGGGGGAGAGGCGCAGAGGCCGAGAGGTGAGCGGGGGCGAGTGGGAGAGGGGCCCGAGGAGGCGGGGGGCGCTGGCGTCCTTATCCTCCCCGTCGCCGGCGAGGGGGTGCGGCGGGGACCGGCCCCTGTTCCGACCCCGGTCGGGGGAACAGGGAAGGGGGGGGGCGAGTGGGAGAGGTGGGCTAGGCTGGCTGGGCCGGGGGTCGGCCCAGTTGGGCCAGGGGTCCAGTGGGGGGGGCCTTCTCCTTCTGCTTTTTTTTTGTCTGTTCTGTTTTCTGTTTTCTTTTTATTTGTTTATTTTCTTTTCTGTTTTATTTCATTTAAAAGTATTTAGGCATTTTATAAAAATGTGTTTTCTCCACAATAATTATCAGTCCAATTTCTGGCATGGCCCGAACATTTTTGTTTAAATTTTTGAAAACTTTTATTTTCCACTTTTAAATTTAATTGAAGTTTGAATTAGGAGTTTGAAAAGAAATGTGATTCAGATGTGATCAAGCCCTGTTTAGCAACATGATTAGCTTAATCACAGAGAGTTACTGTAGCATGATTCTCGAGGTGTTACAAATCTCCTCCACTACAAGAAATCTCGTCCCGAGATTTAGGAGGTAGAAGGAAACAGTGCGGGGTATTCTTCGCGCAGACGATCCTCTCGTTCCCAAGTGGCCTCATCTTCAGAATGGTGCGACCACTGGACTTTGAGAAACTTGATCGCCTTCTGACGTGTGCGGCGTTCAGCTTGGTCGAGAATGCGGACCGGATGCTCCTTATAGGAGAGGTCTTGCTGCAATTCGAGCACTTCATGATCCACAACTCGGATTGGGTCCTTGAAGCAACGGCGGAGCTGTGACACATGGAACACATCGTGAACCTGAGAAAGGTTCGGCGGTAGTTCCAGTTGGTATGCCACTTTTCCACGCCTTTCGAGAATAAGGAATGGGCCAATATATCGAGGAGCTAGTTTGCCCTTGATCCCGAAGCGGTGAGCACCCTTCATAGGTGTGACTCGAAGATAAGCCTTTTCGCCAGGTTGATAGACCATGTCTTTATGATGACGGTCATACTAAATCTTCTGACGTGACTGAGCAGTCTTGAGATTCTCACGAATAATGCGGACTTGTTCTTCGGCATCTTGGATAATATCCGGACCGAAGAGTGGACGTTCCCCAGTTTCTGACCAGTTCAGAGGGGTTCGGCACTTTCGTCCATATAACACTTCGAAGGGGGCCATCTTCAGACTAGCTTGATAGCTATTATTATAAGAGAACTCAGCATACGGGAGAGATTCCTCCCATTTCTTGCCGAAGGAAATAACACAAGCTCGAAGCATATCTTCGAGAACTTGGTTGACGCGTTCAACTTGTCCTTGCGATTGAGGATGAAACGCAGTACTGAATGACAGATGAGTTCCCATTGCTTCTTGGAAACTTGCCCAGAATCTTGAAGTGAATAAGCTACCACGGTCTGAGCTGATAACCAATGGAATACCGTGGAGTGAAACAATCCTGGACATATAGAGCGTTGCCAACTGGCTAGCAGTGATCGTTTCTTTGACCGCCAGGAAATGTGCAACTTTGGAAAGCCGGTCAATGACGACAAGAATAGCATCATTACCTTTCTGTGATTTGGGAAATCCAGTGACGAAGTCCATCTCAACATGGTCCCATTTCCATTCAGGAATAGAGATAGGTTGCAGAGTTCCAGCAGGCCTTTGATGTTCTGCTTTGATACGACGGCAAACGTCACACTCAGCAACATAATGAGCAATGTCTTGCTTCATATTAGACCACCAGAATCTCTGACGGATGTCTTGGTACATCTTTGTACTACCAGGATGGATACATAGAGGCGTACCATGAGCTTCTTTCATAACTTCCTGTGTCATATCCAGGTTTTTCTCTGCACATGGCACCACTAGGCGGCCCTTGAAGTATAGGGTGCCATCTTCAGCAATGGTGAAGAATGAGGGCTTTCCTTCTGCGAGGTAGCGCTTAATCTTGTGGGCTTCACCGATGAAGTAATGGAACACGAGTTCCCGGAAGGGTTTAAACCCATGAATATCGAATCATACGATGGAACAACAGATCCCGCACTATGGATTGAAGATTTCCTTCTCCATATCCACATGGCCCGCGGCGATGACCTCCACGCCATCAAATACCTCCCACTAAAACTAAAGGGATCAGCACGGAACTGGCTAAACAGCCTCCCAGAGGACTCCATTGGCAGCTGGGAAGACTCGGAAGACGCCTTCCGCAATAACTTCCAAGGTACATATGTCCGGCCTCCGGACGCCGATGACCTAAGTCACCTCATCCAGCAGCCCGGGGAGTCGGCCAGGAAACTCTGGACTAGGTTCTTAGTTAAAAAGAACCAAATTGTCGAATGTCCGGACGCCGAAGCCGTCGCGACCTTTAAACATAGCGTTCGGGATGAATGGCTTGCCCGCCACATCAGTCAAGAAAAACCAAAATCCATGGCTGCCCACACCGCTCTAATGACCCGCTTTTGCGCGGGAGAAGACAGCTGGCTCGCCCGTAGAAGCAACAACACCGTTGATCCGGGCACTTCCGAAGTCTGAGACGGCAACGGTAAGCCATGATGCAATAAACATAAACATTGTAACAATAATGAAGGAACGCAGGACACGACGGTTAACGCCGGATTCAGTGGTTCCAACCCCGGTCAACGGAAAAGGCCATTCAAGGCAAACCGAGGCGGACCATCCAATTTAGACAAGATACTGGATCGGCCCTGCCAGATCCATGGCACCCCCGTTAAACCAGCCAATCACACCAACAGAAGCTGTTGGGTCTTTAAACAAGTCAGCAAGCTTAATGCCAAACAAAAGGCGAAGGGGCCGCCCAGTGACAGTGATGACGAAGAGACTCGCCAACCGAACACCGAGGGTCAGAAGCAATTTCCCCCCGAAGTAAAAACAGTGAACATGGTATACGTGATGAACATCCCTACAGTGGACTGCAAGCGCATGCTACGGGACGCCTGCGCCATAGAGCCAGTCGCCCCAAAATCAAGCCGATGGGCAGCCCGCCCAATCACTTTTGATCGCAAGGACCACCCAGCCAGTATCCATCACGAAGGTCCGGCAGCTCTCATCCTCGATCCAATTGTCGATGGGTTCCATCTCACGAAAGTCCTTATGGACAGCGACAGTAGCCTTAATCTACTCTACCAAGACACTGTCCGCAAAATGGGCATTGATCCTTCAAGAATGAAGTCCACCACAACTACCTTCAAGGGAACAATATCCGGCGTAGAAGCCCACTGCACGGGCTCAATTACATTGGAAGTCGTTTTCGGGTCGCCAAACAACTTTCGAAGCGAAGGCTTGACCTTCATATTGTCCCGCTCCGCAGTAGCTGCCATGCACTACTCGGGCGTACCGCTTTTGCTCGTTTTAATGCAGTCCCACATTACGCCTATCGCCAGCTTAAGATGCCCGGTCCACGCCGCATCATCATGATAAACGGGAATACGAAATGCTCCCTCCGTACATAGGAGCATACTACGGCTATTGCGGCCGAAGTACAAAGTGGCCTTATCAAGCCGCGCATTTCATCGGCCGTCAAGCCGCCGGTGTCCATTAAATAGGACCGATCAACCTCAGAGCTGGATTAGCAGTTCGGCCTCCATCGTCCGCCCCATATAGCCGCGAAGTTTGTACCGCGCATACATAATTATGCACTTAAAATACCCTGGTCACCAGCGGAAGCACAATACGGACAAACCTACAATGCGGTCTGCACTCTACTAGTCTCTTTCCTTTTTCTAACTGTTTTTTATCTTTTACCATAGGTGACTATTCTTGCTGAAAAGTCCTTTAACCAAGACAAGGCAGCGTAGACGTGCGGCAGGAGGACCAAATGCTTTTTGTAGACCGCACTCTTTCTTCCAAACCTGTAAAGTGCCCTTTTTCTCAGCCTTCGATCCCCGGCATGTCAAATAGCCTTGGTAGTAGCGTTATAATCTTTAAGATCGCACTGGACGTATCGTTCAGATGCCAATCAACATAACCCGCATTCAGTATTCACTTTTCTCAAAGAACTGAATTTTGCTTCTGTGGTTATTTCACGCACGCACCTTGGCATATATTGCCAGGGGCTCGATATGGCAATATATGAGTTGCCGTCAAGTCCGAACAGCTTTATATCATACTTCGGCGTCACGAGTTTTGGCCTTATATGCATCAGCTCCGAATCATGTCTTTGGTCAATAGTTGGGTTGCCCGGCTCCTGTGCTTACTACCTTACGTTCCGCTCTATCGGCTAGGGTAGTAAAGGGAGAACTACTGCGATTGTGTCCTGGTTTGTCCGGATGAGCACCTCCGTAGAGAAAGCCAAAAACTGACTGTCATGATGAGGCGAGAGCTGGTCAACCACTCGCTGACTCTTCGGAATCTTCGCGATTCCTTCCGTATTACAGGAAGGACCATTCTTCTGGTCACGTATGTAAACGCACATTATTCCGATAACCGCGTACATACCAGGGGCTATATCGTAGACCCACCGTCAAACTCCTATGGCTAAGTGAAAGTGTTAAAGCCCTATAGTCTGATTGCTTGGTTCGCCGCATTGACACCTCCTTAATGGACCAAGACGTTGGGTCAAGAGTGATCAAGTTCTTTTCCGAACACCCCTGCATTATACGCGAGGGGGCCGAAGCCGACAACTGGTAAACTTTCAGATTATATAAAAAACGACCGCACAGGAGGCACCAAAAACTTTTAGGCAAAAGTATAAAAAACATAGCCCTAATATATCATAATATTGTTTTCACAATTTTGGTACATTTCACTCGAACATAATATCTTTCGAGCACTGACCCTCTATAAAGCGAGCACCCTCTAGAACATCCTCAAAATAATGCTCTGGCGTGTGATGGTCCTTGCCCTTGGGTGGACTTTTCGCTGCAATATCAGTGGCCTTCATCTTCGCCCAGTACGTCTTGACGCGGGCAAAGGCCATCCGTGCACCTTCTATGCACATTAACTGCTTAACGGCGTCGATACGCGGCACCGCATCAACAAGTCGCTGCACCAAACCGAAATAATTATTCGTAATTGGCTCAGTCGGCCACAACCGGACCACGACGTCCTTCATGGCAGGTCCGGATATCTTGTGGAGCTCGGCCCACTGGGCCATCTGTTCGTTCAGCAACAGCGGATGCTTTGGCATGCTGAATTGTGACCAGAAAAGCTTTTCTGTCTCATGTCCTTTTTGCGCTTGGAAAAACTGGGTCGCATCGGAGACACTCTTCGGCAAGTCAAAAAATGCCTCTGGAGAAATCCACATTTGATTAAGCGGGGCATACTTCGGATCGCCGAATTTAGTTTGTAATAAAAAAGGCTTACCGGCCGCGATCTCCCCAGCTTGCCGGATCTCCTCCCGAGCCGCTCTGGACTCGGACCGTGCTTCCCTCGCCTCCTGTAAGGCCTTGTCAAGATCGGCCGTTCTGGTTTTGTTATCTTCCTTGAGAAATTCGCATCGGCTGGTGGCATCCTTTAGCTCAAGTGCCATAGAAGATATTCTCACCTCGCATTGGCGCCGAGCAGCCTGTTCGGCTTTTAATTCAGCAGCTGCCCTTTTGGCAGCCGCATTACTCAACCTGGCTTGCTCCTTGGCCCGGGCAAGCTCAGCCCGAAGGGTCTCAACTGCGGCGGCACTATCTGCAGTTATGCATATCTCAGTATACAATTCCCAGCGTCATGCTCATATTATAGTACTTGCATATACTGACTGCCCCAAAGACATACCTTGCGCCTCGTCGAGCCGCCTGTTAATCAGCGCGATGTCATCATCCGCCACATCAAGTTTCTGCTTTAGATCTGCAACCTCTGTAGCTTGGGCAGTCGCCAGGGATGTAACAGCCTGTGTTCCAATTAGTCAGATTATTTCCTGGGCATATCTTTCTTGATCCTCTGACCGCCTCCCTTTGGACGCCAACCAGAGTCTCAGGGGCTACTATCTATACACAGGCGCATTTTGCGTTTATAACACAATTGAAAATATTACATTGCATACCTCGAGGCCTCTTAGCAGGCCCATGAAGGCTTCATTCAATCCGCTTCTCGCGGACAGAACCCTCTCAACTACCATACCCATTAAGGTACGATGTTCCTCCAAGACAGACGCATGTTGCAACATACCCATCAATGTATCCGGTGCCTCTGAATTCATGGGAGCGGCTGCGGGAGTACGGACACCTTCGAAGGGATATGCTTATTCACCCCTAGAGTCGTCCCCGGCTGTAAACTGGATAGTCTGGGGCCTTTATTGTTGGCCCCCGTAGGGGCCGCACACCCCGGACCCTGGACGGCCGAAGTATCACCTTCGGGCCTAGTCTTCATTGTCCCTCGCACCACTTGTTGATCGGGAGAGATCCTCCGGGACGACACCGCAGAGTCGTCTGCCTCATTGGACGGGGAGGTCTGCGGAGGCGTCTCGCTTTCCATCATCTCCGGAAGAAGATCCCCCGAGGAGGAGGACTGTGGAGGAAGGCTGCATGCCGGAATGCAAACATATATTTTAAATGTTACCCTTGCAACCAGGAAAGAACGAGATATGTTTAAGACACCCTTGTTCACTTACGATTCGGCTAAGGGCTTATCCTTACGGAGGAACCGCGTGACAACGTCGTCTCCCGAATCGGAACCGCCTGACAGGGATATCTTCCCTCGCTTAGAAGCCTTTATCTTCAAGTATTCGGAGGCGGTCCTCTTCTTCCCACGGGGAGAAGGGATGCCAGTTTCTCCTTCCCTTTTGTCTTCAGAAGGGGGAGTTCTAATCTCCCCGGACATGGTGTCTGGCGTGCCTCCAGAATGAGGGCCACCTTGGGCCTTCTTGCTCTCCTCCTTGTCTTCCTTCTCCGGCACTTGATATGGTGCCGGAACCAGTATCCTTGTTAACACCGGATCAGCTGAGTCTTCGGGAAGAGGGGCCGAACACCTAATTCTCTCCGCCTTCTTTATCCAGCCCTGGCCGAATATGGTTTTCTCAGTATATTGTTATGAGATATTTAACTAAGCTGTGTTCAGGAGTTGAGTGCTTATCAAGGTATCCGGATGGTTGCAGTCAAGGCCAACGTCTTCTGTAGTATCCGGCCACTGTTTTCGTGTCCCGAAGAATAATTTCCACATTCCTCCGAGCGTCGTGCCAAAGAAGTGCTGAAGGGTTCGTGGTCCTTCCGGATTGAACTCCCACATGCGGAGAGCCCGTCGCTGGCACGATAGGACCCGACGGACTAGCATTACTTGGATTACGTTGATAAGGCCGGTGTCCTTTTCAATGAGGCTCCGGATGCGGCTTTGCAGCGTCCGCACTTCATCAATTGATCCCCAGTCCAGCCCCTTATTAATCCATGATGCAAGCCGTAACGGAGGGCCGGATCGGAACGCAGGTGTAGCTGCACACTTGGTACCACGGGGTTCAGTGATATAAAACCACTCCCGCTGCCATAGGTTGGAAGTTTCTATGAAGGAGCCTTTTGGCCAAGGAGTATTGGTGAGTTTGCTCACTGTAGCGCCACCGCACTCCGCTTTTTTCCTGTCGACTACCTTCGGTGTCACATTAAAGGTCTTGAGCCACAAGCCGAAGTGTGGGGGAATACGGAGGAAGGCCTCACACATAATGATGAACGCCGAGACATGAAGAAAGGAGTCCGGAGATAGATCATGAAAATCTAGCCCGTAATAGACATGAGCCCTCGAACGAAGGGATGAAGAGCGAACCCTAGCCCTCGGAGGAAGTGGGAGATGAATACGACCCTCTCGCCGGATCTGGGAGTAGGAATAACCTGCCCTTGAGCACGAAGCCTGTGGGGGATTTCCGCGGTCAGGTACCTTGCCGCCCGGAGCTTCGCAATATCCTCCTCTGTGACAGAGGAAGCCATCCATCGGCCTTGAGGACCGGGTCCGGACATGACTGGGAAACATGAAGCAATTAAATTGAACCTTGGGTGCTGGAACTCGAGGTTGGAAAGGTTGAGGAAAGGGTTGGCGTAAAGGAGAAAGACGTGTCTTAGCCCCTTTATAAAGGCGATGAATATCAAACGCCTCCTCCTAGGCCTTAAAACCTGCCTATTCCTGAGGAATTATGCCAACAGAACGGTTGGGTTACCCACGCCCGTATTGATGAAAAACCCGCAATAAGGGGACACAATCTCTGCTTTGACAAGACGTGCCAATGAAACCGCATCTTGAAATATGGGGCGGCAGGCTAAAAAACGGTTCGAAATAATAACCGGGTGGTGACGTGATGTCACGCTATTAAAAGTTGTCAGCAGATTGGACTCGTGAAATATTGTACTCTCTGCGGTTGTGTGTGGTATTTGTTTTGCAGAGTCGGACACGCTTCCTGTGTTCGAAGGCTATTTTGGAGTATTTGGAGAAGGAACCCGCCTTGCAATGCCGAAGACAATCTGCGTGCCGGACACATCGTCATTGAAGCCTGGTTCAGGGGCTACTGAGGGAGTCCTGGATTGGGGGGTCCTCGGGCGTCCGGACTATGTTACGTGGGCCGGAGTGATGAGCCGTGAAGGTACAAGACAGAAGGTTCTGTCCCGTGTCCGGATGGGACTCTCCTTGGCGTGGAAGGCAAGCTTGGCGTCCCAATATGAAGATTCCTTTCTCTGTAACCGACTTTGTACAATCCTAGTCCCCTCTGGTGTCTATATAAACCAGAGGGTTTAGTCCGTAAAGGCAATCATAATCATATAGGCTAGACTTCTAGGATTTTAGCCATTACGATCTCGTGGTAGATCAACTCTTGTAATACTCATATTCATCAAGATCAATCAAGCAGGAAGTAAGGTATTACCTCCATAGAGGGCCCGAACCTGGGTAAACATCGTGTCCCCCGCCTCCTGTTACCATCACCTTAGACGCACAATTCGGGACCCCCTATCTGAGATCAGCCGGTTTTGACACCGACAACGCGCGCTCTACACGGACATAAAAAAGACGATCGTGCCCCTCTTCACGAATCGTTTTTGACAGATCTCAGCCGTCCTTGTGTTTCACGCTCCGAGCGTTCATTGGGGGGGGGGGGGGGGGGGCACCGGAGCAGAAACGGTCAATAGAGTGCTTGTGTCTCTGGGCGCGAACTGGCACGGTGGGTTGTCGCAGAACAAACACCCCGTGTTGAGTGCAGCCGCAGCCGGTAAGGGACCCGTCGAGGTTGAAAATCAAGTTGACAATAGGTAGGTGGCCATGTCCCGCACGTTGGACGGCAAGGTCTGGTTCTATCCGAGTGCATCTCCGCCCAGGCTGAGTAGCACCTTGACGTGATTGGCTGGATCGAGTCACCGTGAGTACGCGATCTAGTCTCCCGTCTCCTAGCTACCCGCCTGACCGGACTCGGAGGCTGGGTGAGGAGGACACGAGCCGCCATTCATCCCAAACCTCGTGCCACCGTGAGCAGTGAGCACAGCGTGCCGGTGTGGATGTTGAAACTAATCTTGTTATTAGTGCTGATTAGATCATGCATGCATGTAGTTGACATGTGACACTAAAAGCTGCGGCTGTGTACCAACGTAGAGACGTGATCACGTTTACATGGAAAGCTAGTAGTGTTGGTTAGTGCATGCAGGATTAGCCTAGTCGTGGAGTTAGTTAGTGGCCTAGAGAAAAGGTCGTTGCAGTTGAGTGGATGGCTGGACATGCATGCATGTAGGAATTAGTTAGTGGGGTTAGCAGCGCCGAGTGTGGCGGCTGGCCAATGTGTGCGTGCTGTTAGTGGCCGGGCATAGCGGCCGGGTTAGTGCGTGTGTATAAGTTCCTGTGAGAAACCATGAAAGAAGTGTGTGTGTGTTCTCTTGTGTGAGAGAGCTCGAGGTAGAAGAAGACCGGCGCTGCAAGGCGGCGGCGCCAACAGTGGATAGCTGATTTGAGCGGCAATATGCAGGATCTGCAGCCGCGGCATGTTGGGGAGGTCCGAGATGCAGACCTCACACAGCCCGCACGCCGCCGTTCTATCTCTGTTCCGCCTCTCCCTACCCTCCCCCCTCCGTATTGGTTTCAAGGTGGATGATGGTGCGACCTGGAGGCGCTGGCCACGTTCAGATTAATGATTTTGAGATGCCAACGATGGTAAATAAAGGTGAGCGATCATCTCTTCGGATACAGTCGATGCGAACGAAGACATATTTAATCCTAACCAAGCGTTCAACCAGAAGATTGAGAGTCACACGGCACTCAGTGCACCGTTTGGGACATAGTTTCTCGGTGCAAAAACATGATGGCATCAGCAGATGATAGATGATGTGGCTTGACCATAGCTAGTTAACCAGTGGTGGGTCCAATCTGTAAGTCTATAAGGAAAAGATGATGTGCCTGGGTTGTTGATATGGATAGCTTGCATGTTAAAAGAAATAAGATAATGGGGATGAACTATTTAGGTATTATAGATCTGAGCATAGGTGAAGTCAGTCGACTTTTCCCGCGACATGACTGAGAACAAGACACATGTCAACCCACCATATGACAAAAAAATAATTGACTTTAACCTAAATGGAAAACAGTCTACTGAAGATTAGACAGTCCCTACAAAATTGTACTCCCTCCGTTTCGTAATGTAAGACATGTTTTTGACACTAGACTTTATGGGACAGAGGGAGTAGAAAATAGCCTTGTTTCTCCATCCTTTGATCTGCACTGCCAAGCAAATGTGCAACTGCTGAGCTACTACGTGATACAGGGATATCTACTAGTACTTCCAATATTGTATATTTAGACTTGTAGTATTGAGAAATCCTTGAGTACTCTTGGCTAACATGCTTTTATCGATCTTGTGAACTGCAGAACTCAGATATTTTGCAACCTGACTGTACCCTTATTGAACTGAACAGGGTTCAGACTGGCCAAGGAGTCTCTTGACTCTAAAAGCTTACGCAGAGAAAGAGCAGTTAAACCAGAAATTAGGACATCTCATAATTCACTGGCCAAAGAGGAAGACGTACGGGCAAGACAACGCAAGGGATTCATCCTCCTCAACCCACCTTTCCAGGTCAATTGCAATAACGAAAAAACTGACACGTCATAGTCTAGTGCTCGTTACTAATCGCACTTCTTTTAGAGCACTTATAACTAATCACACGTACATATGGGTTAGCCCAAAGCAAGCCACCATCCATTTGGCTGAACACAATTAGCGTGACATAAAACCCTTCATCGAGTGCCGGTACTACACAATTAAGATAACATTCATAAACTGCCAATCACGGAGGACCCTAATATTAGAAGTACTAGTACTACCTACTGACAAAAAAGGGTTCCCCGCTTTGTATTATAAAGCAATCAACCGATACAACCAACGATAGGTGCTGGACGAAAGCAGGACAAATACGCCCAAAAGAACCCAAAAAGAAAATACAAAAGAAACAAATGCTGACAACGGCGGATCGACAATAACGAAGAAGCCTCGCGACCACTGCGTTCAGCGGAAATCTCCCACCGAGCTCCTAGACTCCGAAGCGCCGGTACCAATTAACACCTCCGAGAAGGGACGCGATGATGACGACGCTGCTACCAAGGGTTTCCCCCGGTATGCGGCCAGGGGAGAGGAAGGGTGGCCCCCGACGCCCTCCAGGAAGGTCTGGCGGCACCCTCGGGCGCCACCGCGTCGGTGTCGGAGTGGCCGGCAGGGATTTCTCCCGATCCCAACCTTCACCTTGGGCGCTCCGGAGCCCGCCACCAACCGACCCCCACCCTGCGCCAACATGGTCTTGAAGCTTCCACGCCGTCTTACCATGGCACCACGAAGTGAGGTCTGCACAACGAGGAAGAGGAATCGGGACTAGCGGCAGCAGCACCGTCGGCACGCGGGAGGGCTCAGCCTCCACTGTCAATGACGGTAGCCGATCGGACGCAATAGTAGGAGCATACCAGGCCCATGGTCCCACAGGCCCAGCTGAGCACTCACTTCCCGTAAAGCTCCCGCCTTCGCGCTGCTGCAGGCACGCCGTCAGCGTCGCCCCCCCCGGTCCGAGCTCCTCCTCCTCTCCACCGTGCAGAAGGCGATGAAGCCGCGCCGGGGGCCGGCCTACTAGGACCCAGATGGATCCCGCAGGGCCTCGATCGCCGCCGTCCCCTGCCCCAGGAAGGGAAAATGCGCGCGCAGGGACAGGAAGTCCCGCCGCCGCCGACAGCACCCAGGCCGGCGCCGGGGGTGGCGGGGGGTGGGGAGTGTTGAGTAAATAGGCAATTTTTCGATTAATATAATCCATGAGTAAATCACTACCTTGGCATTGACAGAAATAATCACATATATCAATATTCAATCATGCAAGCACATACTCCCTCGATTCCTAAATATAAGTCTTTTTAGACATTTCAAATGGACAACAACATACATATGATATAGACATATTTTAAAGTGTAGGTTTACTCATTTTGCTCCGTATGTAGTGATTTGTTGAAATTTCTAGAAAGACTTATATTTGAGAACGGAGGGATACGTATAACGCTAGCATGGCTAAAACAGAAAGCAGTAGGAGCGGGATAAACGAATTATACCCTTCAGTAGGCCATGCAGAGGCCGCAGCGGCGGTGGTAGCAGCTGCGTCCTCGGCGGCCTTCTTGTCGGCCTTGAGCTTCTCAACGGCGAGACGGTCGGCGTCGGACTGAGGGTGGTGAAGGCGATGCGGACGTAGAGGAAGCAGACGAACGGATGTGAGCAGTCGCGTAGTTGCTTCCCAAAAACCTATTCGTCTCTCTCCCGTATAGGATCCGGGAGGCGGGGTTTCGGAGACCTGCTCTCCCGTCGACCGTGTACGCGGTGGACGGGATGGAGTCACCGGCGGCAACAACAGCAAAGGAACGGCGACTGTCGTGCGCGTGGAGCAGATGTGATCTGTTCATGGTGGCTAGGGTTAGGAGACACCGCACACTTATGTAGGCGTTCGAGTCCGTGACAGCTCATGATCCGACGTCTCAGATCATGGCCCAGCTGTTAGAAAACTCTCTGACTTGCAAAAATAAGCACGTAGGTGTGAGCTCGGCTCGGCTCATTCCCGCAACCCGCGGCGCGTCGTGACAAGGCTGGCGGCGGAGGAGTGTGTGAGGGCCTCTTCTCTTCTGAAGCTCCAATAGCATGTAGAAGGGAAACCCTTATAAGGAGGTCCAACTCCTCTCCAACTTCCGGGGTGGGACTAAACTTCCCATTACACCTAGTGCTAATAAACCCACATGGGCCCTTAAGAGATTTTTCAGAAATTGCTATATGGGCCTAAAGCTCATCCCAAATTTCAGCAGGGAGTTGGGGGTGGACCACCGAGAGAGAAGGGGGCACGCGTCGCCCCGGCCACCTCCCGGGGAGGCGGCACAATGGCGGATCTGGGAGGGGGGAGAGGGGCGGGGCTGGGTTCGAGTGACCGGCGGCCAGCGGCCAGCGCGCGGGAGGGGGGGCTAGGCCGGCCTGCGGCGGCAGAGGGGGCAGGGAAGGTACCCTAGCGAGAGCTAATTCCACTGGCTTTTAATACTACCTTACTCCACCATGGAAGGTGATAAATCATGTAGGATTAGA
Organism: Triticum aestivum; assembly: GCF_018294505.1. NCBI lineage: Eukaryota > Viridiplantae > Streptophyta > Magnoliopsida > Poales > Poaceae > Triticum > Triticum aestivum. The sequence goes on from NC_057805.1 coordinate 12,537,063, forward strand.
AGAATGAAATTTCTTTCCATTAATGTTTGTCATGCCCGAACCATGAATCATGCATTAAGTTATAACGTTTAATCTCTTTGTAAATCAACATATGCTAATGGGCTGGCCCGACAATTTTGATATACTGCAATAGCAAGATCTAGACATGATCCAGTTACCATGAAGCATGGTGCCATAAGTCCTCCATTGCTAGCTTCCCATACAGATGTCATTAATTTATGCCTGAAAGAGAAATAAATATATAATTAAGCACAAAAGAAGACATAATTGGGTGATACCAGCAATGCTAACATATAATCAACATTATATAACACCATAAAAAGCAGAACAACGTCATCATAGGGAAAATAGCTACGCACTGATATTCTCCAGCACTGATTTTGTCCATCATTTTACAAGCTTAATTAGAGTTAATTTGGTTGTGTAGAATACAAAAGCAGAAGACCCTAAATCCGAATCAAAAAACATTGCATGGCGTAGTAGTACATCCTATTGTAAATCCCAGTTCAATTGTTCTTCTTTCATATGACGGAAAATTGCCGTAGAACAATTGTTCTGCATTTTCAGGGTTAAAAAACTATTATATAGTATCAAGTAGAATAAGATTGATGACGTTTGTACCCCAGTTCGAAACTCTTGTTTCACCTCCCACTCTGGTCGTCTACAACCTGTAGATGGGTAATCTAGTCCTTTGTTCCTACAAGCACAGAGAAAAAAAGACAACCATGGTTAACCAAGTGTATTATAAATAACAATATGGTTGCTATTATCATGCACCAAAAGAAACCCACATATGTACGTACCAATGCGCGGGAGAGCAGCAAGTTAAGATATGACACATAGGGCTACGGGGGCCTTGTGCACGGCCATTTAGGCTGCTCCGATCTAATGCCCGTGACCAGGTGCGGTTACTGATATGGTACTGTGCAAAACGGTTCTTGATCGGACGGTAGTAGACAATAGTATTGGCCTCGACGGTAGGAAATGCCTTGGAAGATACACAGATATTCCTTTGTCCCATGAATATAGTGTTTTCTCCGATGTCTGTTACCGGGATAAATTTCCCCAAGACAAGATCGGCAAGTCTATAGACAGTAATATGGGATAGGAAATCGTCGTCATGGCAAACCACTAAGATCTCCGAGCCATGCTCTACCAGATAGCACGAGTAGAGGCGCTTCTCTCTGGGGCATGTGAAGATCAGCTTTGGTGTGGCTCGATGGTGGTACGCTGCGTCCAGCTCGAAAATCATTGGTGCACCCGTCACATCGATTTCTGGAATATCAACCACGTATAGCTTGCCGTGTAATGAAACCGGATGTGACCACGCTGGGCATTCCCAACTGAGCATTGTCCATTGCATGTCTAGGGAGGTAGCCACAGCCACACCATCAAAGTTATTAAAGGTAAGCAAGACAGTGACGACTCCTGCAACAAACGAAGCACACGTAGAGATGAATCTCATCCGCTGGAGCGACCAATTTGTTCCCCCGGGCATTTGTGTGGCGAGAGTGGTGAGCCGTGGAAGCTCAACAATGTCACGGGTGAAAGGGTGTAGAAGACGGATGGCTGCGTCCTTGTCCCTCTGGAGGAGGAGGAGGCCACAGACAGAATCAAGAATACAGTGGTTCCTGAACAATGGCAGACAGACGCGGACAAAGGCACCTGAGTCTAGGTTAAAGAAGCGGATGTAGCCACCCAGCTCCGGATGTCCAGGGTAAAGGCCACGGTCCTCTGGGAACATCATCCAGCGGCGTGGATGGAAGCACGGATCAACAACCCCGCGGCCGCGTGGAGAGAGCGTGGCCGATCGCCAGTGCGCGCAGACGGCACGGAAGCGGACGTAGTCCAGTAGATCTCCTCTGGCCAGCAAGGCCGACGCGACCAGGCAAACCAAATCTGCATGCAGCGACTCCCAGGCTGGCCAGGAATATGCGCCGGAGCACACGTCGCGCGATGTGGTGCACCGGGTTGCCGGAGGCAGCTGGGAAGGAGACATGCATCTTCGTTTTACTGCGGGGAAGGTGGTGGAATGCATCTTGTTGTTAACTATGGCTGAAGTGATCGAAGTCGGCGAAATCGACGACGGAAACGAAGCCGGCTCGTGAGTTTGAGAGGCAATGCAAAACGCCGCCGGTCCAACTTGATTTGCTTCGGCCGTAATACCGTATTCGCTTCTACACATATATATAATGAAGAGCATCGACTACTTAATTATCGATGCCTTGTGCAATAAGAAAAACTAATGATTATGTTGTTCAAAACGGATACGAATCTGATGCGTGCAAGATAAGGACTCGATCGAATCCAGTTATTCTGTTTTTTCTTGGAAACTGGTTGAGACGAGTTTTTCTTTTTTTGCAAAATACTCTTTATTACTAAAAAATTATGGAGTACAATCTCGTAGAGCAACAGAGCCGGACCCTAGCCAACCCATAGTTCGACCATTAGCCCTACCAAAGTTTGCCATGGAATGACTAACACTATTGCCACTACGACATATACGAGTAATAGAAGAGTCACGTTCCTCCATACTTTGCTTGATCTCTCTGATAATACTAGTATAAATGCCCGTGCGTTGCAACCACTAGTAGAAAACAGGGCTTTGGCTGGGGCCTGGCCAGCCCATTAATCCCGGTTCTGTCACGAACCGGGACCTATGGGGCATACGTCCCGGTTCGTGCGCCCACGGGGCCGGCCGAGCCTCGGGAGGCATTTGTCCCGGTTCGTGTGGACCCATTTGTCCCGGTTCCAGGCACGAACCGGGACCAATGGACCTCGTTGCTGGCCCACAGACATTGGTCCCGGTTCGTGCCTAGAACCGGGACGTAAGGGGGTCCTTTAGTCCCGGTTCCAGCTATGAACCGGGACCAATGATTTGCCTATATATACCCCTCGCCTGCGAGCAGATCACTCCACAGTGCTCTGTTTTTTCTGGCCGGCGAGGGGAGAGCTTTGTGGTGCTCTAGCTCACCTCCTATGCACATGAGGTGTTCGATAAAATGCCCGAGCCACACTAGTTAAGCTTTCTCCTCTCGAAGCTCGACCTCCAAGCTCTATTTTCCCCGAGATTTGTCTAGATTTAGCGGTCCGTCACGTCCCGTCCCCGTCTTTACTGCCGTCGATCGCCCGCGCCGATCTCGTCGCCGGCACCGCCGTGGTGAGCCTCTTGTTCTTATCTTCTTGGGAAAGAAAAAAAAAATTCTTACTTTAAATAGATACTTGTCTAATTTTTTTACTTTTATTATTGCTTGTTATTATATGGTGCGATGGTTTTGGTATCTGCCCCCGTCGGCCCTCGTCCTGGCTATGATTCAGATGTGGTATATATATATATTATCTTTTATAACTATTTGGTTCATTTATTGTTTATGACAATTATGCCCATCATGTTGACATATATTTTATTTATCTAGGAGGTAGTTGAACCGGAAATTCCAACCGACCCTATTGTCGAGAGGTTAAATTTAGTTGAAGAAGAAAACAATTACTTGAAGGAAAAAATAAAAAAATTGAGGAGGAAAGATGATATTGGAGTTGCATGTTGCGGATGTCGTCGATAATCACAAGATCAAGATGGATGCAATGCAGTTGAAGATTAGAAAGATTAGAAAATATGCCATTCATACCGAGGCTTGGTATCATTATACCGTTGGATCAATTGTTACCTTGGTTGTGATTATGATCGCATTTGTTGTTGCATTGAAAGGTTTTACATAGTTTCAATGTATGGTTTAACTAGATGCTCTGGACAACTATATGTTGTTCAATTTGAACTATGTATGTACTTTGTTTTAATGTGATGATGAACTTCTATTAATTTGGTCACTTATCTATCCATGTGAATCTGTAATGGTTTTTGACACACATAATTATATATAATGCACGCAGATGAACCGGCAATGGATGTACGATGACAGACACACCTCCGAGTACATTAAGGGCCTGCATAATTTTCTCGAAGTGGCTGAGGCAAACAAGCAGAATGGTTTTATGTGTTGTCCATGCCCTAAACCTCTCAACTTTTTAGCACATGCTATGTGGGTGAAATGATGATATCATGCCAACTTTCAACCTTTTCAGAGTTCATTAGAAATGCTTTTGAATTTCAGGGTCTTATAACGCAAAAAAAATCAATAAATGCATGAAAAATAACAAATGAAGTCAGAAAGGGTTGAAAATTGATGATGTGGCTTTGAATGGTGCATTTTGAACACACAAAAAGTCTGGAGTTCAAATAAGTTCAAAAAAAAATGAAATCCCTTTGTAACAGATGAGTTTCCGTATGAAACCCTGATACTTCGAAAAAGATTGTCCGTTTTGTACACGAAGTGCATCTAGTTTTTGCCGTAACCCTCTCAACTTTTTTGCACATGCTATGTGGGTGAAATGATGATACCATGCCAACTTTCAACCTTTTCAGAGTTCATTTGAAATTCTTTTGAATTTCAGGGTCTTATAGCTCAAAAAAAAATCAGTAAATGCATGAAAAATAACAAATGAAGTCAGAAAGGGTTGCAAATTGATGATGTGGCTTTGAATGGTGCCTTTTGAACACATAAAAAGTCTGGAATTCAAATAAGTTCAAAAAAATGAAATCCCTTTGTAACATATGAGTTTCCGTATGAAACCCTGATACTTAGAAAGAGATTGTCCGTTTTATACACGAAGTGCATCTAGTTTTTGCTGTAACCCTCTCAACTTTTTAGCACATGCTATGTGGGTGAAATGATGATACCATGCCAACTTTCAACCTTTTCAGAGATCATTTGAAATGCTTTTGAATTTCAGGGTCTTATAGCTCAAAAAAACAGTAAATGCATGAAAAATAACAAATAAAGTCAGAAAGGGTTGAAAATTGATGATGTGGCAAAAAGTATCAAAGTATTTTCCGTTCAGAACATTATAAATAAAAACAAAATAAAATAAATAAGTAGAAATAAAATAAAATAAATAAGTAGAAACAAAATAAAATAAATAAGTATAAACAAAATAAACTTTAATAAATAAGTAGAAACAAAACAAAATAAAATAAAATAGCAATAGTAAGTGTTTTGTTGTAAGTAGAAACAAAATAAAATAAATAAAACAACAAAGAACACAAAAAAGTGCCACCTACTGGGCCACCACGGCCTGAATACCACTAGAAACCCAACCATGGGCCAGGATTCAGGCCCGCAATAGGCCCAGTAGGCCCACATGCACAAAGTGACAGGTAGGCCGGAAAGCCTGTAGTTGAGAGGAGCTCGAGAGGGTGGGCGCAGCAGCGCTTATAAACCACTCTCAAGCTCTCTCAGCTAGCGAGGTGGGACTAAACTTTTGGCCGCGATTGGCAGCACAAGGCCTTTGGTCCCGGTTGGTGGCACCAACCGGGACTGAAGGGGTGCATTGGTACCGGTTCATGGCACCAACCGGGACCAATGCCCCCCTTTAGTCCCGGTTGGTGCCACCAACCGGGACCAAAGGCCTTCGCTTCCCGCCCTTTGGGCTGCTGAAAAGAGACCTTTGGTCCCGGTTGGTGGCACGAATCGGGACCAAAGGGGGGGGGTATTCGTCCCAGTTTGTGCCATGAACCAGGACCAATGCGCTGTGTATATAAGCAGGACTTGTAAATTTTTCAGTTTCATCGACCATTTACCCCCTGATGACGCCCAACTCATCGACGCCGCCAGGCTGCCCGTGCTCGCCGTCGCCGCCCCGCGGTCGCCGTCGTCTTCGCCGCCCGCTCCTCGTCGCTGTCGCCCCGGGCCCTTGCCCTGCCCCGACGCGCCGCCCCGCGCCCTTGCCCTGCCCCGACGCGCCGCCCCGGTCCGTGCGCCCCTGTCCCGACGCGCCGCCCCGGCCGCGCCCGTTTCCCTGCCCCGACGCTGCCCCACGCCCCCGGCCTGCCCCGACCACACGCCGCCGCCACGTACGGTCCGACTGCTGGCCTTCCTCTCTGTTTTTTTTCATATATATGATGTTTTTCTTCTTCAGATTATATGTATATGTGTGTTTATATGTATGTGTGTATATATGATTATATGTCCTGTTTTTTTTCAGATTTTTTGTTCATATATATGATGATTTGTTTTTTGCATTTTTATAGAAATATATATATATATATATATGTATGTATGTTCTCTGTGTATATATGTTCATATATGCAAAAGTTAGATTTTTAGAAAAGTTTTATCTATGTATGAAAAAGTTAGAAGAAGAAAAAGTTTTATATATGCAAAAGTTACATTTTTAGAAAAGTTTTATATATGCAAAAGTTACATTTTTAGAAAATAAGAAGAGGAAGAAGGAGAAGAAGAAGGAGACGAAGAGGAGAGGAAGAATAAGAGAAATAAATAAGAAGAGAAAAAAAGAAGAAAAAAAGAGAAGAAGAAGAAAGGAATAGAGGAGAAGAAAAAAAATAGAATTCTATTTTTTCTTCTTCTCCTCTTTTTTTCTTCTTTTTTTTCTTCGATCTTCTCTCTATTCCTTTCTTCTTCTCCTCTTTTCTTCTTCGATCTTTTTTCCTCTTCTTACATGAGGAGGGGGGGGGGTCGATATACCCCCTCCCCGATAACTTCGACATGAGGGGGGGGGTCGCCGAGGGTTCGAGGGGCGAGGGTCGGGAACTAGGGTCGAGGGTTCGAGGGTCGAGGGTCGGGAAATAGGGTGCGTAGAGGGTCACAATGTGCACAAGTTGATCCAAACCCTAGAAGCGCTGCCGAGGCCACCCAAATTTACCAAGTTAAAAGAGCGTTGTCGTCGAGGCCACCCCGAACCCTTGAAGCGTTGCCGAGGCCACCCCAAACCCTAGAGAAGCGTCGAGGCCACTAATATGATTCCTTGTTGTGATTAGGTAGCTAGGTCTACGTTTGCCACTAATATATCCACCTGCTGTCATGTTTGTATAATAATTGCCATGTTGTAATATTTGCATAAACAATGGAGCACGGACGATACGAGGCAGCAGAAGAGGTATTGGGGGACATAATCTTAGGCGGAACTGATGTCTTGTCGTATCTTAACGGCAATAATGGTCTGGAAGGACAGGGTGAAGAAGCAGGCTACGGTGATCGAACAATGGAGGAGGAAAGACATGATTATGATGGCTCCGGTAACCGAATGCCGGTGCAAGAAGGAGACCGTGATGATGGCTCCGGTGACCGAACATAGTCCGACCAGGTATATATATTAATTAAGCCTGTGCTGACTAGCTAATTGATGCATTCATTGTTTTGGTATGTACACATATTAACTCTCGTGTTTCTTCTTTTTTCTAGCCCTCCGGATCGAGCACAACTTCGGTAAAGAAACGAGGCCCGAAGAAAAAGTTGCGCTTGGATGAAAGGTTCACGATCACAGCAATCGCACGCGATGGCCAATCGATTGAACCCATCCGGACCAAGGAAGCCTTTTCTGCTCAGTGCGGGGTTCTTGTTAGGGACAAGATCCCGATCAGCATCCACCAATGGTTTAAGCCTAAGAAGGAAGACCCTGAGGTGTCTTATGTCAATGATATGCAGAAACATGATCCTTGGACCGCGTTGAAGGCAAATTTCACCCTACCGCCAGAGGAGGATCTGGAGAAGCCAGTTAAAGAGCAATTGATCAAGTCTCATGCTCTTAAGAAGATGTTAGATCTATTCAGGAGGTGGAAGAATGAGCTGAAAACATCGTTTGTCGACCAAGAAAAGACATCAGAATTCACCGGCCGGTATGAGAAGATCAGAGATCACTGGCCCGCATTTGTGGCCCACAAGACATCGGAGAAGAGTAAGAAGATGTCAGCGACAAACAAGAAAAATGCTGCGAAGAAGGAGCTTCACCATCGCACGGGGTCAGGTGGCTACCTCAAAGCCCGGCTGTTGTGGGCCAAGGCACAAAATGACCTGCTTGATAAAGGGGTCGAACCAAAGACATTGAACTGGCCAGACCGTTGCCGGACTTGGTTCTTTGGGGTTGGCGGAACCTTGGACCCTGTATGAGGGAAGTGCGTTTGGACGAACGACCAACTTGAGATACCCGTCAAGAAGCTTCAGCAGTATATTGATGCAGCACAGCAAGGGACGTTCGTTCCAGACAGAGAGAACGACGAGCTCACAATGGCCCTCGGGAATCAGGAGCACCCTGGACGGACATGAGGCACGCCAGGCTCCGTTCCGTGGAAGGCTGGGTTTCCGGACGTAGGCGGTTACAAATGTCAGGAGAGGAGGAAGAAAGTGGAGCAAACCCAACTCCAGGCGCTGCACGCAAGGGTACAAGGGCTAGAGGAACGAGAAGCAGTTCGCATGAAGCGACCTGCCGAAGCTACCCCCGAAGCTACCCCGCCATCTCAGCGGAGAAGCAGCGTGGCTTCCACCGAGCTGCTTCAGCTGGAGCCTGTCTTCACGGCTCCTACTAGCTACCCCGTGGATGCTATCACGGAGTCTCAACATTGCCACCTTATGACGCAATGGCACAACTTCAAAGTCAAGGCGGCTGTCGGCTCTGTTCGACCTCCTGAACCCGACGCAACTTTTCACTCCGTCCAATTCCAGAAGGATATGCTAGGGTGACGGTGGACGAAATAACGGAGGGATTTAAGGACCTCGAGCTTGACCACCCTACCGGTGAAGGGGAGACTCGGCTGGGTTATGCTCTCAAGACTCCATGCCTACGGCGGAAGGAGCTCATTAACCTTCCGAACTGGACGCCTCCGCCTCCTCCTCCTCCTCCTCTTCCGGCGAGTCAGGGCACTCCGCCTCCTCCTCCTCCGCCTCCTCCTCTGGCGAGTGATCAGGGCACTCAGCATCCTTCTCCGGCGTGTGGCGGCACTCCGCCTCCTTCTCCGCCTGCGCCGACGCGCCCGAGCAGCCAACCTCCTCCTTCTCCGCCTCGTCAGCAAGGGCGGAAGAGACCCGCCGCCGCTCCGGCTGCTCTGGCGCGTTGTAGTCCTTCTCCTCTGCCACGTAAGCAAGGAAAGAAGACAGCCGCAGCCGCTCCGTCTGCTCCAGCGTCTAGCAGTACAGCTAGAGGCGGGAGGCAATACAGATTCGGTCCATCTCTCAAGCCTCTAGAGAAGTTACCATACGAGATGAGTGTGGAGGAAAACGCGGAGATCGTGAAAGCCGAAGTGAGGGACTTCTTTGCAGCGGTGAAAGCAAAGAAACATCCACCTCCGGAGGAGAAGATAGATCCGGTGAAAGTAAAGCGCACTATCGATGCCCTGAAGAAACCACCACCGTCTCGACGGAAAAACAACTATGAGTGCATTACTGAAAAGGTATATATCGATGCGGAGCGGTCGGGAAGTACTATCAGTGATCGAAGGTTAGCAGAATGACGAGCTGGGAAAAAAATTGCCCAGCTCGACGAACAAGCGAACCAATCGTGCCCCCCGCTCAAGTTGGTTAGCGATATCGTTTCTAATCATCCGGAGATTTTGCCCAATACCAATCTTGGAGATTACCTGCCCGACGATGTACATTATGATTTCTTGGAGGTGGACGAACACAAATACCATTACGGGAAGCCTCTCGTCAAAGATGAAAGATCTCTAACAACGATGATGCGAAGATTCCATGATTGGTACATGGAAACCTGCAGAGAGTCTAGGGGGACGGATACTTTGAAGCTGAGAGTTAAAGAGGAGCACGACCTCGTTGGAATTGATCTGTTGTCTATTCCATTTGAGGAGTTCTTCCAGTTTTTCAATCAGAAGGCCCTCGATAAATTAATGGTCACTTGCTACTGTCTGTAAGTACTACTTCTGTCATTAAGTCTCTATATATAGCTCAGCTCTTTCATTGCATGTATTTATAATTATCCTCACTATATTATGCAGATTGAAGATCGTCGAATGCAGAAAAGCAGAAATGTATGATATTGGGTTCATTAACACAAATCTCATAGATGAATTTATGGTTAAATTTTAAGCCAAAGAAACCGAGGCCAACTTGCCCAAATCGTTGGTAATAAATCAAAACAAAGATAAAATACTCTTTCGTTACAACTTCAAGTGAGTGTTACTGTCTTGTGCATATTCGGTTTCCCTTATTACTCGAGGTTATAGTAATGTAATTGATGAGTTATGCATGCGTGCGCAGCTTCCACTATATTCTCCTGGAGATTGAGCTTGAGCAGGGACTAGTAATCGTCTTAGACCCGAGACGAAAAGATCTCGAGACCTATGCGGACATGACTAAAATTCTCAAGAAGTAAGTTCAATCGATCATTATCGCACCATATCGGCAACTTTTTGTTCATTTCCTGATGTCAAGTAATTATTTTCTTTGTTTCGGAGGGTTTTGAAAGTATTAACCGCACAATCTCCAGGACTGCCGAGGGAGCTGCAATTTACATACCCGAAAGTAAGTACTACTAGCTAGCTAGTTCCGTGCATCTCCCGTTGATTCTAGCTACTTTCATTAATGCCATTTATAATGCTTTTATTATCAGTTTGATTGACCTCTATTTCTCGTAAAGTGCTTGTGCCAGGAACAAGGGAATGATTACTGTGGATACTACGTGTGCGAGTTCATCTACAACGCAACTTGCAAAAATAAGCGGTGCTACTCTAAAAGCCAATATGAGGTGCGTAAGCAATAATATTCACAATTTCATTTTATTACACCATCATTTCTGTTGAGTTTCATTCATATATATGTATTAATCACCTTCTTCAAATTAGACGTGGCGGATGCGGAATGAACTCCTACCAGAAGATCGCATGAAAGCAATTCAAGAGGAATTGGCGGGAGTCTTTCTTGACCACGTCATCAATAAAGCCGGAGAATACCATGTTGCAGCTGAGTTCATATATAATTAGGGGATTATATTGTAAGAGATCTTAATATTGTATATATATAGCCAGTAGCATCGAATAGATATACGAAAACTTGTTGTTCGCCCAATCTCTCGGAGAAGGAGATGTCGATATCACTTCTCTCGGTATGCATATGTTCATGACGAACATCTGTACTTAATGGTTTCCTTCATTTGCTTACTAGCTAGCGTGTAAAGGGCCTCTCCATACGTATAATACGCAGCGTCGACCAAGCACGGAGATAAGAGGGCTTTCTATTAGCTAGCTAACACCCTAAATTAACCCTCCAAAACCCCCAATACCACCCTCTTTCAAAAAAAAAATCTCAGCTCCTGCCAGCTGCTGACGCGTGGATGCCTTTTGGTCCCGGTTGGTGCTACCAACCGGGACCAAAGGTCCTCCTGCCTGGGCTCGCCGCAGCGGCCACGTGGAGGGCCATCTGTCCCAGTTGGTGTAAAAACCGGGACTAAAGGTATAGGGCTTTAGTATCGACCCTTTAGTCCCGGTTCCCCAGCCGGGACAAATGGCCCTTTTTCTACTAGTGAACGGGCAAGAAAATCGCAAAACTTACTTTGTGTGCATTACACATCATTTCTTATATCCAATTCTGATAAACATCAATGATAAGGGTACACTATTGTTGCTTTCCGAAGCATCAAAGTGGACGTGAAGAAGCTACGTGCATCAAGCTCTCACCTTGAACATAACTTGATGGCACTGTTGCATGCCATATCCCGAGTTTGGTAACAATAAACATAATGGAGACACATATTTTCAAAATCTCACCTTTACAAAATCATTCAGAAAAAGTAGAAGCTTATATCTGACAGTATGCTTGACAATACGGTTATTGATATGGTTCAAAAAGATGATAACATGCACTACTAGAAAAAAGGCTATTAGTGGCGCACCTGTTTTTGCTATTAATGGTGCACTATAGGTGCTCCACTATTAACACGCCACTAGTAACAAATAGTAATGACGCACCTCTGGTGCGCCATTAGTAATCCAGATAGTAGTGGCGCACCACCTGGTGCGCCATTACTAACCATACATGTGCGCCACTGGTAAGATGAACAGGTGCGCCACTGGTAAGATGAACAGGTGCGCCACTGGTAAGATGAACAGGTGCGCCACTACTAAAATTTTGAAATCTGGATCTGGATTTGGTACGAATTTTTTTTTTGCAATTTTTTTCAAATTTTGCTCTGGATCTGGTACGTTCTTTGTGCCGGGGAGCTCCACATGTGGCTAGAAGTAGAGGGAGGAGAGGAGGGAGGAGGAGGAAGGAGAGAGGAGAGGAGGGAGGAGGAGGGAGGAGAGAGGAGAGAGGGAGGAGGAGGACGAGGGAGGAGAGACCGTGAGGAGGAGGGAGGGAGGAGGAGGTCGCCGGAGAGGAGGAGGAGGTCGCCGGAGAGCCGTGAGGAGGAGGAGGAGGTCACCGGAGAGGAGGAGGAGGAGGTGGTCGCCGGAGAGCCGTGAGGAGGAGGGAGGAGGAGGTCGTCGGAGAGCCGTGAGGAGGAGGGAGGGGCATGGAGGAGGGGAGGAGGAAGAACAGGTAGGTAGAAAAGGGAAGAAGTGATGGAGGGGAGGAGGAAGAGGAAGAAGAGGTAATATATATAGTGGTTGTGGCGTTACAGACTTAGTAGTGGCGCACCATGGGTGTGATGCGCCATTACTAGTTTTGAAATTTCAAAACTAGTAATGGCGCACCACTACTAATTTTGTTTATTTTTTTGAATTTGGAAGGCAGGAAAATTACTAATGGCGCACCACACCCACGGTGCGCCACTACTAATTTTTTTTATTTTTTTCGAATTTTATTGCCTCCAGATCTTAAAAGCATCGTATTTTTTTTCTGTTAGGTTTTTGAGGATTCTAGAAAATCGATAACGGGCAAAGCCCATCAAATTCGGATGTTACTTTCCGAGTAGATGATTTTTCATATAAAAAACTTCGGATGTAACTTTTCACACACACGCAGGCACACCCCCACCAGACATAGCAATGGCGCACCGCACCTAGGTGCGCCACTGCTATGGTGGTGGGGGGATGGACCCAAAAAAATAGCAATGGCGCACTGTTCTTGTGGTGCGCCATTAGTAAAAACATAGCAATGACGCACCTGATTCTGGTGCGCCGCTGCTATATAGCAGTGGCGCACCACCATCATGACGCGCCATTAGTAGAGATATTGGGGATAAGCCTTTTTCTAGTAATGACACCAGGACGTGCACAAAGATTAATGTGAAACATGAAAAGGCATGATTCTCTCTCCCCAGTTCGTACTATTTCTCACCGTTTCACCGCTCTTCTAGAGCAAAGTAATACACAACTTGACACGTGTCTAAAAAAACACTTTAAAATCTGAATGTATCCAAGTTGTCATCTTTGGTTAGAACTTTATAAGGTCCTTTGAGCATCAAGTCCAGCTTGCTGGATCTATCAGAAATTAAAAATTGATGTTAGCGTTTGAGAATACATATCCATGCCAATTTGACAAAATGATTTGCAGAAGTTCCTTTCATATGAACAAAACCCTGACGAATCAGAACATGAACAACCTGATACAGTACAGTAAGAGAAGCAAGAACAAAATGATTCACAAAAAGTACACTTTCCTATACATAGTCTGTTGCATGTTATAAAAACCAGAATATAGTCTGATGCTGCAGGATCAAGATCTTCAAATTATCTTCAATTGCTTGTATTTCACTCAGATCAACCTTTAATTTGTTTTTGAAACGACCTTTAATATTATTAGGTAGCAGAACACTTTTGATTGCAACACTCTGTGTGCAGCTAGTCTGACCAGTGGCATGTGGTTAGTAAATCCAGAGAGAGAATGGAGGTGCCTTCCTATATAATAATGAGAAAACATAATTCTTTTACGAAGAAGAAGAAAAATCATTATTGTGTGCTGGACTATTTAGCTCGTTGGCATCAATTGTCAGTCTTTTCTTAAGAGAGAGAACATCAACTATTGCTCTTAAAATTAGTTTATGTCCATTAGGAGGTCTATTAGGAGGTCTATTAGGAGGTCTACCTCACAAACACATAGCTGCAGTTTCCTAATATAATCTAAATATATTTGAAAAGGTTGATTGTATTAAAACGTCAATAACCGACCATGAATAATAATTTTTGGCAAATAGAAACAACAAAAAGCAAGTTAATCATACACCATGAGATGCGATAGGTATATTAAATTTGAACTTCTTCTGCTGAAACAAACAAATTGTGCATGCAGTTTTTTTAAGCTTTAGCATGAGAGAACAGTACTTTGGCAGTGACTGAGTTTCTTCACCGGCACACTGATATTGACTATTACATGTATCCGTTTCTACTGCATGTTAGATGAAAATCTTGATTAATTTGCTTACCTCTGTAACCTAGGATATCGCAATGCTCATAACAAATCTAATGACGTGTCTCACCTAACCTGCCAAACTCTGCTTTTTTCTTTGTGGGGGAACCTGCCAAACTCTATTATGATCAAATCTTTAAGATAGAGCTCCAATCAAGTCGCTCGATTTAGAACCTTTTCAGTTTAGAGTTAGTAGCATGTAGCGGCCAGGTTTTCTTATTTGCGTTGGCTTGTTGCCTTAATAAAATGTTCCTTTTCCAAAATAATAATATTACAAGCACATAGAGGCTAAGAAACAGAAACTTTGTCTAAATGGATTGATACATCTATCTATACATTTGCATATAACCTTAATCTAATGGATGCAGAGCATATCACCGTTTCCAATAAACTAATAATCTAAGAGCACATCATCAACTACGGAGGCGTTGTGTTTGAAGTTCGATGTCATGTAGAAATTTAGAGCGACATTGTGTAGCTCGCTGATGTGTTGTGAATTTGCAACCTTGAGTTTATATATGAACTCACCATGGGATAAAGCTAACATGATATATTGAACGCAAATTAATAAATTGGAGGGACTTAATCTAAATTATAGCAATCGCAGACCTGTGACCATGAACTGACTACATTGCTGTCCCAGCACAACTCTTCGTCTTGGTCAAGCGCCATGGAAACCTAACCTGGAGCAACAGGAAGGGAGAGTGTTGGGCCTTCAGAACCTGCATGTGTGTCAAGTTATACAACATGGATTTGTTAGCAATTTAGTCCCATCAGATTTAGTTCTAAATACTGGTATTGCGACTGAAAGATCATTTATATTGTTACAGAAAAACTACCGAATGAATATGGATTTCAGTGAGAATTGCAAGAAAATTTTATATAAATGTGCTATAGATTAAAAAAATGCTAGCCTTGAACCCTTTTGCCATAGAAAAAGGAACCACATACATACAAATCTATATAGTACATGTACTAGAGGCAGCTAGTCTATACCTTTTTTTGAGGGAAAGACATCATGGCTAGCTTTATTGATTTAACATAGGCATTACATCGTCCACAAGCGAAGAGATCAGACAACCCGGGGGCTCGCCTGTCTAGTTTAAAGAGGTCTTATTACAATAAGAAAAGTTAGCTAGCACATGCGCCGCTTGATTGGAAGAACGAAAACAATGCTTGAAGATAACCTTCCCTATTAAATAAGAAACATCCACACATTCTGCGAAAATTGCTGTTGCAGCATCCCACCATCTAGATTGGCCATCACAAAAGTTTATGACGTTTAAGGAATCTGATTCCGCCTCCACACGAGGAAACCCTGGGGAATTTGCAAACACTAGACCATCACGCATCGCCGTTGCTTCAGCCATCATTGCATCTGCAACATGAGGTATATATTTGCATTGTGCTGCTAAAAAGTTCCCTTTATCATCTCAAATTACAGCTGCTGAAGCTCCTGCACTTTCATCTGCAAAATAGGCCGCATCAACATTTACCTTTATGAAGATGAGGTCTGGTTTTGTCCACGTACTTCATCTCTCTATTATCATTTTGTTTGCGATTAGCTTCATGATAATTACTAGCAATTGCCAGGACGGACATATGCCACCGCGTGGGATGTGGTGGTCTACCATCATGAGTGAGTTCACGTCTTATCCACCATAAGTACCAGTTGCCCACCATAAGAGCTTGTTTGGCAGTAATATTTGGTTTCAGTGACAAGGGTAAATCTGGTGCAAGGAGTAGATGTTCCAATATAACTGACCCTGAGCGATCAATCAACTTTGCTTCCTCAATCATTCCCGCAATGCCTAGGCGTTCCCAGAGGTGCTTGGCATTGCAACAATCAAACAGTAGGTGGCGGAATCTTCCGCATCTTGATGACATATAGGACATGCCCCATTAGTTCAAATATGACAGTTCGTGAGTATGGACTCTAGCGGAATAATACCATGTAGAGCACGCCAACAAAAAATTTGAATTTTACGTGGGACCTTTTGTTTCCATAGTGTACTCCACACTGCTGGAGTTCTTGAGCCTCCAGGTCGTGCCATCACCGTTGCATGTGCCGGGAAAGATCGTATCCATTGTACTTTGTATGCTGATTTCATAGAGAAAAACCCTTTATGATCCGGGTGCCATGCGATAAAGTCCTCGAAAGCCCCATAGTTTAGGGGAATTTGCAAGATCCTGTCTACATCAACCGATATGAATATAGATCTGATCAGTTCCTTGTCCCAAAAACCAGTCATAGGGTCAATTAGATCATGTACTCGTGATATCAGTGTTTGCCCCCGGTTTGATAAAACTCTCCTGTCCGGACTAGACGGTATCCAGGGGTCGCTCCAGATGTTAATGTTCTCACCGGTACCAACCCTCCAGATATACCCCAACTTAAATGTTTCAAGACCTTTCATAATGCTTTGCCACGTAAACGAAGCACCACTCTTCAGGGTAGCTTGTAATAAACTTTCATTAGGGAAGTATTTAGCTTTCAATACTCTTGCACATAGGGAATCCGGGTTAGTGATCAACCGCCAAACTTGCTTTAGAGCATGGCAAGATTAAAAGAATAGAGATCTCTGAACCCCATACCCCCCTCACTTTTTGGGTAGCAAAGCTTCCACCATGTATACCAGTGCATTCTTTTGTGTTCCTCATCATCCCCCACCAAAATTGTGCTATGAAATCAGTTATCTCCTTGCATAGGCCCTTGGGCAGGCTGAAAACAGACATCGCAAAGACTGGCATGGCCTGGGCTACAGATTTAAGTAATATCTCTTTCCCTCCAGTAGACAATTGTTTCTCCATCCATCCCTTCAATTTTTCTTTTTATTCTGTCATAAAAATGCCTGAAACAGTCAATCCTATCTGCACCCACCATAGCTGGCAGCCCAAGATACTTATCTGATAATTCCTCAGTATCAATGTGTAACTCCTGGCATATTTCAGTCCTAGAAGTTGCAGGTGTATTAGGACTGAAAAAAATACTAGATTTAGCCAAACTCACCAATTGTCTCGAGCTTTCACAGTAGGCATCTAGAACATATTTCAGTCCTAGAAGTTGCAGGTGTATTAGGACTGAAAAAATACTAGATTTAGCCAAACTCACCAATTGTCTCGAGCTTTCACAGTAGGCATCTGGAACATGTTGTAAGGAAGCTGCATTTAAAACGTCTGCTTTCATGAGAATCAGAGAATCATCAGCGAATAAAAGGTGTGATACTGATGGTGCATTTCTACACACTCTAATTCCCTCTATGCCACCAGCTTCTTCTTCAAACTGCAATAAACTAGAAAGACCTTCTGCACAAAGGAGAAAAAGCTAGCGGGAGAGTGGACCCCCCCCCCCCGCCTAATACCCCTAGTCGGGGTGAAAACATCTGTCTCCTGAGAGTTAAACCTTATTTTGTATCTAACAGAGCCAACACAAGCCATTATCATTTCAATCCATTGTTCATGAAAACCCAACTTCACCATCATATCATGCAAAAAGGACCATTCCACCCTGTCATATGCCTTGTGCATGTCCAATTTAACCGCACATAGTCCAGTCTGACCAGCCCTCTTCTTCTTTATTTTATGCACACATTCATAAGCTATAAGAATATTATCCGTGATCATCCTTCCAGGAACAAATGCACTTTGGGTAGGGGAGATAATCTCAGGCAATATATTTTTCAACCGAAGTGCAAGCATTTTAGAGATGATTTTATAAAGCACATTACACAAGTTTATGGGATGGAAGTGAGTTACCAGTTCTGGACTGTCAATCTTGGGTATCATGACAATAGTTGTGTCATTCCATTCATTCGGAATCTGTCTTGAATTAATAGCAAATAGCACCTCATGAGTGATCTCATCTCCTAGGATATGCCAATATTTCTTAAAAAATATTGCATGTAGTCCGTCAGTCCCCGGAGCCTTTAAATCCCCAATGCTAAACACTGCTTTTTTAACATCATCCGCTGAGAATGGTGCCATCAAGAAATCATTCATCTGCTCAGTTACTTTGCGTTGAACCTTTTGTAAAAGATTTGGATTTGTATGCTGCACCTCCGAAGTAAACATGTGAGTAAAATAATTCTGAATGTGAGTGTTTAATAGATATACGAAAACTTGTTGTTCGCCCAATCTCTCGGAGAAGGAGATGTCGATATCACTTCTCTCGGTATGCATATGTTCATGACGAACTTCTGTACTTAATGGTTTCCTTCATTTGCTTACTAGGTAGCATGTCAAGGGCCTCTCTATATGTATAATACGCAGCGTCGACCAAGCACGGAGATAAGAGAGCTTTCTATTAGCTAGCTAACACCCTAAATTAACCCTCCAAAACCCCCTAAACCACCCTCTTTCAAAAAAAAAATCTCAGCTCCTGCCAGCTGCTGACGCGTGGATGCCTTTTGGTCCCGGTTGATGCTACCAACCGGGACCAAAGGCCCTCCTGCCTGGGCTCGCCGCAGCGGCCACGTGGAGGCCCATCTGTCCCAGTTGGTGTAAAAACCGGGACTAAAGGTATAGGGCTTTAGTATCGACCCTTTAGTCCCGGTTCCCCAGCCGGGACTAATGGGCCTTACGAACCGCGACAAATGGCCCTTTTTCTACTAGTGAACGGGCAAGAAAATCGCAAAACTTACTTTGTGTGCATTACACATCATTTCTTATATCCAAAGCTGATAAACATCAATGATAAGGGTACACTATTGTTGCTTTCCGAAGCATCAAAGTGGACGTGAAGAAGCTACTTGCATCAAGCTCTCACCTTGAACATAACTTGATGGCACTGCTGCATGCCATATCCTGAGTTTGGTAACAATAAACCTAATGGAGACTCATATTTTCAAAATCTTACCTTTACAAAATCATTTGGAAAAAGTAGAAGCTTATATCTGACAGTATGCTTGACAATACGGTTATTGATATGGTTCAAAAAGATGATAACATGCACTACTAGAAAAAAGGCTATTAGTGGCGCACCTGTTTTTGCTATTAATGGTGCACTATAGGTGCGCCACTATTAACACGCCACTAGTAACAAATAGTAATGACGCACCTCTGGTGCGCCATTAGTAATCCAGATAGTAGTGGCGCAGCACCTGGTGCACCATTACTAACCGTACATGTGCGCCACTGGTAAGATGAACAGGTGCGCCACTGGTAAGATGAACAGGTGCGCCACTACTAAAATTTTGAAATCTGGATCTGGATTTGGTACAATTTTTTTTTTTTTTTGCAATTTTTTTTGAATTTTGTTCTGGATCTGGTACGTTCTTTGTGCCGGGGAGCTCCACATGTGGCTGGAAGTAGAGGAGGGAGGAGAGGAGGGAGGAGGAGGAAGGAGAGAGGAGAGGAGGAGAGGAGGGAGGAGGAGGAAGGAGAGAGGAGAGGAGGAGAGGAGGGAGGGGAGAGGAGAGAGGGAGGAGGAGGAGGAGGGAGGAGAGACCGTGAGGAGGAGGGAGGGAGGAGGAGGTCGCCGGAGAGGAGGAGGAGGAGGTCCCCGGAGAACCGTGAGGAGGAGGAGGAGGTCACCGGAGAGGAGGAGGAGGAGGAGGTCGCCGGAGAGCCGTGAGGAGGAGGGAGGAGGAGGTCGTCGGAGAGCCGTGAGGAGGAGGGAGGGGCATGGAGGAGGGGAGGAGGAAGAAGAGGTAGGTAGAAAAGGGAAGAAGTGATGGAGGGGAGGAGGAAGAGGAAGAAGAGGTAATATATATAGTGGTTGTGGCGTTACAGACTTAGTAGTGGCGCACCATGGGTGTGGTGCGCCATTACTAGTTTTGAAATTTCAAAACTAGTAATGGCGCACCACACCCATAGTGCGCCACTACTAATTTTGTTTATTTTTTTGAATTTGGAAGGCGGGAAAATTACTAATGGCGCACCACACCCACGGTGCGCCACTACTAATTTTTTTTATTTTTTCGAATTTTTTTGCCTCGAGATTTAAAAGCATTGTAACGTTTTTCTGTTAGGTTTTTGAGGATTCTAGACAATCGATAACGGGCAAAGCCCGTCAATTTCGGATGTAACTTTTTGAGTAGATGATTTTTCATATAAAAAACTTTTCATCGAAGGTCGTATGCAAAAGTTACGGCCATTTTACCGAAACACGGCGGCCTTTTGCAAAAAATTTCAAAATTCATTTTGTTAATTTTCCTAACTAAAATACATAACACATGGGCATCTATTTTTTTGATTTTTTTTGAATCTTTTATCATTTTCTTTTATTTTTTTAAAAACCTAAAAGGCGATCCACCGGGGGGTGGGTGTGTTTGTGTGTGTTTGTGTGTGTGAGACGTTAGTAATGGCGCATCCTCCCTGGTGCGCCATTACTAACCTCACACACACGCAGGCACACCCCCACCAGACATAGCAATGGCGCACCGCACCTAGGTGCGCCACTGCTATGTAGCATAGCAGTGGCGCACCTAGGTCCGGTGCGCCATTGCTATGTCTGGTGGTGGGGGATGGACCCAAAAAAATAGCAATGGCGCACTGCTCTTGTGGTGCGCCATTAGTAAAAACATAGCAATGACGCACCTGATTCTGGTGCGCCGCTGCTATATAGCAGGGGCGCACCACCATCATGGTGTGCCATTAGTAGAGATATTGGGGATAAGCCTTTTTTTAGTAATGACACCAGGACGTGCACAAAGATTAATGTGAAACATGAAAAGGCATGATTCTCTCTCCCCAGTTTGTACTATTTCTCACCGTTTCACCGCTCTTCTAGAACAAAGTAATACACAACTTGACACGTGTCTGAAAAAAAACACTTTAAAATCTGACTGTATCCACGTTGTCATCTTTGGTTAGAACTTTATAAGGTCCTTTGAGCATCAAGTCCAGCTTGCTGGATCTATCAGAAATTAAAAATTGATATTAGGGTTTGAGAATACATATCCATGCCAATTTGAAAAAATGATTTGCAGAAGTTCCTTTCATATGAACAAAACCCTGACGAATCAGAACATGAACAACCTGATACAGTACGGTAAGAGAAGCGAGAACAAAATGATTCACAAAAAATACACTTTCTTATACATAGTCTGTTGCATGCTATAAAAACCAGAATATAGTCTGATGCTGCAGGATCAAGATCTTCAAATTATCTTCAATTGCTTGTATTTCACTCAGATCAACCTTTAATTTGTTTTTGAAACGACCTTTAATACTATTAGGTAGCAAAACACTTTTGATTGCAACACTCTGTGTGCAGCTAGTCTGACCAGTGGCATGTGGTTAGTAAATCCAGAGAGAGAATGGAGGTGCCCTCCTATATAATAATTAGAAAACATAATTCTTTTACGAAGAAGAAGAAAAATCATTATTGTGTGTTGGACCATTCGGCTCGTTGGCATCAATTGTCAGTCTTTTCTTAAGAGAGAGAACATCAACTATTGATCTTAAAATTAGTTTATGTCCACTCAAAAGTATTAAAGCCACTCTTAACTTGCATGATCTGCAAGTATTTTAACACTTCCTTATGTGGACTCTATGGCTCGGAGGTCCAGCTTAATAACGATCTGAAGTTAAAATGGAAGCAAGTAAGGAAGCAAAAGCAGTCTGTTAGGAGCTCTACCTCAGAAACACATAGCTGCAGTTTCCTAATATAATCTAAATATATTTGAAAAGGTTGATTGTATTAAAACGTCAATAACCGACCATGAATAATAATTTTTGGCAAATAGAAACAACAAAAAGCAAGTTAATCATACACCATGAGATGCGATAGGTATATTAAATTTGAACTTCTTCTGCTGAAACAAACAAATTGTGCATGCAGTTTTTTTAAGCTTTAGCATGAGAGAACAGTACTTTGGCAGTGACTGAGTTTCTTCACCGGCACACTGATATTGACTATTACATGTATCCGTTTCTACTGCATGTTAGATGAAAATCTTGATTAATTTGCTTACCTGTGTAACCTAGGATATCGCAATGCTCATAACAAATCTAATGACGTGTCTCACCTAACCTGCCAAACTCTGTTTTTTTCTTTGTGGGGGAACCTGCCAAACTCTATTATGATCAAATCTTTAAGATAGAGCTCCAATCAAGTCGCTCGATTTAGAACCTTTTCAGTTTAGAGTTAGTAGCATGTAGCGGCCAGGTTTTCTTATTTGCGTTGGCTTGTTGCCTTAATAAAATGATCCTTTTCCAAAATAATAATATTACAAACACATAGAGGCTAAGAAACAGAAACTTTGTCTAAATGGATTGATACATCTATCTATACATTGGCATATAACCTTAATCTAATGGATGCAGAGCATATCACCGTTTCCAATAAACTAATAATCTAAGAGCACATCATCAACTACGGAGGCGTTCCGTTTGAAGTTCGATGTCATGTAGAAATTTAGAGCGACATTGTGTAGCTCGCTGATGTGTTGTGAATTTGCAACCTTGAGTTTATATATGAACTCACCATGGGATAAAGCTAACATGATATATTGAACGCAAATTAATAAATTGGAGGGACTTAATCTAAATTATAGCAATCGCAGACCTGTGACCATGAACTGACTACATTGCTGTCCCAGCACAACTCTTCGTCTTGGTCAAGCGCCATGGAAACCTAACCTGGAGCAACAGGAAGGGAGAGTGTTGGGCCTTCAGAACCTGCATGTGTGTCAAGTTATACAACATGGATTTGTTAGCAATTTAGTCCCATCAGATTTAGTTCTAAATACTGGTATTGCGACTGAAAGATCATTTATATTGTTACAGAAAAACTACCGAATGAATATGGATTTCAGTGAGAATTGCAAGAAAATTTTATATAAATGTGCTATATATTTAAAAAAATGCTAGCCTTGAACCCTTTTGCCACAGAAAAAAGGAACCACATACATACAAATCTATATAGTACATGTACTAGAGGCAGCTAGTCTATACCTTTTTTTGAGGGAAAGCCATCATGGCTAGCTTTATTGATTTAACATAGGCATTACATCGTCCACAAGCGAAGAGATCAGACAACCCCGGGGCTCGTCTGTCTAGTTTAAAGAGGTCTTATTACAATAAGAAAAGTTAGCTAGCAGATGCGCCGCTTGATTGGAAGAACGAAAATAATGCTTGAAGACAACCTTCCCTATTAAAGAAGAAACATCCACACATTCCGCGAAAATTGCTGTTGCAGCATCCCACCATCTAGATTTGCCATTACAAAAGTTTATGATGTTTAAGGAATCTGATTCCGCCTCCACACGAGGAAACCCTAGGGAGTTTGCAAACACTAGACCATCACGCATCGCCGTTGCTTCAGCCATCATTGCATCTGCAAGATGAGGTATATATTTGCATTGTGCTGCTAAAAAGTTCCCTTTATCATCTCTAATTACAGCTGCCGAAGCTCCTGCACTTTCATCTGCAAAATAGGCCGCATCAACATTTACCTTTATGAACATGAGGTCTGGTTTTGTCCACGTACTTCATCTCTCTATTATCATTTTGTTTGCATTTAGCTTCATGATAATTACTAGCAATTGCCAGGACGGACATATGCCACCGCGTGGGATGTGGTGGTCTACTATCATGAGTGAGTTCACGTCTTATCCACCATAAGTACCAGCTGGACACCATAAGAGCTTTGTTTGACAGTAATATTTGGTTTCAGTGACAAGGGTAAATCTGGTGCAAGGAGTAGATGTTCCAATATAACTAACCCTGAGCGATCAATCAACTTTGCTTCCTCAATCATTCCCACAATGCCTAGGCGTTCCCAGAGGTGCTTGGCATTGCAACAATCAAACAGTAGGTGGCGGAATCTTCCGCATCTTGACGACATATAGGACATGCCCCATTAGTTCCAATATGACAGTTCGTGAGTATGGACTTTAGCGGAATAATACCATGTAGAGCACGCCAACAAAAAATTTGAATTTACGTGGGACCTTTTGTTTCCATAGTGTACTCCACACTGCTGGAGTTCTTGAGCCTCCAGGTCGCGCCATCACCGTTGCATGTGCCTGGAAAGATCGTATCCATTGTACTTTGTATGCTGATTTCACAGAGAAAAACCCTTTATGATCCGGGTGCCATGCGATAAAGTCCTCGAAAGCCCCATAGTTTAGGGGAATTTGCAAGATCCTGTCTACATCAACCGATATGAATATAGATCTGATCAGTTCCTCGTCCCGAAAACCAGTCATAGGGTGAATTAGATCATGTACTCGTGATATCAGTGTTTGCCCCGGTTTGATAAAACTCTCCTGTCCGGACTAGACGGTATCCAGGGGTCGCTCCAGATGTTAATGTTCTCACCAGTACCAACCCTCCAGATATACCCCAACTTAAATGTTTCAAGACCTTTCATAATGCTTTGCCACGTAAACGAAGCACCACTCTTCAAGGTACACTAGTAGAAAAGAGGGCTTTGGTTCAGGCCGGGTCAGCCCATTAGTCCCGGTTCAATCCAGAACCGGGACCCATGGGGGCACTGGTCCCGGTTCGTGAGGCCAGGGGCCTGCCGGGCCTCGTGGGGGCATTGGTCCCGGTTCCGGTTGGTGGGACGAACTAGGACCAATGGGCCTCGCTCCTAGCCGACCACCATTGGTCCCGGTTGGTGGCTTGAACCGGGACCACAGGCTGCCCTTTAGTCCCGGTTCATGCCACGAACCGGGACCAATGAGGTGCCTATATATACCCCTCGCCCGCGAGCAGAGCAGTGCTCTGTTTTTCTCTGGCTGGCGAGGGAAGTGCTTTGTGGTGCTCTACCTCACCTCCTATACACATGAGGTGTTCGATGAAATGCCCGAGCCACACTAGTTAAGCTTTCTCCTCTCGAAGCTCGACCTCAAAGCTCCATTTTCCTCGAGATTTGTCTAGGTTTAGCGGCCCGTCACGTCCTATTCACGTCTTCACCGCCGTCGATCGCCCGCGCCGATCTCGTCGCCGGCACCACCGTGATGAACCGGCAATGGATGTACGGTGACAGACACACCTCCGAGTACATTAAGGGCGTGCATGATTTTCTCGAAGTGGCGGAGGCAAACAAGCAGAATGGTTTTATGTGTTGTCCATGCCCTAAATGTGGGAATACGAAGTCTTACTCTGACCGAAAAATCCTTCACACCCACCTGCTTTACAAGGGTTTCATGCCATACTATAATGTTTGGACGAGGCACGGAGAAATAGGGGTTATGATGGAAGACGGCGAAGAAGAAGAGGACGATGACAACTATGTGCCCCCTGAATACGGTGATGATGCAACGGGGGAAGCTGCCGAAGATCAAGAGGAACCAGACAATGTGCCCAATGATGCTGCAACGGGGGAAGCAGCTGAAGATCAAGAGGAACCAGACGATGTGCCCGATGATGATGATCTCCGCCGGGTCATTGTCGATGCAAGGACGCAATGCGAAAGTCAAAAGGAGAAGCTGACGTTCGATCGCATGTTAGAGGATCACAAAAAAGGGTTGTACCCAATTGCGAAGATGGCAACACAAAGCTCGGTACCGTACTGGAATTGCTGCAATGGAAGGCAGAGAATGCTGTGCCTGACAAAGGATTTGAGAAGCTACTGAAAATATTGAAGAAGAAGCTTCCAAAGGATAACGAATTGTCCGACAGTACATACGCAGCAAAGAAGGTCGTATGCCCTCTAGGATTGGAGGTGCAGAAGATGCATGCATGCCCTAATGACTGCATCCTCTACCGCGGTGCATACAAGGATCTGAACGCATGCCCGGTATGCGGTGCATTGCGGTATAAGATCAGACGAGATGACCCTGGTGATGTTGACGGCGAGCCCCCCAGGAAGAGGGTTCCTGCGAAGGTGATGTGCTATGCTCCTATAATACCATGGTTGAAACGTCTGTTCAAAAAAGAAGAGCATGCCAAGTTGATGCGATGGCACAGTGAGGACCGTAAGAAAGATGGGAAGTTGAGAGCACCCGCTGACGGGTCGCAGTGGAGAAAAATCGAGAGAAAGTACTGGGCTGAGTTTGCAGGTGACCCAAGGAACGTATGGTTTGGTTTAAGCGCGGATGGAATTAATCCTTTCGGGGAGCAGAGCAGCAATCACAGCACCTGGCCCGTGACTCTATGTATGTATAACCTTCCTCCTTGGATGTGCATGAAGCGAAAGTTCATTATGATGCCAGTTCTCATTCAAAGCCCTAAGCAACCCGGCAACGACACTGATGTGTACCTAAGGCCATTAGTTGAAGAACTTTTACAACTATGGAATGTAAAGGGTGTACGTACGTGGGATGAGCACAAACAGGAGGAATTTAACCTGCATGCGTTGCTGTTTGTAACCATCAACGATTGGCCCGCTCTCAGTAACCTTTCAGGACAGACAAACAAGGGATACCACGCATGCACGCACTGTTTAGATGACACTGAAAGTATATACCTGGACAAATGCAGGAAGAATGTGTACCTGGCCATCGTCGATTTCTTCCGACCAACCTTCAATGTCGAAAGAAAGGCAAGCATTTCAAAGGCGAGGCAGATCACCGGAAGAAGCCCGCCATGCGTACCGGTGATCACGTACTTGCTATGGTCAATGATTTAGACGTAATCTTTGGAAGGGGTCCCGGTGGACTAGCTGTTCCGAATGACGCTGAGGGACACGCACCCATGTGGAAGAAGAAATCTATATTTTGGGACCTACCCTACTGGAAAGACCTAGAGGTCCGCTCTTCAATCAACTGATGCACGTGACGAAGAACCTTTGCCTGAACCTGCTAGGCTTCTTGGGCGTGTATGGGAAGAAAAAAGATACACCTGAGGCACGGGAGGACCTGCAATGCGTGCACGAAAAAGATGGCATGCCTCCGAAGCAGTATGAAGGTCCTGCCAGCTACGCTCTTACGAAAGAAGAGAAAGAAATCTTCTTTGAATGCCTGCTCAGTATGAAGGTCCTGACTGGCTTCTCGTCGAATATAAAGGGAATAATAAATATGCCAGAGAAAAAGTTCCAGAACCTAAAGTCTCATGACTGCCACGTGATTATGACGCAACTGCTTCCGGTTGCATTGAGGGGGCTTCTACTGGAAAACGTCCGATTAGCCATTGTGAAGCTATGTGCATTCCTCAATGCAATCTCTCAGAAGGTGATCGATCCAGAAATCATACCAAGGCTAAGGAGTGATGTGGCGCAATGTCTTGTCAGTTTCGAGCTGGTGTTCCCACCATCCTTCTTCAATATCATGACGCATGTCCTAGTTCATCTAGTCGACGAGATTGTCATTCTGGGGCCTGTATTTCTACACAATATGTTCCCCTTTGAGAGGTTCATGGAAGTCCTAAAGAAATATGTCCGTAACCGCGCTAGGCCAGAAGGAAGCATCTCCATGGGCCATCAAACATAGGATGTCATTGGGTTTTGTGTTGACTTCATTCCTGGCCTTAAGAAGATAGGTCTCCCTAAATCGCGGTATGAGGGGAGACTGACTGGAAACGGCATGCTTGGAGGGGACTCAATAATATGCAGGGACGGATATTCTTGGTCTCAAGCACAGTACATAGTTCTACAGATCACTCTACCTTGGTGACCCTGTATGTCGATGAACACAAGAACAGTCTGCGCTCCAAACATCCGGAGCAGTGCGACGACTGGATTACATGTGAACACATCAGGACTTTCAGCAGTTGGTTGGAAACACGTCTCAGAGGTGACAACACTGTTTGTGATGAGCTGTACTCGTTGTCCAGGGGACCATCTTTGACTGTATTGACTTACAAAGGATACGAGATAAATGGGAATACATTTTACACGATTGCCCAAGATCAAAAGAGCACCAACCAAAACAGCGGTGTCCGCTTTGATGCAGCAACCGAGAGGGGAAAGGACACATATTATGGTTACATAGTGAACATATGGGAACTTGACTACGGACATGATTTTAAGGTCCCTTTGTTTAAGTGCAAATGGGTCAATCTGTCAGGAGGCGGGGCACAGGTAGACCCACAGTACGGAATGACAACAGTGGATCTAAAAAATCTTGGGTACACTGACGAACCGTTCGTCCTAGCCAATGATGTGGCACAGGTTATCTATGTGAAGGACATGTCTACCAAACCGAGAAAAAGAAAAGATAAGGAAGCGAATACATCATACGATGAGCCAAAGCGCCACATAGTTCTTTCAGGAAAAAGGGACATCGTGGGAGTGGAGGGCAAGACAAACATGTCTGAAGATTATGAAAAGTTTCATGAAATTTCTCCCTTCAAAGTCAAGGCTGACCCAAGCATCCTGATAAACGATGAAGATTATCCATGGTTACGGCGCAATAAGCAAATGACACAAGCGAAGAAAAAGTGAAGACTTTCTCCCGCAACTATTATGATGATACCATGCCAACTTTGTAACAGACGAGTATGATACCATTGTCCGTTTTGTACACGAAGTGCATCCAGTTTTTGCCGTAACCCTCTCAACTTTCTTGCACATGCTATGTGGGTGAAATGATGACACCATGCCAACTTTCAACATTTTCAGAGTTCATTTGTAATACTTTTTCAATTTCACGGTCTTATAGCTCAAAATAATCAGTAAATGCATGAAAAATAACAAATGAAGTCAGAAAGGGTTGAAAATTGTTGATGTGGCTTCGAATGGTGCATTTTCAACACAGAAAAAGTGTGGAGTTCAAATAAGTTCAAAAAATGAAATCCCTTTGTAACAGACGAGTTTTCGTCCGAAACCCTAATACTTCGAAAGAGATTGTCCATTTTGTACACGAAGTGCATCAAGTTTTTGTCGTAACCCTCTCAACTTTTTAGCACATGCTATATGGGTGAAATGATGACACCATGCCAACTTTCAACCTTTTCAGAGTTCATTTGTAATACTTTTTCAATTTCACGGTCTTATAGCTCAAAATAATCAGTAAATGCATGAAAAATAACAAATGAAGTCAGAAAGGGTTGAAAATTGCTGATGTGGCTTCGAATGGTGCATTTTGAACACAGAAAAAGTCTGGAGTTCAAATAAGTTCAAAAAAATGAAATCCCTTTGTAACAGACGAGTTTTCGTCCAAAACCCTAATACTTTGAAACAGATTGTCCGTTTTGTACACGAAGTGCATCCAGTTTTTGCCGTAGCCCTCTCAACTTTTTAGCACATGCTATGTGGGTGAAATGATGACACCATGCCAACTTTCAACCTTTTCAGAGTTCATTTGTAATACTTTTTCAATTTCACGATCATATAGCTCAAAAGAATGAACTAATAGCAAAGAAAAGAAGTAATAGCTAAAAGAATGAACTAAAATTAATCAATTAAAATATCCTGTTATGATCAACTAAAACAACTACTATTATGAAAGTATTTTCTGTTCAAAACATTAAAAGGCAAAAAGAATTTTCATATAATCAAACTAAAATTATATAAAATTTATGCAGCTAAAATTATCAAAGTATTTTCTGTTCAAAACATTATAAGCAAAAAGAAAATAAAATAAATAATTAGAAACAAAATAAAATAAATAAGGAGAAACAAAATAAACTTTAATAAATAAGTGGAAACAAAATAATATAAATAAGCAGAAACAAAATAAACTTTAATAAATAAGTAGAAACAAAATAATATAAAATAAAATAAAATAAAATAGCAACAATAAGTATTTTGTTGTAAGTAGAAACTAAATAAAATAAACAAAGCAAAAATGAAAAAAAAACTGGTAAAAAGATAAAAAAAATGCCACCTACTGGGCCACCACTGCCTGATTACGACTAGAAACCCAACCATGGGCCATGATTCAGGCCTGCAGAAGGCCCAGTAGGCCCACAAGCATCGCTGTGTGAGATTAGGTCCAAAGGCTTGCAATTCAGAGGAGTTCGAGAGACATGGCAGAGCGGCGCTTATAAACAAGTGTGGTAGCTCCTCAGCTAGCGAGGTGGGACTAAACATCCCACCGCACCGCGGCTTTGGCAGGCGCAGGCCTTTGGTCCCGGTTGGTCGAACCAACTCGGACTAGAAGGGGGCATTGGTCCCGGTTCATGGCACCAACCGGGACCAATGCCCCCCTTTAGTCCCGGTTGGTTCCACCAACCGGGACCAAAGGTCACCGCTTCCCGCCCTTTCGGCTGCTGAAAAGAGACCTTTGGTCCCGGTTAGGGGCACCAACCGGGACTAAAGGTGGGCATTGGTCCCGGTTGGTGCCACGAACCGGGACCAATGCTCTTCGTATATAAGCGGGACTTGTGAAAATTTTCGTTCAGTTCCTCATTTTCCCGCCGCCGACGCCGCCCTCTGCCCCGTCGCTCGCGCTCGTCGTCGCCGCCCCCGTCGCCGCCCGCGCCCAGCGCCGCCCCGACGCCGTCGTCGCGCGCCACCCCTCGCCGTCGCCGTCACCTCACCGCGCCGCCCCGACGCTCGCCCCCATTGCCGCCGCGCCCCGCGCCACCCCGACGCCGTCGCCGCCCCTCGTCGCCGCCCCTGCCCCGAGCACGCCGCCGGCGCCTGAGTATATATATGTTTTTTGCATTTTTATAAAAATGTATATATGTATGTATATGTGTATGTATGTTCTCTGTGTATATATATATATATATGTTCATCTATGCAAAAGATAGATTTTTAGAAAGTTAGGATTTTTTTTGTTCATAGATTTTTAGAAAAGTTAGGATTTTTTTTTGTTCATAGAAAAGTTAGGATTTTTGTAGAATATGCAAATGTTTGTATATTCATATGAACAATGCATTAGGCAAAACCTTTAATTTTTTTCCTAAATTTTCTATTTGAACATTTAAAAAAAACAAGCAATAGTACTTCATGTATTTTGTCAGAATTTTCTATCGTGCATAGACCGATTTTAGACCACGGGAGCACCCCCCCACCCCCTATCGTTGCAAAAGTTGCTAAGTGATATTAAGAAGGAAGAAGAAGAAAAAGAATGAGAGGAAAAAGGAAAATAAGAAGAGGAAGAAAGGAGAAGAAGAGGAGAAATAAATACGAAGAAGAAAAAGAAGAAAAAGAAGAGGAGAAGAAGAAAGGAATGGAGGAGAAGAAGAGAAAATAGAATATAGGGTTTTTGTTTTTTAGAAAGATAATTAAACGATATTTCGGGTTGACTTTAAGTCCGTCGAGTCTCCACCATATATGAGAGGACGAAGAATCCCGACTGTTGTCGTGGGGGTAGCTTCTCCTTCGTTCTGGTGTGCTAGCCAATTTGGTGTAATGCACTCTGGAACAAAAGGAGGAGCCACCATCACCGACGGTCGTAAATGTCAGAGAGGAATCAGTGAGGGAGAGTCTCCATCATATATACGTGAGCTGAGAGTTTTCAAGAAAAGACTCGACAGAGTGATAGTCAACCCGTCTTGAATAATAATGATCTAATTTAGGTTTTTTAGAACATATATTTAATTGTACAAGTTTAATATTTAAATTATGAACATAGGAAATGTCGTACTCGGCGGGAAAGTCTTCCGGGGGAGTGCGACTGGTGCCACGACGACCGAGGTCTGTGCGACAGGTCTCACCTAGACGAGGATCGGCGCTTCAGCATTAAGCTGGAGGAGACCTTCGATGTTGAAACGGTACGCAACGACGACAGTGTTATTTTTTCGTAATTAAGCACGACTTCAACTATTTCAACGTGTACTTTTCATCTTTTACAATTCGACTAGCTTATCCATGCCATGCAAGACGCTATGTCTTGGAGAGGATGGGTTTTGAAGACCATGAAAGTATGGAAACAAAGAAAATTCACCCTAAGGACCCATCATGATATGGATTTTGAAGTAAATCTGTATAATTCTGAGAGCGTACCCATTTTGGTTGCAAAAATTGGGAAGCATTTTGCAAGATGTATGGTTTTGATGAGGGTATGCTTTTCACCATGGATCTTGGTGATCCTAACATCGACCAAGACAATATGGACATTTGGGTCCTTGTTGATACGCCTCCAATTCTACCGCCATGTGAGTTTCTCAAACATAGTTATTAACTAATTTATATTGTTCATTTCAAAATAGTTGACAGCTTATTTTCATTGACAGCTTATTTTGAATGTTCAAACAATGTGCGGGAGATGGTAGACAGAACCTACTACACCGATGGCTCTGAGTTAACTTATAAGAAGAAAAATCACCTGGTCGCATTTTGTACTGATCTTGAGAATTAAAATATCTATTGTAAAACTCCTCCACATTATGGTCAATACGTGCCACTAGTGCACGTGGTGAACTACGGTAACATCCATGGAGATGTCATGGTAAGATTTTTTACTATTACGACATCCGTGCATCTATTGCATAAATTCTTTTAAAACTTAACTACATTGCTAACTACGAAGTTATTACTATGTTTTTCAACAGATAATCCCGAATGATTGTGTGCCTCATCTGATATATCAGAATGGTCGCATTGATGTTTTGAACATACGGCCAGGTCATCCTACGGATCTCACCTGTCCATACTGGATTTCTAAAAGAAGTGGAGACATGAAAATCAAGGAATGGAAAAAATGTATGGACAGTCGTAAGGAGGTTCTTGGAAGCAAAAGGAAGCGAAGCGCAAGAATTGGAGACAGGATGATCTCTATTCTCCATAATGGAGAGTCAGGGTCTATATTGTTTTATGCTATTTTACCTTAATGAGGGTATTTAGGTCCTACCTAATACTGATGATCATGTGCTAAGAACAATTAAGTAGGGTTGGTTCGATGACTATGAGGATGATGATCGTATGACTTGTTATTAATAACGAGTAGAAGTTGTATGATGATGATTAGTAGGACTTATTATTGTGATGATGCATGATGCGAGCATGAAGAGTTATTATATATCAGTGGGTGAAATGAACATGGGGATTGGATTAAAGAGAAGGCAACATGCATGGTGCATGTCGAAAGTAGTACTAATCCAAACTTGATCAAGTTAGGATTACTATTACTTTCGACATGCACCACATGTCACCTTCACTTTAATCTAAGCCATGTTTAGGCATAGCAGTAGCGTTGGCAAACCAAGCACGAAAATAAGAGAGGACACTTCTCTCTGTTAGCTAGCTAACACACCCTAAATTACTCCCTAAACCACCCCTTAAAAAAACAAAAACCTCAGCTCCTGCCAGCTGCTGACGCGTGGATGCCTATTGGTCCCGGTTTGTGCCACCAACCGGGACCAAAGGCCCTCCTGCCTGGACTCGCCGCAGCGGCCACGTGGAGGCCCATCTGTCCCGGTTCGTGTAAGAACCGGGACTAGAGGGCTAGGGCATTAGTAACGACCCTTTAGTCCCGGTTCAACAACCGGGACAAAAGGCCCTTACCAACCGGGACAGATGACCCTTTTTCTACTAGTGGTAGCTTGTAATAAACTTTCATTAGGGAAGTATTTAGCTTTCAATACTCTTGCACACAGGGAGTCCGGGTTAGTGATCAACCACCAACCTTGCTTTAGAGCATGGCAAGATTAAAAGAATAGAGATCTCTGAACCACATACCCCCCTCACTTTTTGGGTAGCAAAGCTTCCACCATGTATACCAGGGCATTCTTTTGTGTTCCTCATCATCCCCCCACCAAAATTGTACTATGAAATCAGTTATCTCCTTGCATAGGCCCTTGGGCAGGCTAAAAACAGACATCGCAAAGACTGGGATGACCTGGGCTACAGATTTAAGTAATATCTCTTTCCCTCCAGTAGACAATTGTTTCTCCATCCATCCCTTCAAATTTTCTTTTATTCTGTCATAAAAATGCCTGAAACAGTCACTCCTATCTACACCCACCATAGCTGGCAGCCCAAGATACTTATCTGATAATGCCTCAGTATCAATGTGTAACTCCTGGCATATTTCAGTCCTAGAAGTTGCAGGTGTATTAGGACTGAAAAAAATACTAGATTTAGCCAAACTCACCAATTGTCTCGAGCTTTCACAGTAGGCATCTAAAACATGTTGTAAGGAAGCTGCATTTAAAACGTCTGCTTTCATGAGAATCAGAGAATCATCAGCGAATAAAAGGTGTGATACTGATGGTGCATTTCTACACACTCTAATTCCCTCTATGCCACCAGCTTCTTCTTCAAACTGCAATAAACTAGAAAGACCTTCTGCACAAAGGAGCAAAAGGTAGGGGGAGAGTGGACCCCCTGCCTAATACCCCTAGTCGGGGTGAAAACATCCGTCTCCTGAGAGTTAAACCTTATTTTGTATCTAACAGAGCCAACACAAGCCATTATCATTTCAATCCATTGTTCATGAAAACCCAACTTCACCATCATATCATGCAAAAAAGGACCATTCCACCCTGTCATATGCCTTGTGCATGTCCAATTTAACCGCACATAGTCCAGTCTGACCAGCCCTCTTGTTCTTTATTTTATGCACACATTCATAAGCTATAAGGATATTATCCATGATCATCCTTCCAGGAACAAATGCACTTTGGGTAGGGGAGATAAGTTCAGGCAATATATTTTTCAACCGAAGTGCAAGCATTTTAGAGATGATTTTATAAAGCACATTACACAAGCTTATGGGACGGAAGTGAGTTACCAGTTCTGGACTGTCAATCTTGGGTATCATGACAATAGTTGTGTCATTCCATTCATTCAGAATCTGTCTTGAATTAATAGCAAATAGCACCTCATGAATGATCTCATCTCCTAGGATATGCCAATATTTCTTAAAAAATATTGCATGTAGTCCGTCACGCCCCGGAGCCTTTAAATCCCCAATGCTAAACACTGCTTTTTTAACATCATCCGCTGAGAATGGTGCCATCAAGAAATCATTCATCTGCTCAGTTACTTTGCGTTGAACCTTTTGTAAAAGATTTGGATTTGTATGCTGCACCTCCGAAGTAAACAGGTGAGTAAAATAATTCTGTATGTGAGTGTTTAATAGATATACGAAAACTTGTTGTTCGCCCAATCTCTCGGAGAAGGAGATGTCGATATCACTTCTCTCGGTATGCATATGTTCATGAAGAACTTCTGTACTTAATGGTTTCCTTCATTTGCTTACTAGCTAGCGTGTCAAGGGCCTCTCTATACATATAATACGCAGCGTCGACCAAGCACGGAGATAAGAGAGCTTTCTATTTATTAGCTAGCTAACACCCTAAATTAACCCTCCAAAACCCCCTAAACCACCCTCTTTCAAAAAAAATCTCAGCTCCTGCCAGCTGCTGACGCGTAGATACCTTTTGGTCCCGGTTGGTGCTACCAACCGGGACCAAAGACCCTCCTGCCTGGGCTCGCCGCAGCGACCACGTGGAGGCCCATCTGTCCCAGTTGGTGTAAAAACCGGGACTAAAGGTATAGGGCTTTAGTATCGACCCTTTAGTCCCGGTTCCCCAGCCGGGACAAATGGGCCTTACGAACCGGGACAAATGGCCCTTTTTCTTCTAGTGAACGGGCAAGAAAATCGCAAAACTTACTTTGTGTGCATTACACATCATTTCTTATATCCAATTCTGATAAACATCAATGATAAGGGTACACTATTGTTGCTTGCCGAAGCATCAAAGTGGACGTGAAGAAGCTACGTGCATCAAGCTCTCACCTTGAACATAACTTGATGGCACTGTTGCATGCCATATCCCGAGTTTGGTAACAATAAACATAATGGAGACACATATTTTCAAAATCTCACCTTTACAAAATCATTTGGAAAAAGTAGAAGCTTATATCTGACAGTATGCTTGACAATACGGTTATTGATATGGTTCAAAAAGATGATAACATGCACTACTAGAAAAAAGGCTATTAGTGACGCACCTGTTTTTGCTATTAATGGCGCACTATAGGTGCGTCACTATTAACACGCCACTAGTAACAAATAGTAATGACGCACCTCTGGTGCGTCATTAGTAATCCAGATAGTATTGGCGTACCACCTGGTGCGCCATTACTAACCATACATGTGCGCCACTGGTAAGATGAACAGGTGCTCCACTACTAAAATTTTGAAATCTGGATCTGGATTTGGTACGATTTTTTTTTGCAATTTTTTCGAATTTTGTTTGGATCTGGTACGTTCTTTGTGCCGGGGAGCTCCACATGTGGCTGGAAGTAGAGGAGGGAAGAGAGGAGGGAGGAGGTGGAAGGAGAGAGGAGAGGAGGAGAGGAGGGAGGAGGAGGAAGGAGAGAGGAGAGGAGGAGAGGAGGGAGGAGGAGGGAGGAGAGACGAGAGAGGGAGGAGGAGGAGGAGGGAGGAGAGACCGTGAGGAGGAGGGAGGGAGGAGGAGGTTGCCGGAGAGGAGGAGGAGCAGGTCGCCGGAGAGCCGTGAGCAGGAGGAGGAGGTCACCGGAGAGGAGGAGGAGGAGGAGGTCGCCGGAGAGCCATGAGGAGGAGGGAGGAGGAGGTCGTCGGAGAGCCGTGAGGAGGAGGGAGGGGCATGGAGGAGGGGAGGAGGAAGAAGAGGTAGGTAGATGTGACGCCCCCGATTTGACCGTACACTAATCATGCACGCAAATGTGTACGACCAAGATCAGGGACTCACGGGAAGATATCACAACACAACTCTACAACATAAATAAGTCATACAAGCATCATAATACAAGCCAGGGGCCTCGAGGGCTCGAATACAAGTGCTCGATCATAGACGAGTCAGCGGAAGCAACAATATCTGAGTACAGACATAAGTTAAACAAGTTTTGCCTTAAGAAGGCTAGCACAAAAGTAGCAACGATCGAAAAGGCAAGGCCTCCTGCCTGGGACCTCCTAACTACTCCTGGTCGTCGTCAGCGGCCTGCACGTAGTAGTAGGCACCTCCAGTGCCGTGGGAGTCGTCGTCGACGGTGGCGTCTGGCTCCTGAACTCCAGCATCTGGTTGCGACAATCCGGTATAGAAAGGGGAAAAGAGGGGGAAAAGCAACCGTGAGTACTCATCCAAAGTACTCGCAAGCAAGGAGCTACACTACATATGCATGAGTATATGTGTAAAGGGGCATATCAGTGGACTGAACTGCAGATTGCCAGAATAAGAGGGGGATAGCTAGTCCTGTCGAAGACTACGCTTCTGGACATCTTCATCTTGCAGCATGTAGAAGAGAATAGATTGAATTCCTCCAAGTAGCATCGTATAGCATAATCCTACCCGGCGATCCCCTCCTCGTCGCCCTGTTAGAGAGCAATCACCGGGTTGTATCTGGCACTTGGAAGGGTGTATTTTATTAAGTATCCGGTTCTAGTTGTCATAAGGTCAAGGTACAACTCCGGGTCGTCCTTTTACCGAGGGACACGGCTATTCGAATAGATAAACTTCCCTGCAGGGGTGCACCACATAACCCAACACGCTCGATCCCAATTGGCCGGACACACTTTCCTAGGTCATGCCCGGCCTCGTAAGATCAACACGTCGCAGCCCCACCTAAGCACAACAGAGAGGTCAGCACGCCGGTCTAACCCTATGCGCGCAGGGGTCTGGGCCCATCGCCCTATGCACACCTGCACGTTGCGTACGCGGCCGGAAGCAGACCTAGCCTAGTGGCGTTCCAGTCCAATCCGGCGCGCGCCACTCAGTCGCTGACGTCAAGAAGGCTTCGGCTGATACCACGACGCCGGGATACCCATAACTACTCCCGCGTAGATGGTTAGTGCGTATAGACCAAATGGCCAGACTCAGATCAAATACCAAGATCTCGTTAAGCGTGTTAAGTATCCGCGAACGCCGACCAGGGCCAGGCCCACCTCTCACCTAGGCGGTCTCAACCTGCCCTGTCGCTCCGCCACAAAGATCCACTTGCGGGTACTCCTACGAGCCGACCCGACTTTAGTCATCACATGTGTCATGTATGTAGTATATAAGTATATACCCGTGATCACCGCCCAGGTGATCACGGCCCGATAGTATAGCACAGCAGACGGACAAGAATGTAGGGCCACTGATGGAAATCTAGCATCCTATACTAAGCATGTAGGATTGCAGGTAAAGGTATCAACAGTAGTAGCAAGGATAGGCTATGCATCAGGATAGAATATCGAAAAGCAGTAACATGCTAAACTACTCTAATGCAAGCAGTATAGAGAATAGAGTAGGCGATATCTGGTGATCAAGGGGGGGGGGGGGCTTGCCTGGTTGCTCTGGCAAGTAGGAGGGGTCGTCGACTCCGTAGTCGAACTGGGCAGCAGCAGTGTCGGTCTCGTAGTCTACCGGAGAGAAGAGGGGGAAGAAACAGTAAATACAAAGCAAACATAAGCATGACGATGCGTGACATGTCAATGAGCGGTGCTAGGGGTGTCCTAACGCGACAGTAGGTGGTACCGGTGAAGGGGGGGAACACCCGGGAGGTATTCCCGATGTTTCACGTTTACGGACAGACGGACCGGAGGGGGAAAGTTGCTAGTTCGATAGGTTAGGGAGGTGTGGTGGACGAACGGACTGCGTATTCGGATTCGTCTCGTCGTTCTGAGCAACTTTCATATAGAAAACATTTTCATCCGAGTTACGGTTTAAAAGATATGAATTTTCAAAGTTTATTTGAATTTCTGGAATTATTTATATTCAGAAAAATGAATTATGACGTCAGCATGAGGTAATGCTGACGTCAGCAGGTCAACTGGTCGGCTGACCAGTCAAACCAGACAGGTGGGTCCAGTGGGACCCACATGTCAGCCTCTGTTAGTCTAACATTTAGTTAAACTAAACTAACAGTATAATTAGAGGGATGGGCCCCACATGTCAGTGACTAATTAGTTAATCTAATTACTTTTAATTATAAAATCATTTTAATTATTTATTTTAAGGGGCGGGGCCCGCACGTCAGTGGCTGGGGCCGCCCAGTCAGCCCAGTTGACCAGGTCAACTGGTCAACAGGTGACCAGGGGGCCCACTGGCAGTGACCCAGGGGGTGGCCCCCAGGTGTGCCACGTCGGACGCCGGCGGGAGGGCACTCCGGCGAGCCCGTACACGGCGACGAGCCTCGGCCGTGGCCGGATTTCGGCCACAGGGGTCCGTTTCACGCGCGCTTGGTCGCGTTCGAATGGCCAAGACGATCCGCGCCGGATGGTGGTAGTGGTTCGTCCGGAGATGGCCGGAAACGGCACCGGCGGTGAGCTTAGCGGCGGCCGGAGTTCGGGGTTGCACGGGCACGGCGATGGGAGGCACGGGAAGGCCAGGCGTGGGGCTCTACGGGGTCCTGGGAGTGCCAGGAGCACGCGGGGACCATCGGTGCGGGCGGAGGAGCTCGGGGTGCGCGAGGACGAGGGGGGGGGGCAGGCGGGGCGTGGCCGACGCGGGCGCGCGGTCGGGGCGCGCGCGGGCGAAGGCCGTGCGGGCGCGCGTGCGTGGACAGGCGCGGCGGGGCGCGTCTGGGCGCGCCGGAGCGCGAGCGGGGCGGCGGTGACCGAGAGGAGAGGGGCGGGCGACGGAGGCCGGTGGCCTCACCGAGGGATGCAGGGTCACGGCAGTGGGGTCGAGGGGGAGACGGGGGCGACGGCGATGCGGTGTCGAGGCGCAGGCCGGCGAGGAGGAGGAGGCAGGCCGGCGAGGCAGCGCTCCGGCGAGGCGAGGGCGCGGGGTCGAGCGCGACGGCGTCGGTCTCCTCC
Source organism: Triticum aestivum (assembly GCF_018294505.1). Taxonomy (NCBI): domain Eukaryota; kingdom Viridiplantae; phylum Streptophyta; class Magnoliopsida; order Poales; family Poaceae; genus Triticum; species Triticum aestivum. The sequence goes on from NC_057805.1 coordinate 12,576,667, forward strand.
TCGATCCAGACCGGGGGGTGAGATATTTCGGAGGGGGGGAAGCGAGGCTGTCGGTGGGGGGGGGGCAGGGGATAAGGTGAGGGGGGTTGGGCCGGCCGGCTGGGCCTGGGGTGGCCCAGTTGGGCCAGGTCCAGTGGGGGGGGCTTTTGTTCCTTTTTTTTTTCTTTGTTCTGTTTTCTGTTTTCTCTTTTTTGTTTATTTTCTTTTCTGTTTTATTTCATTTAAAAGTATTTAGACATTTTATAAAAATGTGTTTCCTCCACCATAATTACCAGTGTATTATTTAGAACCCACTGAACATTTCTGTTTGAATTTTTGAAAACTTTTATTTTCCACTTTGATTATATTTGAAGTTTGAACTAGGAGTTTGACAAGGGTGTGGTTCAAATGTGATCAAGCCCTGTTTAGCAACATGATTAGCTTAATCACAGGGGGTTACTGTAGCATGATTCCCAGGGTGTTACAGTAGAAAAGGGAAGAAGTGATGGAGGGGAGGAGGAAGAGGAAGAAGAGGTAATATATATTGTGGTTGTGACGTTACAGACTTAGTAGTGGCGCACCATGGGTGTGATGCGCCATTACTAGTTTTGAAATTTCAAAACTAGTAATGGCGCACCACACCCATGGTGCGCCACTACTAATTTTGTTTATTTTTTTGAATTTGGAAGGCGGGAAAATTACTAATAGCGCACCACACCCACGGTGCGCCACTACTAAATTTTTTTATTTTTTCGAATTTTTTTGCCTCCAGATCTTAAAAGCATCGTAATTTTTTTTCTATTAGGTTTTTGAGGATTCTAGAAAATCGATAACGGGCAGAGCCCGTCAAATTCGGATATAACTTTTCGAGTAGATGATTTTTCATATAAAAAACTTTTTCATCGAAGGTCGTATGCAAAAGTTACGGCCATTTTACCGAAACACGGCGGCCTTTCGCAAAAAAATTCAAAATTCATGTTTGTTAATTTTCCTAACTAGAATACATAACACATGGGCATCTATTTTTTTGATTTTTTATTAATCTTTTATCATTTTCTTTTATTTTTTAAAAAACCTAAAAGGCGATCCACGGGGGGGGGGTTGGGTGTGTTTGTGTGTCTGAGACGTTACTAATGGCGCACCCTCCCTGGTACGCCATTACTAACCTCACACACACACGCAGGCACACCCCTACCAGACATCGCAATTGCGCACCGCACCTAGGTGTGCCACTGCTATGCTACATAGCAGTGGCACACCTAGGTGCGGTGCGCAATTGCGATGTCTGGTGGTGGGGGGATGGACCTAAAAATATAGCAATGGCGCACTGCTCTTGTGGTGCGTCATTAGTAAAAACATAGCAATGACGCACCTGATTCTGATGCGCCGCTGCTATATAGCAGTGGCGCACCACCATCATGGTGCGCCATTAGTAGAGATATTGGGGATAAGCCTTTTTCTAGTAATGACATCAGGACGTGCACAAAGATTAATGTGAAACATGAAAAGGCATGATTCTCTCTCCCCAGTTTGTACTATTTCTCACCGTTTCACCGCTCTTCTAGAACAAAGTAATACATAACTTGACACGTGTCTGAAAAAAAACACATCTTTGGTTAGAACTTTATAAGGTCCTTTGAGCGTCAAGTCCAGCTTGCTGGATCTATCAGAAATTAAAAATTGATGTTAGCGTTTGAGAATACATATCCATGCCAATTTGACAAAATGGTTTGCAGAAGTTCCTTTCATATGAACAAAACCCTGACGAATCAGAACATGAACAAACTGATACAGTACAGTAAGAGAAGCGAGAACAAAATGATTCACAAAAAGTACACTTTCCTATACATAGTCTGTTGCATGTTATAAAAACCAGAATATAGTCTGATGCTGCAGGATCAAGATCTTCAAATTATCTTCAATTGCTTGTATTTCACTCAGATCAACCTTTAATTTGTTTTTGAAACGACCTTTAATTAATATTATTAGGTAGCAGAACACTTTTGATTGCAACACTCTGTGTGCAGCTAGTCTGACCAGTGGCATGTGGTTAGTAAATCCAGAGAGAGAATGGAGGTGCCCTCCTATATAATAATTAGAAAACATAATTCTTTTACGAAGAAGAAGAAAAATCATTATTGTGTGCTGGACCATTCGGCTCGTTGGCATCAATTGTCAGTCTTTTCTTAAGAGAGAGAACATCAACTATTGATCTTAAAATTACTTTATGTCCACTCAAAAGTATTAAAGCCACTCTTAACTTGCATGATCTGCAAGTATTTCAACACTTCCTTATGGACTCTATGGCTCGGAGGTCCAGCTTAATAACGATCTATAGTTAAAATGGAAGCAAGTAAGGAAGCAAAAGCAGTCTGTTAGGAGCTCTACCTCAGAAACACATAGCTGCAGTTTCCTAATATAATCTAAATATATTTGAAAAGGTTGATTGTATTAAAACGTCAATAACCGACCATGAATAATAATTTTTGGCAAATAGAAACAACAAAAAGCAAGTTAATCATACACCATGAAATGCGATAGGCATATTAAATTTGAACTTCTTGTGCTGAAACAAACAAATTGTGCATGCAGTTTTTTTAAGCTTTAGCATGAGAGAACAGTACTTTGGCAGTGACTGAGTTTCTTCACCGGCACACTGATATTGACAATTACATGTATCTGTTTCTACTGCATGTTAGATGGAAATCTTGATTAATTTGCTTAGCTGTGTAACCTGGGATATTGCAATGCTCATAACAAATCTAATGACGTGTGTCACCTAACCGGCCAAACTCCGTTTTTTTCTTTGCGGGGGAACCTGCCAAACTCTATTATGATCAAATCTTTAAGATAGAGCTCCAGTCAAGTCGCTCGATTTAGAACCTTTTCAGTTTAGAGTTAGTAGCATGTAGCGGCCAGGTTTTCTTATTTGTGTTGGCTTGTTGCCTTAATAAAATGATCCTTTTCCAAAATAATAATATTACAAACACATTGAGGCTAAGAAACTGAAACTTTGTCTAAATGGATTGATACATCTATCTATACATTTGCATATAACCTTAATCTAATGGATGCAGAGCATATCACCGTTTCCAATAAACTAATAATCTAAGAGCACATCTTCAACTACGGAGGCGTTCTGTTTGAAGTTCAATGTCATGTAGAAATTTAGAGCGACATTGTGTAGCTCGCCGATGTGTTGTGAATTTGCAACCTTGAGCTTATATATTGAACTCAAATTAATAAATTGGAGGGACTTAATCTAAATTATAGCAATCGCAGACCTGTGACCATGAACTGACTACATTGCTGTCCCAGCACAACTCTTCGTCTTGGTCAAGCGCCATGGAAACCTAACCTGGAGCAACAGGAAGGGAGAGTGTTGGGCCTTCAGAACCTGCATGTGTGTCAAGTTATACAACATGGATTTGTTAGCAATTTAGTCCCATCAGATTTAGTTCTAAATACTGGTATTGCGACTGAAAGATCATTTATATTGTTACAGAAAAACTACCGAATGAATATGGATTTCAGTGAGAATTGCAAGAAAATTTTATATAAATGTGCTATATATTTAAAAAAATGCTAGCCTTGAACCCTTTTGCCACAGAAAAAAGGAACCACATACATACAAATCTATATAGTACATGTACTAGAGGCAGCTAGTCTATACCTTTTTTTGAGGGAAAGCCATCATGGCTAGCTTTATTGATTTAACATAGGCATTACATCGTCCACAAGCGAAGAGATCAGACAACCCTGAACTCGTCTGTCTAGTTTAAAGAGGTCTTATTACAATAAGAAAAGTTAGCTAGCACATGCGCCGCTTGATTGGAAGAACGAAAACAATGCTTGAAGACAACCTTCTCTATTAAAGAAGAAACATCCACACATTCCGCGAAAATTGTTGTTGCAGCATCCCACCATCTAGATTGGCCATCACAAAAGTTTATGACGTTTAAGGAATCTGATTCCGCCTCCACACGAGGAAACTCTAGGGAGTTTGCAAACACTAGACCATCACGCATCGCCGTTGCTTCAGCCATCATTGCATCTGCAACATGAGGTATATATTTGCATTGTGCTGCTAAAAAGTTCCCTTTATCATCTCTAATTACAGCTGCCGAAGCTCTTGCACTTTCATCTGCAAAATAGGCCGTATCAACATTTACCTTTATGAACATGAGGTCTGGTTTTGTCCACGTACTTCATCTCTCTATTATCATTTTCTTTGCGATTAGCTTCATGATAATTACTAGCAATTGCCAGGACGGACATATGCCACCGCGTGGGATGTGGTGGTCTACCATCATGAGTGAGTTCACGTCTTATCCACCATAAGTACCAGCTGCCCACCATAAGAGCTTGTTTGACAGTAATATTTGGTTTCAGTGACAAGGGTAAATCTGGTGCAAGGAGTAGATGTTCCAATATAACTGACCCTGAGCGATCAATCAACTTTGCTTCCTCAATCATTCCCGCAATGCCTAGGCGTTCCCAGAGGTGCTTGGCATTGCAACAATCAAACAGTAGGTGGCGGAATCTTCCGCATCTTGATGACATATAGGACATGCCCCATTAGTTCCAATATGACAGTTCGTGAGTATGGACTTTAGCGGAATAATACCATGTAGAGCACGCCAACAAAAAATTTGAATTTTACATGGGACCTTTTGTTTCCATAGTGTACTCCACACTGCTGGAGTTCTTGAGCCTCCAGGTCGCGCCATCACCGTTGCATGTGCCTGGAAAGATCGTATCCATTGTACTTTGTATGCTGATTTTACAGAGAAAAACCCTTTATGATCCGGGTGCCATGCGATAAAGTCCTCGAAAGCCCCATAGTTTAGGGGAATTTGCAAGATCCTGTCTACATCAACCGATATGAATATAGATCTGATCAGTTCCTCGTCCCAAAAACCAGTCATAGGGTCAATTAGATCATGTACTCGTGATATCAGTGTTTGCCCCCGGTTTGATTAAACTCTCCTGTCCGGACTAGACGGTATCCAGGGGTCGCTCCAGATGTTAATGTTCTCACCGGTACCAACCCTCCAGATATACCCCAACTTAGATGTTTCAAGACCTTTCATAATGCTTTGCCACGTAAACGAAGCACCACTCTTCAGGGTAGCTTGTAATAAACTTTCATTAGGGAAGTATTTAGCTTTCAATACTCTTGCACACAGGAATCCGGGTTAGTGATCAACCGCCAAACGTGCTTTAGAGCATGGCAAGATTAAAAGAATAGAGATCTCTGAACCCCATACCCGCCTCACTTTTTGGGTAGCAAAGCTTTACCATGTATACCAGTGCATTCTTTTGTGTTCCTCGTCATCCCCCCACCAAAATTGTGCTATGAAATCAGTTATCTCCTTGCATAGGCCCTTGGGCAGGCTGAAAACAAACATCGCAAAGACTGGGATGGCCTGGGCTACATATTTAAGTAATATCTCTTTCCCTCCAGTAGACAATTGTTTCTCCATCCATCCCTTCAATTTTTCTTTTATTCTGTCATAAAAATGCCTGAAACAGTCACTCCTATCTGCACCCACCATAGATGGCAGCCCAAGATACTTATCTGATAATGCCTCAGTATCAATGTGTAACTCCTGGCATATTTCAGTCCTAGAAGTTGCAGGTGTATTAGGACTGAAAAAATACTAGATTTAGCCAAACTCACCAATTAGTAGGCATCTAGAACATGTTGTAAGGAAGCTGCATTTAAAACGTCTGCTTTCATGAGAATCAGAGAATCATCAGCGAATAAAAGGTGTGATACTGATGGTGCATTTCTACACACTCTAATTCCCTCTATGCCGCCAGCTTTTTCTTCAAACTGCAATAAACTAGAAAGACCTTCCGCACAAAGGAGAAAAAGGTAGGGGGAGAGTGGACCCCCCTGCCTAATACCCCTAGTCGGGGTGAAAACATCCGTCTCCTGAGAGTTAAACCTTATTTTGTATCTAACAGAGCCAACACAAGCCATTATCATTTCAATCCATTGTTCATGAAAACCCAACTTCACCATCATATCATGCAAAAAGGATCATTCCACCCTGTCATATGCCTTGTGCATGTCCAATTTAACCGCACATAGTCCAGTCTGACCAGCCCTCTTGTTCTTTATTTTATGTAAACATTCATAAGCTATAAGGATATTATCCGTGATCATCCTTCCAGGAACAAATGCACTTTGAGTAGGGGAGATAATCTCAGGCAATATATTTTTCAACCGAAGTGCAAGCATTTTAGAGATGATTTTATAAAGAACATTACACAAGCTTATGGGACGGAATTGAGTTACCCGTTCTGGACTGTCAATCTTGGGTATCATGCCAACAGTTGTGTCATTCCCTTCATTCGGAATCTGTCTTGAATTAATAGCAAATAGCACCTCATGAGTGATCTCATCTCCTAGGATATGCCAATATTTCTTAAAAAATATTGCATGTAGTCCGTCAGGCCCGGAGCCTTTAAATCCCCAATGCTAAACACTGCTTTTTTAACATCATCCGCTGAGAATGGTGCCATCAAGAAATCATTCATCTGCTCAGTTACTTTGCGTTTGAACCTTTTGTAAAAGATTTGGATTTGTATGCTGCACCTCCGAAGTAAACAGGTGAGTAAAATAATTCTGAATGTGAGTGTTTAATTCCGGCATACCTTCAAGCCAGTTCCCTGCTTCATCTTTCAGTTTTTTGACGTAGTTCCTTTTCCTCCTTGCCGAGGCAAAGGCCTGAAAAAACGTTGTGTTACGGTCGCCGCTGGTAAGCCAGGTCGCCCGTGACCTCTGTCTTGTTTGAATCTCCTCCAACTCAAGCAAGTACTCAATCAATTCAGCCAATTCCCTTCTCTTTACGTCACTATCATCGTTCATAGGACCAGCCATGACTCTCTCAAGCTCACGTTGGGCCTTGCGCAACCTTTTTTTTTTTTGTTTCTTAAGGACACGCTGGTCCCAATCGTGGAATATTGCATGCATTTTATTGAGCTTCTCATAAATACTTGTAGCATTAGGATCAGCACCTACATTTGTCCAAGCATCAAGAACAGTATCATTAAAGCTTTCTTCCCTCAACCATCTTGCCTCAAAACGCTTGACCTGTGCATTATTTCCTCCCATCTGATTGTGAGAAAAATAGTCTGTATCCACACATAGGGGCCGATGATCAGAGTGATTATATTCCAAATTTTGTAAGGCTGCATCAGGGAACAAGACCGACCAGCCATCATTGGCTAGTCCCCTGTCTAGTCTTTCACGTATTCTGCCTCTATGCCATGTGAAGGGATCACCAATATACCCCATGTCATGCAATTCACAGTCATCTATTGCCTCTTGAAAAGCCTGCATGTACTGGATTGGTCTTGGATTTCCACCCTCCTTCTCATGTAGATATTGGATCTCATTCAGATCACCGATCAGCAGCCACGGTAAGTTGTTGCTACGATGCAACTGTCGCATACGACTCCACGTCATATGTTTATTTTCCCATCTAAACTCACCGTACATCCCAGTCAAGCGCCAACTGACGTTATTACTTTCTTCAATTCTTACATCAATGAACATAGAGTCTAATGCTAATCTTTGAACTTTAACATTATTTTTCCATGGAGTCCGGTCGTGCTGCACGAGACATCAGACTTCCGCTCGCTCGTCCGCTCCCGCGAGCGGCCGGGCGAAAACCCCAGCCCGCCGCCGCAGCCCCCCTCCACCCTCGCCCCCCTCCCTCGCCGCCGCCAGGGGACGGCGCCGGGCAAAGCCCGCGCGTACGTCGGCGGCGGCGGGGCCCTTCCCCTCCCCGCGATGCGCCAGGACGGCGCGGGATGGCCGGCTTCGCGGCGGGGCGCGGCCCGACGGCGGATCTCCTCGGGTCGGAGGCGCTCTATGGTTGGCTGCAGGGGGAGGCTTCGTCGGGCGATGGGCGGCTGTTCCACGGCTTGCGGCGTCGAGCGGCGCGTCCATGCGAGCGGATCTGGTGCGGCGCCCGGGAGATGGCGAGGTGGAGGAAGAGGGCGCCGAGAGGGGTCACGGTAAAGGAGGAGGAGGGCGCGGGGATGAGGGCCGGTGCGGATCTGGCCGGCGTAGGGCTGGGCAGCGGTCCGGCGGTGGCAGTGGCGCGGATCTGGCGCGCTGCCGCCACGAGGGCCCGAGTTCAGCCCCGTGCTGCTCCTGGCCTGGCGCGGAGGTGGGCACCGCGGAGGGCGGCGCCGGCACTGCACCGGGCGGCGAGTGGAGGGCGTCGAGGGCACTGATGGGCCGCGCTGGATCTGGGAGGGCTGCGCTTGCTGGAGCAGGGAGGCTCCAGCCGTGGTAGATGCGGGATGCGGGGCCCGATCTGGCCTCTGCATGCTCGCCGTGGGGAGGTGGACCATGCCTTCACGGCTTCAACAACAAGGTGCTGCGGCGGCGGCGGTGTGAGACGACATGGACGAGCTCCGTAGGGCTTGAGCGGAGGTGTGCGACGATACGGACGAAAGTCCTGCACAACAAGAGCCAGTGCCGATGGCGCCTGAGGGTGTCATTTTCCTCCTTGGAGGCGCCACCGAGGTGTGTCGGCATCTTCCTCGGGCTTGGTTGGTAGTGTCTCCGGGCGAAAGCCTAGGTCCGGTTGGATCGGCGTGATGACGGCGTCTCCGACGTCGTTCCTTTGTTGGGAGCATCACGTTTTTGAGACACTGCTTGGAGGTTCTATGTGGCGCTCCTCCGGTGCTCGCCGCTGTTTTTGGTGAAGCTCCAGGAGCAATGTACGCCATCGCTGATAAGTCCAAGACGAAGCTTTGTCTGGGACCGATCGAGTTCCGCCATCTGCCTGCACTCTGCTTCAAGGGTGGATGGTGCGTTGACAAAGAAAGTCTTAGTTGGAGCTGCTGCTGTCTTCTGAGGATACCGGCGTTGGTCAAGTGACGCGGCGGTGACGCTTAGCCTAGGACAGGCCCTTTTTGCTTTGTAGTCGTGTTGGCTGTGATGGTAGCTCGGCAGCTAATAGGGCTGTCGTTTCTTTTTCTTTGATCTTCGGATCTTCATCGTGTTGTTCTTCCGCTGCTTCCTGCTAAATCGAATCAAGCCAGCATTTTGCTGGATCTTAAAAAAAAAACATTATTTTTCCATAACAGCAGTAAACCTCCTCTCCTTCCGTCACTGGGACAAACAAACTTCTGGTCCATCTTGAGCCTTCGACGTAGACACTCAGCCGGATAACTGTCAAGGTGTATCTCCGACAAAAACATCACCTCGGGGTCACATCTTCACTGGGCATCCAGCAAAGCACGCACCGCCGGGGCGTTCCCAAGCCCTCGGCAATTCCAACTTAATATCCCCATTACATTCAATTCCTCCGAAACAAATCAGACAAACTGTTCTAAGAAACCTGCCGCAGTTGCGATGCGAAGGGACAAATAGTAGTTGACGAAGTAAGAACCATAAACCGATCACAGCACCTTGAGTGGAGCTGTGCCGGGACAAAAAACCAGCACCGCGGAGCGAGCGCTGGGACGTGAACAACGCAGCCGTCAAATCCTTTGAAACAGCCGGGAGCAACGCATTATCAGCAGCGTCTAGGCTGTAGCTAGGAACACTGCATCAACGCATCAGCCGGGAGCAACACATCCATGCATGAACGCATCATGTCTCCTTCTCTCGTCAGATCATCAAAGTAATTGCATGAAGATGCCCATGACCTGTAACACAGGATCAACGGCAGCCGCCGCTGGCGGCGGCGGTCAAAACCTAGATCGCTATTCTAATCGCCGCAGGGCGTTGAAAGATGATTATACATAGAGAGGTAAAGTTGCCGGCTAGCTTTTGCAGCTAGTCTATATCTATATCTATACCTATTAATAAAAGAAATAGGTATTCTTAGTCTGTCATGCTATTTTATAGAAAACCCCCAGATTTTTCTGACATTAAACCCGCAGTAGATATTAAATGTTTTTAAAATACTCATATTTTCTAAACCGTAACTTCAAATTTACCATATTATATATGAATTTTGATTAGAAAAATATGTAGAATCTGAATATGATGTTATTTTACCTGTTAACAATCTGGAGAAAAATACTATCTAAGGACCAATACCTATGACATGTATGGCAAGAAATAGTGATGAAATATGGACACAAGTACCTGCGTCCATAGGAGACTATACAAAAATGTTCTTTTTCAGACAAAAAAAAATCTCTCTTTATGCTTAAAAAATCATGTATCTTTTAACAACTCTTCATGTATTTAATAAATATGTATGTGAAAAAAAGTGTTCTAGAGTTACCCTAAGTTGGTGATGCTTAAACTGAAAACCGGCCTTTATGCACACATGTCTCCGTAGTGTGCTAATGTGTCATCGTCTATTTTTATCGTTTTCCTTTACCGACCCGTAACAATACCCCATTTCATACATGACATGAATAAATCTAATCACTTGCCCATTTCTTTGTACGGATTAAATCTATATGCAAGCCGTGTTGGAATAGAATATATGTGGTATCTTGAACTGCGCTTTTGTAGGTTAAGACCATCTTTGTTTGGGCCGTAACTACAAATTCTCAGATTATAGACAATTTTTTGTAAATTACGAGTGTGTGGTATTTTTTCTCCCGTTGCAAAGGTACATAACTATATATATGTCCTAGACTTGCACGGAACTCCTTGCTTGAAAGACTGCAAAGGGATTCTTTAGGTTTTCGGACACCATAGATGGAATTATTGGATTAGCAGTACGACTTTTTGACTGTGGAATTGGACATATCAGGGACGGATTAATTGTCATCACCTATTGGCATGCGGCATGATCTTTTTCAGAGAAAGTTTCTTCGCTTTGCCTGGCTGCCTCCCTCTTTTGCGGAGTAGTAGTACAAAGCTAGCAACGGCCTCCAGGAGATAGAGAGTGAGCCAACAGATCAAAACAACAACAACACTGCAGCAGGGTGGAAAAATAATCGCGCCATGACCGCCATCCGCCGTGCCGATCCCATCAAAATTGAATTGTTAGACCTGCTCAAATTCCTAACTGCCACCCCTTCCTGATTCGTGTGGATACCCGATCTGAGCACACATCGGCAACCCGCAGGTCTCCCCTCTGAATCTGATCCGAGCAGTCCAGGCACAGGTATAGCGCGTCCCTTTTTGGCGCTGGCTTCTTACTCGCCGTCTGACATCACGCATGCCCTGCTACTCGCCGTCCAGACGCTCTCGTTGCTTGCGTTCGATCCACACTGGAGAGAACATACAGGACGGAACGGCGGCGGCGCCTGCCAGTGAATGACAGCCGACAGAGGAGAGGGCTGTTGTCGCCGCCCAGTTTTGGTGGCTGCTGCAAGCCGTGGACCGTGGAGGAAGCTGGCGCTGCTGCAAGGCTGATGACAAGCCAGCGTGCACGAAGACGCGGCGCTGCAGGATCGAAGGAGGACGAACCCCATACAACAACGACGAACGAATATAATCTTCTTAGGAGATCGGACCCCACCAGCGTACCAGTTTTTATTACTTATTATAAAAAAATCGTGTATGGGCTGGACTAAGAGGGTGTTTCTTTCTAGGGACTTATTGGTTTAGGGACTTAAAAAAGTCCCTATAAGTTCCATCTAAACCAAACGGGAGGGACTTATAGGAACTTAAAGTGGGCATTTGAGACTTATGAAATAAGACTCTCAAGGAGGGACTTATAGGGACTTATAGTTGTAATATGGTCTTATAGAGACTTATAAGTCCCAGGAACCAAATAGGTAGGGACTTTTTAAGAACTTCGGACTTATAAGTTGGGACTAAAAAAAGTCCTAGGACTTATGAACCAAACAGGGCCTAAAGCAGGCCCAAGTCTGCCACCGTGCTACCACGGAGGCAAAAACGAATTGTTCCATTAGTACCACATCGGTTAATTCCAAAACGTAATCGTAAAAGCGTAATACAATTGGACGAAAGCGTATTGTGACGATGAACCCATGGAGTCAATCCATGCTTTATTATTATTAGGGATAGACTAGCAAAATATACACAGGCCACTGGACAATTGATCAACCCGCAGAAGTGTTCTATCCTCTTTGGTGAGCATTGTCGTGTGGATGACCGGGAAGCTGTTATTCAGGTTTTGGAGGTGCAACAACATAGTTTTGAGGAATGCTACCTGGGTCTTCCTACTCCAAGGGGCCGCATGTCTAAGGATAGGTTCCAAAACTTGCAGCAAAAGTACATCAAGAGAATGATTGACTGGGATGGTTGTCAGCTTGCTCAGAGTGGAAGAGAAGTCCTCATAAAATCAATCGCCCAAGCGATCCCCACATATATTATGAGTGTGTTTAAACTACCGGCGTCCACTTGTGAGGACCTCATGAGAATGATACGAAATTTCTTTTGGGGAGTTGATAAGGGGAAGAGAAAGATGCATTGGCGTGCTTGGATCCATTTGATAAAACCAAAGGTGCAAGGAGGACTTGGCTTCCGCAACCTACGCCTTTTTAACCAAGCTGTGCTCGCTCGCCAAGCATGGCGGCTCTTGACCAATCCGGAGAGTCTGTGTGCTCGTCTTTTGAAAGCGAGGTACTACCCGAATGGAAGCTTGGAAGATACGGTTTTCTCAGGAGGAGCTTCGGCGACTTGGCAGACAGTTGAACATGGGCTGCAACCAGTGGCGGATCTTGAGCCGAAATTATGGGGGGGCCATGGGCTAGAGGGGGGGGGGGGTGGCAAACATAACTATTTTAGCAGATTTTTAATGGAAAATATGCCTAACACAAAGGACTATATACATGTTTTCTTGTGAGCTTGGGGGGGCATGGCCCAGGTTGGCCCCATGTAGCTCCGCCACTGGCTGCAACTTCTCAAGTCTGGCTTAGTATGGTGCGTGGGGAACGGCAGGTCCATTAGAATTTGGAGAGACCGATGGATTCCACGGAATGGGGGAGGATGACCGGTGACACCACAAGGCCGAAGCCGTCTCCGCCGGGTGTCTGAGTTATTGGATAATCATGGTGGTTGGCGTATGGACGTTATTCATGACACGTTCCTTCCGGTGGATGCAGAAGAGATTGCCAAAATTCGAACTTCACCTCGTATGGGTGAGGATCTTCTTGCGTGGGGACCGGAGCAGAATGGTTGCTTCACAGTATGGAGTGCTTACCGACTTGCTCTGGAGGATCATCTTCGATCCTCTTCAGTCGCGGCGGGCAGGGCACCGGATGGGCGACGAGCCGTCTGGGCTTCTATATGGAGGTGCCCTGCTCCTCCTAAGGTTCGCACCTTCACTTGGCGTGTGATCACAGATTGTCTACCAACATGGGTTAATAAAAAACGGCGTAGTTTGGAAGTCCTTGACGACTGCCCCCTCTGCGCGTTGGAGCCGGAGGACACGTTTCATGTATTTTGCAGATGTCCTAGAGCGGTGGCACTTTGGCAAGCGATGGCAGAACAGTGGCGGATCCCCCTGCCAGCGTCGTTTCAATGGACGGGCCCTGAGTAGCTTGCCCAAACGTTTTGCGACCTGCGGGACACTGAGAGATTGGAGCTCATGATGACATTATGGCGTTGCTGGCACGTTCGCAACGAGATAACACACCATAAGCAGCCCCCCCCCCCCAGTTGAAGCATCCAAGAGGTATCTTCTAAGCTACATGGACTCACTAATTGGTGTGCAGAACAACCCAGGTACGGATCCAGTTAAAGGAAAGCAAGTTGTGGATGTGGTGACTCCCAACAAGCCATTACCGCATGCTCAGCCCATCAATGGTGCCCCACCTAGGTGGTCTCCTCCGGCTCAAGGATGGGCAAAATTGAACGTTGACAGATCGTTCTGTGCCACATCGGGAACTGGGGGGCGGGCATGATTCTGCGCGGCTCCATCGGTGACATCATTTTCTCATCCTGTAGAAAGTTGCACACATGTACAGAACCATTGGAGGCTGAGCTCTCAGCTTGCATGGAGGGCATCAACCTCGCCCTGCAATGGACGGTGATACCGATAGAAGTAGAGACGGGCTGCCTTGTCGCTCTTAACATGATTAATGGGCCGGACAGAGACCGGTCTCGCTATACCATGTTGGTTGACCAAATTCAAAGGCTTTTGAGGGAAGGGAGGATGTTCAAGCTAACTCATATTCGTAGGGAACATAATGGTGCAAGCTATTATCTGGCCTCCTTTGGACGGATAGAAGGTCGCATTGTGGTGTGGTTGGGTTCGGGACCAGGAGACGCCCCTGATATTTGTAAGAATGACTTATGTCCTGACTGATGAAATAAAATCTTCCTTTCACCCGTAAAAAAAAAAAATAGAGAGATGCACCATGCATATCTATCCGGCTATCTATCCTTGCTTTTTATGTAGGAAAATAATGAAAACTTACCAACGGCATGGCGGCTGTGTCGAGCGGCCAGTATGCCACAAGAATTACAATACGTGTCGTTCCATCGAACCCTCATTTGACCGGATTAGTCTGAATCAGATCGACAGAAAGTAAGTACCACCGAAAAACTACACAAGCCGAGCACTCATTCTCTTCCTCTCCCTCATTCCCTCCGCCCTCGCGTCGTCCCCAGAAAAGTACACTGGCCGAGCCCCAAATCGTGTCGCCGGTACCCCCTTCTCAGCCTTCCCTGCCTTCCCTCGCCGTCGCCAGTGTAGGGCCGTCGAGCTAAGCCCGGTTGGCGGACAGCGGCATCGGGTTTTCTCTGCTGCAGCGGCGGGATCTCGTGGTGGGGAGGCGGGCTCGGCCCAGGTAAGCTTCGGCTCATGCTTTCTTTGTGATTTGTGGCGTTCGACTCAAATCAATCTGCTTGTTCTTCAATTCAGGGAGAGAGGTGGTGGTCATGAAGTTAGTTCCCCGGTGTTGCTTGATCCCCCATTTGGAGCCCGAAGTTTATTGTCAGATGTATATGTACAGATGTCCTGTGCGCGTGGCCAGGTGTTTCTTCGGAACGGATGTGATCTTTACATCTGCCTCATACTCTGCATCTCTGTTCACTGATTGGTCGCTTATTGAATCATCAGTGGGTACGTATATGAATCACTGAGAGTAGGTGTAAATAAGCGATGTGGGATTATTATTTAGCCGAACAAGCATTGGAGAGAATCATATTATTTTTTCGGCATGGTGGACCACATGCATGCAAGGTCCAGATCATCAAAAAATAAACATACATGTATGGCCCAAAGCCTGACATACATGTAGGGCCCAAAGCCTGACGATCAGGGCGTTTCTTAGGTTGGGCGATGTTTTCTCAACGCCCGCAGGAACGCAAGAATTTTAACGACGAAAGTTTTGACGGACGGATGAAATTAGTATCACCTTTTGTCTATACAAATCGTAAAAGCGTATTATGACATGAGAAGAAAGTGTATTGTAACGCTGAACCCGACAAAGTCAATCGGTGCTTTATTATTACTAGCATAAATGCCCGTGCGTTGCAACGGGAGACAAAAAACCCACTTTAATAATGCAATGGCTCACATCATGAACCGTGATGATATCAACAAACTCCTTGAAATCCTCCACATTGTCACATGAGAAACAACATAATATGAGAAACGTTTTACAAAGATCACACATCTTTCTATGATATAACAGAGAAAGGTGCGGAGAGAAAGGTGCGGAGTTTGAGAAACAACATAATATGAGGAGCATTTTACAAAGATCACACATCTTTCTATGATATAACAGAGAAAAGTGCGGTTTGAGTTGCACAAAGTAGGGACTCCGAGTCCGATTCCTTGTACTTTGATGACGGGTGCTAGTGAGTTGATCAGAAAAATAAGAGTAAAGATGTTTTCTGTTCTCAGAAAAGTATAGCATGACCAACAAAAAATGAACACCTTTTTATTGTGATTTAGACTTTTTTGCATGTGTTATACGTAATATTTTTCTCTTGAGTTAAAAATTTCGGTACGTCAAATATTAGTATTACAACGTCATATCTTAGTTCTTGACGTCAACAGTTCTGATATAAACAAGTGGTTCAACTGTGGCATATGCACCTAAACAAAACACCTACCAATTCAGTTACAAACGAAGCGTTTCAACAAATTTAGACACAAAAGAAGAAATTCATCGGCCTCGACCATGTAGGTAAATCATGATATTTTTGCACCAGACCGTCTGATCTGGTAGACCGGTCGCACATGTGATGATGATCCGATTGCATGGCCCTGTCATGTCTGCCGTGGGTGATGTTGTGTAAGCCGTGCGTTCGCACATCACATTAATTTTTTGAATAACTCCCCCCGCAAAAAATATTTTTTTGAATAACTCAAAATCATGATTGGCCACGATCTAAGTTTTTCTCCAGTGCAAAGACATCTAATTTTGTATATGCTCATGTTTTTCTTTGTATGTGCTCAAGTCTCAACTTGCATGTTCCATAAAAAAATTGTACGCATGTTTTTTTATATATATCTAACTCATAATGGAGTGTGGCGTAGTCCTCAATCATCATGGCCGATCCCTTTGTTTTCTGCCTCATCTTCCACACGCACATGAAAGTTTCCTTCTCTCATTCCCGGTCATGATTTAATTCCTCATTCCTTGTTTGGTTTTTAATCACATCTGAAATCCCTTGTTCTTTCCTTATTATCTCAATTCCTCTTTCTTTCCTTATATTCTCTCAATGCCTCTTTCCTTCCTTATTCTCATTCCTTGTTTGGTTTTTAATCACATCTGAAATCTCTCGTTCTTTACTTATTATCTCAATCCCTCTCTTTCTTTCCTTATATTCTCTCAATGCCTCTTTCCTTCCTTATTATGAGACGTCTGATTTCCTCCATAATGATTCCTGAGATGGCTCCTCGATATCCAAAAGAAAATCAAGACGTATATAAATTAGGAAAAATAGATCTAAGGGAGCGATGTGGGTCTATTTAATAGGATAATCAACATTGTATTCTCATATCTTGCAATCCAGCTTAGTCCAGATTTTTTTTTGCGTCGGCCGCCTGGGATTATTTGACAGGTGCGAAACCTTTTCTCTCAAACACGAAAACATCCTAGCTCAACTGGCGACGGCTTGGCATGTTAGGTCTGGTGGTTTTGAGTTCTATCCCACCGAAGAACAGTTTTTTTCTGCCTTGGATCGTTGACGGAGGATGAAATCATCATAATGATGGACGAAACTACAGACGGTTCCTCGAATTAGTACCACCTCGTGTGTTTTAAATTCAAACTGAAAGCGTAAATTCACGGGAAGAAACATATTGTGACGGTGAACCCGACAAAGTCAATCCGTGCTTTATTATTATTAGGGAAAGATTATTATTATTATTATTATTATTATTATTATTATTATTATTTGGGAAAGAGGAAAGATATATATAATACTAGCAAAAAGACCCGTGCGTTGCAACGGAAGGAAAAAACTTCACGCAGGCCTATAACCATATAAGCATTGCTCAAGTCCCCCCTCCTGTCCATGTTCTCTATTTTAACATGACATCTCACCCGTGTCGTCACTTGTCGTCCTTCCGCCTTCACAAACAATGACCCCGGTGTTCACCTAATCTATTTTTTTATCGGCGGTGTTCACCAAATCACAATGGGCCCGAGCATGGTCAATCCCAATGCGATGTCCCTGCAAAAAAAAAAAGAAATCCCAATGCGATGAACTCAGCCACCGCACGTCGCATTGTACCATGCCAGCGCAAGGGAACGTTAAAAACTCAGCCTGTGCACTGTAGCGACCAGACCTCAAATGGCCTGTGCTGCTGTGCACCAGTGTCATCCCTGGATCAGTAATGCTGACACGCACAGTACAAATGGAGGATTTATAACAGAGTAGCAATCACACACTTATTACATCGAATATCTCCAAAGAGATTAAGTATGATAAACATGGCTTAAGGCCATCTAATAACGATAACAGCGGAAGACTTGGAAGATAAGTGAGTCCATCAACTCCAGCGGCATCACTGAGTATAAGACCACGACCTAAGGCACCTTACTCGTCGTCTGAAAAGTCTGCAACATGAAACGTTGCAGCCCGAAAACGGGTCAGCGCATAGAATATGCTGGCAAAGTAACACATAGAGAGCAATGAACAATAATAATGCTATACTACATGCATATATGGCTGGTGGAAAGCTCTATGGTTACAGTTTTGCGAAAAGCCAATTTTATCCTACTTCAAAGGAATAAATTTTATTTAACTATCATGGTGGTTGAAACGTTGAGAAGGTACCTCCAACTCAATCCCAATTAAGTGTCATCATTAACCCAACAAAATTAATTAATAGTATCACGGTGATGAGATTCAAATGATAATCCAGGTACTAGATACTCAAGTTGTCCATAACCGGGGACACGGCTAATCATGATCAGTTTGTACACTCTGCAGAGGTTTGCGCACTTTTCCCCACAAGACTCGATCGCCTCCGCTTGATTCTCGCACTGCGTGATGTTTGAGAAACGGATGACCGAGACACAGTCTTTCAGAAACAATCACTCTCTACTCTGGATGGACCGGTACACCTACTTTCCCCTACATCTGCTAGTCCACCTCTTCAAGAGATCCTGTAACCTACTCAGCTATGCTAGAGCCCATAATAGCTTGTGGCTGCACACGGAAGTTTCTAGCATGAATAATCTTATGATCCCTTTGAGCCTGGGTGGCGGACCTTATACATACAGACAACACTGGGTTCTCCAGGTGCCTCAATCCACCCAGATGTGAGTTTTAGTTGCCACCTTAAGTTGAACCATTATTATCAATCTCACATCTGTCATGAATATCACTCAAACCCAAATCCACGTCTACGAGCATAGCATGGCAATAATAAAAGCAACGTAGAAGTAACTCCCAAGGGTTTGATAATAAAACAGGTAATAGGTACTACCTCAACTACTTCCCAAAACCCACAGTTTATTAGATCCTAATCATGCAATGTTTGAGGAATAGATCTAATGCAATAAAAACTGGGTATGAACGGGGTATGATCAAAGTGTTACTTGCCTTGCTGATGATCCGCAAAACCTAGCGATTCGAAGTAACAAGCGGCACACTCCGGGTACTCTATCGCAAACAAACAAGCATACAATCAGTACTCAACTAATGCACAGGTAAAACTCGAATGAAAGATCCAACCAGAAAGTTCAACTTAAGAACTCCGGTTTGCAAAAAGAATCAACTCGAAAGAAGCAACGAAAGTCAAACGGCGAAAGAAAGAAACTTCGTTTGCTAATCTGGATCTAGGGTAAATTTTACTGTAGCAAAAACTTGTTTGAGTAGATTAATCGGAAAGAGAATTTCGAGACGAAACTCTAGGCGCTTGAATCGCCTGATTCCGATAAACGAGCGAGAAGTTAAACAGATTCGAAAATTCGATCAGGGATCGAATCTGAGAAAATAACGAGAAAATCCGTCGAAAAGAAAAACGGACGAACGGTTAAATAACGGACGTTCGTTAACAGAGAAAAACCGACGAACGCGTTCGTTAAAACGAACGGTTCGGTGAACGCTCGCAAAATAAGAAAACCGAAAAAAAAACCGATCTAGGGTTTTTTTTTAAAACGAAGGGTTTTTTTTACAAAAAACCGGTCAACAACGAAGACGGCCGGCGGCAGTACCTCGACGGGCGGGCTCCGGCGGCGGGGCTCGGGCGCGAGGGGTGCGGGGCTCGGGGGGGGGGGGGGCTCCGGCGGCGAGGGGCGGCGGCGGCGGCGACGAGGCAAACGGCGGCGGCGGCGGGCGAGATGCGGGCGGCGGCGGCGATGTCGGCGGCGGCGGCGGTGAGGAAAAAGAGGGGGGGTCCTATTTATGGAAGGGGGGGGTCCGAGGTGCTTGGGGAAGGGGGCACCCGAGGCGGCGGCGGCGTCGTGTCCCTGGCGGACTCCGGCGGCGGCGGTGTGGGGAGAGAGGAGAGGGGCGACGGGGCGGGCCGTCGGCTGGGCCTTTGGCCCAGTCGGCGCGGGCGCGTTTTTTTAAAAAGTACTGCGGAAAATATTGCGTAGAAAAATAAATAAAAATCAGAAAAATATGAAATAAATTTTCCCCGTCTAGTTAGAAAATCTAGAATAGGGTGAACAGTTTTAAAATCAAAAA
This sequence comes from Triticum aestivum, assembly GCF_018294505.1. NCBI lineage: Eukaryota > Viridiplantae > Streptophyta > Magnoliopsida > Poales > Poaceae > Triticum > Triticum aestivum. The sequence goes on from NC_057805.1 coordinate 12,596,657, forward strand.
TAAATATTTTCAAAACATGCAATATTTTTAATGCAATAAAAATTGCAATTAAAATCCAAATAAATTCCAAATAATGTTTTTAACATTTTTCCTCCAGTATTTCAATTGTTTTGGAGAAGTCATATTTTCTCCTCTCGTTTATTTTAAAATGAAATATTTTTCCGGAGAGAAAAATAATTAAAACCAAAATCCTCGTCTTATCATTTGATGAAAATCAAATATGAAAATTCGAGAAAATCCCCAACTCTCTCCGAGGGTCCTTGAGTTGCTTAGGATTTATCGAGGATTTGCCAAAATGCAATAAAACATGATATGCAATGATGATCTATGTATAACATACCAAATTGAAAATTTGGGATGTTACATGCACCTGTACAGGCTAGGATTTAAGTAGTAAACATTCGTTTTTTTGAAATTCATAGGATTTCTTTTATGAAAAAAATATGCACCAAAATCACATCATAGTATCATTATGTGATAGTTTTTTTTGCTGTCATTGCTTTTTTTGATAATGTGATTGTTCCACGTATATGTCACACCTACTTTATGTTGCCATTGTTGCTCTTTTCATGATTAAATTAAAAAATATCTTATAGAAAAATATTACGAAATTATGTCTTTCTAAGAAATATATGAGGTATTTATGGGTGCGTTGTTCTTGGGTGTGTTCTGAAACCAAATGATAACCTAATGTGAAGAACAGTTTGTTGATAAATTAAAAAAATTAGGTCAAATAATTACAGAATAATAACCCAATAAGAGGGGGAAAAGGTGTGAGAGTTAACACGCTAGTACAGACCATGCAAAGGCACCATCCCCTTTTTTAGGGTAACACAGTTTTATTTATTTATTCAAAGCTCTAAGATATCTGTCAGGAAATGATGCTGTTCCTGGAAATCACGTAAGCATATTCTTGCATCGCCATTGAGCAAGGTCACTGTTTCTTTGCTCTGCCCTTCGGGGAAGTTGGCTCCACGATCTTCAGCGTCTTCGTCACCGTCTCATGGTCGCCAGCCATGTCCTTGCGTCCTCATCGGCATCTCCCTGACATAGTCGCCAGCCATGTCCTTGTTCACGTCTGATACATGCCTTTTCTTCTCTCTCCCTCCACAGGGCCCTTCCAAGTTCTCTTCTCACATTATCTCTCTATATCAAGTCTCGAGGCTGCTTGTTGACTTGTTTAACTCCCCCGTATTTAAATTGGTGAGAATTAGTGCAAAGAAGTGAGGTGGGACTAATTATTTGAGAAGGAACATCAGTTTTCAACATAAGCTTAATGGAGTTCAGTTGGTTGCGTTCTTCTTGATGGAACAGGAGGTCCTGTCTTCGAATCCTACATGAGCACCTTCTTTTCACCTTTTTTTATTTTTATTAAGCGGATCATGGAAGTCCGCTGGGCATATAGGCCCAGCAAAGCGAGGACCAGGTTGCACGGGAAAGGCCCCAGCAAGGCACAAACTGTACTAACGGGGGTTTGAAATTAGTACCACCTCGGATAGCAAAGTAAAATAACGAAAGCGTAAATTCACGGAAAGAAGCGTATTATGATGGTGAACCCGAGAGGCTCAATCCGTGCTTTATTACTAGGGAAAAGATATATAGGGAAAGAAAAGAATACTTTGATAGATTTGTTTCACTACTCTTCACCATAGCCACCGCCTCCAATCAGTCTAACTCAACATCAATGGGTAAATTACTCCACCACAAAGCTAATGAAATCCTTTCCTGCAGCGCAAGAATTTCTATTTCCAAAACATCCTCACTTTCTCCCAGAAATCTGCATGAGCTGGAAATAATAACGCCAAGGTGACACTAGTAGAAAAAGGGGCTTTCGTTCCGGCCTGGCCAGCCCATTAGTCCCGGTTCTTATACGAACCGGGACCAATGGGTGCATTCGTCCCTGTTCGTGAGCCCAGGTGGCCGGCCGGGGCCTCGTGGGCTTTGGTCCCGGTTCATCTGGACCCATTTGTCCCGGTTCTAGGCACGAACCGGGACCAATAGGCCTCGCTCCTGGCCCACATCCATTGGTCCCGGTTCCAGCCACGAACCGGGACAAATGAGTTGCCTATATATAGCCCATCGCCGGCGAGCAGAGCACTCCACACTGCTCTGTTTTTTGCTGGCCGGCGAAGGAAGGGCATTTGGGTGCTCTAGCTCACCTCCTATGCACATGAGGTGTTCGATGAAATGTCTGAGCCACACTAGTTAATATTTCTTCTCTCGAAACTCGACCTCCGAGCTCCATTTTCCCCGAGATTTTTCTAGGTTTAGCGGTCCGTCACGTTCCGTCCCCGTCTTCACCGCTGTCGATCGCCCGCGCCGATCTCGTCGCCGGCACCACCGTGGTGAGCCTCTTGTTCTTATCTTCTTTCTGAAAGAAAAAAATTCTTACTTCAGGTAGATACTTGTCTAATTTTCTTACTTTTATTATTCCTTGTTATTATATAGTGCGATGGTTCTGGTATCCGCCCCCGTCGGCCCTCGTCCTGTCTATGATTCGGATGTGGTATATATTATCTTTTTATAACTATTTGGTTCATTTATTGTTTATGACAATTATGCCGACCAACGTGACATAGATTTTATTTATGTAGGAGGTGGTTGAACCAGAAATTCCAACCGACCCTATTGTCGAGAGGTTAAATTTAGTTGAAGAAGAAAACAATTACTTGAAGGAAAAAATAAAAAAATGAGGAGGAGAAGATGATATTGGAGTTGAATGTTGCGGATGTCGTCGATGATCACAAGATCAAGATGGATGCAATGCGGTTGAGGATTAGAAAGATTAGAAAATATGCCATTCATACCGAGGCTTGGTATCATTATGTCGTTGGATCAATTGTTACCTTAGTTGTGATTATGATCGCATTTGTTGTTGCATTGAAAGGTTTTACATAGTTTCAATGTATGGTTTAACTAGATGCTCTGGAGAGCTATATGTTGTTCAATTTGAACTATGTATGTACTTTGGTTTTAGTGTGATGATGAACTACTATTAATTTGGTCACTTATCTATCCATGTTCATTTGTAGTGCTTTTCAATTTCAGGGTCTTATAGCTGAAAAAAATCAGTAAATGCACGAAAAATAACAAATGAAGTCAGAAAGGGTTGAAAATTGATGATGTGACTTTGAATAGTGCATTTTGAACACAGAAAAACTATGGAGTTCAAATAAATTCAAAAAAATGAAATCCCTTTGTAACAGATGAGTTTCCGTATGAAACCCTGATACTTCGAAAGAGATTGTCTGTTTTGTACATGAAGTGCATCCAGTTTTTGCCGTAAGCCTCTCTACTTTCTTGCACATGCTATGTGGGTGAAAGGATGATACCATGCCAATTTTCAACCTTTTCAGAGTTTATTTGTAGTGCTTTTCTTCAGGGTCTTATAGCTGGAAAAAATCAGTAAATGCAAGAAAAATAACAAATGAAGTCAGAAAGGGTTGAAAATTGATGATGTGGCTTTGAATGGTGCATTTTGAACACAGAAAAACTATGGAGTTCAAATAAGTTTAAAAAAATGAATTATCGGTTGGTGCCACCAACCGGGACCAAAGGCCGCCGCTTCCCGCCCTTTAGGCTGCCGAAAAGAGACCTTTGGTCCCGGTTGGTGGCACCAACCGGTACTAAAGGGGGGGAATTGGTACCGGTTGGTGGCACGAACCGGTACTAATGCCCTTGTATATAAGAAAACACTTTGCGTTTTTCACACTCATCTCTGCAGTTGCCCCGGCCCGACGACGCCGCCTGGCTGCCCGAGCTCGCCCCGTCAACGCCGTCGCCGCCCTCTGCCCCGTTGACGCCGCCGCCCCTGCCTCGACCACGCCGCCGTCGGCCCGCCCGACCATGCCGCCGTCGCCCCGCCCCGACCACGCCGCCGCCGCCCCTGCCCCGGCCCGACCATGCCGCCGTCGCCCCTGCCCCGCCCCGACCACGCCGCTGTTGCCTCTGCCCCTGCCCCGACAACGCTGGTCAGGCCGGCGCCGCCCACTTCCTCCCTGTTTTTTCCCACATTTATATGATGTTTTTTTCCAGATTATATGTATATGTGTGAGTATATGTATGTGTGTATATATGATTATATGTCCTGTTTTTTTTCAGATTTTTTGTTCATATATATGATGATTTGCTTTTTGCTTTTTTATAAAAATGTATATATGTATGTATGTTCTCTGTGTATATATGTTCATATATATGCAAAAGTTAGATTTTTAGAAAAGTTTTATCTATATATGTTCTCTGATTTAGTACATTTTAGGTTAGTTTCATTTTTAGAAAAGTTTTATATATTTAGGAAGAAGGAAGCGAGAAGGAAGAAGGAGAAGAAGAAGAAAAAGTGTTATATATGCATATTTTTAGAAAAGATATATATATATATAAAGTTATATTTTTAGAAAAGTTTTATATATCTAGCTAGGAAGAAGGAAGAAGAAGAAAAAGAAGGAGAGGAAAAACGAAAATAAGAAGAAGAAGAAAGGAGAAGAAGAGGAGAAATAAATAAGAAGAGGAAAAAAGAACAAAATTTCGATATAACCCCCTCCCGGATAACTTCGACATGAGGGGCGGTCGATATATATACCCCCTCTCGACCGTGATAACTTATACCACGGGAGCACCCCCCCGGCCCTCTCGCTCGACCAAAACTCTCGAGGACTCCCAAACCCTAGAAAAAAACGATGTCGGTCTCCTACCCCCTCCCGCCGCACCCCTACCCGATCGACAAACTCTCTTGAGGCCACCGAAATTTACCAAGTTAAAAGAGCGTTGTCGTCGAGGCCACCCTGAACCCTTGAAGCGTTATTGAGGCCACCCCAAACCCTTGAAGCGTTGCCGAGGCCACCCGAAACCCTAGAGAAGCGTCGAGGCCAGGCCACTAATATGATTCCTTATTGTGCTGCTAGCTAGTTCTACGTTTGCCACTAATATATTCATCTGTCATGTTTGAATAATAATTGCCATCTTGTAAATATTTGCAGAAACTATGGATCCGCACCCCCGAGACGAAGCAAAAGAAGCGGTGTTGGGGGAGATAATCGCACAAGGAAGTGATGCCGTCTTGTCGTTTCTTAACGACACATGCACCGATGGTCTGGAAAGACAGGATGAAGAAGCAGGCTACGACGATGATCAAACAATGGAGGAGGAAGGACACCGTGATGACGGCTCCGGTGACCGAATCGAGGAGGAAGGACACCGTGATGACGGCTCCGGTGATCGAACGGAGTCCGGCCAGGTATATATATTAATTAATTAAGCATGTGCTGACTGTATAGCTAATTGATGCATTAATTGTTTTTGGTATGTACACATATTAACTCTCTTCTTTTTCTTCTTTTCTAGCCCTCCGGATCGAGCAACACTTCGGTAACGAGACGAGGCCCGAAGAGAAAGTTGCGCACGGATGAAACGTACACGATCATCGAAATTGATCGCGCTGGCCAATCGATTGAACCCCTCCGGACCAAGCAAAAATTTAATGCTCAGTGCGGGGTTCTAGTTAGGGACATGATTCCGATCAGCATCGAGCAATGGTTGAATCCTAAGGACATAGACTCTTAGGTGTCTTATGTCAGCGATAGGCAGAAAGCTGATCTTTGGACCGCGCTGCAGGAAAATTTCACCTTCCCGCCAGAGGAAGATCCGGAGAATCCAGTTAAAAAGCCAATGATCAAGGCTTATGCTCTTAGGAAGATGGCTGGGCTATTCAGGAGGTGGAAGAATGAGCTGAAATCATCGTTTGTCAACCAAGACAAGACTCCAGAATTCATCGGCCGATTTGAGAAGATCAAAGATCAGTGGCCCGCATTTGTCACCAAAAAGAAATCTGAGAGAGCAGCGAAGATGTCAGCGACAAACAAGAAAAATGCTGCAAAGAAGGAGCATCACCATCGCACGGGGTCAGGTGGCTACCTGAAAGCCCGGCCGTTGTGGGACAAGGCTGAGAATGACCTCATTGATAAAGGGATCGAACCAGAGACGCGACACTGGCCAGACCGTTGCAGGACTTGGTTCTTCGGGGTTGGGGGAAAATTGGACCCTATAACAGGGAAGTGCGTTTGGACCAACGAGCAGTTGAACACACCCATCGAGAAGCTTCAGGAGTATATCAAAAAATCGCAGCAAGGGACGTTCGTTCCGGACAGAGAGAACGACGAGCTCACAGAGGCCCTCGGGAATCTTGAGCGCGGATGAATGGTTTCTCACGCGGCATCCTTACTGTCACCGCCGATGCAAGTCCAAAATGAAGCATCTCGCTTGTGCCGCCCGTGCCTCTTTGGATGATGTGCCGTTTTTGTGCAATTAATTATGCCACCACGATCGGAGGAGAGAAAACGATCGAAGGCATTGTGTACATTGACTACGGCTGCAACGCGGCTATAAAAGGGCACCATTTCCTCATCCCTCTCACACTCATCTCTCAAGCCTCCTCCGCTTCTTCTTTTCGAGCCAAATCCACCACTCGAGCCACCATGCAGTTCCACGGCCCTACCTACCGTCGCCCTCGCACCGTGTCGGAGTGTCGGTGTACAAAAAGAGGGGCGCACTTTTCTACCCCTTTTACCTGTGCACGGGCAGTCGGAGCCGCGACCACGGTCACACCAAGCAGAACAGGGGAGGTGAGCCAAGGTAAGACCGAAGCCCAAGATGATCAGAGCAACACCAAGGCCAAGACCACAAAGAGCAGAGGGACGATGCAGGTTCCCCCAGCAAGACCCTTGCCGGAGCAGCCTCGGTAGCCCCAGCAAGACACTTGCCGAGGCAGCTCGCCCCACACCAACAGAGCGAGCCACCCTTGAGCCCACGGTCTCCAACATCACGTTGGGCTAGGGCTCGGGAGGCACCTCCGTGGTGGTATGCAGATCTTTGTGAAGACAAGGAACACTCAAGGTCGGATGAGGATTAGAAGACGACGACCCTCGGGAAGATCCTTGCTGAGGAAGGCCACCAGACCTCCGGCAAGGTCCTTGCCGGGGACGACAGCGCGCCACGGCAAGACCTTTGCCGGGCCACCCGGCAAGGCCCTCACCAAGGACGTCAGCAGGGTCACCGCCAGGCCCGCACCAACCAAGTTTCCACCGCCGCTCACATGCAGCTGCCAGCCCAACCAGATGGGCAGGCACCTGCGTGGCAACATGCAGCTCACAGGCCAACTCATCGAGCGCCTGCATGGCGGCATGTAGATCTTTGTGAAGGCTCCACCACCGCGCCACCTCAGCTGCCTGCCTGCCTACATGGCACCGCATGCCTCACTGGCCAGGGCGCATGTCGGAGCGAGAAGGAGTGGCGACGGACGGGACGGGCCTCGCCCCCGTCCCCAATAAAGCAAGGGGACACCTAAGCTACACATTAAATGCGTCTTGTCCTGTAATACGAGCGATAAGCTCGCAATACTGTACGCCTTTCCACCTCCTGTATGCCACTGTGGCAGCCCCTTTCGCCTATAAAAGGAGGCCCATGGCATACTGCAGAAGGATTCGGCTCTTTCGGACCACGCACTCACCACAGCTAGTTTGAGAGCTCAAGAACTCTCTGAAATACACCCACCAAAGCAGGACTAGGGTTCTACGCATCCTTGCGGCCCGAACCTGGGTAAACGATCCTTGTGCTGGTTACTAGCCCTGCTCTTCTCGCAACCCCGCGCCCCGGCAACCATAGTAGGGATTCTTGTGATCCCATAGGTGTCGTTCCACACTGACATCTTTGGCGCGCCAGGTAGGGGGCGCAATTGTGAGAATCTGGTCTAGTAGTTAGCCTGGCAGTTCTTCGTCGCCATCGGTCCTAAGAAGAAGACGACCACAGCGATCGGCTCGTTGGGAGCCGAACAGCCCGTACCGGTGCGGACGAGCAGTGGGCCGGTCGCGGACAGGACCCAGGCCGCGGTCCGCGAGCACCAGCATCGCCCTGGCAGTCAGAGCCTGGCGAGCGGCGTCGTTCGCGCACTAGACGACCGGCCGCACGTCGCCAGATCCAAAGACGGAGCTGCCCCCCCTCCCCGCAGGCAGCGCGGGGCCCTCCAGGGGTGTCGTTGTGCCACCTCCGGGCGGCGCAGCGACCTCCAGGACGTCCACACTGGTGACCACTGCGCGCTCTTCCCATGGTGTGCGCGCCGAGCAGTGTCACCACGCTGGTGACCCTGGGCACCGCCGTCGGAAGAGCCCTGTGCGTCATCCGCAAGATGAAGGGGTTCGGCATGCCCGCCGAAGTGCTGGCGAAAATGGCACGCAGCCGCTGGGTCGTAACAGAGCTCCTTCCAACGTAGTTAGAAGAAGCGCGCCGCGATCCACGCAGCTGTCGCCGCCGCCCACGCCAGCAGAAGCTTTAGCGCATGCGCATCTGCTCCTCGACTTCCCTCCTGCTGCGGAGAAGCTTGACGAGTGGAGGGCCACCATCCGGAGCCTCGTCGCCGTCGCCAACAAAGACGATCCGTGACCGACGGGGCCCTCGGCTCGGTGCTCCACCGAGCCACCACATGCTGGCGCTGGGAGGACTGGGGGAGCTGCTGCCATGGTGCACTCTCCTCCTCCTTGCCAGCCGCCGCGGGCGTCGGCCCGTCGTGACGACGCTTGTGATAACATCTCCATAGCGTCGTCCGACACGCGGACCCTCCGCGACCAACGCCAGGTCCTTCGGGAACGAGCTCACGAAGACGCTCGAACCACCGTCGAGCGCCGGCCCGAAACACGTCGCCAGTCAGACAAGCGGGCGGGACACACTATGGACTACCCGACACCGGGGGGCTCCGGCGGCCTACCTTACGAGGTGGGCTGCCCGGCCTTTACTCGTGAGCTGCGGCAGTTCCAGTGGCCGTCCCACCGCATGTTCAAGCCCGACGTCGGCGAGAAGTACACTAGCAAGACCCATCCGTCCGAGTTCCTCAGCATCTACACCATCGCGATGCAGGCTGCTGGAGCTCGCGACGACAAGGTGCTTGCCAACTAGTTCCCGCTGGCGCTGAAGCCCAATGTGATGTCTTGGTTGATGCACTTGCCGGTGGATTCCATTTCTTCCTGGTCGGATCTGTGCCATGAGTTCGTTGGCGCCTTCACAGGAGGCCACCAAGCTCATGGCCAGGCCAGTGATCTGCATATCATTCCCCAGAAGGAAGGGGAAACCCTGCGCAAGTACATCCAGAGATTCAGCCGGGTGTAGTACAACATCCCCGACGTTCATCCCACCGTTGTGATCAGCGCGTTCCACCAGAATGTGCGCAATCGCAAGATGCGCGAAGAGCTGGCGATGACCAAGGTTAAGGATGTGGCCGAGCTCTACGTTCCGGCCGATAGGTGCGCCCGGGCTAAAGAGGGAAGGAAGTACCCCGGCGAAGACACAGGCGCGGAAACCGACTCTACCGATGAAGACGCCGCTACCCCGACGAAGAAGGGCCGGCGTCGCAACAGGAAACGCAAAGGCAAGGCCGTGCTTGCCATTGAGGGATCTGACGACACCGGTGCCGGCAAGAAGGTCAAGGCAGACGCCCCCGGCAAGGAGATTGCAGGGTGCGCCGCCTGCCGGGCCTTGGCGGCTACCGACAAGCCAGGAAGCTCCGGCAAGCAATACTGCAAGATCCACCACACCAAGGGCCATGACCTCCAGAACTGCCGACAAGTCGAGCTGCTTGCTGAGAAGCAAAAAGTTGAGTACGAGAGGCGGGACAAGGAGAAGGACCAGGACGGTGCTGAGGGATCCGGCAAGAAGAGTGGCGGCCAAGGAAGCCGCCCCTGGCAAGGACAACCAGCAAGAGAGGCCTGCCCGGGGCCGTGACAAGAAACAAGAAGACGATGATCATGACGAGGATGACGAGTCCGGTGAGCAAGGGTTCCAGAAGGCTACGGAGGCCATGTGCATCGATGGCGGCACCTCGCTGCATACTTCTCACCGCCAGCTCAAGCAGTGGGCGCGTGAGATTACAGCAGCAGAGCCGTTGTTTGACGCTCAGAAGCCACTGAAGTGGTCCAGCACGCCCCTCATCTTTGACGCCGAGGACCACCCTGACCGCACAACCGCGGTCGGGTGTTTGCCATTGTTGGTCTCACCAATGATACGCAACCTCAGGATGAACCTGATCTCACCTGTCGTGATCAAAAGATTGCAAATCCCTGATGGAGACCTAGAGGAAACAGGTACGTTTCAAGGGGTCAATCCGGGGAGGAGCCAGCGGAAGGGGAAGGTCACCCTGCCCGTGACGTTTGGAGGGGAGTTGAACTACAGAACGGAGAGGATCGTCTTCGACGTGGCCGAGATCCCCTTGCCCTACAACGGGATCCTCGGCCGCCCAGCACTAGCCAAGTTCATGGCAGCATCACACTATGCCTACAACATGCTAAAGATGCCCGGGCCATTGACCATCATGTCCGTCCCCTCCGACAAGAAGGACGCGCTGATCTGCGCCGACCAACTCTACCGGGAAGCAGTTGCAGCAGCTGCCGTCAAGGCGCCTGCTCCTGCCGCTGAAGGCCCGGGAGGAAAGAAGAAGCCCGGCAAGACCTCTCGCACCCACTCCGGCAAGCGCACCTCCTCAGAGTGTTGTGCTACCGTCGAGGACGTGCCAGAGAGCTCTATCGGCAAAAGCAAGAAATCCAGAGCCGAGCCACCGCAGACCAAGAAGGTGTCCGCCAAGGAGGATGGCACGGGAGGGGCCTTCACCATAGGCTCCACCCTCAACAGCAAATAGGAAGGCGCGCTCGTCACCTTCCTGCGGGCAAATGTCGACGTGTTTGTGTGGCAAGCATCCGACATCCCCGGTGTTCCCAGTGAGGTGATTGAGCACCACCTAGCTGTCTGCCCTCATGCGCGGCCTCTCAAGCAGAAGGTCAGAAAGCAGGCTCTAGAGAGGCAGGAGTTCATCACAGAGGAGATCAGGAAGTTGGAAGCGGTAGGTTTGGTGAGAGGGGTGCTCCACCCGACGTGGTTGGCCAATCCGATAGTGGTGCGCAAGGCGAATGGGAAGTGGAGGCTGTGTATTGATTACACAGATATCAATAAGGTTTGTCCTAAGGACCCCTTCCCGTTGCCGCGCATCGACCAGATTGTTGACTCCACAGCCGGGTGTGATCTGTTATCATTCCTCGACGCCTACTCGGGCTACCACCAGATCTTCATGACAAGAGAGGATGAAGAAAAGACAGCGTTCATCACCCCATGTGGCACGTATTGCTTTTTACGGATGCCTTTCGGGTTGCAGAGTGCTAGCTCAACATTTGCAAGAGCAGTCCAAATTGGTTTTGAACCCCAGCTCCATAGAAATATGGAGGCGTACATGGATGACATAGTAGTCAAAACTAAGGACGGGCCAACTCTTGTGCAAGATCTGGAAGAGACATTTGCCAACCTGCGCAAGATCAACCTCAAGCTGAACCCTGAGAAGTGTGTCTTCGGTGTTCCATCCGGCAAGCTTCTCGGGTTCTTTGTGTCGCAGCGCGGGATCGAGGCAAACCCAGACAAAATCAAGGCTATTGAGCAGATTGAGGCGCCCAAGCGGATCAAGGATGTGCATCGGCTCACCGGCTGCGTTGCCGCCATGAGCCGATTCATCTCCAAGTCCGCCGAGCGCGCCCTTCCTTTCTTCAAAATCTTGAAGAAGACAGGCCCAATGGAATGGACCCCAGAAGCCGAGGCAGCGTTGCAGGATCTGAAGAAATACCTTTCCTCCACGCCAATACTGGTTGCGCCTAAACCACAAGAGCCGTTGCTGCTGTATCTGGCGGCGACGAATCAAGTGGTCAGCGCCGCGCTAGTGGCACAGAGGGAGGTCAACGAGGAGGCAGTGACGGCGGCAGAACCAGCGGATGGCAAGCCCAAGATTCCCCCGGCAGGGCCTGGTGCCAGCAACGCGAGGCCCCCGGCAGAGTCTGATGCCACCAAGGCAGTGCCCGCGCAGTCAAGTGAGGTGGTGCAGAAGAAGATGATGCAGCACCCAGTTTACTTTGTCAGCTCCCTCTTGCAGGGAGCTAGATCGAGGTACTCCGGTGTGCAGAAATTGCTCTTCGGCCTTCTTATGGCCTCGAGGAAGCTGCGTCATTACTTCCAAGCCCACGAGATCACTGTCGTCACCCGCCTCCCGTTGCAACGGATACTGCATAACCCAGATGCAACCGGAAGGATCGTGGAGTGGGCCTTGGAGTTGTCAAGTTTTGGTTTGAAGTTTGAAAGTACCTCGACAATTCAGAGCAGAGTCTTGGCGGAGTTTATTGCAGAATGGACCTCAATGCCTGACGAAGAAATCCAGGAGACCACTCTCCCCGGCAAGGAGGCAGATCGCGACTGGATCATGTACTTTGATGGGGCTTTCTCGCTACAAGGCGCCGGTGCCGGTGTGCTGCTCGTCGCACCTACCGGAGAGCACATCAAGTACGTGATCCATATGCACTTTCCCTGGGAGATGTCCACCAACAACACTGCTGAGTACGAGGGATTGCTTGCCGGTCTCAGGATCGCGGCAGACCTCGGGGTTAAGAAGCACATCGTCAGGGGTGACTCGCAGCTTGTGGTCAGGCAGGTCAACAAGGATTACCAGAGCCCATTGATGGAAGCTTACATAGATGAAGTGAGGAAGCTGGAGGAGCGCTTTGACGGTATCCAAGCGGAGCACGCCCCCCGAATGGAGAACGACACCGCCGATTACCTGTCAAAGCGTGCCGCATTCAAGCTACCTGTGGAACCAGGTACCTTTTTGCTCCGTTTAACTCAACCATCCATCGAACCATCAACGGGGTAGAACAAGCGGAGGAAGTCAGGTCCCGGCAAGTACTTTCCTACCGAGCCCCCTGGGGCTGCCGGCAAGGGTGTTGCCGCGGACGCTGAGCCTGCCCAAGAGCAACTGGCTCCGGCAGGGCGTCAAGCCCTGGCCGTAGAGAGAGCCACTCCCATGGCGGAAGAAATGCCTTTGGTCCTTGCCGTCGAGCCCCAGACTCCAGCGTGGGCGCAGCATACCGTCCAATTCCTCCAAACAGGGGAGCTTCCTGAGGAGCAGGAAGAAGCAGAGAAAGTAGCCCGTCGGTCCGCCTTGTACCAGTTCGTCAATGACGTCATGTACAGGAGAAGGCCGAACGGCATGAAATTGAAGTGCATCCCCTAGGAGGAAGGACTGGAGCTGTTGGCGGAGATACATGGAGGCATATGTGGCTCCCACATAGGGTCGAGGGCCCTTGCCGGAAAGGCGTTCCGGCAAGGTTTCTTCTGGCCCACCACCCTCCAGGATGTGATGGCACTAGTAACCAAGTGTGAAGCATGTCAGTTCCATTCAAAGAAGCTTCATCAACCAGCCCACGCCCTTCAAACAATCCCTCTCTCTTGGCCATTCTCGGTCTGGGGGCTTGACATACTGGGCCCTTTCCCCCATGTTGTCGGGGGCTTTGAGTACTTGTACGTTGCAATCGACAAGTTCACAAAGTGGCCGGAGGTGGAAGCAGTGAGAAAGGTGACTGCTCAGTCAGCTGTCAAGTTTTTCAAAGGGCCGGTCTGCCGTTTTGGTGTGCCAAATAGAGTCATCACCGACAACGGCACGCAGTTCACAAGCCACACCTTCATGCAATACATTCAAGACCTCGGCAGCAAGGTCTGTTTTGCTTCCCTGGCACACCCACGGAGCAACGGCCAAGCGGAGAGGGCAAATGCTGAAGTGTTGCGAGGCCTAAGGACAAAGACTTTTGACAAGCTGCGCAAGAGCGGAAGGCGCTGGATTGATGAATTGCGGGCGGTTCTTTGGTCGATCAGGACAACGCCAAATCGAGCCACCAGCCAGACACCTTTTGCCCTGGTATACGGGGCATAAGCAGTTCTCCCCACGGAACTCATATACGGGTCACCTCGAGTCCTCGCTTATGATGAGCTTGAGCAAGAGCAATTGCGCCAAGATGACGCAACACTCCTTGAGGAAGATCGTCTTCGGGCGGCTGTGAGAGCAGCGCGCTACCAGCAAGCCTTGCACCGCTACCATAGACGCAAGGTTCATGCCCGAAGCTTTGAGGAAGGCGACCTTGTTCTTCGGCGCGTTCAGTCGGCCAAGAATACCAACAAGTTGACGCCGAAGTGGGAAGGCCCTTATCGGGTAATATGAGTCACCAGGCCCGGCACAGTCCGCCTGGAGACCGAAGATGCTGTCCCAGTGAGCAACTCCTGGAACATCGAGCATCTTCACAAGTTTTACCCGTAAGGCGCGGCTTGCCGGGCCTCCCGGCAAGCCACCTTTTGTACAAGCTTTGCCGGCAAGGCATGTAACCCTTCGTACAAAGCCGGGCGCAGACCCTGAGCATAAATAAATTAAGCGCTGGCACCCTGAGTCATAGCAAGCGTGCTAGGTCGAGTCTCTTCCTTCGTTAGGGTTCATAGTGCTCAGCAACGACTAACCCCTAGCTTAGAGGCCGAGTGCGCGTCTATCTATTTCTTTTCTGTCCTCCTTTGGTTCACAGGGCACATGAGCACTTCTACTGAGCTACTTGGAAGAAAGGAAACGGACCGGCGTCCCGACCCCGGCAAACCAGAGTTGCCGGGGGCTGCAAGCACAAGGATCCAACCGCGGCAAGATGAGGTTCCCGGGGGCTGCAGATCCAGATAAGTCTTTCATCCTCTGTCATGCATTTCGGAAAGGAACTGGGGCATGTGAAACCTCGTTTTATCTCTAGGCTACCGTGCTCCCCTTTTTCCTATACCTAAGGATTATTTCCTAGGTCTGGGTTTGGTTGTAGCCGCGGCGGCAAGGAGGTAGAACGAGGAGCCTAAAGCCCACTTTATCCCTGCCTCCGCCAAGAGCGCGAGAATGGTCGAGTGAAGTGAGGGGGACGGGAAGGCCTGTTGCCGGGTGAAAAACGTTTATCTTAAATAATAACAAGGATTCGCTCCTTGTCGCGGGGTCTACCCACGAACGAAAAACCCGGCAAGCATCCCTTTTTCATTAAAAACATCCCATACAGGTACAGTTCATACGGAATGAAAAACATGAGCAAGGGGATTACAAGTTCTAAATTTAACAAGGCCCGAAGGCTTACACATTAAAAAAGAGGTAAGATTCCCGTGATCCCTTTCTTGTCCATCTCCTCAGGAGGCAGGTCAAGGAGGCAAAAGGGCAAAAGGGGCGCCTAGGCGAGCTACGAGCAACAGAAAGCACCAAGAGAACACCTTGGTGACCGCCCAGGGGCGGGCTGGTGATGACGGTGCCGGGAAAGGAGCTGGAAGACGAGGCGGCAGGACCGGCAGTATGTGATGAAGGCGTCGGTGCCTGTGTACTCCGAGTTGACGGCCTTGCCGCCCGCCCTGTTCCTCTTCCGCAGCCTCCCGACGCCAGCCGCCCAAGGAGACGGCCCCGAGAAGTTCAAGGAGCTGGCCCCTCCCCCGGCAAAACTCTGCCGGAGGAGCGGCCAGGTGCAGATGCTGCTGCTGCCGCACCCGCCCAGGCGCGGGGCGTCCGACGCCTAGTCGGACTCGTCCCTGCCGTCTGCCCCACTGTCCTCCTCATCACTTTCGCTCAAGGAAGAGCTTCCATCGTCGGAATCTCCATCGGAGGAGCTCCCCACGCAGCACTTCAGGCGAGTCCCGAAGTTTCCGAAGACCTTGACAGAGAGCAGGCCGTCCTCCATTAATTTGAAGTAGAGGACGAGCCCCGCCGTCAGGCTGTGGATGCGAGCGAACGTCTTCCACCCACGACGGAGGTACATGACCCGAGGAGCCGGGAAGTCGACGTCGACCCGTGTGCCCCCATTCCCGCAACCCCTCATGTGCAATCTGAGTGATTGGGGCGGGTCACGCTCCATCTCCCGAGCGAACGGGGCGGGAAGACGAAGACGGTGACGCGGAGGCCGGTGCAGCCTGATGAAGAACTCGCGGGGCTGGTCTCCAACATGGCCTTCCGTCGGAAAAGGCATCATTGGCGGGGTCGAAGCCGGCGCGCCGCCCCGTCCTCCTCTTCTCCGAGCACTACGACCTCTGCCCCGGCCTCGCCCACGACCTCGCCCCCTCCCCCTTCCCCTCGCGGCCGGTTCTACCATCGCGGGCTCAGGAGGAGGAGGGACGCACTGTCGGGCGGCGACCCTCGCCGCCACCGTCGAGGGACCAGGATTCCCCTTCTCCATGCGAGTGAAAGGAAGAAGCAGAAGCGATAGGAGATATATGACAGAAGAGTGCGGGACGCCATCCCCCCTTCCCCCTCTTTATAAAGAGGCGGGGACGGGGCTCGGCCGCCCCGCTCGGCCAATCCAGCCACCAGAGGCGCAGGGAATCAGCACCGACCCGTTGCCCCAACCAGTGACGGCCCGGTTTCCCGCCTCCACCTCTTGCCACCCTAGGCGCATGAAGGACGCGTGGCGGACGTGCAGAAGCGAGGAGACAGGCGAAGCGACCTCTCCCCACCCCGTGATCGTGGGGAGTCGACGCCTTGAAGACTGCGACCCGGCCCAGCTCAGTAAATGAGCCGCGCCTCCACGCCTCCCTCTTTTTACGGGGAAGGCACAAGCCGCCTCTTTATTGCGATGTGACGCATGCATGTCGAAACCGCCCCACGCATGCCGCCCACGTCACGCGCACTCCTCCACGCCACGCCGCGCCGCGCGCGGGTCGTGGGAAGCGCAACGCGCGAAAAGTTTTACCGCGGTAAAAACCGCCCCGCCTGCCCGCGCATTGTTTTGGGCCTGGCCCGACAATGTGTCGCGCTTATGTGTGGCCCAGGCCCGGGGGCTCCTGTAGGTGTACAAAAAGATGGGCGCACTTTTGTACCCCTTTTACCTGTGCACGGGCAGTCGGAGCCGCGCCCACGGGCACACCAAGCAAAACAGGGGAGGTGAGCCAAGGTAAGACCGAAGCCCAAGATGATCAGAGCAACGCCAATGCCAAGACCACAAAGAGCAGAGGGACGAAGCAGGTTCCCCCGACAAGACCCTTGCCGAGGCAGCTCGCCCCGCACCAACAGAGCGAGCCACCCTTGAGCCCACGGTCTCCAACATCACGTTGGGCCAGGGCTCGGGAGGCACCTCCGTGGTGGCATGCAGATCTTTGTGAAGACAAGGAACACTCAAGGTCAGATGAGGATTAGAAGACGACGACCCTCGGCAAGATCCTTGTCGAGGAAGGCCACCAAACCCCCGGCAAGGTCCTTGCCGGGGATGACAGCGCGCCACGGCAAGACCCTTGCTGGGCCACCCGGCAAGACCCTTGCTGGGCCACCTGGCAAGGCCCTCACCAAGGACGTCAGCAGGGTCACCGCCAGGCCCGCACCAACCAAGTTTCCACCGCCGCTCACATGCAGCTGCCAGCCCAACCAGCTGGGCAGGCACCTGCGTGGCAACATGCAGCTCCCAGGCCAACTCATCGAGCGCCCGTGTGGTGGCATGCAGATCTTCATGAAGGCTCCACCACCGCGCCCCCTCAGCTGCCTGCCTACCTACATGGCACCGCATGCCTCACTGGCCAGGGCGCGTGTCAGAGCGAGGAGGAGCGGCGGCGGACGGGACGGGCCTCGCCCCCGTCCCCAATAAAGCAAGGGGACACCTAAGCTACGCATTAAATGCATCTTGTCTTGTAATACGAGCGATAAGCTCGCAATACTGTACGCCTTTCCACCTCCTGGATGCCACTGTGGTAGCCCCTTTCACCTATAAAAGGAGGCCCATGGCATACTGGAGAAGGCTTCGGCTCTTTCGAACCACGCACTCACCACAGCTAGTACGAGAGCTCAAGAACTCTCTGAAATACACCCACCAAAGCAGGACTAGGGTTTTACGCATCCTCGCGGCCCGAACCTGGGTAAACGATCCTTGTGCTGGTTACTAGCCCTGCTCTTCTCGCAACCCTGCGCCCCAGCAACCGTAGTAGGGATTCTGGTGATCCCATAGGTGTCGTTCCACACCGACACGGAGAGGGAGTACCCGCCTGGAGTCATCGTCGAGAATAGCCTGAGGGTGTGGGCCATCTCAAGGTGGAGGGGCCCTAGAGAGTTGACTCGCTTCTTGCTCCAAGCCGGCTACCGCCACCTCGCTCCGGGCACTCCGCCCATGTTCCACCTCCACGAGAAGTATGATGGCGGCGTCAACGGCATTGTCATCGGCCTCTACGTCACCTTCACCAACCCCTATGATGCTTACCACCTCCTCGGGCAGGTGCTTTGGTGTGGATGCGAGTTCATCATGTTCACCACCTACAACATCTTCACCAACTTCCACGACATCTTCCCCGAGCCCAACGGCATGCACACCCTCCCCTACCAGATGCCGGAGAACGACGAGTGAGGGGCACCGACTAAGGAGGGGACAAGGAGTTGTTCGAGTGTTCTGCTGGCCGAGTCTTTCTATCTAGCTTGTGTTGTGTTGGTTGGGGCGTGTGTGCCCGTGTCTTCTAGCTAGTGTCTAGTTTTAATTATTTTCTTTTCATGTTTTATGCACTATATGTTGTAAGGGGATGCCCCTCTATATGTTGTAAGGGGATGCTACTAGGGTACCCGATGCCCCTCTATCGTGCTATCTATTAATGTTTTTTCGGGCCTAAAGTTTCTTCATTGCATTTTATTTATGTGGCCATGTGAACTAAAAAATGCACTAAAACATGATCCAATCATAAAAGTTGTTGTTAGCACGTGTCTACTTAATTATTTTCCTTTTATGTTTTATGCACTATATGTTGTAAGGGAATGCCCCTCTATATGTTGTAAGGAGATGCTACTAGGCGCACACTAGATGCCCCGGGTACGTCATTGCATAATTTAACATCGCTTGCTAACTTGGGCACACAAAAAAAACGCACAGCACACAGACCACACTTACTGAATCGAGCAATTTTAGTAATTAAATAGAGCCAGTTACCTAAACATTGCTCTAACAAAATAGCAGCATTAAAAACAAAGCCTAAGTATGCATAATTTTAACAAATCCGCCGCTGCGCCGGCCTATGCATCGCCGGTGTCAGATGAGACGTCGATGACTTGTCCTGGCGACATGGCGCCGTTGTTGGACACCGCGTCCCCTTGCTGAAGTCGATTGCGTCCTCGCCCTCGTCCTCGGCGCCACCCTCAAGGTTTTAGTACTCGTAGTAGTGGCTGCGCCAGAGCTCGCGTTGGTACTCCACCGCCGGTTCCTCCAAGGCACGCGCAACTCCTCCTCCCGGTGCTCCTCGTCAACGCTACCTCCTGGATCTCCAGCTCCCGCTCGGCGATCTCATGAGGAAGCAGGTGCTCCATGGCCACCGCCGCCTTTTTGGACGTGGGTTGCATGTTCGATTCCGAGGTGCCTGGAATATCTTGGCGTGGATGGCCTCGAACGGGGCCAGGGCGACATCGGCGGCACGAACGGCAGCTCGAGCGCTCTCGGTGTTGCTGTTGCCGTCACAGCAACAGCTACAGCCGTCTCGGCTGCTGCAGCTGCCCTGTCGGTTGCGCAGATGCCCTCTCGGCGGAAGCGGCCGCGCTCAATGCGGATGCGGCGGAACTCTCGGCGTGGGCGGTCGCGCGCTCGGCGCAGGCGGCGGCGCTCGGGGAGGACGCGGCCATCATACGGGCCTTCACGAAGTGTTTCCACGGTGCCATCTTTGCAAGAAGGGGGTGCGGGAATGGGGATCAGGATTCGTGCATTCGGGGGTTGCTGGCACTGGAGCAGACGAGCCGGCGAAGTTTAAGGAAGAAGACTTAAATAGACACAGAAATTTTCATCGCAAACGGTTCCTACAAAACAACTGTGTGTGATGTTGCAGAAATTTTTATTAGCTGTGAAAGACGAATTTGGAGTAAAGTGGCAACGGATGGTGTTTTAAATTTATGAGAAAATTTGTAGTACTAATACAACTGTCATGTCAAATTTTGGAAAATTTCAGGGGTCATTTGACCTTTTAAGACATTTAAGTGATTTTCTAGCCATTTAATGACCGTAATTCAAATTTGAACTAAATGTACATGCAACAGCTAACCATAACGGTTTGAAATGTCATATTTTGTGTACTTGTGTGCGATTTAATTCCATGTGCAGTAAAGTAGAAGGAATTTTCAAACATATTGGTCTAATGTCTATGACACAATTAAGCATGGACTGCCATGGCATTTAAATTCGAAAAAATTAAAAATAGATCAGAAACACAGGAAACCTTGCTTGATGTAATGTCATGCCACCAATATGATGTGGTAAAAAAATTGGCATGTTTGGCGAAAGTTTGGACACACACACACCCCTCACAAACCGAAGCAACTCACTAGAAGGCTCGTGGTTCCGAGAGGGAACAATGCATGTTTGATGACGAATGGGAGATAGCTTCCCCTTACGGCCTTCATTTTTTTACATTTAACGTGCACTAATACAAATGTCATGTGAAAATTTGGAAAATTTCAGGGGTCATTTGACCTTTTAAAGACATTTAAGTCATTTATTGCCATTTAATGATCATAATTCAAATTAGAACTACATGTACATGCAACGGCTAACCATAACGGTTTGAAAAATCATATTTGTGTGCTTGTGTGTGAGTTAATTCCATGTGCAGTAAATGATGACTCACAAGTGTATGGGGTCAATTGTAGCCCTTTTCAATAAGTAAGAGTGCCGAACCCAACGAGGAGCGGAAGGAAATGACAAGTGGTTTTCAGCAAGGTAATGTCTGCAAGTGCTAAAATTGAAAGTAGCGAAGTAGTTTGGTAGCAAGATATTTGGTAACGAGCATGTAACAATAGTAGTAATAAAAGTGCAGCAAAGTAGCCCAATCCTTTTGAGGCCAAGGATAGGCCAAAACGGTTTCTTATGACAAGCAAAGTGTTCTTGAGGGTACACGGGAATTTCATCTAGTCACTTTCATCATGTTGGCTTAATTCGTGTTCGGTACTTCGATAATTTTGATATGTGGGTGGACTGGTGCTTAGGTGTTGTTCTTACTTGAACAAACCTCCTACTTATGATTAACCCTCTCGCAAGCATCCGCAACTATGAGAAAAGTATTAAGAATAAATTCTAACCATAGCATTAAACTTTTGGATCCAATCTGTCCCTTACGGAATAGCGCATAAAATGGGGTTTAAGCTTCTGTCACTCTCGCAACCCACCATCTAATAACTACTCCACAATGCATTCCCTTAGGCCCAAATATGGTGAAGTGTCATGTAGTCGACGTTCACATGACACCACTAAGAGAATGGCAACATACATACCATTAAAATATCAAACACATATCAAGTTCACATGATTACTTACAACATGATTTCTCCCGTAACCTCAAGAACGAAAGTAACTACTCACAAATGATAAACATGCTCAAGATCAGAGGGGTATTGAATAGCCTAATGGATCTGTACATATAATCCTCCACCAAATAAACCATATAGTAATCAACTACAAGATGTAATCAACACTATTAGTCACCCACGAGCACCAATCTATAGTTTTTACACAAAGATTGAACACAAGAGATGACCTAGGGTTTGAGAGGAGTTGGTGCTGTGAAGATGTTGATGAAGATGGCCCTCCACAAGATGGGAGAGTTGTTGGTGATGATGATGACGATGATTTCCCCCTCCAGGAGGGAAGTTCCCCCAGCGGAATCGCTCCGCCGGAGGGCAAAAGTGTTCCTGCCCAAGTTCCCCCCCCCCCCGAGGTGGCGGCGCTTCGTCCCGAATGTCCTCTCCTTATTTTTTCTAGGTCAAAATGACTTATACACTAGAAGATGGGCACCGGAGGTGGGCCGAGGAGGGCAGCACCCACCAGGGCGCGCCTGGGCCTCCTGGCGCGCCCAGGTGGGTTGCGCCCACCTGGTGGCCCTCCTCTGGTACTTATTTGCTCCAATATTCCTTAAATATTCCATAAAATATCCTCGGGGAGTTTCAGCTTATTTGGATTTGTGCATAATAGGTAGCTTGACGTAGCTTTTTCAGGTCCAGATTTCCAGCTGCCAGAATTCTCCCCCTTGGTGCATACCTTGCATATTATGAGAGAAAAGGCATTAGAATTATTCCAAAAAGCATTATTATACAATAAAACAACATAATTATCAGTAGGAAAACATGATGCAAAATGGACGTATCAACTCCCCCAAGCTTAGACCTCGCTTGTCCTCAAGCGAAAACCGAAATCGAAAAACATGTCCACATGCTTAGAGAGAGAGCTATCGATAAAAACAAAATACGGACATAGCAGCATCATGTGACTTATTATAACAGCAACAAACTTCAATATAAAACTTTTATTATAGAACTTTTATCATAGACTTCTCATGAACAAGTGACAATTCATCACAACAATGAAGTATAAAGCATAAACTCTATTGGAAACCAACAAACTATGTTCTCAGTCAACTTTGCAACTACAATTCATCATCTTTTCAGAAAGGGTCACGTATCGGAGCCTTTAGGCAAGTACACATACTCAACCATCATTTAGTCTTCTATGATTGCTAATACTCATCGTGTAAACATGAGCAAAATCTTTCAACCGGACACAAATAAAGATAGGGGCTTATAGTTTTGCCTCCCAACACACTCACCTCAAGGGTGATGTCAACAATAATAACTTATGCCAGCCATATTCAACTGGACATATGTGCCTAGATCTTTCCTCACCACATGATGCTTGCCAAAGGAGAAAAATAAAAGGAATAGAGAGAAAAACTTTGACTCTTACATAAAAGTAAATACATTAAAGTAAAAGATAGGACCTTCATAGAGGGAAGCAGAGGTTGCCATGTGCTTTTTGTTTGTATGCTCAACCCCATAGTGCAAGAGAACATCACGTTATATTGCCCCTTGTGATGGCAACCTTTATTATGCAGTCTGTCGCTTTTATTCTTCACCATCACAAGTTCGTACAATGCTCAATTTTCCCTTACACTAAATGATCTCACATTTTTATAAGCAATTTTTATTGCCCTTTTTGCACCGATGACAACTTACTTGAAGGATCTTACTCAATCCATAGGTAGATATGGTGGACTCTCAAACAAGATAGGGTTTAAGGGTTTTGGATGCACAAGTAGTATCTCTACTTAGTGCGGAATTTTTGGCTAGCAAAGATAGGGGCAAGCACCACATGTTGAAGGATTGATACGTCTCCATCGTATCTATAATTTTTGATTGTTCCATGCCAATATTCTACAACTTTTATATACTTTTGGCAACTTTTTATACTATTTTTGGGACTAACATATTGATCCAGTGCCCAGTGCCAGTTCCTGTCTGTTGCATGTTTTTTGTTTCGAGGAAAATCCATACCAAACGGAGTCCAAATGCGATAAAAACTTCCAGAGATTTTTTTGGAATATATGTGATTTTTGGGAAAAAGAATCAACGTGAGACGATGCCCGAGGAGTCCACGAGGTAGGGGCGCGCGCCCCAGGGGGTAGGGCGCTCCCTAGGGCCTAGTGGACACTCCGTAAGGAGGTTGGTGCCCTTCTTTCGCCGCAAGAAAGCCAATATCCGGATAAAAATCGTGTCCAAAGTACAACCCAATGGGAGTTACGGATCTCCGGGAATTTAAGAAACGGTGAAAGGGCCAGAATCAGGGACTGCACAGACAGAAGGAAACAGAGAGAGGGACCAATCTCGGAGGGGCTCTCGCCCCTCCGCCTCCATGGAGAACATGGACCAGAGGGGAAACCCTTCTCCCATTTAGGGGGAAGTTCACGGAAGAAGAAGAAGAAGAAGAAGAAGAAGAAGGGGGGCTCGCTCCCCCTCTCTCCCGGTGGCGCCAGAACGCCGTCCGGGCCATCATCGTGACGGAGATCTACACCAACAACTTCACCGCCGTCATCGCCAACTCTCTCCCCATCTATGCAGCGGTGTAACACCTCTTCTCCCCGCTGTAATCTCTACTTGAACATGGTGCTCAACGCTATATATATTATTTCCCAATGATGTATGGCTATCCTATGATGTTTGAGTAGATCCGTTTTGTCCTATGGGTTCATTGATGATCGTGATTGGTTTGAGTTGCATGTTTTATTATTTGTGCTGTCCTATGGTGCTCTCCATGTCGCGCAAGCGTGAGAGATCCCCGCTGTAGGGTTTGCAATATGTTCATGATTTTCTTATGGTGGGTGGCGTGAGTGACAGAAGCACAGACCCGAGTAAGTAGGATGTTTGCGTATGGGAATAAAGAGGACTTGATGACTTATAATGCTATGGTTGGGTTTTAGCTTAATGATCTTTAGTAGTTGCGGATGCTTGCTAGAGTTCCAATCATAAGTGCATATGATCCAAGAAGAGAAAGTATGTTAGCGTATGCCTCTCCCTCATATAAAATTGCAATGGTGATTACCGGACTAGTTATCGATTGCCTAGGGACAAATAACTTTCTTGTGACAAAAAGCTCTCTACCAAAACTAACTTAGTTGTGTCTTCATCTAAACAGCCCCTCCTTTTTATTTACGCGCTTTTTATTATCTTGCGAACCTATCCAAAAACACCTACAAAGTACTTCTAGTTTCATACTTGTTCTAGGTAAAGCGAACGTTAAGCGTGCGTAGAGTTGTATTGGTGGTCGATAGAACTTGAGGGAATATTTGTTCTGCCTTTAGCTCCTCGTTGGGTTCGACACTCTTACTTATCGAAAGAGGCTACAACTGATCCCCTATACTTGTGGGTTATCAAGACCTTTTTCTGGCACCGTTGCCGGGGAGCAATAGTGTGGGGTGAATATTCTTGTGTGTGCTTGTTTGCTTTATCACTAAGTATTTTTCATTTTCTGTTCTAAGTTGTTCTCTATCTTTAGTTATGGATATGGAACATGAAATGCCAAAAAAATTAGGTGTACTTGCTACTCATGGCGATGGGGAACCTCCTAATACCCTCGATGCTCATTATGTGAAAGATATTATGCACTACTTTAATAATCCTGAGAAAACCCCATTCAACTATATAATGGGAGACATGTTGGATCAACGTGAATACTTTAGGGATTATCGCTTGACTCAAAAAAGGAAACCATTATGGGATCAAACTCATATGTTGCATTGGTATGCTCGGCAACTATGCTTGAGATATAATTATACTTGTTGTTCTAGGATGAAGGCTCCACACCTTCCCTTTTCATGCAAATTTAGTGATAATGAAACCTTGGCTTCTTATGCTAATGGTATATATGATTACTAGGATGTGGAACGAATAGAAGAATTTGTTGCTTTTAAGGGTGCATATCAAATTGAATCTTTGTTTGAAAAGTATGAAGCTTTTGATGATGATGTTTATAGGCCTGAAAATTTTCCTATGCTTAAATATTGCTATGAGAATTATGAATATAATGCCGATATTGATGCGTTTATTGAGAAAGTCTCCGCTGTCCAAGAAGAAACTAATATTTTGCAGGAATCTATGGAAGAAGAAATTGCCGAAACTGTGAGCTCATTGGATGGAAAGGATGATGAGGAGAGCGAAGAACAAAAGGAGGAAGAGCGGATTAGCTACCCGTGCCCACCTTCTAATGAGAGTAACCCTCCAACTCATACATTGTTTAATTTCCCTTCGTGCTTACCGAAGGATGATTGCTATGATAATTGCTATGATCCCTTTAATTAATTTGAAATATCCCTTTTTGATGAACTTGATGCTTGCTATGCTTGTGGCCATGATGCCAATATGAATGATGCTTATGGAGATGAACTTGCTATAGTTCCTTATGTTAAGAATGAAATTGTTACTATTGCACCCACGCATGATAGTCCTATTATCTTTTTGAATTCTCCCAACTACACTATATCGGAGAAGTTTGTGCTTATTAAGGATTGTATTGATGGGTTGCCTTTTACCGTTACACATGATGATTTTGGTGAGTATAATATGCATGTGCTTCCTGCTCCTACTTGCAATTATTATGAGAGAGGAATTACATCTCCGCCTCTCTATGTTTCCAATACGATAAAATTGCAAGAAACTTTTTATACTATGCATTGGCCTTTACTTTGTGTGCATGAATTGTTCTTTTATGACATGCCGATGCATAGGAAGAGAGTTAGACTTCGTCATTACATGATATATGTTACTTTGTGCTCACTACTAAATTACAAATCATTGTTAATTAAAATTGGCTTTGATATACCTTGGGATCCGGGTGGATCCATTACTTCAGCACTATATGCCTAGCTTAATGGCTTTAAAGAAAGCGCTGCCAGGGAGACAACCCGGAAGTTTTAGAGAGTCGTTTATTTTTGTTGAGTGCTTTTATAAAGTTTAAAAACAAAAAAAATAAAGAGGGGAACCTAAAACTTTTTCAAAAAGAAAAGTGAAAGTGAGAGAGACGAGCATTGTTAAAGTGGGAGCATGCCTTGAACTTTGTTCATGCCCATGGAAACTTTGTGAATCTTAATTACAGAAACTTTTCAACAAAAATAATTATCCCCTTGTATAAATCCATTGTATTATAAATATAATGTGCCAAGATTTGCCTTTAGGATGATTAGATTGCTTGTTTGGTTTGTGCGGTGTAAAAACAGAAACTTAGGCTGTAGTGCGTGATTTTACATTTTTTTTACTGGAAAGTCAAACGGTTCTGAAACTTTTTGCACAATACTTCTATACAAATTTTTTATTTTGTCATAAGTTTTTCAGAATTTTTGGAGTTACAGAAGTATGGTAGATGTTCAGATTGCTACAGACTATCCTGTTTAAGACAGATTCTGTTTTGATGCATTGTTTTGCTCGTTTTGATGAAACTATCGATTTCATCGGTGGTATAAGCCATGGATAAGTTAAAATACAGTAGCTACAATGCAAAAAAATATGAATGAGTTTGCAACAGTACTTAAAGTGGTAATTTGCTTTATTATACTAACGATCTCACGAGGGTTTTGTTAAGTTTTGTGTGATTGAAGTTTTCAAGTTTTGGGTGAGATCACGATGGATGAAGGAATAAGGAGTGGCAAGAGCCTAAGCTTGGGGATGCTCGAGGCACCCCAAGGTAATATTCAAGGAGTCCCAAGCAACTAAGCTTGGGGATGCCCCGGAAGGCATCCCCTCTTTCTTCTAACGATCATCGGTAATTTTACTTGGAGCTATATTTTTATTTGTCACATGATATGCGTAAATCTTGGAGCGTCGTGTGCTTTTTATTTTTATTTTAGTAATGCACCATGCTGGTATGAGATAGTCCTTGGTTGATTTATAGAATGCTCTTTGCACTTCACTTATATCTTTTGAGTATGGCTTTATAGAATGCTTCATGTGCTTCACTTATACCATTTGAAGTTTGGATTCCCTGTTTCTTTACACATAGAAAACCGCCATTTGTAGAATGCTCTTTTGCTTCACTTATATTTGTTAGAGTGTGGGCATATCTTTTGTAGAAAGAATTAAACTCTCTTGCTTCACTTATATCTATTTAAAGAGATGACAGGAATTGGTCATTCACATGGTTAGTCATAAAATCCTACATAAAACTTGTAGATCACTGAATATGATATGTTTGATTCCTTGCAATAGTTTTGCGATATAAAGATGGTGATATTAGAGTCATGCTATGAGTAATTGTGGATTGGTAGAAATACTTGTGTTGAGGTTTGTGATTCCCGAAGCATGCACGTATGGTGAACCGTTATGTGATGAAGTCGGAGCATGATTTATTTTGTGATTGTCTTCCTTATGAGTGGCGGTCGGGGATGAGCAATGGTCTTTTCCTACCAATCTATTCCCCTAGGAGCATGCGCGTAGTACTTTGTTTTGATAGCTAATAAATTTTTGCAGTAAGTATGTGAGTTCTTTATGACTAATGTTGAGTCCATGGATTATACGCACTCTCACCCTTCCACCATTGCTAGCCTCTTTGGTACCGTGCATTGCCCTTTCTCACCTCGAGAGTTGGTGCAAACTTCGCCGGTGCATCCAAACCCCGTGATACGATACACTCTATCACACATAAGCCTCCTTATATCTTCCTCAAAACAGCCACCATACCTACCTATCATGGCATTTCCATAGCCATTCCGAGATATATTGCCATGCAACTTCCATCATCTTCATATACATGACTTGAGCATTCATTGTCATATTGCTTTGCATGATCGTAAGATAGCTAGAATGATATTTTCATGGCTTGTCCATTTTTTGATATCTTTGCTATGCTAGATCATCGCACATCCTAGCACTGCCAGAGGCATTCATATAGAGTCATATTGTTCTAGATATCGAGTTGTAATATTGAGTTGTAAGTAAATAAAAGTGTGATGATCATCATTATTAGAGCATTGCCCCAGTGAGGAAATGATGATGGAGACTATGATTCCCCCACAAGACGGGATGAGACTCCGAACTTTAAGAAAAATAAAAGAGGCCAAAAAAGCCCAAATAAAAAAAAGAGGCCAAATAAGCCCACCATAAAAACAAAAACCAAAAAACAAACAAATGAGAGAAAAGGAGAGAAGGGTCAATGTTACTATTCTTTTACCACACTTGTGCTTCAGAGTAGCACCATGTTGTTCATATAGAGAGTCTCTTGAGTTATCACTTTCATATACCAGTGGGAATTTTCATTATAGAAGTTGGCTTGTATACTCCGATGATGGGCTTCCTCAAATGCCCGAGGTCTTCATGAGCAAGCAAGTTGGATGCACACCCACTTAGTTTCCAGTTTGAGCTTTCATACACTTATGGCTCTTAGTGCATCCGTTGCATGGCAATCCCTACTCCTCACATTGACATCGATTGATGGGCATCTCCATAGCCCGTTGATTAGCCGCGTCGATGTGAGACTTTCTCCTTTTTGTCTTCTCCACACAACCTCCACCATCATATTCTATTCCACCTATAGTGCTATATCCATGGCTCATGCTCATGTATTGCGTGAAAGTTGAAAAGGTTTGAGAACATTAAAAGTATGAAACAACTGCTTGGCTCGTCATCGGGGTTGTGCATGATTTAAATATTTTTTGTGGTGAAGATGGAGCATAGCCAGACTATATGATTTTGTAGGGATAACTTTCTTTGGCCATGTTATTTTGAAAAGACATGATTGCTTTATTAGTATGCTTGAAGTATTATTGTCCTAATGTCAAATGATAGACTATTGCTTTGAATCACTCGTGTCTTAATATTCATACCATGATTAGATTACGTGATCAAGATTATGCTAGGTAGCATTCCACATCAAAAATTATCTTTTTTTTCATGTACCCACTCGAGGACGAGCAGGAATTAAGCTTGGGGATGCTGATACGTCTCCGTCGTATCTATAATTTTTGATTGTTCCATGCCAATATTCTACAACTTTTATATACTTTTGGCAACTTTTTATACTATTTTTGGGACTAACATATTGATCAAGTGCCCAGTGCCAGTTCCTGTCTGTTGCATGTTTTTTGTTTCGCAGAAAATCCATATCAAATGGAGTTCAAACGCGATAAAAACTTCCAGAGATTTTTTTTGGAATATATACGATTTTTGGGAAAAGGAATCAACGTGAGACGATGCCCGAGGAGTCCACGAGGAAGGGGGCGCGCCCCAGGGCCCTCGTGGACACTCTGTAAGGTGTTTGGTGCCCTTCTTTCGCCGGAAGAAAGCCAATATCTGGATAAAAATTGTATCCAAAGTATAACCCAATCGGAGATACGGATCTCCGGGAATTTAAGAAACGGTGAAAGGGCAGAATCAAGGAACGCAAAAACAGAAGGAAACACAGAGAGAGAGAGAGATCCAATCTCGGAGGGGCTCTCGCCCCTCCGCCGCCATGGAGACCATGGACCAGAGGGGAAACCCTTCTCCCATCTAGGGGGAAGGTCAAGGAAGAATAAGAAGAAGAAGGGGGGCTCTCTCCCCCTCTCTCCCGGTGGCGCCGGAACGCCGCCGGGGCCATCATCGTGACGGAGATCTACACCAACAACTTCACCGCCGTCATCACCAACTCTTCCCCCCTCTATGCAGCGGTGTATTCCCTCTTTTACCCACTGTAATCTCTACTTAAACATGATGCTCAACGCTATATACTATTTCCCAATGATGTATGGCTATCCTATGATGTTTGAGTAGATCCGTTTTGTCCTATGGGTTCATTGATGATCGTGATTGGTTTGAGTTGCATGTTTTATTATTGGTGCTGTCCTATGGTGCTCTCCGTGTCGCGCAAGCGTGAGGGATCCCCGTTGTAGGGTTTGCAATATGTTCATGATTTGCTTGTGCTGGGTGGCGTGAGTGACAGAAGCACAGACCCGAGTAAGTAGGTTATTTGCGTATGGGAATAAAGAGGACTTGATGCCTTATAATTCTATGGTTGGGTTTTAGCTTAATGATCTTTAGTAGTTGCGGATGCTTGCTAGAGTTCCAATCATAAGTGCATATGATCCAAGAAGAGAAAGTATGTTAGCATATGCCTCTCCCTCATATAAAATTGCAATAGTGATTATCGGTCTAGTTATCGATTGCCTAGGGACAAATAACTTTCTTGTGACAAAAAGCTCTCTACTAAAACTAAATTAGTTGTGTCTTCATCTAAACAGCCCCTACATTTTATTTACGCGCTTTTTATTATCTAGCAAACCTATCCAAAAACACCTACAAAGTACTTCTAGTTTCATACTTGTTCTAGGTAAAGCGAACGTTAAGCGTGCGTAGAGTTGTATTGGTGGTCGATAGAACTTGAGGGAATATTTGTTCTGCCTTTAGCTCCTCGTTGGGTTCGACACTCTTACTTATAGAAAGAGGCTACAACTGATCCCCTATACTTGTGGGTTATCAAGGATCTATGACAATATTACTTCTATGTGAATATGAACAAACACAAATCATTAAGTTGTCTTCCTTGTCCAACGTCTACAATTTTGGCATATAATATTTTGGCGGGTGCTCACAATCACAAAAGATTTCCATGATAGTGTATTTGTATGTGAATCTTCTCTTCCCTTATTAATTCTTTTATGTGTTGCATCATTGACCAATGCTATGTTTGTCAATCTACAATAAAATTTTCTACTTATACTTTTCCTTGTGTAATGTCATCACTTACCATAAGATTAGCATATGATCTTTCTTTTTTATTTCCTTTATTCTTATTGCAGCAAGAAAGTAAAGAAGGCAAAACTCAAACTAAATATTATATATTGCACACGATTACAAGGATTGATCACTAAGCAAACTCACACAAAGAAAGGATCGAACTAAACTTTTATTCATCTAATAGCAAAAGATAACCATGATCGAACTAAGAAAATAAAGGCAAAAGATAAACTCATACCTTTAAACCTGGCCTCATATTCAAAGACCTGGCTTTGAAGAACGTGGATCTGGCTATGGAGGAAGTTGATTTGCTCGTTGAGGGAGAAGATGATGTCCTTTATGGGCTTGCCATCCACCTTGAGATCACGGGTATAGTCCGCGATCATGAGGTGATTGGCATTGAGTCCACGCTCCAACATCCCCTTGCACTTGAAGATGTCCTACTCCATGGTTCCAAGCCTGGCCTCCACGGATCCAGTTCCCCTGGGTCCTTGCACATCGTGGATGTGCGGCACCCCATCACGCATCTGGATAGCTTGAGGGTGTTGCATCACCTCCCGCAGATATGGGTTGATGACGTTGTCGAAGAACTTGTCCTTGAAGGTCTTGAAGAGGCCATGGTGGGTTGGATCTGACAAAAAACAACAAGAAAAGAAAACATGAGATTTCTCCGCGATACGGAGGTTAATAGGTTTGGGAGGTATATATAGATTTTTTATCTTGGGGAACAAGCAGAACGGAAGAAAAACGAAGATTGGAAAGTACCCGAGGTGGGCACAACCCACCTGGGCGCGCCAGGCAAGCCTAGCGCGCCCTGGTGTATCGTGCCCACCAGGGTCACTTTCCTAGAAGTTTCTTATTTTCATATTTTTCTAAATATTCCAAAACTGACAAAAAATATTTTTTCGCGGATTTTTCAGAGTCCGTTTACTTACCGTATCACATACCTCCTTATTTCCATGATTCTGGAGTGTTCCGGAAGGACTCTTTTATGTGTTCTTCCAGTGTCAAAGTTTGGATAACATTACTTTCAACATTAATGGGTGTACCTGAGATATAGTGTTTTATCCGTTGCCCATTAACAACCTTCGGGTTAGTCCCTTCGGCATTATTTATTTTGATAGCTCCGGAACGATAGACCTCCTCGATGACATAGGGTCCTTCCCATTTGAAGAGGAGTTTTCCTGCAAAGAATCTGAAACGAGAGTTGTACAAAAGAACATATTCACCTACTTTGAACTAACGCTTTTGGATTCTTTTGTCATGCCATCTTTTTAACATTTTCTTTGAATAACTTAGCATCTTCATAAGCCTGGGTTCTCCATTCATCTAATGAGCTAATATCCAATGACCTCTTTTCTCCAGCAAGTTTGAAATCATAATTGAGTTCTTTTATTGCCCAAAATGCTTTGTGTTCTAACTCAAGAGGTAAATGACAAGCTTTTCCATATACCATTTTATATGGCGACATACCCATAGGATTTTTCTAGGCTGTTCTATAAGCCCAAAGTGCATCATCTAATTTCTTAGACCAATTCTTCCGGGACCTGATACGTCTCCGTCGTATCTATAATTTTTGATTATTCCATGCCAATATTCTACAACTTTCATATACTTTTGGAAACTTTTTATATTATTTTTGGGACTAACATATTGATCCAGTGCCTAGTGCCAGTTCCTGTTTGTTGCATGTTTTATGTTTCGTAGAAACCCCATATCAAACGGAGTCCAAACGGGATAAAAACGGACGGAGAATATTTTTGGAATATTTGTGAAATATGGGAATAAGAATCAACGCGAGACGGGGCCACGAGGCAGGGGGGCGCGCCCCTGACCCTCGTGGGCACCCTGTAAGGCGGTTGCTGCTCTTCTTTGGCCGCAAGAAAGCTAATTTTCGGGAAAAAAATCTTGGCGAAGGTTTCAATCCAATCGGAGTTACGGATCTCCGGATATATAAGAAACGGTGAAAGGGCAGAATCCAGAGCGCAGAAACACAGAGAGACAGAGAGACAGATCCAATCTCGGAGGGCCTCTCGCCCCTCCCACGCCATGGAGACCAAGGACCAGAGGGGAAACCCTTCTCCCACCTAGGGAGAAGGTCAAGGAAGAAGAAGAAGGAGGGGGATCTCTCCCCCTCGCTTCTAGTGGCACCGGAGTGCCGCCGGGGTCATCATCATCACCGCAATCTACACCAACAACTTCACCGCCGTCATCACCAACTCTTCCCCCCTCTATGCAGCGGTGTATTCCCTCTTTTACCCACTGTAATCTCTACTTAAACATGGTTCTCAATGCTATATACTATTTCCCAATGATGTATGGCTATCCGATGATGTTTGAGTAGATCCGTTTTGTCCTATGGGTTAATAGATGATCGTGATTGGTTTGAGTTGCATGTTTTATTATTGGTGCTGTCCTATGGTGCTCTCCGTGTCGCACAACCGTGAGGGATCCCCATTGTAGGGTTTGCAATATGTTCATGATGCTTATGGTGGGTGGCGTGAGTGACAGAAGCACATACCCGAGTAAGTAGGTTGTTTGCGTATGCGAGTAAAGAGGACTTGATGCCTTATAATGCTATGGTTGGGTTTACCTTAATGATCTTTAGTAGTTGCGGATGCTTGCTAGAGTTCCAATCGTAAGTGCATATGATCCAAGTAGAGAAAGTATGTTAGCTTATGCCTCTCCCTCAAATAAAATTGCAATAACGATTACCGGTCTAGTTATCGATTGCCTAGGGACAAATAACTTTCTCGTGACAAAAAGCTCTCTACTAAAACTAAATTAGTTGTATCTTTACCTAAACAGCTCCTAGCTTTTATTTACGTGCTCTTTATTACCTTGCAAACTTATCCAAAAACACCTACAAAGTACTTCTAGTTTCATACTTGTTCTAGTTAAAGCGAACGTTAAGCGTGCGTAGAGTTGTATCGGTGGTCGATAGAAGTTGAGGTAATATTTATTCTACCTTTAGCTCCTCGTTGGGTTCGACACTCTTACTTATCGAAAGAGGCTACAACTGATCCCCTATACTTGTGGGTTATCAAGACCTTTTTCTGGCGCCGTCGCCGGGGAGCAATAGCGTGGGGTGAATATTCTCGTGTGTGCTTGTTTGCTTTATCACTAAGTAATTTTTATTATCTTGCAAACCTATCCAAAAACACCTACAAAGTACTTCTAGTTCATACTTGTTCTAGGTAAAGCGAATGTTAAGCGTGCCTAGAGTTGTATTGGTGGTCGATAGAACTTGAGGGAATATTTGTTCTGCCTTTAGCTCCTCGTTGGGTTCGACACTCTTACTTATCGAAAGAGGCTACAACTGATCCCCTATACTTGTGGGTTATCAAGACCTTTTTCTGGCGCCGTTGCCGGGTGATAATCCCCTAGTGCAGGGAATCATCGTAGCAATTCCCAATGGTGGAAGTGATAAGTATGGAGTGTCGAACCCACAAGGAGCTAAAGGCAATATCAATATTCTATCAAGTCCTATCTGCCACTGATACGACTCTACATACACCGAACATTTTCTTCCAACTAGAAACGAGAAATAAAACTACGTTGTGGGTATGAAGAGGATAACTTTGCATGATATTGGAGATCTTAAAACATAAAAGTAGGTGCTGTTATCATAAAGTTAGAATATATTACTAAATATTATAAATAGCGAGTGTGGAATAATGATGGGTCGGTGTGCGGAATTATCCTAGGCAATCGTTAACAAGACTGGTAATCACTATTGCAATTTCATATGAGGGAGAGGCATAAGCTAACATACTTTCTCTTCTTGGATCATATGCACTTATGATTGGAACTCTAGCAACAACTACTAAAGATCATTAATGTAAAACCAAACCATAGCATTAAAGCATCAAGTCCTCTTTATTCCCATACGCAACAACCCCCTTACTCGGGTTTGTGTTTCAGTCACTCACCAACCCACTATAAGTGAATCATGAACGTATTGCAACACCCTACAGCGGGAATCCCTCACGCTTGCGCGACACGGAGGGCACCATAGGACAGCACCAAAATAAAACATACAACTCATACCAATCTAGATCATCAATCAACCCAAAGACAAAGGATATCTACTCAAAACATCATAGAATGGCAACACATCATTGGATCATAATATGTGGCATAAAGCACCATGTTCAAGTAGGGATTACAGCGGGGTGCGGGAGAGTGGACCGCGTAAAAGAGATGAGGATGGTGATGATGGTGGTGATGTTGATGAAGACGATCACCGCGGCGATGATTCCCCTCCCGATGGCACTCGCGCGCCACCGAGAGAGAGGAGGAGAGGTTCTCCCCCTTGTGCTTCCTCCTCCATGGCCTCCGGTGATGATGGCCCCTCCGGGATCCTCCCCCATGGCCTCCAGTGATGATGGCCCCCTCCGGCAGGGTGCCAGAGAGGGCCTAGATTGATTTCTCGTGGCTACAGAGGCTTGCGGCGGCGGAACTTCCGATCTAGGTTATTTTCTGGGGGTTTCTGTATTTATAGAATTTTTTGGCGTTGGTTTTACGTCAGGGGGCTCTCCGAGTCGTCGACGAGGTAGGGGCCCACGCCCAGGGGGGTGAGCGCGCCCCCCACCCTCGTGGACAGCCCGGGACTCTTCTGGCCCAACTCTTTTGCTCCAGGGGCTTCTTTTGGTCCATAAAAAATCAACAAAAATTGGCATGTCAATTGGACTCCGTTGGGTATTCCTTTTCTATAAAACTCAAAAACAAGGAAAAAATAGAAACTGGCACTGGGCTCTAGGTTAACAGGTTAGTCCCAAAAATCATATAAAATAGCATATAAATGCATATAAAACATCTAGGATGGATAATATAATAGCATGAATACTTCATGAATTATAGATACGTTGGAGACGTATCAGCATCCCCAAGCTTAATTCCTGCTCGTCCTCGAGTAGGTAAATGATAAAAGAAATAATTTATGAAGTGTGATTGCTAGCAGGTGCACAAGTTTGATCAATGATAATTTCAATCACCTTTTCTAGCATCATTATATGTCATAACAGTAGCTCATCTCATAAAACTTTTCATGATCAAGTAACAAGCTATTCACATGTTAAAGTATACATCACAAACTTTCTTGAAAACTAACAAACAATGCTCGTAGTCATCAAACAATTGCAATTCATCTTATTTTTGGGGAGGGTCTATGTAAGAGCTTTGATTCAGCAAACTCCACATACTCAACTATCATTTAATCTTTCACAATTGCTAACACTCATGTGATATTTATGGGTTCAAAGTTTTAATCGGACACAGAGAAAGATAGGGGCTTATAGTTTCTCCTCCCAACCTTTTACCTCAAGGGTAATGTCAACAATAATAATTTATGAAAACCGACATCCAAGTGGATATATATATATATATATATATATATATATATATATGTATGTATATATATATATACGGATCGCTCCAACACAAAGTGCTTACCCAAGGAAAAAGTGTAAAAAGGAAAGGTGATGATCACCATGACTCTTGTATAAGGGTAGAAGATAAAAGTAAAATATAGGCCCTTCGCAGAGGGAAGCAGAGGTTGTCATGCGCTTTTATGGTTGGATGTACAAAATCTTAATGCAAAAGAACGTCACTTTATATTGCCTCTTGTGATAAAGACCTTTATTATGCAGTCCATCGCTTCTATTTCTTCCCTATCACAAGTTCGTATAAAGCTTATTTTCTTCGCACTAATTTTTATTGCATGCACCGATGACAACTTACTTGAAGGATCTTACTCAATCCTTAGGTAGGTATGGTGGACTCTCATGGCAAAACTGGTTGAAGGGATGTTTGGAAGCACAAGTATTATCTCTACTTGGTGCAAAGAATTTGGCTAGCATGAGAGGGAAAGGCAAGCTCAACATGTTGGATTATCCATGACAATATACTTTATTTCGGATATAAGAAAACATAACCCATTATGTTGTCTTCCTTGTCCAACATCATCCTTTTAGCATGTCATATTTTAACAAGTGCTCACAATTACAAAAGATGTCCAAGATAGTATATTTATATGTGAAATCTCTCTTCCTTCAATATTCTTTCATGAATTGTTCAAGTGACCAATTCTGCATTTGCTAACTTTCAATAAGTTTACTACCTACTTATTCTGTGTGAAGTCATTACTCCCAATGGTATAAGCATATGAAACATTTATAAATTCAGATTTATTATATTCAATTCATTCAACCATTTAATCATAGGATATACTTGAAGCACGTGAGTAAATGACAAACTACCCCAAAAAGATATAAGTGAAGAACACCGAGTAGTCAAATAATTAACAAGCCATGGGAGGATTCTTTTTCATTCAAGATTTCAGATCCAATGATTTTATTCAAACAGAAAGTAAAATTGAAAATACGCTCCAAGCAAAACACATATCATGTGACGAATAAAAATATAGCTCCGAGTAAGGTATACCGATAGTTCTGAAGACGAAAGAGGGGATGCCTTCCGGGGCATCCCCAAGCTTAGGCGCTTGAGTCTTCCTTGAGTATTACCTTGGGGTGCCTTGGGAATCCCCAAGCTTAGGGTCTTTCCACTCCTTATTCTCCTCATATCGATATCTCACCCAAAGCTTGAAAACTTCAATCACACAAAACTTAACGGAACTTCGTGAGATAGGTTAGTATGATAAAGAGTAAACCATTCACTTTGGTACTGTCAAATACAAGGTTCATAATTGTTCTCACACAATTCCTACTGTACCATATCATTTCTACAATTTATATTGAGAAATATAAGCCATAGAAACTAGAAAACAAGCAAACTATGCAAGGAAAACAGAATCTGTCAAAAACAGAATAGTCTGTAATGATCTAAACATAAACCATACTTCTGCTACTCCAAAAATTATGAAATAAATTGGTGGGCGTGAGGAATTTGTCTATTAATCTTCTGAAAAAAGAATCAACTCAAAAGCACTCTTCTGTAAAACATTGGTAGCTAATCCCGTGAGCGCACAGTTTCTGTTTTTTACAGCAAGATCACATTAACTTTCACCCAAGTCTTCCCAAAGGTCTTACTTGGCACTTTATTGAAACAAAAGCTATAAAACATGATTACTAAAGTATCTTAATCATGTAAACACACAAAAACAGTAAGGGTAAATATTGGGTCGTCTCCCAACAAGCGCTTTTCTTTAATGCCTTTTAGCTAGGCATGATGATTTCAATGATGCTCACATAAAAGATAAGAATTGAAACATAAAGAGAGCATCATGAAGAATATGACTAGCACATTTGAATCTAACCCACTTCCTATGCCTAGGGATTTGTGAGAACATAATTTATAGGAACAAGAATCAACTAGCATAGGAAGGCAAAACAAGTATAACTGCAAAACTTTAAGCACATAGAGAGGAAACTTGGTATTATTGCAACTCCTACAAGCATATATTCCTCCCTCATAATAATTTTCAGTAGCATCATGAATGAATTCAACAATATAACCATCACATAAAGTATTCTTTTCATGATCTACAAGCATAGAAATTTTTCTACTCTCCACATAAGCAAAATTCTTCTCATTCGGAATAGTGGGATCACTAATTCCTAAAGTTGACACTCTTCCAACCCCACCCCACTTTAGATTATAGTATTATTCATACTCAAAAAGATATAAGTGAAGTTCATGGAGCATTCTACCATTAATATAGACTAACCAATATCCAAGCTCAAAATATGTAAGTGAAGCACAAGAAGCATTCTATAAAACCATACTCAAAAGATTTAAGTGAAGCACAAAGAGCAATTCGATAAGATCATACTTAAAAGATATAAGTGAAGCACATGAAGTATTCTATAAATCAATGAAGGGCTATCTCATACTAGCTTGGTTCTTAAAGGAAAAAAAACACAAAGGACACAAATCATGTGAACAAAACAAAAACCGAGGTATACCGATATTTGTTGAAGAAGAAAGATGGGATGCCAACCGGGGCATCCCCAAGCTTAGATGCTTGAGTATCCTTTGAAATATTTACTTGGGGTGCCTTGGGAATCCCCAAGCTTGAACTCTTGCATCTCTTTGTTCTTCCCATATTGATAGTTCCTCGATCTTCGAACACTTCATCCACACAAAACTTTAACAAAAACTTTGTGAGATCCGTTAGTGTAATAAAGCAAACTACCACTTTAAGGTACTGTAATGAACTCATTCTTTATTTATATTGGTGTTAAACCTACTGTATTCCAACTTCTCTATGGTTCATACCCCCCGATACTAGCCATAGATTCATCAAAATATGCAAACAACACGCGAAAAACAGATTCTGTCAAAAACAGGACAGTCTGTAGTAATCTGGAAGTTTAGTAAACTTCTGTAACTCCCAAAATTAAGAAATAAATTTGAACAATTTGAACAATTTGCACAGATGTAATGTGAAAAAAGTTTCAGACCCATTTGACCTTCCAGTAAAAAATGTAAAATCACGCACTACAGCCAAAGTTTCTGTTTTTGTTCTGCACATAGTAAACAAGCAATCTAATCATCCTAAAACCAAAGCTTGGCACATTATTTTTATAATACAATGGATATATACAAGGGGATAATTATTTACAGAGAAACTTCCATGAAAAATTCTACATTGTTTCCGTGAGCATGAACACAAGTGCTCAAGGTCGACCCTCACTTCTTCAATGCATAACTTTCCAATCACTTCTCTTTTTGAAAAACTTTTTAGGCATGAGAGGCAAGTAATTTTTTTGGTATTTTCATTCTTTAAATTTTTTGTATGTTTCACCCACAACTAAACAGAAACAAAAAGGAAAAAAATCTACTTAGTGAAGAAAGCAAACAAGCACACACGAGAATATCAACCCCACGCTATTGCTCCCCGGCAACGTCGCCAGAAAAGAGCTTGATAATCCCCAAGTGCAGGGAATCATCGTAGAAATTCCCAATGGTGGAAGTGATAAGTATGGAGTGTCGAACCCACAAGGAGCTAAAGGTAATATCAATATTCTCTCAAGTCCTATCTGCCACTAATATGACTCTACGTACACTGCACGTTTGCTTCCAACTAGAAACGAGAAATAAAACTACGTTGTGGGTATGAAGAGGATAACTTTGCATGATATCGGAGATCTTAAAACATAAAAGTAGGTGATGTTATCATAAAGTTAGAATATATTACTAAATATTATAAATAGCGAGTGTGGAATAATGATGGGTCGGTGTGCAGAATTATCCTAGGCAATCGTTAACAAGACCGGTAATCACTATTGCAATTTCATATGAGGGAGAGGCATAAGCTAACATACTTTCTCTTCTTGGATCATATGCACTTATGATTGGAACTCTAGCAAGCATCCGCAACTACTAACGATCATTAAGGTAAAACCCAACCATAGCATTAAAGCATCAAGTCCTCTTTATTCCCATACGCAACAACCACATAAGTAAATAACATGCCCATCAATATTATCCACTAAGAGATCTTTAACCATAGAAACACTAGGTTCAACTTTGATTTGTTCATAAGGTTTGGGTGTTCTAACATAACTTTTGTTAACCACAGTTGAAGCTTTAGCATGTTCCTTCATCCTAACAGGAAAAGGTGGTTTTTCAATATAAGTAGTGGGAACAATTGGATCAACATTGTAGATAATAGTTTCTTCTTTAGCTTTTACCGGTTCTTTAACTTCTTATTTAATTGGTGGGTGATATTTAAACCAGTTATCCTTAGGGAGATCAACATGCGTAGCAAAAGATTCACAAAAGTAAGCTACTATCTCAGAGTCGAGTCCAGATTTAGTGCTAAACTTTTGAAAGGCATCGGTATTCATAAAAGATTTAACACAATCACACTTAGGTTCATACCTCACTCTTTACCTTCCTCGAGTTCCCTATCTTCAGAGTTGCGTTTAATTCTTTCTAAAAGATCCCACCGGAATTCCATAGTCTTCTTCATAAAAGAACCAATACAAGAAGTATCGAGCATGGATTGATCATCACGAGAAAGTCGAGTATAAAAGTTATGAATAATAATTTCTATCGAGAGCTCATGATTGGGGCATGAATATAACATTGACTTAACCCTCCCCCAAGCTAGAGCGATACTTTCTCCTTCACGAGGCCAAAAATTATATATATAATTCCTATCATGATGAACTAGATGCATAGGATAAAATTTCTGATGAAATTCCAATTTCAAATGGTTCCAGTTCAAAGATCCAATATCATCGCATAGCCTATACCATGTCAATGATTTTCCATTCAAAGATAAAGGGAAAACCTTCTTCTTAGCTTCATCTCCAGACAAACCTGCAAGCTTAAATAATACACTAATTTCATCCACATATATCAAATGCATATCAGGATGTTCGGTTCCATCTCCTGCATAAGGATTAGCTAGCAGTTGCTCTAACATACCCAAAGGCATTTCAATTTTCAATATTTTCAGTAGGTGCAGTAGGTTGAGGGGTAACTAATTGTGGTTCCGGTCGAGGTGAAGATACCCCGAAACAACCCCTCAAAGGATTGTTTTCCATAGTAGCAAGTGACAATAAATTTCAGCACGTAGTAATAATGTTTCCTTACCAATTTCCACTTACCAAGAGCGCTTCACTCCCCGGCAACGGCACCAGAAAATTGCCTTGATGACCCACAAGTGTATGGGGCCAATTGTAGCCCTTTTCGATAAGTAAGAGTGTCGAACCCAACGAGGAGCAGAAAGAAATGACAAGTGGTTTTCCGCAAGGTAATGTCTGCAAGTGCTAAAATTGTAAGTAGCGGAGTAGTTTGGTAGCAAGATATTTGGTAACGAGCAAGTAACAATAGTAGTAACAAAAGTGAAGCAAGGTAGCCCAATCCTTTTGAGGCAAAGGACAGGCCAAAACGGTTTCTTATGATAAGCAAAGTGTTCTTGAGGGTACACGGGAATTACATCTAGTCACTTTCATCATGTTGGCTTAATTCGTGTTCGGTACTTTGATAATTTGATATGTGGGTGGACCGTTGCTTAGGTGCTGTTCTTACTTGAAAAAACCTCCTACTTATGATTAACCCTCTCGCAAGCATCCGCAACTACGAGAAAAGTATTAAGAATAAATTCTAACCATAGCATTAAACTTTTGGATCCAATCTGTTCCTTACGGAATAGCGCATAAACTGGGGTTTAAGTTTCTGTCACTCTCGCAACCCACCATCTAATAACTACTCCACAATGCATTCCCTTAGGCCCAAATATGGTGAAGTGTCATGTAGTCGACATTCACATGACACCACTAAGAGAATGGCAACATACATACCGTCAAAATATTGAACACATATCAAGTTCACATGATTACTTGCAACATGATTTCTCCCGTGACCTCAAGAATGAAAGTAACTACTCATAAATGATAAACATGCTCAAGATCAGAGGGGTATTGAATAGCATCATGATCTGAACATATAATCTTCCACCAAATAAAACATATAGTAATCAACTACAAGATGTAATCAACACTACTAGTCACCCACGAGCACCAATCTATAGTTTTCACACAAAGATTGAACACAAGAGAGTTGAGAGGAGTTGGTGCTGTGAAGATGTTGATGAAGATGGCCCTCCCCAAGATGGGAGAGTTGTTGGTGATGATGATGACGATGATTTCCCCCTCCGGGTGGGAAGTTCCCCCGGCGGAATCGCTCCACCGGAGGGCAAAAGTGTGCCTGCCCAAGTTCCGCCTCGAGGCAGCGGCGCTTTGTCCCGAATGTCCTCTCCTTATTTTTTCTAGGTCAAAATGACTTATAACCAAAAGATGGGCACCGGAGGTGGGCCGAGGAGGGCAGCACCCACCAGGACGCGCCTGGGCCTCCTGGCGCACCCATGTGGGTTGTGCCCACCTGGTGGCCCTCCTCTGGTACTTATTTGCTCTAATATTCCATAAAAAATCCTCGGGGAGTTTCAGCTTATTTGGAGTTGTGCAGAATAGGTAGTTTGACGTAGGTTTTTCAGGTCCAGATTTTCAGCTGTCAGAATTCTCCCCCTTGGTGCATACCTTGCATATTATGAGAGAAAAGGCACTAGAATTACTCCAAAAAGCATTATTATACAATAAAACAACATAAATATCAGTAGGAAAACATGATGCAAAACGGACGTATCAGTAAATTAGAAGGAATTTTCAAACATATTGGTCTCACGGCATGGATACATGCATGGAGTGGCATGGCATTTTAATTCCAATTAATTAAAAAATGATCAGAAAAACATGAAACCTTGCTTGATGTAATGTCATGCCACCAAGATGATGTGGTAAAAAATTGTCCTGTTTGATGAAAGTTTGGACACACACCCCTCACAAACCGGAGTAACTCACTAGAAGGCTCGTGGTTCCGAGAGGGAACAATGCATGTTTGATAAAGAATGGGAGATAGCTTCCTCTTACGGCCTTCAAAAAAATTCTATGTGTAACGTGCACTAATAAAACTGTCATGTGAAATTTTGGAAAATTTCAGGGGTCATTTGACCCTTTAAAGACATTTAAGTGATTTTCTAGCCATTTAATGACCGTAATACAAATTTGAACTACATCTACATGCAACGGCTAACCATGATGGTTTGAAAAATCATATTTGTTTACTTGTCTGCGATTAAAAAATCATGAGACGATGTAAATATCTGGTGTTCAAGAAAGAAAATGTAAAATCTGGTGAGACAACCGGCCCCCACACGATTGACACTCTATTTCGCGCCTCGAGGTTTGGAAGGTGAGTGGCTGGGGTTATTAATCAGACACGGTTCTGTATTGGAAATCGTCGGGTATTATGTTCACACACGGATTTTGCTGCGGGAATCGTGTGTAATTCAAACTATAGTACCCGTAAATTCCGGCGACTGAGGTGTGTACTGCTCCCGTCGATCTAGATTCCGGCCGCCAATAAATACTACCTTGCTCACGTTGTCCCACCTGCATTCTCATCTACATCCCCCCTCGCTCGCCCTCTCTCTCTCTCAAATCTCTGCCATGGCGTCGCCGGTCTGCCCACGCGCCGACGAGGAGTCGCCGCCCCCCGAGGACGCTCACTCAAAGAGCAGCGACGAGGACCCCTACGCGCCGCCAGACGAGGTTGCGCCGGACCCCCCCCCCAACTTTGGATTGGTTTTGGGGCCAGTACAATCTTTGTCTTTGGAAGTCGCTGCCACCGGCTGAGAAAGCCAGGCAAGTGGCCTTCAAGAAGGAGATGGCAAAGGAGGAAGCCAGGTACCAGGCGGCCTGTGAAGCCCGTGATGCCGCCTAGAAAAAGGAGGCGATGGAGCTTTGGGGGCGGGCGTGTCGTCGTGCGGATGAGGTGTACGAAGACGAGTACTTTGCGAGGAAGGTCAAAGGCGCTAGGCGCTCATCGCTGCGTGAAGGTGGGCCGATAATCTCCAGCGTGCCACCAACGAGGAGCTCCGGTGGGCGCCCAACAAAATGGCAAGATCGTTCGCGCTCGTCCGCCTGCAAGAGGCAGATCGGTACGTCAAGCGCCGCGAGGAGGAGGCGGAGTACTGCCTCCGTGCTGGGAAGATGTCGCGCACCAGGGAGCTGCTGGCGAGGAGCTGCCGGAATACTGCCCCAGGAGGGATTATTAGTTTTAGTACTGTTCGTTTTCAATTTTATGCATTGTACCTAGTAGTTAAGTATCATTGTGTATATGTGATGATATTATATATATATTCTGTGATGAACTAATGAATAATTTTCTCTGATGTATTACTTTCTAATTCGAGAGGAGGTACATTTACCTCATCAAGTTCTACTTTCCTCCCACTCACTTCTTTCGAGAGAAACTCCTTCTCTAGAAAGGACCCATTCTCAGCAACAAAGATCTTTCCTTCGGATCTATGATGGAAGGTGTACCCAATTGTTTCCTTAGGGTATCTTATGAAGATGCACTTCTCCAATTTCGGTCCGATCTTATCAGGCCGAAGCCTTTTGACATAA
This sequence comes from Triticum aestivum, assembly GCF_018294505.1. Lineage (NCBI taxonomy): Eukaryota > Viridiplantae > Streptophyta > Magnoliopsida > Poales > Poaceae > Triticum > Triticum aestivum. Next base: position 12,641,453 of record NC_057805.1, read on the forward strand.
GTGTCGCAACCCCAAATTTTAAGAAACGACAGCTTAGGTTTCTTGCTAAACCACAGTTCATACGGTGTCGTCTCAACGGATTTAGACGGTACCCTATTTAACGTGAATGCGGCCATCTCTAATGCATAACCCCAAAACGATAGTGGTAAGACGGTAACAGACATCATATATCGCACCATATCTAATAAAGTGCGCTTACGACGTTGGGACACACCATTACGCTGTGGTGTTCCAGGTGGCGTGAGTTGTGAAACAATTCCACATTGTTTAAATGAAAGCCAAACTCGTAACTCAAATATTCGCCTTTGATCAGATCGTAGAAACTTTATTTTCTTGTTACGATGATTCTCCACTTCACTCCGAAATTCTTTGAACTTTTCAAATGTTTCAGACTTGTGTTTCATCAAGTAGATAAACCCATATCTACTTAAATCATCAGTGAAGGTGAGAAAATAGCAATACCCGTCGCATGATTCAACACTCATCGGACGACATACATTGGTATGTATTATTTCCAATAAGTTATTAGCTCACTCCATTGTTCCGAAGAACGGAGTTTTAGTCATCCTGCCCATGAGACATGGTTCGCAAGTATCAAATGATCCATAATCAAGTGATTCCAAAAGTCCATCCATGTGGAGTTTCTTCATGCGCTTTACACCAATATGACCTAAACAGCAGTGCCATAAGTATGTTGCACTATCATTATCAACTTTGCATCTTTTGGCAACAATATTATGAATATGTGTATCACTACGATCGAGATTCAATAAACCATTCACATTGGGTGTATGGCCATAGAAGGTTTTATTCATGTAAACAGAATAACATTATTCTCTGAATTAAATGAATAACCATATCGCAATGAACATGATCCAGTATTATTCATGCTCAATGCAAACACCAAATAACATTTATTTAGGTTCAACACTAATCCCCAAGGTAGAGGGAGTGTGCGATGGTGATCGCATCAACCTTGGAATCACTTCCAAAACACATCATCACCTCGCCCTTAACTAGTCTATGTTTATTCTGCAATTCCTTTTTCGAGTTACTAATCTTAGCAACTGAACTAATATCAAATACCCAGGGGTTACTATGAACACTAGTAAGGTAGACATCAATAATATGTATATCAAATATACCTTTGTTCACTTTGCCATCCTTCTTATCTGCCAATTTTTGTGGGTAGTTCCGCTTCTAGTGACCATTCCCTTTGCAGTAGAAGCACTCAGTTTCAGGCTTAGGTCCAGCTTTGGGCTTCTTCTTCTTGAAATTCCCTTTCTTTCCCTTGCCCCTTTTCTTGAAACTACTGATCTTGTTAACCATCAACACTTGATGCTCTTTCTTGATTTCTACCTTCGCTGATTTCAGCATCACAAAAAGCTCGGGAATCATTTTCGTCATCCCTTACATATTATAGTTCATCACGAAGTTCTAGTAGCTTGGTGATAGTGACTAGAGAACTATGTCAATCACTATTTTATCTGGAAGATTAACTCCCACTTGATTCAAGCGATTGTAGTACCCACACATTCTAAGAACATGCTCACTAGCTGAGCTATTCTCCTCCATCTTTTAGGCAAAGTACTTGTCAGAGGTCTCATACCTCTCGACATGGGCACCAGTCTGAAATACCATATGCTCCGTGGTGTTCAAAACGCTTTTGAAGTCCCAGTTCTAAGCCGTAAAGCATGGTGCACTAAACTATCAAGTAGTCATCATATCGAGCTTGCCAAATGTTCATAACGTCTGCATATGCTCCTGCAATAGGTTTGTCACCTAGTGATGCATCAACGACATAATTCTTCTGTGCAGCAATGAGGATAATCCTCAGATCACGGACCCAGTCCGCATCATTGCTACTATCATCTTTCAACTTAGTTTTCTCTAGGAACATATCAAAAAACATAGGGGAGTTACAACGCGAGCTATTGAACTACAACATAATTTGCAAATACTATCAGGACTAAGTTCTTGATAAATTAAAGTTCAATTAATCAAACTAATTAAGAACTCCCACTTAAACCGACATCCCTCAAGTCATCTAAGTGTAACGTGATCCAAATCAACTAACCCATGTCCGATCATCATGTGAGATGGGGTAGTCATCAATGGTGAACATATCTATGTTGATCATATCTACTATATGATTCACGTTCGATCTGTCGATATCCAGTATTCCGCATGTGCAAAACTGTCTTGCACCCGTTGTATGTGAACGTAGAGTCTATCGCACCCGATCATCACGTGTTGTCTCAACACGACGAACTGTCGCAACAATGCATACTCAGGGAGAACACTTATACCTTGAAATTTAGTTAAGGGATCATCTTATAATGCTACCGCTGTACTAAGCAAAATAAGATGTATAAAAGATAAACATCACATGCAATCAAAATATGTGACATGATATAGCCATCATCATCTTGTGCTTTTGATCTCCATCTCCAAAGCATCATCATGATCTCCATTTTCATTGGCTCGACACCTTGATCTCCATCGTTGCGTCATGGTCGTCTCGCCAACTATTGCTTCTAGAACTATCGCTAATGCATAGTGATAAAGTAAAGCAATTACATGGCGTTTGTATTTCATACAATAAAGAGACAACCATAAGGCTCCTACCGGTTGCCGATAACTTTTACAAAACATGATCATCTCATACAATAACGTATATCACATCATGTCTTGACCATGTCACATCACAACATGCCCTGCAAAAACAAGTTAGACGTCCTCTACTTTGTTGTTGTAAGTTTTACGTGGCTGCTACGAGCTTATAGCAAGAACTGTTCTTACCTATGGCACAAAAACCACAACGGTGATTTATCAAGTTTGCTATTTTAACCTTCAACAAGGACCGGCCGCAGTCAAATTTGATTCAACTAAAGTAGGAGAAATAGACACCCGCCAGCCACCTTTATGCAAAACTAGTTGCATGTTTGTCGGTGGAACCGGTCTCATTAACGTGGTCATGTAAGGTTGGTCCGGGCCGCTTCATCCAACAATACCGCCGAATCAAAATAAGACATTGGTGGTAAGCAGTATGACGATCAACGCCCACAACTCTTTGTGTTCTATTCGTTCATATCATTTACGCATAGACCTGGCTCTGATACCACTATTGGGAAACGTAGCATGCAATTTCAAAAAAATCCTATGCTCGCGCAAGATCTATCTAGGAGATGCATAGCAACGGGGGGGAGAGAGTGTGTCTACATACCCTCATAGACTGTAAGCGGAAGCGTTTCACAACGCGGATGATGTAGTCGAACTTTCTTCGCAATCCACCGATCGAGTACCGAACGTACGGCACCTCCGAGTTCTGCACACGTTCATCTCGGTGACGTCCCTCGCCTTCTTGATTCGGCAAGTTGTCGAGGTAGTAGATGAGTTCCGTCAGCACGATGGCATGGTGACGATGATGGTGAAGCGATATGCACTGGGCTTCGCCTAAGCACTACGAAGATATGACCGAAGGCGTAAACTGTGGAGGGGGGCGCCGCACACGGCTAACAATGGTTGCGGTGTGCTAGGAACCACCCTTGATAACCCACAAGTATAGGGGATCAATTGTAGCCTCTTTCGATAAGTAAGAGTGTCGAACCCAACGAGGAGCTAAAGGTAGAACAAATATGCCTCAAGTTCTATCGACCACCGATACAACTCTACGCACGCTTAATGTTCGCTTTACCTAGAACAAGTATGAAACTAGAAGTGTTGTTGGATAGATTTGCAAGATAATAAAGAGCACGTAAATATAAACTAGGGGTTGTTTAGATAAAGACACAACTAAATTATTTCTAGTAGAGAGCTTTATGTCATGAGAAAGTTATTTGTCCCTAGGCAATCGATAACTAGACCGGTAATCACTATTGCAATTTTATTTGAGGGAGAGGCATAAGCTAACATAAGCTAACGTACTTTCTCTTCTTGGATCATATGCACTTATGATTGGAACTCTAGCAAGCATCCGCAACTACTAAAGATGATTAAGGTAAAACCCAACCATAGCATTAAAGTATCAAGTCCTCTTTATTCCCATACGCCATGACCCACTTATCCGTGTTTGTGTTTCAGTCACTCACGCAACGCAGACAATAAGCAAACCATGAACATATTGCAAACCCTACAGCGGGGATCCCTCACGCTTGCGCGACACGGAGACCACCATAGGACAGCACCAATAATAAAACATGCAACTCAAACCAATCACGATCATCAATTAACCCATAGGACAAAACGGATCTACTCAAACATCATAGGATAGCCATACATCATTGGGAAATAATATATAGCGTTGAGCACCATGTTTAAGTAGAGTTTACAGCGGGTAAAAGAGGGGTTACACCGCTGCATAGAGGGGGGAAGAGTTGGTGATGAAGGCAGTGAAGTTGTTGGTGTAGATTGCGGTGACGATGATGGCCCCGGTGGCACTCTGGCGCCACCGAAAGCGAGGGGGAGAGAGCCCCCCTCCTTCTCCTTCCTTGGCCTTCTCCCTAGGTGGGAGAAGGGTTCTCCCTCTGGTCCTTGGTGTCCATGGCGTGGGAGGGGCAAGAGCCCCTCCGCGATTGGATCTGTCTCTCTGTCTCTCTCTGTTTCTGCGCTCCCACATCTGGCCTTTCACCGTTTCTTATATTCCCGAAGATCCGTAACTCCGATTGGATTGAAATTTGAACACAATTTTTATCCAGTTATTAGCTTTCTTGCGGCGAAAGAAGGGCAACTACCACCTTACGGGGTGTCCACGAGGGTCAGGGGCGCCCCCCTGCCTCGTGGCCCCCTCGGGCATCGTCTGGCGTTGATTCCACTTACCAAATTCATAAATATTCCAAAAAAATCTCCGTCAGTTTTTATCCCGTTTGGACTCCGTTTGATTTGGATTTTCTGTGAAACAAAAAACATGCAACAAATAGGAACAGGCACTGGGCACCAGATCAATATGTTAGTCCCAAAAATAGCATAAAAAGTTGCCAAAAGTATATGAAAGTTGTAGAATATTGGCATGGAATAATCAAAAATTATAGATACGACGGAGATGTATCAGCATCCCCAAGCTTAATTCCTGCTCGTCCTCGAGTAGGTAAATGATAAAAAGGATAATTTTTGATGTGGAATTCTACCTAGCATAATCTTGATCATGTAATCTAATCATGGCATGAATATTAAGACACGAGCGATTCAAAGCAATAGTCTATCATTTGACATAAAAGAATTTAATACTCGGGCATCCCAACAAACAATCATGTCTTTCAAAATATCAATGCTAAAGAACGCTATCCCTACAAAATCATATAGTCTTGTATGCTCCATTTTCTTAACACAAGGTACCCCTCATGCTCATCCGGTGTCAGCCAAGCAATTGTTTTCATACTTTACTTTTTCGAACCTTTTCAATTCTTCACGCAATACATGAGTGTGAGCCATGGACATAGCACTATGGGTGGAATAGAATATGATGATGGAGGTTGTGTGGAGAAGACAAAAAGGGAGAAAATCTCACATCGACGCGGCTAATCAACGGGCTATGGAGATGCCCATCAATTGATGTCAATCCGAGGAGTAGGGATTGCCATGCAACGAATGCACTAAGAGCTATAAGTGTATGAAAGCTCAAACTAGAAACTAAGTGGGTGTGCATCCAACTTGCTTGCTCATGAAGACCTCGGGCATTTGAGGAAGCCCATCATCGAAATATACAAGCCAAGTTCTATAATGAAAATTCCCACTAGTATATGAAAGTTATAACTCAAGAGACTCTCTATATGAAGAACATGGTGCTATGATGAAGCACAAGTGTGGTAAAAGGATAGTAACATTGCCCCTTTTTTTCTTCTCTTTTTTTGGCGGGCTTCTTTGGCCCCCTTTTTTATTTAGGCTTCTTTGGCCTCTCTTTTTTTCACATGGGGCAATGCTCTAATAATGATGCTCATCACACTTTTATTTACTTACAACTCGATATTACAACTCGATGCTAGAACAAAGATATGACTCTATATGAATGCCTCCGGCGGTGTACTGGGATGTGCAATGATCTAGCGTAGCAATGAAATCAAAACGGGCAAGCCATGAAAACATCATGCTAGATGTCTTACAATCATGCAAAGCAATATGACAATAAATGCTCAAGTCATGTATATGATGATGATGGAAGTTGCATGGCAATATATCTCGGAATGGCTATGGAAATGCCATGATAGGTAGGTATGGTGGCTGTTTTGAGGAAGATATAAGGAGGCTTATGTGTGATAGAGCGATCGTATCACGGGGTTTGGATGCACCGGTGAAGTTTGCACCAACTCTGGAGGTGAGAAAGGGCAATGCACGGTACCGAAGAGGCTAGCAATGATGGAAGGGTGAGAGTGCGTATAATCCATGGACTCAACATTAGTCATAAAGAACTCACATACTTATTGCGAAAAATCTATTAGCCCTCGAAGCAAAATACTACGACGCATGCTCCTAGGGGGGAGGTTGGTAGGAGTTAACCATCGTGCGCCCCCGACCTTCACACAAAGATAAACAATCAAAATACAATGCACGCCAATTTGGTTACATAGTTAGGAGACCATACGTGCATGCTTCGGGAATCACAAACCTTAACACCAATATTCTTACTAACCCACAATCATTTAAGTACCTCCCACATATTAGCATCTCTATATCGCAAAACTATTGCAAGGAATCAAACATATCATATTCAGCGATCTACAAGTTTATGTAGGATTTTATAACTAACCATGTGAATGACCAATTCCTGTCATCTCTCTAAATAGATATAAGTGAAGCAAGAGAGTTTAATTATTTCTACAAAAGATATGCCCACGCTCTAACAAATATAAGTGAAGCAAAAGAGCATTCTACAAAATGGCGGTTGTCTATGTGAAGAGAAACAGGCAATCCAAACTTCAAATGATATAAGTAAAGCACATGAAGCATTCTATAAAGCCATACTCAAAAAATATAAGTGAAGTGCAATGAGCATTCTATAAATCAAACAAGGACTATCTCATACTAGCATGGTGCATAAAAGAAAAGTAAAAACTAAATGCAAAAGACGCTCCAAGATTTGCACATATCGCATGAACGAAACGAATCCGAAAACATGCCGATACTTGTTGAAGAAAGATGGAATGCCTTCTGGGGCATCCCCAAGCTTAGACGCTTGATTCTCCTTGAATATTTACTTGGGGTGCCTTGGGCATCCCCAAGATTGAGCTCTTGCCTCTCCTCCTTCTCCTCACATCGAGACCTCCTCGATCTTCGAACACTTCATCCACACAAAAGTTCAACAGAAAGCTCGGCAAGATCCGTTAGTATAATAAAGCAAATCACTACTCTAAGTACTGTTGCAAACCAATTCATATTTTGTTTTTGCATTGTAGCTACTGTAATATAACTTTTCCATGGCTTAATCCACTGATAGGAATCGACAGTTTCATCAAAACAAGCAAACTATGCATCAAAAACAAAATCTGTCTTAAACAGGACAGTCTGTAGTAATCTGAACATTCACCATACTTCTACTCCAACAATTCTGCCAAAATTAGTAAAAACAAACAATTTGTATAGAAAGACAGTGCAAAAAGTTTCAGAACCGTTTGACGTACCAGTAAAAAATGTAAAATCACGCACTACAGCCAAAGTTTCTGTCCTGCACCGCACAAACCAACAAGCATTGTAAACATCCTAAAGGCAAACCTTGGCACATTATTTTTATTATACAATGGAGTTGTACAAGGGGATAATTATTTTTGTTGAAATGTTTCTGTAATGAAGATTCACAAAGTTTCCGTGAGCATGAACAAAGTTCAAGGCTAGCTCCCACTTTAACAATGCTCATCTTTCTCACTTTCGCTTTTCTTTTTGAAAAAGTTTTGGGTTCCCCTCTTTATTTTTTGTTTTTAAACTTTATAAAAGCACACAACAGAAATAAATGACTCTCTAAAACTTTCGGGTTGTCTCCCTGGCAGCGCTTTCTTTAAAGCCATTAAGCTAGGCATATAGTGCTCAAATAATGGATCCACCCGGATCCCAAGCTATATCAAAGCCAATTTTAATTAACAATGATTGGGCATTTATTAGTGAGCACAAAGCAACATATATCATGTAATGACGAAGTCTAACTCTCTTCCTATGCATCGGCATGTCATAAAAGAACAATTCGTGCACACAAAGTAAAGGCCAATGCATAGTATAAGCAGTTTCTTGCAATTCTATCATGTTGGAAACATAAAGAGGCGGAGATGTAGTTCCTCTCACATAATAATTGCAAGTTGGAGCAGCAAGCACATGCATATTATATCTATCAAAATCATCATGTGCAACGGTAAAATGCAACCCATCAACATAAACCTTAATAAGAGCAAACTTCTCCGATATAGTGTAGTTTGGAGAATTCAAAAAGATAATAGGACTATTATGCGTGGGTGAAATAGCAACAATTTCATGTTTAACATAAGGAACTGTATAAAGTTCATCTCCATAAGCATCATTCATATTGGCATCATGGCCACAAGCATAGCAAGCATCAAGTTCATCAAAAAGGGGTATTTCAAGAGAATCAACGGGATCATAACAATCATCATAGCAATCATCCTTCGGTAAGCACGAAGGGAAATTAAACAATGTATGAGTTGAAGAGTTACTCTCATTAGAAGGTGGGCACGGGTGGTCAATCCGCTCTTCCTCCTTTTGTTCTTCGCTCTCCTCCTCATCTTTTTCATCCAATGAGCTCACAGTTTCATCAATTTCTTCTTCCATAGATTCCTGCAAAATATTAGTCTCTTCTTGGACAGCGGAGACTTTCTCAATAAATTCATTAATATCATAATTGTATTTATAATTCTCATAGAAATATTTAAGGATAGCTAAATTTTTAGGTCTGTAAGCAGCATCATAAAGATTTACACACACTTTAAACAAAGATTCAATTTCATAAGCACCCATAAAAGCAACGAATTCTTCTATTTGTTCCACATCATAGTAATCATATATACCATTAGCATAAGAAGCTAAGGTTTTATTATCATTAAATTCGCATGAAATGGGAAGGTGTGGAGCCTTCATCCTAGAGCAACAAGTATAATCATATCTCAAGCACAGTTCCCGAGCATACCAATGCAACATATGAATTTGATCCCACAATAGTTTCCCTTTTTGAGTCAAGCGATAATCCCTAAAGTATTCACATTGATCCAACGTTACTCCCATTATAAAGTTGAATGGGGTTTTCTTAGGATTATCAAAGTAGTACATAATATCTTTCACATAATGAGCATCGAGGGTTTTAGGAGGTTCCCCATCTCCATGAGTAGCAAGTACACCTAATTTTTTTTGGTATTTCGTGTTCCATATCCATAACTAAAGATAGAGAACAACTTAGAACAGCAAATAAAATCTACTTAGTGATAAAGCAAACAAGCACACACGAGATTATCCACCCCACGCTATAACTCCCCGGCAATGGCGCCAGAAAAAGGTCTTGATAACCCACAAGTATAGGGGATCAATTGTAGCCTCTTCGATAAGTAAGAGTGCTGAACCCAACGAGGAGCTAAAGGTAGAACAAATATTCCCTCAAGTTCTATCGACCATCGATACAACTCTACGCACGCTTAATGTTCGCTTTACCTAGAACAAGTATGAAACTAGAAGTGTTGTTGGATAGGTTTGCAAGATAATAAACATCACATAAATATAAACTAGGGGCTGTTTAGATAAAGACACAACTAAATTATTTCTAGTAGAGAGCTTTATGTCACGAGAAAGTTATTTGTCCCTAGGCAATCGATAACTAGACCGGTAATCACTATTGCAATTTTATTTGAGGGAGAGGCATAAGCTAACATACTTTCTCTTCTTGGATCATATGCACTTATGATTGGAACTCTAGCAAGCATCCACAACTACTAAAGATCATTAAGGTAAAACCCAACCATAGCATTAAAGTATCAAGTCCTCTTTATTCCCATACGCCATGACCCACTTATCCGTGTTTGTGTTTCAGTCACTCACGCAACGCAGACAATAAGCAAACCATGAACATATTGCAAACCCTACAGCGGGGATCCCTCACGCTTGCGCGACACGGAGACCACCATAGGACAACACCAATAATAAAACATGCAACTCAAACCAATCACGATCATCAATTAACCCATAGGACAAAACGGATCTACTCAAACATCATAGGAAAGCCATACATCATTGGGAAATAATATATGGCGTTGGGTGCTACCTCTTGAGCACAGCGTTGGTTTTCCCTTGAAGAGGAAAGGGTGATGCAGCAAAGTAGCGTAAGTATTTTTCTTAGTTTTTTAGAACCAAGGTATCAATCCAGTAGGAGGCCACGCTCAAGTCCCTCGTACCTACACAAACAAATAAGAACCTTGCAACCAACGCGATAAAGGGGTTGTCAAGCCCTTCACGGCCACTTGCAAAAGTGAGATCTGATACAGACGATAAGATAATATTTTTGGTATTTTTATGATAAATACTAAAAGTAAAGAAAGCAAAATAAACGGTAACAGAAATAACGGGAGATTAATATGATGGAAAATAGACCCGGGGGCCATAGGTTGCACTAGTGGCTTCTCTCAAGATAGCATAAGTATTACGGTGGGTGAACGAAATACTGTCGAGCAATTGATAGAATTGAGCATAGTTATGAGAATATCTAGGCATGATCATGTATATAGGCATCACGTCCATGACAAGTAGACCGACTCCTGCCTGCATCTACTACTATTACTCCACACATCGACCATTATTCAGCATGCATCTAGAGTATTAAGTTCATAAGAATAGAGTAACGCATTAGGCAAGATGACATGATGTAGAGGGATAAACTCAAGCAATATGATATAAACCCCATCTTTTTATCCTCGATGGTTGTAGCGACCTGACCTCAGACGGTCAAGTCTCTGTGGTTAAGTGTCATCCCTGGATCGGTATGCTGACACACACAGTACTCGGGGATTTATAACAGAGGTAAATCACATGTATAAAGTAACGTAAATACTATTACCTCAATCCAAATAGCGGAAGTAACAAGGTTGTGGATTCCCATCAACACCAACGGCAAAGTTGAGGGTAGAAATCGTAACCCCAATGTATGACTTACTCGTCGTAAGATCCTGCAACATGAGATGTTGCAGCCATGTAGGTCAGTACATTGAATGTACTGGCAAATTCACACCATAGGATAATGATGAATAATAGCTATCACTACATGCATATTTGGCTGGTGGAAAGCTCTAAGTTTATTTTTGCATAAAGCCAATTTTTCCCTACTGCACAAGGAATACATTTTATTTAACTACAAAGTTTGTTGAAACATTGAGAAGGTTCCTCCAACTCAATCCCAAATTAATAACCCAACAAATTAATTAAGTAAAGTGATGAGATCAAATCAATAATTCAAGAACCAGATACTCAAGATGTCCATAATCGGGGACATGACTAATCATGATTAGTTTGTACACTCTGCAGAGGTTTGCGCACTTTTCCCCACCAGACTCGATCTCCTCCGTTGGATTTCTCGCACTACAAGGTGTTTGAGACACGGATGACCGAGACACAGTCTTTCAGAAGCATTAACTCTAACCCCGGGTAGACAGTACCAACCTACATCCCCTACATCTGCTAGCCTACCATTGGAAGAGGTCATGCAACATACTCAACTATGCTAGAGCCCATAATAGCTTGCGGCTGCACATGGAAGTTTCTAGCATGAATAATCTTATGATCCCTTTGAGCCTGAGTGGCATTCCATAGGTGATCACACGGGTCCTCCGGGATCCCCTTGGGCAAGCACTGGGTTCCCCAGGTGCCCGGGCAGACCACTGGGTGCTCCAGGGTGCCCCTACCATTCCACCCAGATGTGTATTAAAGTAGCCACCTTAAGTTAACCATTAAAAAATAATCTCACATCTGTCATGGATACACTCAATCCCAATCCACGTCTACGAGCATAGCATAGCAGTAAAAGCATAACGTAGTAGTAACTCCCAAGGTTTGAATGTAGGACAATAGGTTCCTACCTCATCAACTACTTCCCAATACCCACATGTTATCAATATGTACTCATGCAATGTTTGAGGGTGAAACTAATGCATAAAAACTGGGTATGTAAGGGATATGATCAAAGTGTGAACTTGCCTTGTACTGATGATCAAGATGATTCACACTCATAACTCCTAATAGTTCTACTCGTCACACTCTGGTCAATCTATCGTGAGCAAGCAATAGTAACCACACATAAGCAATCACTCAAAGGATCAGAAAGAATGAAGAAGACAATTCAGAAAACATCAAAACCAAGCAAATAACTCTCGCAACGTAAAACAATTTCTAACAGTACGAAAATTATGTGAATTTGGCCTTATCAGAAAGTTTAGGTCAAGAGCTTCGATTTCCAAAAAGAACCACTCAAATCGGAGTTATAAAACTCAAGTTATGATCAAACGAAGTTCAAATACAAATCTGTTTGAAATCAAACTTTAACCTTTCAAAAATATGTTTAAGTTGTTTTACAAAACTATCTATTTAATACAACATTCCAAAATTTAGAATTTTGGGATGTTACAAACCTAGCACCCTTAAAATGAATCTCGTCCTCGAGATTCGGAGAGGCTAGAAAGAAATAGGTTTGGTTCGGGGTCTTCTCAAAATCCATCGATCATCACAGGGGGGTCAGGGGTGCTACCACCCTTAGAAGCATTGCTACGGTTCCATCAAAACTCATATAGTCCATCCTTATTGTTGACGGTGTCTATCTTCTCAGATCTTCGGGATAATTCCTTCTCTGGGCTCTTCCGGTAGTGGCATAACATTTTTCTCAATTCTTCTGTCCTTCCATCTTGGTAAGGTTATTCCGAGACTGGGTCTGGCGCCAATACTAAACGACTATCGATATCTCATGGTGGTCAACAATTTATGGTTTCTCCTGCAGGAAATGGGTCTGGGTTGAACCTCACCGTATATCCTACGATTGGCAGCAGCTGCCTTATACAAGGGAAAATACTTATACCATTCTAAGGATCAAAAAAGGTTTAATATCGTCGTCTCTCTACTATAGGCAAGTCACTTAGATTTACCATCCCGTATAGCAAGGCGAACAATAATAGTAAGTGGGTATGCTGATCAATCCATCCCACACCCAAATCATTACCTTGTATAAGGTTTAGTGAATCTCGCATTCTAACGCTCGGTCATCCTCACCAGCATTGTAGAATTTCTCTTGTCGACAAACTGGGTTCGGATAAATCCATTGATTCTGCAAGCTGAACAAAAACATCTATCGTTCCTTCACATCTCTCTGGTTTTGCGTAAACTCCTATAAGATCGTCTGTTGATAAAGTCGTAACTTCCTCCAGGGTTTTTCCTTCAGCAAGAGTGTGCTTGCTTCTTGGCAGGTCCTGGCGCCTGTGGGTTATGGCCCATCTCATCACTTGCAAACCTTGAGCTCATCATCGGGGCAACTGATCATTATTCCAACATCCAGCTTCCTAGCATTCTTAAATCCTTCCAATTATACTGTCCTTCTTCCTTCTACTGGTACCAAGCTAAGAAGTGATTACTCCGACTCATCATGGAGTTACAATTGCTCCACATTACCAACATTATACTTCCTTTATATCCAATAGTACTTCATCCCTTCATATTCTTGGGATACCCCACATATCGAGATAAAACTCGTACTTATTTTGTCCGAAGTCCACTCCATGGAATATCATTATCATTTCCAGGGGTCCAGTGTCCTCACAGGGTCCTACCACCCTTGAAATGCACAAATTCATCCATACACCATATTTCTCATATCCTCGAAAATGGTCAAAATCTTTCTTCATAGAGTTGTAACTCATAAAAATTCAAATCAGTACCAACGGTGCTAACTTTATTGATTCTCGAATTACTTCAATCTCCTACATTTCCATTACATGCCTCAACTCAACACCTCAATGCAAAAGAGTTGTTCCCACAACTTCTACTACTACTACATTACTTCTCACAGACACAACTAATTATCACAAGTCTCCTTCTCCTTGGGACAATCCCTGGCAAAGTGCCCTGCTTCATTACAGCAGAAACATATTACTTCTGACAAGTCTCGAGGTTTCCTTGTGACTATATAGCCTCCTTGGGTCCTCGGCTTCCTTTTTGGGCAACTACTGAAGTAGTGCCCTGACTATTTGCACCTGAAACATGTGATATGACTCAGGTCCTTCCTGGTATCCAATCTACTTTTCTTCCTGGACTTTTCCATTCCAATCAGGGCTTCTATTTCCTGTGGGTCATACTCTACTTCCTCTGTCGGGAATTCTACTAGATCCCCATTCATACAATTCTGGGAGATGTCTCCTTCTTCTCCACATGAATAACATGACTTAGTGCATGGTTTAATTGGGTCTTCTTTGGGTGTGTCCTCCACCTCTTCCTTCATCACATGTTCTTCTAAAATTTCCACGAGGGCTCCTTTCATTACTTCTTTCTTCTGCTGGATGTTTGTTTGTACCATGGGGTAAATGTGACACTAAGCAGGGTAGTGGGTACTCCCTTCACACAAGAAACAAGTGATCTACCTAGTTGGGCATTCTTCAGCTGGGTGACTTCCTTCACAATTAGGGCATTCATCCTTGTGTTCTTTATGGTTGTGTCCTATTTCTTCACAAAGCTTGCATGCACAAGTTTTCTCCATACCACTTCCATAAGGCTTCAACTTCTGGAACACAAGCCGTGACTTTAGCAGAGGCATCTTAAATTCTTCCCAAGTGGTTACTCCTTGCCATCCATTGATGGTTTGGTACATCCTCCACCAAGTAGCATCACCTCTTTCAAAGCACTGAAGAGCATGTTGGGCCGTACCATTTCTAGCTATAGTGTTATTCCCCATATGATCCTCCATGTTCTGAATCCATCGATTCGTCTCCAATTGACTCATCGGTCCAGAAAATATGGTTTCATCTCCATTCATCCTCTATTGGTTTCAAGGGTATTGGGGGTGAGATAAGAGAGATAGAGAGGGATACACACAATACAAACAATAGTTTTGAAAAGACAGATTTTATTTTGTGGCTGTCGGAAAAACATCAAACAAATGACAGCTCATAATCGACGCATCTAACATAGGTATATAACAGGGGTTTGGTCTTCTAAAGGTCAATAAATCTTCAAGGTCGTCAAACTCTTCAGGTCTTGTTCATGTCTCCGCTGGCTTCTTTCGATCGTGCTAGTCCTTCTCAAGTTCTTTTGCCAGATCATCTTTGTTGATGCGAAGTCTCTCATGATGTCCTTTAATATTCTAGAGTTGCATTCCAAACTTCTAGGTTTTAACATCCTTAGCATGAACCATGGTCCTACTGTCCTTCAGTTCCTGACGAATTCTCCATTATCTCGAGGTTTGCTCCTCCAGCTTGGCTACTTTCAGCTTCTAGGTCCCTTGTTCTTCAAGGAATATTTTCTCGTCAAATACGGCTTCCTGTAGGTCCACCCTAACTTCTACTCCAGATCCTGGTGATACCCAGCTAAGGTTAAAACTGCATCCTTTGCTGACAAATGCTCCATCAGCCTTCTACAATCCAATCCTTCCGAAGAAATGCATGCTTAACTCAGCATGGTGACAATAGCATAAGCGGGCGATAACATCATGATTAGCCGTGTTTCTGCCCTTGTCATTACCATGAGCTATCATTCCATAGTTGATATCTCCTCCATTAGGGTTATCTTGACAAAACTTCAAGTTTTAACGCTCCATGTTCTGGTCTTTCTTCGACACATCTTGATCTCGGGTATTGACAGCTTCCATAGTCTGACAAATTCCATAAGGGTAGCCTTCCTAGGTCATACAAATCTGGAAATTCTACAGGGCCTTCGAATTCTCCTAGTCTTCGGATTCTCCAACCGTTGTAGTTTCAATTGCATAGAAAAATCCTCTTCATTTCGAAGTGGTCTTAGTTGTCCGATATCTTGTACTTCTTGGAATAGCCTCATCAGTCGAATCTTCGTGTGGTAAAAATGGAAAGGGGTATGGTCTCTATAACACCCCAAAATTTTGGCCTTGTTTTATTAATTAAAATTTTGCCAGGAAATTAAATTTTCCATTTTTCTGGATTTATCTTTTGATTTCAGAACCCCTCTTCTCTTTAATATTGTGGGTTTTTACCTCAAGTGGAAACTTTCCAAAAATGTTATTGGACTTGTATACTCTCTTAATAAAACAATCCTTTATCAGTGGATTTATTTGCATAATTGTTTTTCCTGAGCTTTTTGCTTTTAAAATGATTTTTCATAAATTTGGAGCCTCTTTTGCACTGCAACCATTTGATAAATGCATTTAAAATTTTCACCAAAATTTGGGGATGTCATGTGATGTTTCCACATCACCTTTATGCAAAAATATCCTTTGGTTATTGGAGATTTTGAGCTCTACGTCAACTTTTCAAATCTGGTCCAGTAGGTATTTTTGCACTACAACCTATTTAAATATTCCTCTAAAAATTCTTCCAAGTGTTTGGAGATGTCAGTAGATGCATATAATTCAACTTTATGCAAAAACCCATTGGTGTTCTTTGAAAAATTTGAGAAAATCATCCTCATCTTCATTCTGGTCCAGCTTAGTGATTTGTACTGCAACCCTAGATTATCTTACTCTAGTAACCATGAGCTTTTTCCTACTTATAGACCACCCTGCAAAACCCTTAAGTCCAGGAGAGTGGACCCATTGGAGGGTTTTAAGTGCATGCAATAAGGCCTTTTTCTTTCTGTCCAAAACTGAAGGTTTGCAAAACTTGCACTAGCAAGTTTCTGGTTTTGCCCAAATGATCTTGCCATCATCACCTAAATCTAGGGAGACCCTGATCTGGAGATTTTGGCCACTCCAAGAGTTGTCTAGAAGCCCTTGTCATTTTGTCAAACACTTGGTGTGCATAGTCAGTTTTGACATGATTTTTAGCTTGCACTGTGTACTTAATCCACTGGCCCAGCAACCTTGTCCACTAAGATCCTAGCTACTCCTAACCCAGGTCTGCTAATTGCCAGCCTCACCCAAGCCCTGTGGCACGCATTGGCATTTTGCCGAACAGTTGGCGTGCATGCTCTGGGCGCGCCCAGAGCGCACGTTTTGCACGTGCGTGCACCGAGCCGCTGCGTCTCGCTGCCGCCCACCCCCGCGCTCGTGCTGACCCTTCCCGCTCGCAGCCGACATGCCCCGACCCCTCCCTCGCCGCAGAGCCGCCCCTGGCGCCCTACAGCGCCGCCGTCAGGTCGGCCACGGTGGCTAGCGGTCGGCCACAGTGGGCTCCTGCCGTGGACGGCGCCGCCCGAGCCGCAGCAACGCGCCAGCTGCCCCCTTTGTACAGCCCCAGCCTATCCTCAAGCCCGTCTGCTAGTGCTCGTCGCCGCCACGTCGCCCTGGCCACTACAGAACGGCGGTTCGCCGTCATTCTTATCCACCACCGTGGAACCAACCTCGTTGCGCCTATATAAGGGGACCCCGAGCTCGACCAAGCACTCAGGCAACCTCGTTCTATTCCCCTAGTGCCCCCAACACCCAGCAATCGACGTCGGGAAGCTTTCTTCCCCGTCTCCGATCAGTTCGGTCGCCGCCACAATCCAGTGCAGTGCGACGCAACCAGGGCCTCCCCCACCCATCCAACGCCGCCGTCCGACTCCCCTCGACTGTGCGGAGTCGCCCAGCCTCTAAGCTTCGATCAGGAGCCACCACAGCCCAATTCCCCAATCATGCCCGAAGCCTCCGCCGCCGCGAAGCTCGCCGCCGATGATCCCCTCCGTCCCCGGGGCCCTTTCGACTACCGGAAGGATCGTCCTGGAGCGGCGGATCCTTCCCCACCCTCGGATGGCTCCTAGGAGCCGTCGTTCGCCGGCGTCGATCGCCGGAGCCCCCGCCTCGGCTCGGACAGAGGAGGAAGAAGGCGGGGGACTAGTCAAACCTGACCAGTGGGCCCGCTGGACCCACTGTCAGTGACCCAGCCCCGCCACCACGTGTTTAAGTGGACGCGTAAACCCCTGAAGTACGTCTCCTCTGCTTCGAAAACGTATTTTCCCCCGAAACGTTTTCTTTTTCTGGTTTTTATTAAAAACAGACTTTGACTAAACTTTGACTGGCTATATCTTTTTATATATAACTCCAAATGAGTTGACTTTTCCTACCTTTCTCAAATTCTGTCTAGTTTATTTTAGTATTTATTTGAAATTTTTCCAAACAACTTTTTGGTACTGTTTTAAAACTATGGGTTAATCTAAACTTTCATAAAATAGGATTTTGAAGAAGAAGGCAACTTTCAAAAAGTGCACTCCCTCTTGCATACTCTTGAAGGCAAGCATTCTGAACCCTGGCATAATATTTTTGTGTGTTGTTTGGTACGGTTACAACACCACCTTGACATGCAGCATTCGTTATTTTATGTGACGATACGATCATACGCGTGAGTGCATAATGAGATTCTTTGCTGTTAGAAATGGATATGCTGGTGATGGTAATCATCCTCGTGAGCTTTTCATGCATACCGGAAGGAAGCCGGGAAAGTCGCGGTCTTGGGTAGACACGAGCTTGTCCCTAGTTCCTCGTCGAGACGAGTGTGTCCGGTATGGCATGATGAGGTATGATGAGTGGTGATTCTGTCTGTTAGTTGAAATATAATTGTTATGCTAATCATACAGGGAATACTTGAACCTCCTGAGTCAACCGTAGATCGAGTCTCGTTCCAGTAACCCCATTACTTGTTTCGTACTACCACTTGTCCCTGCCGTAGGTAGGGAACGGTTCAGTAAGTTGTCAACCCCTCCAAGCACACACCGTACAGAGAGGCCATGGTGGAAGATACCGGAGGCATCTGGTAGGCATGCCACCTGGTCCGGGGGCATGGGTGTTTCCGGTTGTAGCCGAGGGGAGTGGCTTCCCTAGTTTGCGCGCGTGATCCCATGCTAATCGAGGTTGTAGCCTCCCCACTTAGAGTTTTGCTTGACAGGTGTCGTGGGTGATTCCAGACACCGGTAAGTTAGGATGGTGTGTGCGGGCAGGTGTGTTTTCAATTAAAAGACCGTCGGCGGAATTAGTCCCGATGGACTAAAGAAATCCGTTACTCTTGGGTAAAGAGTACACCCTCTGCAGAGGTTAAACCTATTCGAATAGTCGTGTCCATGGGTAAGGACTACAGTCTGAGATGGGTCAAGAGTCGGTCTTAGTGTCGGTCTTCGAGGAGACACTGTTAAACCAGGACATTGATTATGACCTGTGACATATGAGGATTATGATTATTATTATTATTATGGACTAACCATTTACATTATTTGAATTATTGAGTATCCCTAGGACGGTTCTACCTCCTGGATATTCACTGTGATTATTCTTATATAAGCCCTTTATGTGGTGTCGCTCGGACGCCCGACTGTGGCATGCTTGTTATTTAAATTCTTTATAAGCCCTTTATGTGGTGTCGCATAGACGCCCGACTGTGGCATGCTGGTTATTTCTTTTATTTATAAGCCCTTTACGTGGTGTCGCTCAGACGCCCGACTGAGGCATGATTTATCTTATTATCCTTTCGAGGCGTCGCTTCAGACACTCGATCGGTGTATTCTATTTCTACTCTTGTAGTACATATTCATGTTTTACCAGCATGCGTGCATCATGGATTTCGTTTATTTTGTGACAGACGTTATGATCATAGAATATTTCGGAGCATGATTATCCCTCGTTATATTATACCCGTGTTCATAATGTTTGCGAGTACATTCAAAAGTACTCACTGGCTTGTCCCTGGCTATTGTCTTGGCCAGATTGCTTGCTTGGAGAGGAGCGTTGCGATGACAGCCCCGGAACCTACGCAATGATGATAGCAGCCTCGCGAAGAAAGGAGTTATCCTGGTCAGCTGTTCCTGTGGGAAATGGAGTCCCATAGACGCAGATGTACCACAAACCGCTTCCGCCATCAACCACTAGAAACCAATTGTTGTACTCAGAGGCCACAATGGTCTTGTACTACATATTTTGTTCTTTGCTTGGAATTTCTGTATCAAGACGGTGCCTCATCAGCTAACAGTAATCCTGGGGCTGGTGAGCACAAGGGCCATTTTCTGGGAAATTAATATCCCGAAAACCGGTCCTGACAGTCTCACTAAAAGGGAATATTTGAATAAGCTCAGAAGAGAAGAGAGGTAAAAGATCCTTTTGAAAAGAAAGTTGTAGATAAAAATCTTTCCTATGGGCTTGCCAGTTTCTAGGGTCACGTCCTACAGTCAACATGTGCTCTAATACCATCTTGTAGCGACCCGACCTCAGACGGTCAAGTCTCTGTGCTTAAGTGTCATCCTTCGATCGGTATGCTGACACACACAGTACTCGAGGATTTATAACAGAGGTAAATCACATGTATAAAGTAACGTAAATACTATTACCTCAATCCAAATAGCGGAAGTAACAAGGTTGTGGATTCCCATCAACACCAATAGCAAAGTTGAGGGTAGAAATCGTAACCCTAATATATCACTTACTCGTCGTAAGATCCTGCAACATGAGACGTTGCAGCCATGTAGGTCAGTACATTGAATGTACTGGCAAATTCACACCATAGGATAATGATGAATAATAGCTATCACTACATGCATATTTGGCTGGTGGAAAGCTCTAAGTTTATTTTTGCATAAAGCCAATTTTTCCCTACTGCAAAAGGAATACATTTTATTTAACTACAAAGTTTGTTGAAAACATTGAGAAGGTTCCTCGAACTCAATCCCAAATTAATAATTATCAACCCAACAAATTAATTAAGTAAAGTGATGAGATCAAATCGATAATTCAAGAACCAGATACTCAAGATGTCCATAACCGGGGACACGACTAATCATGATTAGTTTGTACACTCCGCAGAGGTTTGCACACTTTCCCCACAAGACTCGATCTCCTCCGTTGGATTTCTCGCACTACATGGTGTTTGAGAAACGGATGACCGAGACACAGTCTTTCAGAAGCATTAACTCTAACCCCGGGAAGACAGTACCAACCTACATCCCCTACATCTGCTAACCTACCACTGGAAGAGGTCATGCAACATACTCAACTATGCTAGAGCCCATAATAGCTTGTGGCTGCACATGGAAGTTTCTAGCATGAATAATCTTATGATCCCTTTGAGCCTGAGTGGCATTCCATAGGTGATCACACGGGTCCTCCGGGATCCCCTTGGGCAAGCACTGGGTTCTCCAGGTGCCCGGGCAGACCACTGGGTGCTCCAGGGTGCCCCTACCATTCCACCCAGATGTGTATTAAAGTAGCCACCTTAAGTTAACCATTAAAAAATAATCTCACATCTGTCATGGATACACTCAATCCCAATCCACGTCTACGAGCATAGCATAGCAGTAAAAGCATAACGTAGTAGTAACTCCCAAGGTTTGAATGTAGGACAATAGGTTCCTACCTCATCAACTACTTCCCAATACCCACATGTTATCAATATGTACTCATGCAATGTTTGAGGGTGAAACTAATGCATAAAAACTGGGTATGTAAGGGATATGATCAAAGTGTGAACTTGCCTTGTACTGATGATCAAGATGATTCACACTCATAACTCCTCATAGTTCTACTCGTCACACTCTGGTCAATCTATCGTGAGCAAGCAATAGTAACCACACATAAGCAATCACTCAAAGGATCAGAAAGAATGAAGAAGACAATTCAGAAAACATCAAAACCAAGCAAATAACTCTCGCAACGTAAAACAATTTCTAACAGTACGAAAATTATGTGAATTTGGCCTTATCAGAAAGTTTAGGTCAAGAGCTTCGATTTGCAAAAAGAACCACTCAAATCGGAGTTATAAAACTCGAGTTATGATCAAACGAAGTTCAAATACAAATCTGTTTGAAATCAAATTTTAAACTTTCAAAAATATGTTTAAGTTGTTTTACAAAACTATCTATTTAATATAACATTCCTAAATTTAGAATTTTGGGATGTTACAAACCTCGCACCCTTAAAATGAATCTCGTCCTCGAGATTCGGAGAGGCTAGAAAGAAATAGGTTAGGTTTGGGGTCTTCTCAAAATCCATCGATCATCACAGGGGGGTCAGGGGTGCTACCACCCTTTGAAGCATTGATACGGTTCCATCAAAACTCATATACTCCATCCTTATTGTTGACGGTGTCTATCTTCTCAGATCTTCGGGATAATTCCTTCTCTGGGCTCTTCCGGTAGTGGCATAACATTTTTCTCAATTCTTCTGTCCTTACATCTTGGTAAGGTTATTCCGAGACTGGGTCTTCTTAGCTGACGGGTCTGGCGCCAATACTAAACGACTATCGATATCTCATGGTGGTCAACAATTTATGGTTTCTCCTGCAGGAAATGGGTCTGGGTTGAACCTCACCGTATATCCTACGATTGGCAGCAGCTGCCTTGTACAAGGGAAAATACTTATACCATTCTAAGGATCAAAAAAGGTTTAATATCGTCGTCTCTCTACTATAGGCAAGTCACTCAGATTTACCATCCCGTATAGCAAGGCGAACAATAAGAGTAAGTCGGTATGCTGATCAATCCATCCCGCACCCAAATCATTACCTTGTATAAGGTTTAGTGAATCTCGCATTCTAACGCTCGGTCATCCATGCCAGAATTGTAGAATTTCTCTTGTCAACGAACTTGGTTCGGATAAATCCATTGATTCTGCAAGCTGAACAAAAACATCTATCGTTCCTTCACATCTCTCTGGTTTTGCGTAAACTCCTATAAGATCGTCTGTTGATAAAGTCGTAACTTCCTCCAGGGTTTTTCCTTCAGCAAGAGTGTGCTTGCTTCTTGGCAGGTCATGGGGCCTGTGGGTTATGGCCCATCTCATCACTTGCAAACGTCAGATAAAATCCACACAAATTCAAATAAAGCAAAATGTGCTACTGTTGCAATAAAATCCAATAAAAATCATTTTAAAAATACCAAAATGATTTCAAATTTATTTCTCTCCAATTTTCTAATGTAGGGATTCATTTTACCCTAATTTCCATATATTTTATTTTTGGAGAAAAATAATTTGAATAAAACCCAAATAACTCCAAATTGAAAATAATTTCTAAAAGGATTTTAAATTTGATCCTTTTAAACTTCCAACTCATATTTGATATGTTTTGAAGAATTCATTTTATCTTCTCTCATGAAAATCATTGAGTTGCCTGAAGTTTCTGAATTTGAAATATTTCCAAATGAAATTCAAATCTTTTCAAAACCCTTTTCATTTTATTTAAATGGAAGAAGTCATGTCATCTTCTCTCTAGGATTTTGTATCTGAAAAGAACTTGAATTCACGGAGATTAGAAAGCAAAGGTGAAAGTTTGGGAAAGTCATTTCATTCCCTCTCATTTAACTTTCAAAAGTTTTTGAATTTCACTCAAATTCACTCATCACAATCAAGCAAACAATCAAAACTATCAATTTAATATAACATTCCAAAATTTAGAATTTTGGGATGTTACAATGGCAACAATACAATACATGTCGTTTCCCTTTCTGTCACTCGGATCGAGCAACGCAAGATTGAACCCAAAGCTAAGCACTTCTCCCATTGCAAGAATGATCAATCTAGTAGGTGATACGTCTCCAACGTATCTATAAGTTTTTATTGTTCCATGCTATTATATTATTTGTTTTGGATGTTTAATGTGCTTTATCATACACTTTTAAATTATTTTTGGGACTAACCTATTAACCGGAGGCCTAGCCCAAATTGTTGTTTTTTTTGCCTATTTTAGTGTTTCACAGAAAAGGAATATCAAACGGAGTCCAAACGGAATGAAACCTTCGGGAATGTGATTTTTGGAACAAACGTGATCCAGAGGACTTGGAGTGGACGTCAAGCAATCAACAAGGAGGCCACGAGGCAGGGAGGCGCGCCTGCCCCCTGGGCGCGCCCCCCACCCTCGTGGGCTCCTCGTAGCTCCACCGACCTACTTCTTCCTCCTATATATACCTACGTACCACGAAAACATCCAGGAGCACCACGAAACCCTATTTCCACCGCCGTAACCTTCTATACCCGTGAGATCCCATCTTGGGTCCTTTTCTGGCGCTCCGCCGGAGGGGCCATTGATCACGGAGGGCTTCTACATCAACACCATAGCCTCTCCGATGATGTGTGAGTAGTTTACCTCAGACCTTCGGGTCCATAGTTATTAGCTAGATGGCTTCTTCTCTCTCTTTGGGTCTCAATACAAAGTTCTCCTCGATTCTATTGGAGATCTATTCGATGTAATCTTCTTTTGCGGTGTGTTTGTCGAGATCCGATGAATTGTGGGTTTATGATCAAGGTTATCTATGAACAATATTTGAATCTTCCCTGAATTCTTTTATGTAGAATTCTTTTCAATACATAAAAGAATTCAGGGAAGATTCAAGTATTGTTCATAGATAATCTTGATCATAAACCCACAATTCATCGGATCTCGACAAACACATCGCAAAAGAAGATTACATCGAATAGATCTCCAAGAGAATCGAGGAGAACTTTGTATTGAGATCCAAAGAAAGAGAAGAAGCCATCTAGCTAATAACTATGGACCCGAAGGTCTGAGGTAAACTACTCACACATCATCGGAGAGGCTATGGTGTTTATGTAGAAGCCCTTCGTGATCAATGCCCTCTCCGGCGGAACGCCGGAAAAGGCCCCAATATGGGATCTCATGGGTACAGAAGGTTGCGGCGGTGGAAATAGGGTTTCATGGTGCTCCTGGATGTTTTCGGGGTACGTAGGTATATATAGGAGGAAGAAGTAGGTCGGTGGAGCTACGAGGGGCCCACGAGGGTGGGGGCGCGCCCAGGGGGCAGGCGCGCCTCCCTGCCTCATGGCCTCCTCGTTGATTGCTTGACGTCCACTCCAAGTCCTTTGGATCACGTTTGTTCAAAAAAGCACGTTCCCGAAGGTTTCATTCCATTTGGACTCCATTTGATATTCCTTTTCTGCGAAACACTGAAATAGGCAAAAAAACAGAAATTTGGGTTGGGCCTCCGGTTAATAGGTTAGTCCCAAAAATAATATAAAAGTGTACGATAAAGCACATTAAACATCCAAAACAGATAATATAATAGCATGGAACAATCAAAAATTATAGATACGTTGGAGACGTATCATTGGGCACCATGTTTAAGTAGAGATTACAACGGGTAAAAGAGGGGTTACACCGCTGCATAGAGGGGGGAAGAATTGGTGATGAAGGCGGTGAAGTTGTTGGTCTAGATTGTGGTGACGATGATGGCCCCGATGGCACTCCGGCGCCACTGGAAGCGAGGGGGAGAGAGCCCCCCTCCTTCTCCTTCTTCCTTGTCCTTATCCCTAGGTGGGAGAAGGGTTCTCCCTCTGGTCCTTGGTCTCCATGGCATGCGAGGGGCGAGAGCCCCTCCAAGATTGGATCTGTCTCTCTGTCTCTCTCTGTTTCTGCGCTCCCAGATCTGGCCTTTCACTATTTCTTATATTCCCGGAGATCCGTAACTCCGATTGGATTGAAATTTGAACACGATTTTTATCCGGATATTAGCTTTCTTGCGGCGAAAGAAGGGCAACAACCGCCTTACGGGGTGTCCATGAGGGTCAGGGGCGCCTGCCCCCTGGGGCGCGCCCCCTGCCTCGTGGCCCCCTCGGGCATCGTCTCACGTTGATTCCACTTCCCAAAATTCATAAATATTCCAAAAAAATCTCCGTCAATTTTTATCCCGTTTGGACTCTATTTGATATGGATTTTCTGCAAAACAAAAAACATGCAACAAACAGGAACTGGCACTGGGCACTGGATCAATATGTTAGTCCCAAAAATAGTATAAAAAGTTGCCAAAAGTATATGAAAGTTGTAGAATATTGGCACGGAACAATAAAAAATTATAGATACGACGGAGATCTATCACCCCTCCTCATCATATAGGTGGGAGGGAGAGGGAAGGCAGCCATGGGGCACCCCAAGTAGGATTTGAATCCTACTTGGATTTTCCCAAGTGCCCCCCCCTTCCATAAATTGCCAAAGGGGGAAGGAAAGGGGGAAGAAGGAAGTAGTACTTCCTACTTTTCCGTTTTCCCTTCCCCTCTTTCCTTCTCCTCTTTGGCCGGCCCATATGGGGGGGCACCAGCCCCTTGTGGCTGGTGTGTTTCCCCTCTTGGCCCATAAGGCCCATATCTTTTGTTGGGGGGTGCCCGGAACCCCTTCCGGTGATCCGATATGTACCCGGTACCCTCCGGAACACTTCCGGTGTCCGAATATCATCGTCTTATATATCAATCTTTACCTCTCGACCATTTTGAGACTCCTCGTCATGTCCATGATCTCATCCGGGACTTCGAACAACATTCGGTCACCAAATCACATAACTCGTATAATACTATATCATCATCGAACGTTAAGCGTGCAGACCCTACGGGTTCGAGAACTATGTACACATGCCCGAGACACCTCTCCGGTCAATAACCAGTAGCGGAACCTGGATGCTCATATTGTCTCCCACATATTCTATGAAGATCTTTATCGGTCGAACCGTTATGACAACATACGTTATTCCCTTTGTCATCGGTATGTTACTTGCCCGAGATTCGATCGTCAGTATCTTCATACCTAGTTCAATCTCATTACCGGCAAGTCTCTTTACTTGTTCCGTAATACATCATCTCGCAACTAACTCATTAATCACTTTGCTTGCAAGGCTTCTTATGATGTGTATTACCGAGAGGGCCCAGAGATACCTCTCCGATACTCGGAGTGACAAATCCTAATCTTGATCTATGGCAACCCAACAAACACCTTCAGAGATACTTGTAGAGCATCTTTATAATCACCCAGTTATGTTGTGATGTTTGATAGCACACAAGGCATTCCTCTGGTATCCGGGAGTTGCATAATTTCATAGTCGAAGGAATATGTATTTGACATGAAGAAAGCAATAGCAATAAAACTGAACGATCATAATGTAAGCTAACGAATGGGTCTTGTCCATCACATCATTCTCCTAATGATGTGATCCCATTTATCAAATGACAACACATGTCTATGATTAGCAAACTTAACCATCTTTGATCAACGAGCTAGTCTAGTAGTGTCTTACTAGGGACATGGTATTTTTTCTACGTATCCACACATGTATCAAGTTTCCGGTTAATACAATTCTATCATGAATAATAAACATTTATCATGAAATAAGGAAATAGAAAATAATAACTTTATTATTGCCTCTAGGGCATATTTCCTTCCGAGAGAAAGTAAAGGAGAGCTGAAAGCATAAGTTGGGGTAAAAGATCAGCCATTACAGAACAAAGCGGTAAGGAATAAGGACAACAACTGGTGCAAGGAAAATACCAACAAAGACAAGAAGCTAACGCCAATCATAACTTTGCAAAACCCTAATATTCAACTATGGATAAGTGAGCCACAATATTAAAATCCAATCAGAGGGAATAATAAGAGTACAGTAGTAATTATAAATTATTGTACAGTTTGCAAATTGGAAAGAGACGTATCGGGAGATCATATGACAATAGTCTTTCAAGAAGAAAACTTGACAGAGCAGTGTGGAGGGGTATACTGCGAGCCTTAATAGGGAAGTATTATCTGCGCCGTAGTCCCAAAATCATTTCAACAAACTTCACACAAAGGTACATGGGCGATTTACCCACAGTATACCTCAAAATCATTGTTGTATCATCAATTAGTAGCTAATGGAACATCACTGCACAAGATGATGATTTGACTAATGGAACATCTGATAGCTAGAATACTTGAAAAACCAACAAAGCCATGAAAGTAAAGAGTTAGTTTGATGGGTATAGGCATACACTCAATAGGGGTGGTGTTGGAAAACATGCCAAGAAAATGTGACAGTGACAAGCATATGTGAACAATTATTTTATTACCAATATGGAAAATACTCATGTATCGAATAATATACATTAAATTAGTGTAGTACATCTTCCTCAAAAAATAAAAAACTCCTTTATACAACATGGACCATATTAATTATTTGGAGCCAGTATTAACCTCTTTCCTCGAAAGAATAAACTACTTTTGTTGTACTCAAACAAGAAAAACTCTAACTACTTGGTAATTCTTCACCACTGAACTGACTACTAATCTTTTAGGTAGTAATGTTGTGCTTGAATAATCAAGTGTTTGGTAGTCTGGTGCCTGAGATCTACAAATAATCAATCCTACTTACCTAGCTTACTTCATTTAAACGGGATGCACCAGCCTTAAATATATACGCACTATGCAAAGATAAACATAAGGTAGATTCATGTGGCTAAATTAAGATGACATAGAAAATTGCAGTGATGCATTGATGTTATTCGACGCTCACCTGATACCGAGTTGCAAATTAAGCATTAGAAAATAGCTCATGTGGCCCTTGTAAATAATCTCCATTAGCCCTCTTGCTTGTTTTTGCTAGGTATTTTTCTGTGCTTCACCGTTGTCAAACATTCCTAAATGTTTGTCTTTTGGTTGTTCCAAGATAAGCACTGCTTGTATACATCCCTGTTCGTAGACCAAATCCTTACGAACATCATTGTTTTGTAGATGCTCGTCACTATACAAGGATTTATTGGGTAGATCTTGTGATAAGTGATGCAATGAAAATGGATGCAAAACTTCAATGTAGTTGAAACTATACATAAGAGATATGCAACTTGACGAAGATGACGACATGTGTGAGGAAACAAATTAGACACGGAGCATCAAAATTGAATCGAACCAATGAGAGAAGAAGAGGGGGTGTGAGACGACCTTGTTGGCAGTCGAACTCTGCCGCCTGAGAAGTTCCTAGGCGGTGCTAGGTAGGAGGCGACCATTTCAAAAAACAAAATGCAGTGTGGGTAGCACATGGATATGCAAGTGATAAAGCTTGATATGAGTAGTGTTTCTCAAACATTCGAGTTTCTTTCAACAGTTCGCTAGCACCTAAAATATGTAACCTCGCATGGAAATGATGTATGTTTGAATTTTGTGAAACCTGGGATGATAATAAAACAGATTTTTCTGTTTCCTTTGTATTGCCATAATCTTAATTTTCTGTTATTTGAACCATCAGCGATACTACAAATTATGAGTTCGCTACTCATAGAAGTGTGTGCATCCCATCAGTGGACATTGAAAGGACCCAGCACTGGACATTCAAAGGACACTAAATACACAAGCACCCACACTACAGTAGTCACAGGCCAAGTACACTGATGGAGGTTCCATTTCAGCATCTCTTCCTTCACTACAAGAAATCTGTTTTTTTAGGAATGAAGCCACTTTATTGATCAAATTCCACAGAAGGTGGGATACAAACTGGATCATGTGGCTGGCCAAGCCAAACATGACGACCCGGAGCTAGGTTTCTAGCAAATTTTGCTAACCTATGAGCTTCGACATTAACACTACGACTTTCAAAAATAAAGTTACAAAGAAAGGGGGTTGATCTAGATTTTATCTCATGAATGATTGCTCCGTGGTGACCATTGCTGCCCTTCATGATGTCTTCCACCACCTTCTTGCAGTCGAAAGAGATGATGAATCTTTGGAGATGAAGATCTTCAGCAAGAAATAAAGCTTCCCGGCAGGCTATCGCCTCCAACGCCGCTGGGTCACTGACTCCATACACAACTAGCGCTGAGCTTCCCAAAAAGTTGTCGTGGCTATCCCTGCAGACCGCTGCTGCCGACCCACCTCTTTGGGCGCGTACGCCCGCGTCCACGTGAATCATAGCATAATTTGCCGCAGGAGCTCTTGGTTGATTAGTGGTTCCTGGTTGCACATTGGCCAATCTCCGCTGTGTTGGTTGTTTCGACCGCACGACGTTCAAGTCTGCAATAAATCGAGAGATGAAAGATTGTATTGCATGTGGAGATTGGAATATAGCTTCGTGGATGGCTTTCCTCCTAGAAGTCCAGATTGCCCAAAGGGTAACTGCAGTTAGCACAAACTGATCATGCGATAGTGTTTCTAGTAGCGAGAAAAGCCAATTCTTTGCACTCGGTTCAGTGTTCACTGCTAGCTTGCTTCCCAGATCCTCATCGATGAGAGCCCAAGTACATCTGGATACTGTACACTCAAGGGGGGAGTGCTGCCATGAATCCGGCGCGCCACATATCCCGCATGAACTCGAAGTCGACATGTGTCGATGAGCACGGACGTCCTCTGTTGGTAGCGAGTGCTTTGAGAGTCTCCATAAGAACATACGAAATTTAGCTAGTACCTCTGTCCTCCATAAAGTTTTCCATGCTCCCTCCTCTAAGTGGGTAGTCGACGATCCCGATGTACCATCCAGCCATGCCTCTCGCCTTTGCCGTGTTGACACTAGCATTCGGTACGCCG
Source organism: Triticum aestivum (assembly GCF_018294505.1). Taxonomy (NCBI): domain Eukaryota; kingdom Viridiplantae; phylum Streptophyta; class Magnoliopsida; order Poales; family Poaceae; genus Triticum; species Triticum aestivum. The sequence goes on from NC_057805.1 coordinate 12,671,800, forward strand.
ATCTGACCGAAAAACTGCCACTCTTCTCGTGAGCCCAGCACCAAAAATCTTGCATGTTCATTGTGCATAGGGGGATGCTCAAGATAACCTTCACATCAAATTGCATAAACGTGGCTTCTAGCAACTCCTTATTCCAAGTGGCTGAGGTCGGATCGATTAGGTCAGACACAACCGCAGGTGGAATTGCTGCAATGCAGCCATAAGGCCTCATCATCTCCTCCCGTGGGAGCCAGTTATCTTCCCAAATGTTGGTCGTTGCACCGTCGCCAATGCGTCTGATCAGCCCTTGTTTCAAAGTGTCACGCCCTTCAATGATAGCCCTCCAGACTGGGCTAGGATGGTTCCCCAGGTTGGCTTGAAGAATGGTAGTATTGGGGTGGTAAACAATTTTCAGAATACGAGCACTCAAAGACTCCGGCTCTTGTAACAGGCGCCAGGCCGTGCCAACATTGCTAAGTTAAATAGCTCGAAATCTTTGAAGCCCAAACCTCCCATTGCTTTAGGCTGCGTCATAGCCTTCCAAGACACCCAATGGGGTTTGCGTTGTCCGTTTTTACTCCCCCACCAAAACTTCCGAATCAACATGTTCAAATGCTCGCAAAGTCCTCCAAGCTACAGCCCGCCAAAGCCCGCTACAGCCCGCCTGACATTTGCCCGTATAAAAGCCTAACCCTAACCCTCCTCCCTGCCCCCTCCTCTCTCCCTCCTGCACAGCCCCCTCCTGCTTCCCCATCGTTCCCCACACAGCGCCGCCACCCAAGATCTCATCGCCTCCCTCTTCCCAAAGTTCACCGCCGGCCCTCCCTCTTCTCTCCTAGAGGCAGGACGATGACCACCGCACCGTCAACTGCCGCCACTCTATTCCCTGACATCTATTACCTCTTTCTAGATCTGGAAAACCATTGCATCGTCAACTACCACGACGATGACCACCACGTCCTTGGCCGGTCAGGGGAGGACGAAACGTGCGGCATAAGAGAAGGGCCCCGAGCGGTAGCAGATGCGGGAGGATGGCGACGTCCTACGGCGAGCTGACCTTGGGATCTTGGCGATGCCCGTGTGCCAATGGCGTCCTCCTGGATCTCGCCGACACCTCTTCCTCATGCTCCTCCTCAAGATCTGGTGAGGCTTTGCTTCTCCCCATCCCCTCTGTTCCACAAATTTTTTTGTGCATGCCGACGAGGTTGTCCCAACTAGGTCGTACACGAGGGACCTTGTCTCAACTAGGTTGTCCTCTCTGTAATTTTTGTCCATGATGTTGCTTAGCACTTCATATCTTGAGATAGCCTCTTCTATGTTCGATTTTTCAGATCATGAATTATTTTTCAGTTGGAAGAAAGAAAATAATATTGCTATGACTAGGTGTGAAGATTTTGACCAGGGCAGCCAGTTGCATGTTACTAGAATTTACATTGCTACAAAGTTTTCTTACGAATCTAAAAGAATAGACAGATTTTCCATCTTCATTTTCTTTAGCTATCTTATATCTTAGTCCTCGGAACAGCAAGAGATTAATGTCCTCCTATCGATGTGTGATTATTGCTGAAGCTTTTGAAGTGCTAGTTCTTGCGTGGAAGTGAATATTTTGCTCCAGATTGAATCTACATGATTGCTCCATTTCTAGCTGGCTTTTTTTTGCGGAAATTTCTAGCTGGCTTGTTTGTTTTTATCAGTTTCTCAATAGCAGGGTAAGATCTTTGTTTTTTTATTCCAACTAGTGCTGGTTGTTTGGCTTATCATAGATCTTAATGAGCTTATTGCTGCTAATTATTAACTAGAAACAAAATTAGGTACTGCTGCCAATTCAATCTTGCCTCTCTATTGAGAAACCAATCCCCTGCATTTATTCTGCATTCATAGACTGGTTTTAAACAAAATATGTAATGCATTTCTGTGATGAACATCTTTTTAAATGGTGAGGCTTGCAGTACCTAATTTTACTTTGTTTACTTCTTTTTTGCATAGGTTATTGCTTTGTAATGTAATGAATCAGACCATGTCCTGCTTGAACTAAGTATGTACAAGTTAGTTGGCTGAACTTATGAACTTCTACTATGTGTGCAAGTCTTCTTGCTTTCTAATGCAATGAACCAGACCATGTCCTGAATGTACGTGTAATAGAGAATTTCAGTATCTCACTGAATGTATGTGTACTTGAGAATTTCAGTATCTCACGGAATGTACGTGTACTTGAGAATTTCAGTTTGTTCAGAGAGAGAGACGAGTTCAGTTAAGTTTGTCTCTATATGTATGCATTAGAAAAGGACAACAACAACAACAAAGCCTTTAGTCCCAAACAAGTTGGGTAGGCTAGAGGTGAAACCCATAAGATCTCGCAACCAACTCATGGCTCTGGCACATGGATAGCAAGCTTCCACGCACCCCTGTCCATAGCTAGCTCTTTTGGTGATACTCCAATCCTTCAGGTCTCTCTTAACGGACTCCTCCCATGTCAAATTCGGTCTACCCCGCCCTCTCTTGACATTCTCCGCACGCCTTAGCCGCCCGTTATGCACTGGAGCTTCTGAAGGCCTACGCTGAATATGCCCAAACCATCTCAGACGATGTTGGACAAGCTTCTCTTCAATTGGTGCTACCCCAACTCTATCTTGTATATCCTCATTCCAGACTCGATCCTTCTCGTGTGGCCACACATCCATCTCAACATACGCATCTCCGCCACACCTAACTGTTGAACATGTCGCCTTTTAGTCGGCCAACACTCAGCGTCATACAACATTGCGGGTCGAACCGCCGTCCTGTAGAACTTGCCTTTTAGCTTTTGTGGCACTCTCTTGTCACAGAGAATGCCAGAAGCTTGGCGCCACTTAATCCATCCGGCTTTGATATGATGGTTCACATCTTCATCAATACCCCCATCCTCCTGCAACATTGACCCCAAATACCGAAAGGTGTCCTTCTGAGGTATCACCTGGCCATCAAAGCTAACCTCCTCCTCCTCAGACCTAGTAGTACTGAAACCGCACATCATGTACTCGGTTTTAGTCCTACTAAGCCTAAACCCTTTCGATTCCAAGGTTTGTCTCCATAACTCTAACTTCCTATTTACCCCCGTCCGACTATTGTCAACTAGCACCACATCATCCGCAAAGAGCATACACCATGCGATATCTCCTTGTATATCCCTTGTGACCTCATCCATCACCAATGCAAAAAGATAAGGGCTCAAAGCTGACCCCTGATGCAGTCCTATCTTAATCGGGAAGTCATCAGTGTCGACATCACTTGTTCGAACACTTGTCACAACATTATCGTACATGTCCTTGATGAGGGTAATGTACTTTGTTGGGACTTTGTGTTTCTCCAAGGCCCACCACATGACATTCCGCGGTATCTTATCATAGGCCTTCTCCAAGTCAATGAACACCATATGCAAGTCCTTCGTTTGCTCCCTATCTCTCTCCATAAGTTGTCGTACCAAGAAAATGGCTTCCATGGTCGACCTCCTAGGCATGAAACCAAACTGATTTTTGGTCACGCTTGTCATTCTTCTTAAGCGGTGCTCAATGACTCTCTCCCATAGCTTCATTGTATGGCTCATCAGCTTAATTCCACGGTAATTAGAACAACTCTGAACATCCCCCTTGTTCTTGAAGATTGGTACTAATATAGTCCGTCTCCATTCTTCTGGCATCTTGTTTGCCCGAAAGATGAGGTTGAAAAGCTTGGTTAGCCATACTATCGCTATGTCCCCGAGACCTTTCCACTCCTCAATGGGGATACAATCCGGGCCCATCGCCTTGCCTCCCTTCATCCTTTTTAAGGCCTCCTTGACCTCAGACTCCTGGATTCGCCGCACAAAACGCATGCTGGTCTCATCAAAGGAGCCGTCCAATTCAATGGTAGAACTCTCATTCTCCCCATTGAACAGCTTGTCGAAGTACTCACGCCATCTATGCTTAATCTCCTCGTCCTTCACCAAGAGTTGGCCTGCTCCGTCCTTGATGCATTTGACTTGGCCAATATCCCTCGTCTTCCTCTCTCGGATCTTGGCCATCTTATAGGTGTCTCTTTCGCCTTCCTTCGTGCCTAACCGTTGGTAGAGGTCCTCATACGCCCGACCCCTTGCTTCACCAACAGCTCGCTTTGCGGCCTTCTTCGCCATCTTGTACTTCTCTATGTTGTCTGCACTCCTATCCAGGTATAAGCGTCTGAAGCAATCTTTCTTCTCTTTAATCGCCTTCTGGACATCATCATTCCACCACCAGGTATCCTTATCTTCACTTCTCCTTCCCCTAGACACTGCAAACTCCTCTGAGGCCACCTTACGAATGCAAGTCGCCATCTTCATCCACACATTGTCCGCATCCCCTCCTTCCTCCCAAGGGCCCTCCTTAATGACCCTCTCCTTGAACGCCTGAGCTACCTCCCCCTTGAGCTTCCACCACTTCGTTCTAGCGACTTTGGCACGCTTATCCCGCTGGACACGAATCCGAAAGCAGAAGTCAGCAACCACCAGCTTATACTGGGGTACAACACTCTCTCCAGGTATCACCTTACAGTCTAGGCACGCACGCCTATCTTCTCTTCTCGAGAGGATGAAATCAATCTGGCTAGAGTGTTGGCCACTACTAAAAGTCACCAGATGTGATTCTCTCTTTTTAAAGAGGGTGTTAGCTACAATCATGTTGTAGGCTAGAGCAAAACTTAAGACATCTTCCCCTTCTTGATTCCTGATGCCATAGCCAAAGCCCCCATGCGCCCCTTCAAAACCTGTGTTAGATGTACCCACGTGGCCATTGAGGTCTCCTCCTATGAAGAGCTTCTCACCAATCGGTACACTCCTAACCATGTCTTCCAGGCCTTCCCAGAACTCCCTCTTGGTGTTTTCATTGTGGCCTACTTGCGGGGCATACGCGCTGATAACATTGAGAAGCAAGTCCTCAACTACCAGCTTGACCAAGATAATCCGGTCCCCACGTCTCTTGACGTCTACCACTCCATACTTGAGGCTCTTGTTGATCAAGATGCCTACGCCACTTCTGTTTGCAGCCGTCCCCGTGTACCATAGCTTGAAGCCGGTATCCTCCACCTCCTTCGCCTTCTGTCCTCTCCATTTGGTTTCTTGGACGCAAAGGATATCAACACCTCTCCTCACCGCTGCATCAACTAGCTCCCGGAGCTTCCCTGTCAGAGACCCTACATTCCAGCTACCTAAGCGAATCCTCCTAGGCTCGGCTAGCTTCCTTACCCTTTGCACTCGTCGAGTCAAATGCGAAGACCCTTGCTCATTTTCCACTACATCCGGGCGCCGATGTAGCGCGCCACTAAGGATGCGACGACCCGATCCTCACTCACTTGCCACCGTATCCAGATCAAGATACGGCGCGCCACCTGGGGGGTAACGGCCCGGCCCTTGCCCATTTTCCACCACACCCGGGTTCCGATGTGGCGCGTCACTGAGAGGGTTACGCCCCAACGAAAATCTATTGGGTTTCATCTCCATAAGAGTGGCTGAGTTTTTACGTTGGCTCGCCAAGCCTATCACAACCCTCCTCCTTTACCCGGGCTTGGGACCGGCTATGTTGAGACAACATAGGCGGAGTTATGCATTAGAAAAGGATGCATGAAAAAAAATAGTTTTAAGTTAATGGAAGGACCGGTGCATAAACTACAATTATATATATTTTTGAAACCTGATGGGGACCAAGTGCATAAACCTGATGGAGCAGCTTATTCAGTGGTAAATCTTGTGCCTCTCCCTCTCACTCACGGAGCAGCTTTTTCGGTGGTTAACTTGTGTGATTCTCCTTCTCCCTTTCAGCTTTTGTAGATGGAAGAAAGCTAAGCATACGAGTTTACCCCACTGAATAAGCTGCTCCCTGAGTGAGAGGGAGAGGCACAAGATTACCATTGAACAAGCTGCTCCATTAGACATGATTGAAACAATAAAATAATGAAATATTGTAACAATCTGCATCTTTGGGATTTAGATGTACACACACATAATGTAGTTTTATTTTTTCTGCACCAAATGACAGATATTCCAAACATCATCTCTTGTTGGAGAACTAATTCATAATTTCCAGTCATATGAGTTTTCCCCTAGTGGTATTCCTGATGAAACTTGATGTCTTACTTTTTGTAACCTTTAATGTTGAAAAGTTGGTGTTCTTATTCTGGTCTGCATGTAATCCTTTTGCTATGGATTGCAGTGTCCTGGTTGCTGAGAAACGTGTCAACTCACCGCTGCTGGTAATTTTGCATCTCCATTTGTGAATATATTATTGTTCCTTTCAAATACTAATTCTTCAGCTGGATTCTTGATAACTGTATCCTTGGGCTAAAATTTTACATTCTTATATAGGTCCAGTACTGTCTCCTTCGTAGCTTTTTGATTTATTTTCACTTTTTTTTATCTAAGCTTTAACTGTCAAGTATCAACACTTCATTTTTGTTTCTTGTTCGTTGGCGCGAGTGGATCTCCATGCTCCTTTCCACGGCCTCCACGAGAGTTCTCATCAATGGCCACCCAGGGCCTCCGATCGACCACGCTCACGGCCTCCGTCAAGGCGATCCGGTCTCACCCATGCTCTTCACCTTGGTCATCGACGTGCTGAACTCCATGCTGCTACGTGCGGTTCAGCTGGGCCTCCTTCATCGCTTGACCACCCGTCACGCAGCTTCGAGCATATCCCTTTATGCCGACGATGTGGTCATCTTCTGCCATCCGGACTCTCACGACCTCGCCACGGTTCGCAGGCTCCTCCACGTCTTTGCCCTCGCTTCTGGGCTGCTGTGACGCCCCCGATTTGACCGTACACTAATCATGCACGCAAATGTGTACGATCAAGATCAGGGACTCACGGGAGGATATCACAACACAACTCTACAACATAAATAAGTCATACAAGCATCATAATACAAGCCAGGGGCCTCGAGGGCTCGAATACAAGTGCTCGATCATAGACGTCAGCGGAAGCAACAATATCTGAGTACAGACATAAGTTAAACAAGTTTGCCTTAAGAAGGCTAGCACAAACTGGGATACAGATCGAACGAGGCGCAGGCCTCCTGCCTGGGATCCTCCTAACTACTCCTGGTCGTCGTCAGCGGCCTGCACGTAGTAGTAGGCACCTCCAGTGTCGTAGGTGTCGTCGTCGACGGTGGCGTCTGGCTCCTGGACTCCAGCATCTGGTTGCGACAACCAGATAGCAAGGAAAGGGGAAAAGAGGGAGAGAAGCAACCGTGAGTACTCATCCAAGTACTCGCAAGCAAGGAGCTACACTACATATGCATGGGTATATGTGTAAAGGGCATATCAGTGGACTGAACTGCAGAATGCCAGAATAAAGGGGGGTAGCTAGTCCTGTCGATGACTACGCTTCTGGTCATCTCCGTCTTGCAGCATGTAGAAGAGAGTAGATTGAAATCCTCCAAGTAGCATCGCATAGCATAATCCTACCCGGCGATCCCCTCCTCGTCGCCCTGTTAGAGAGCGATCACCGGGTTGTATCTGGCACTTGGAAGGGTGTATTTTATTCAGTATCCGGTTCTAGTTGTCATAAGGTCAAGGTACAACTCCGGGTCGTCCTTTTACCGAGGGACACGGCTATTCGAATAGATAAACTTCCCTGCAGGGGTGCACCACATAACCCAACACGCTCGATCCCATTTGGCCGGACACACTTTTCTGGGTCATGCCCGGCCTCGTAAGATCAACGCGTCGCAGCCCCACCTAAGCACAACAGAGAGGTCAGCACGCCGGTCTAACCCTATGCGCGCAGGGGTCTGGGCCCATCACCCTATGCACACCTGCACGTTGCGTACGCGACCGGAAGCAGACCTAGCCTAGTGGCGTTCCAGTCCAATCCGGCGCGCGTCACTCAGTCGCTGACGTCACGAAGGCTTCGGCTGATACCACGACGCCGGGATACCCATAACTACTCCCGCGTAGATGGTTAGTGCGTATAGACCAAATGGCCAGACTCAGATCAAATACCAAGATCTCGTTAAGCATGTTAAGTATCCGCGAACGCCGACCAGGGCCAGGCCCACCTCTCACCTAGGCGGTCTCAACCTGCCCTGTTGCTCCGCCACAAGTAACAGTCGGGGGCCGTCAGGAACCCAGGCCCACCTCTACCGGGGTGGAGCCACCTGTCCTTTCAGCCCCCTCATCAGAATCACTTGCGGGTACTCACCGAGCCGACCCGACTTTAATCACCACATGTGTCATGTATATAGTATATACCCGTGATCACCTCCCGAAGTGATCACGGCCCAGTAGTATAGCATGGCAGACGGACAAGAGTATAGGGCCACTGATGGAACACTAGCATCCTATACTAAGCAGTAGGATAGCAGGTAAGGGTAACAACTGTAGCAACAATGTCAGGCTATGCATCAGGATAGGATTAACGGAAAGCAGTAACATGCTACACTACTCTAATGCAAGCAGTATAGAGAAGACTAGGCGATATCTGGTGATCAAGGGGGGGGCTTGCCTGGTTGCTCTGGCAAGTAGGAGGGATCGTCAACTCCGTAGTCGAACTGGGCAGCAGCAGCGTCGGTCTCGTAGTCTACCGGAGGGAAGAGGGGGAAGAAGCAGTAAATACAATGCAAACATAAGCATGGCGGTGCATGACAAGACAATGCGCGGTGCTAGGTGTGCCCTAACGCGGTAGGCGGTGATACCGACGAAGGGGGGAAACATCCGGGAAAGTATTCCCGATGTTTCGCATTTTCGGACAGATGAAACGGAGGCGGAAAGTTGCGACTTTGCTATGCTAGGGATGTGTGGCGGACGAACGGGCCGCGTATCCGGATTCGTCTCGTCGTTCTGAGCAACTTTCATGTAGAAAGTATTTTCATCCGAGTTACGGATTATTTTATATTAATTTTCAAAGTTTTTAATTCATTTTAGAATTAACAGATTTAAATTAATTAGGAAATGTCATTATGACATCAGCATGACATCAGGGTGATGTCAGCAGTCAACAGTCAGTTGACTTGGTCAAACTGACGCGTGGGTCCCGGTTGTCATTGACTTAGGTTAACTAAACATGATTAGTTAATTTAATTAAGTGATTAGGTTAATTAATTAGGCTGAATTAAGTTAATTAAGTCTTTAATTAATTAATATTTTTATTTTTATTTTTTAATGTTCCAGGGGCTGGTCCCCACATGTCATGGGGCCAGGGGGGAAGTGGGTTCGGCGTTAGCGGGCGCCCGGGTGTGGTGCGCGTGCCCGAGGCCGTAGCTTGCCCGGGCGACGGGGGGGCGCGAGCAGAGGTGCGGGAGAACGTGGGGAGCGGCAGCAGCGGCGGGAGGCAGAGGCGAGCGAGGTGGGCAGCAGTGGGGGAAGCGGGCGGTAGGGCGAAGCGGGGCCGCACGGGCGAGGCGTTGGAGAGCAGCAGCAGCGGGCAGCGCGGCAGGGGCGGCCACGACGGAGATGGGGCGGTAACGGGCGACGACGCGGGGAGAGAAGGAGAGGCCGGGGGGCCTCACCGGGGTTGTAGGGTCTTAGGCAGCGGGGCGTGGTGAGGACGACGGGGACGACGTGCGGCGAGGCGACGAGGTCCGGCGGCGGGTGACGGCGATCCGGGGAAGGGAACGGCTCGATCGGCGCGAGGCAGAGGTCTCGAGCTCCGATGCGTCCTTGTAGTTGACGAAGACGGCGGAGGCGGTGCTCCCGGCGTAGTCTGAGGTGGCGGGGAGGACGTCGGGCGCGGGCGGCGGCATCGATCGGTGCCAGGGGCGCCTGATCTGGAAACAAGGGGAGGGAGCGTGCGAGGGAGGAAGAGTCATGGGGGGGGGGAGTGGGGGACGTGGCTTTAGGTCACAGGCGGGGTGCGGGGATAAGGCGACGGGGTGGGCTGGCCTGGTGGCTGACTGGGCCGACCTGTTGGGTCGGTTGGCCCGGGGGTCTTTCTTTTTATTTATTTATTGGTTTGGTTTTCTTTTATCTATTTCCTTTTTACTGTTTTATCTCACTTTCTATTTACTATAGTTTTATAAAATGCTAAATTAGTTCCTAAAATAGTGTTACTACTTATTCTAATGTCACAATAACTTGGGCTCCCAAATAAATTAGTTTAATATTTATATATTATAAAAAGCATTTAATTATTGGTTTTAGCTGCTGTTTTGCTCATTTTAGAGTATTTACACATTTTATAAAAGTGTGGTTTCTCCTCCATTATTACTTAGGATTTATTTGTTCCAATTTGAACATTTTAGTTTTAATGTTTGAAAACTTTTATCGTTTGCCTTGATTTTGAATTTTGAATTTGAACGGGATTGAATCATCGGGAGAATAACAACAGTAATCGTGGTGATGTGGCCCCATTAGCAGGGAATTACTGTAGCCTAATTATCCGGGCGTCACAATTCTCCTCCACTACAAGAAATCTCGTCCTGAGATTTAAGAGGGGTGTAAGGGGGAAAGTCCTGGTTACGAAATTCTAACGATTCTTCTCGGTCTTGGTTGCTCTTCCCGAAGAGGTCGATCCATTACGTTGAGGTCTTCATTTCTCCGCTTCAGGTCATCATGATGAAGTCGTCATCATTCCTTCGGGATTTCCATCGTACTTACGAAAGAATAAAGGGTGGGTATTCCGGGAGAACGGACCTCTGCAAGGTTGACTATCTGGTAGCTAACATCGGGGAAGGTGGCGGTAAGTAACTCTCGAACTGAAACTTAAGAAAATATCAAGAGCAACGTGAGGAGGTGTCATGGAAAGTTTCGAGCGGGCAGGCAATCGTTCGATGCCTGTTACAGGGCGTGAAAGGGGTTCAAAGCAACGGAAATAAGTATTTTGTCTGATGCCAGAATTGATGATCTCTCGGAAGGTGGCTCATGAATTACATACGAGGCCACGCGCGAGGAACAACCATGGGAACAGGGGTGTTTTCAGGAGAGTCAGGTTTCGATCCTGTGGAACTGTGGGTTATGGGCCCACCATGTGGGTTAAAAGTAGGAAGGGCGGTGACATCTTGCACGATCATGATAGCAAGGCATGTCAGAGGTTAACCTGTCAGTTATATGTCAGCAACATCGTTGGTACCAAGGGCGAGGGACGAAGAGAACCATTTCCCTGCCCGTTGAAACGAGGCGGACCATTAGGCAAAATTCTCGTCCATCGGTGGTTACCGAAATGTCACCAACAATAGTAACAGGGTCTTACTGACAGAGTTGTACACCGAGGTGTTTACATAAGCAGGAGAATATTACTGCTTAGATCATATAGATCACCAGAAAGGTTAAACCAAACAATGGAAAGGAAAATATGATTATCAGATTAAACAGAAGAATGGAAAGGAAAATGTGTTTAAACACATATTTCAAGGGTATATCCTTCCCAAGGACAAGCTGAGCATGATATTCATGACAGGATATAATGTAGAAAACTCTTTAGGTAGGGGAGAGAAATTTCATGACATTACCCATACAACGGTGTTTGGATAATTGAGCAGGAAACATTTAGCATTGGGCTTCAAATGTTCCTGTTGAAAATCGGAGTACCATAGACATGCTTCGAGGTAGCATTGACATGGTCAACAGGTGAGGATCAGACTTAGGAAACAAAAAGGATCCATCAGGAACAACTTATAGAATAAGTCTTACAATTTCCTCATGGAAGAACAGCTAACCTTGCTAAAAGGGAAAACCTATAACAATAGGTCCTCTGGCCAGGTGTGTTAGGCATGACATCACCTTACCGGGTCATGAATAGACCAATGTGACAACTCTTGGAAATATGTTCCAACCATCATATCTGACCGAGATTCAGATCTGATTGGTGTCAGGATAACTCAGACTCAGGATGCCTGAGAAGAAAGGTGCAACACGAATTGTCGAGATGACATTGTAAGATTCTCGGGAAATGAACTATGAAACCAAGTTCCGAAACAAGAGTTCATCATTAAATCAAGGGGAGGTGAGGAGGTGACTGATTGACTCAGCGACAATTCCTCGAGATTTCCAAAAAGAGGGATTTCCACACTTATGTGAACAAGGAGATAACTTTTGTCAGTTCAAATGATATAATGAGGTATGCTCGAGGAAACATACACGATTGAACATTGGTTGACGGTGCACCCGAAATATGGGCTAGGTAGCACGATCAATGTTCGAATGATGATTCATTAACCAATAGTCTAAGAATGAACTATCGACCATTAGCTCCAAAGCAATAGGATTGCTAGAAGTTTTGAATTCACGCATCCTAGTTCAATTGTCGGTATTCAGGTTAGAAACAACACGGGGATCAGAAAGCAAATGGAGATGGCGAGAAGTATTACTATATCAAGAATTCTCAAGAGGTGGAGAAATTCTCACAATATCCTTGACATAAGAGATAGCAATACTCCAAGGTAGAACATAACATAAGTTGGATAACAAGGATCTCAAGGTACAACACAAAACATGAACAAGTTTGTATTGAAGGGAAAGCAAGAATGTTGCCGATGATAACACAAATCATCGAGGGGCAAGGATGGTATTTCTCATCATGAATTCAATTGATATCCTGGAGGAACTCAGAATGTTGATGATGATCATGACAAATTTTGTCGAGAGGTTTCATGGAGATGTAATCGATCGACGATGACATCAAGTCAAAGGAATGATGAAAGCGAAAGGTTATTGGAACCACGGGTAGCACACAAACTCGGGGTCAAGTTTGTTGTTCGAGGTGAAACGATATGACGAGGAAAATCGACGTAAGCTTAGCTCATCGTCGAAGTGGTGCTCCGGGAATAAGGACCAGGTAGCACAGTTAAAATCATCAAGATAATGATATAGCCAAACAGGCTAGGAATGACGCGATCGGGTACAAACTCGTAAGTAAGGAACATTACTAAAAGTTGTTGAACCGTAGTGCGGACTCGATTCAATTGTCGGGGTACTCGAGTGATTAACCACTCAAAACCCAGGAAAAATAGTAATCCATGAGAATGTAGTACTTGATGAAGAACTCATAAGAAGTTATGCGGTTCCGTGACAGTCTCGAGATACCAGGGGGCAATACTCGACGACAAATCAAAGTAGAGGGTGGATTGGGGTATTGCTCTATAGAAGACAATTACTTAAACTTGCATAGGAAATGGTATTTAAAGGAGAACATGGTCGGAACCACGATCGCAAAGGATCAATTCACCGATACCAGATGATATTATACCAGGGAAATAGTTATTATTATAAGAAGCTTCCATGATAGGATCTACATCGTGTCCATGGGCATGAACACAAAGGTTCAAGGTCGACTCCCACTTCTTCACTGTATAACCTTCCATTCACTCCTCGCTTTGATAAAGGCATTAGTGTTGAAAGTTTTACCTCGTGAAATACCAGATGAGTATGACTCGTGAAAACTTCTGAGTTCACACATATTAAGGAAGGCATAGGTTCAACCCGTCAGGGTATCGTGGAATCATATACCACCAGCTTCAACAGTAAATACCACCAGCTCGAAAACGGAGCATGGTTGAGAAAACAGAGGATACAATTTACCAAAGGCATTATATACCCATGGAAAGACTCACAAGGTTATTCAATAGGAAGGACACTGTCGGATAAAATCCAACAAAGGAACCGATGGTCCACAAGGGATCTGATGTGAGCATCGGTACTCAACCAGAGGAAGAAGAATGCAAGGAGATCTGATTATAGAAACAACTGACTAACTCAAAGTTCGAATGCAAAAAGAATTATGATTTCCAAATCAGGGGGTCAGAAGCAACGCTCTGATCAAGGATGGATAAGTGAGTAGGCTTAGGGGTACAATCGATGGCAATTTGATAGGTCGAGATCCAGCTCATGTTAAAAATGACGTTTGAGCCAGAAGGAAGAATTCTAGGATCTGATTGAGGATTGTGAGCATTCGCAATATTTTGAATCAACAGACTCAAAATGATAATGACAAGGAATGACTATAAGATTACGAGACTTATGGGATTATCCATAATGCAAGCAAGCAAGAATTTCAAGAGCAATAGGCTCCTGAGGATTTTCGGAAGATCGAATGGTATTCTGAACACTTTTGTGATATACTTGAATTCAACTGGGGATGAGCGGATACTCGGTAAGTGCGAGAATTATCCGTAGGGGTATTCAGGTGTCAAAGAACAGCATAGCAGTAAGCTCAAAGGATTCTTGGAACAACAGAGAGCATTACGGGGTATCTTGTAGTAACAAGATCAACTGGGAAACATTGTATGAATTGCGAGTATACGTGGTTATCCATAGGAGTTCATCGATGAAAGGGAATTGTAAAAGCGATGAACACAAGTTCTTGGGTTATCAGCGGAGAGTATCTTCAGGGTCTTCACGTGCAGCAGACGATCATTAGTAATAAGGGGCTCTCCGGGTGAAAGCGATAACGAGATCCTAATGTTAGATTTAGCAAAACTCACTTAACCCGAATAGAAGAGAGATCAGAGTCCCAGAGACAAGGAGTAAAAGATCCTAATACCACCCAATGGCGACGTGGGCCCGTAAGACACACAGCCATGTTAGTAAAAGTTTTTGCAATGTCTAGACTCGACTTCGGCCAAGGAGTTGGAAAGGGGGTTTCCTACAGGCAGTCGGCTCTGATACCAACTTGTGACGCCCCCGATTTGACCGTACACTAATCATGCACGCAAATGTGTACGATCAAGATCAGGGACTCACGGGAGGATATCACAACACAACTCTACAACATAAATAAGTCATACAAGCATCATAATACAAGCCAGGGGCCTCGAGGGCTCGAATACAAGTGCTCGATCATAGACGAGTCAGCGGAAGCAACAATATCTGAGTACAGACATAAGTTAAACAAGTTTGCCTTAAGAAGGCTAGCACAAACTGGGATACAGATCGAACGAGGCGCAGGCCTCCTGCCTGGGATCCTCCTAACTACTCCTGGTCGTCGTCAGCGGCCTGCACGTAGTAGTAGGCACCTCCAGTGTCGTAGGTGTCGTCGTCGACGGTGGCGTCTGGCTCCTGGACTCCAGCATCTGGTTGCGACAACCAGATAGCAAGGAAAGGGGGAAAAGAGGGAGAGAAGCAACCGTGAGTACTCATCCAAAGTACTCGCAAGCAAGGAGCTACACTACATATGCATGGGTATATGTGTAAAGGGGCATATCAGTGGACTGAACTGCAGAATGCCAGAATAAAAGGGGGGTAGCTAGTCCTGTCGATGACTACGCTTCTGGTCATCTCCGTCTTGCAGCATGTAGAAGAGAGTAGATTGAAATCCTCCAAGTAGCATCGCATAGCATAATCCTACCCGGCGATCCCCTCCTCGTCGCCCTGTTAGAGAGCGATCACCGGGTTGTATCTGGCACTTGGAAGGGTGTATTTTATTCAGTATCCGGTTCTAGTTGTCATAAGGTCAAGGTACAACTCCGGGTCGTCCTTTTACCGAGGGACACGGCTATTCAAATAGATAAACTTCCCTGCAGGGGTGCACCACATAACCCAACACGCTCGATCCCATTTGGCCGGACACACTTTTATGGGTCATGCCCGGCCTCGTAAGATCAACGCGAGCAGAGGCGCGGGCGAGCGTGGGGAGCGGCAGCAGCGGCGGCCGGCGTGGAGCTCCGGCGGGAGGCAGCGGCGAGCGAGGTGGGCAGCAGTGGGGGAAGCGGGCGGCAGGGCGAAGCGGGGCCGCGCGGGCGAGGCGTTGGAGAGCAGCAGCAGCGGCCAGCGCGGCAGGGGCGGCCACGACGGAGATGGGGCGGTAACGGGCGACGACGCGGGGAGAGAAGGAGAGGCCGGGGGGCCTCACCGGGGTTGTAGGGTCTTAGGCAGCGGGGCGTGGTGAGGACGACGGGGACGACGTGCGGCGAGGCGACGAGGTCCGGCGGCGGGTGACGGCGATCCGGGGAAGGGAACGGCTCGATCGGCGCGAGGCAGAGGTCCCGAGCTCCGATACGTCCTTGTAGTTGACGAAGACGGCGGAGGCGGTGCTCCCGGCGTAGTCTGAGGTGGCGGGGAGGACGTCGGGCGCAGGCGGCGGCATCGATCGGTGCCAGGGGCGCCCGATCTGGAAACAAGGGGAGGGAGCGTGCGAGGGACGAAGAGTCGTGGGTGGGGGAGTGGGGGACGTGGCTTTAGGTCACAGGGGGGGTGCGGGGATAAGGCGACGGGGTGGGCTGGCCTGGTGGCTGACTGGGCCGACCTGTTGGGTCGGTTGGCCCGGGGGTCTTTCTTTTTTTTTTTTGGTTTGGTTTTCTTTTATCTATTTCCTTTTTACTGTTTTATCTCACTTTCTATTTACTATAGTTTTATAAAATGCTAAATTAGTTCCTAAAATAGTGTTACTACTTATTCTAATGTCACAATAACTTGGGCTCCCAAATAAATTAGTTTAATATTTTATATATTATAAAAAGCATTTAATTATATGTAGCTGCTGTTTTGCTCATTTTAGAGTATTTACACATTTTATAAAAGTGTGGTTTCTCCTCCATTATTACTTAGGATTTATTTGTTCCAATTTGAACATTTTAGTTTTAATGTTTGAAAACTTTTATCGTTTGCCTTGATTTTGAATTTTGAATTTGAACGGGATTGAATCATCGGGAGAATAACAACAGTGATCGTGGTGATGTGGCCCCATTAGCAGGGAATTACTGTGGCCTAATTATCCGGGCGTCACAGCTGCAAACCAACTTTGACAAGTGTTCGGCCGCTCCTATCTAATGCACCAAGGATCACATTGTTGCTATAGCCACGGAGATGCAGTGTCCCGTCACTCACATTCCCATCACCTACCTCGGGCTGCCCCTCTCAGTCCGCAAGGCCTCTTCGACGAGCTTGCAACCGATCATTGACAAGCTTGGGCGCAAGCTCTCCACATGGCGGGCATCTATGCTATCCAAGGGAGACCGCCTATCCCTTGTGCACCATGTCCTAAGTGCCATCCCCACGCACTTCCTCATGGCCATTGCCTTCAACAGCACTGCCATCAAGAAGGTGAACCGGATCATCCGCGGATTTTTATGGGCAGGATCAGACAAGGCCAACGGTGGTTAGTGCCTCGTCAACTGGCAGTGTGTATGCCGGCCTATCTCCCTCGGTGGCCTCGGCATCCGAGGCATACAGCGTACGGGCATCTCTCTTCGTGTTCGTTGGCTATGGCTGCAACGTACCGACGCTACTCGCCCCTGGAGCCACCTTCACATCCCCCACGACGCGAACGCGAGTGCAATTTTCAAAGCCTCCACGACTCGGCAGCTTGGAGCTGGAGATACTTGCAGATTCTGGACCGACCACTGGATCGCTGGCAGGTCTGTGGCCGAGATCGCCCCTCTCGTTCTCGCTCTCGTCCCAAGGCGCCTTCGGAAGGAGCGCTACATGTGTGATGGTCTACACCAGCGCTCTTGGGTGCAGGATATCCGAGGCGCGCTTGGGCCGGCGGCCATGGTGCAGCACGTCGAGCTATGGTGTTTGGTGCGGCACACTAATCTCTCCAGCGAGCCGGACACGCTACGCTGGCGATGGACCTCTTCTGCTACATATACTGCAAGTTCCTGTTACAAGGCCTTATTCTTCGAAGCTTGTGAAGACCCTTTCTGGCGGCTCACCTGGCGACCTTGGGCTCCTCTCCGCGTCAAGTTCTTCCTTTGGCTGGCCATGCAAGACCGCTGCTGGACCGCGGAACGCCTGGCTCGCCGCGGATTGCCCCACGACGACACTTGCGCCCTGTGTGACCAAGAGGAGGAGACCATGCACCACCTTCTTGCCGGATGCTCTTTCTCTCGCCAAATTTGGCACGAGATCCTCGGCTGGGCGTGTGTGCCCATCAACCTCCCTGACCCCAGCACACCATTCCAGTTATGGTGGCAATCCTCTCTCGACCTCGCGCCCGCTTCCATGCGCAAGGGTCTATCCTCCCTCATCATCCTCTCAGCTTGGTGGATTTGGAAGCACCGCAACGCTTGCATTTTTGACGGAGCGACACCATCGATCAACCTCACCTCCGACACCATCAAGGACGAGGCGCGACTATGGACCAAGGCGGGCGCCACCGGAATGCAAAACATTATCCCCGGTGCTTAGTCTCTAGTTTTCGGTCGCGGGGCTGAGCATACCCCCATCTGTTGTGCTCCTTCGCTTGTACACCATGCCTAGTGCGCACATGGCCTTGTAAGCGTTGTAATCCCATGCTTGTACTCTTCTTCTATCAATCCCATGCCTAGTGCGCAAAAAAATAAATTGTTTCTTGTTTGGATGGTATGCACAAGTACATAACACTTCATTTTTTACCTGTAACTTGGCTGTTTTAATTAATTTGGATATAAATGAAACATATATGTTGTAGATACTATGTTATCCTCATTTGTAGGCACTATAAGATTTACGATTTTTTGACAGCATGTAATCCATTTTTCACTTTTTTGCAGTTCTCTTGTTATCTATCCGTATCGACCAATATCTGTTGTTTTGTAAATATGTTTGGTATGATTGGGTAGCGGGCTACTCGGTGCAGCCCATCACAATCTGTCATGACGTGATAATTGCCATTTGGAGGGCTGACGGCAAGACCTATAATAAAAACCTTAATAGTTTGTATGTTATGTCTATGTAACCTGGATTCTACTATTTCCTAATCTTGTTGTGTGATATATTTTGTATATGTTGTAAATTATTATTTCATGGAGAATATTGTGAATTGCAAATGTTGTAGATACCTGCGGGCGGACGCATATTAATTGATATATGTATGTACGCGATTTTGGAAATGCTTGTCTTTGGTGAAAGTTGCCATTATGATCTGTGTAACAAGTTATGCTAAAAATGTGTTGGTGAAACTTGGGTGGAAAGAAAGAGATAATGGGACTAAATTGAAATTGTGCCTAAATCCATGATGATTTTCGTGACGAAAATAATTTCCATGTAGGCAGCCACGTCATTCCAATTTATGATTCAGAAATCCTACGTGGCATCGTCCGTCACGAAGGTTAGGGCCTGGTTTGGGCTGCGCGGGCCTCGGGCTAATCCTTGACGGCCGAGAACCGTCATGGACGACTTGATGTCAAATTATGACGCGATATACATGACGGAATTCAAATCTGTCATGCATGGCCACGCATGACAGTTTTCGCCTGGTCTGTGACGGACATGAACTGTCATGTATTAACAGGTTTCTTATAGTGCTTTGAACAGCTATAAAATCTTCAGGTTCAGGTTCAAAGCACAAGAGTTCAGGGATCTAGATCAGGTCAACAACAAATGAGAAACAACTGTCCGCAACAGGATATCAAACTTATATGCATGCCCAAATCAAACACAATTAAATTATATTCAGATGGACCTTGATTAGGCATTCGCTACACTAATCGGGTATAGTGCTTGCTGTTCATTATTCTTGCTATCAGCTAGAGAAAATGGCCAGAGAGTTTCAGATTTTAGTTAACTAATCATCATCATTATAGTATGAGCTTCTGGTTTTGCAATGCAGTAGCCGTATGTAAAGGTAGCCAAGATGAGATAATGGGGAGGGAGGGGGCTGTGCGCATGGACCGCTGGTACAGGTACGCTTTATACGTTACTCAAAAAAAAAAAAACGCTTTATACATGTACCACGGTCCAGAAATTTTTCGGCCACAACACGCAACAGCGGGCTGCTTTTGCGTTTCCGAGTGCAGAAAACAGAGAGGAGGGCGGCGGCTGGAGAAGGAGATCGAGAGGACGGCGATGCTTAGCAGCGCCGGTGGCGATTACCCATGGATCCGGTGTGCAGGTGAGCGGCGGTGTGCACCCCATCCCCTTGCCCCTTCCTCTGGCCCCTCCCCTCCCCAATCCTATATGGTATTTGCGCTGCGGGCTGGCCGTGCCGGCCCTTGCTGTGTGGCTGTGCCGGCGGCGTTTTGTAGTGTTTGATCTGTTAGCTTCGGCGCCGCCTCGCTGATTTCTCTGACCCATTGTGGCAGGTTGCCAATCTTCATCGATGGGGTTGTCCCCGCTGGCTCGGATCTGAACGACGGGAGCGAGGCCGGTAGTGGCGGTCGAGTAGGCGTGCGGGAGTCGTCTGTGGCTGCGTACTTCAATGGCGGCGACCCCGCCCGGGACGATGCGAACAGTCTAGTCAGTCAGGCGAGTCTGCGATCAAACCATATCCGCGACCACCCGGCTGAATCTTCAGCGTGTTTGGTTGGAGGTAATTAGATTTAGGGAATGGAAATTGAAAGGGTATGAGACTTCAAATCTACTGTTTGAATCGAGGGATTGGAAATTCAGAAGGCAATAGGCATGGGACTTTAGGCTTCAACTCCCACCATTTTATTAACACTGGAGGGGGTGGGAGTTGGAAAGGAATTGTTTTAGTGAGTCAATCTTAGCCCTTCATCATAAATTACGTTAACTTCCCATGTCTAGTCACTCATCAATTCCCATGAAACAAATAAGGGAATATAGTTTCTCTTTAAATCTCACATATAATTTGTATTGTGTGCCAAACAGAGGATTAAGAATAAAATGTCTCATCCCATGTTTAATCTCAATAGAACTCCCTACTCTAAACTCCCATACCCCTTCCCAAATATTCCCTCCGTCCGAAAATACTTGTCGGAAAAATGGATAAAAATAGAACTAAAATACATCTAGATACATTCATTTCTCCGACAAGTATTTCCGGACGGAGGGAGTATTACCAAACGCGCAGGCATGACCCAAAAAAAGTTCAGTGATTTTGCTGCACCCGCTATCCTATTGTTGTGCTTGTGGGGATTGGAAAACAAAGTAATAAGCTCGTGCGGTCATGCCTGTCTTGTGCCCCTGTAAGGAATTATATAGATTGATTTAAGGATGACCATCGTATGGAATAGAGCCGGGGGGAGGGGTGTTGTTGTTGATGGGGTCGTGTGCTTGGGATGTATTGAAATACTGAGCATTTCCAGCTGCGCCCCCAACAAGCCCCCCAAGGCCCTTTCTTATCGTCGGCGCTGAAAGCGCAGCCGCGCCCCCCAAAAGCCAATTTTTCGCCAGTTAGGGCCGAATTTGGCGTCGGCAGACCCAGGCCGAACCCAGCGCGCTGGGGGCGCCCGGGGGCGCCGGGGCAATCGGTTTTGGGGCGAAAGAACGGCGGGCCCGCCGAGTCAGCGACCCCGCGCCCGCATCGTCCTCATCGCCTCGGTTTCCCGAGGGGAGGCTGGCACGCTGGTCAGCCATCCATTGATGCCTCACGGGTGCCGCAGCGAAGGCATGGCGATGCGTGTCCGGCCCTCTCCCGCCACGCGTACACACGGCGGACACACGCTCGCCGCCCGCCCGCGGCTATAAAAGCCACCTCTCCCACGCCGGTGAGACGCACACTTGCACTCTCTATACCACCGACGCTCCCGTCTCTCCTCTCTCCTTGGCGTCCCTCCTTTTTCCCCATTGCCGAGCGCTACCCCTGCGCGAGGACGAGGCCCGCCTCCTCTACGAGGCCGGCTACCCGGCCCCACCGGACATGCGGGTGTCGGGGCCGTGGAGGAGCGCCGGCAGGGTCCAGTGCCGCCGCCTCCCTCTGGGGCGGACCCGTGGGTGGAGATCGCCCGCATCCACGCCTCACTGCCGCAGTCGGCGAGGGACGGGCCGAGGTTCACCTCTGACAGCACGCTGTGGGAGCCGTACTTCAGGCGGCGTCACGCCGAGCAACTCGAGGCCACCAACGGCATCGAACCCCGCGGCCGCCAAAACTCGGAAGGGCGCCGCCGAAGGTGGGCGTGCCAGGCCGCACGTTGGAGGCCGTCCTCAAATACATCGAGGGCGGCAACACGCCGCGGCTGGAGTACCCGTCGCCCCCCACCTTCTCCCTCCGGTGTGGCAGCTCGTGGACGCCGAGGCGCATGGAGCCGGAGTCCTCCTCCTCGTCTGGCTCCCGCTCCCGCTCCTCCGGCTCGCCCGCTCTCCGCCCCGTCAAGCCGGAGCCCCAAGACACGCCGCTCGGTCGGCGCACCCGCGGCGGTGGCATCGCCATCAACGAGCCCTCCCCACCTCTGCCCGGCTCGTTAGGCCGAAGAAGGAGCCGTGCGTCGTCGAGCCGGTGCTCCTCGCCATGAAGGTTTCCTTTATTAGTTTGTTTTTCACAAGTTCCTGTAAATATGTCAATGGACTTGCCAAGTTTGCTCGAATTTGCGTCGTGTTTGGCTGAACTGTGGCCGAGTTTTGTTTTTGAAAAAAAAACAAAAAAAACGGCGTCTGGGGCCGGCCTTGGGTCGGCGGTTGGGAAACATCTCGCCCCGACGCCGAGATTTTCGCCGGCGCGCCCCCAGGCGGCGCTATTTGAGCGGCCCCCCAGGGCCGAATCGAGTGGATATGCTCTAATGCTCGCATGCTGTGATTAGGTGTTGTGTGCTCTGATTTTTTTGTTGTTCTGGTAGCAGAGAAGTAGAAGTGTAGGGTTCTGACTTCTGAGTCCGCCGTCTATGCACTGAATCTTCTTTCTATTTTGCTGGACAGAGTTAGCGTGGTTCCGAGCGCCATGCGCTAGCAGAATGGGTGCTCTGGAGAAAATGATAAGAGGATTTGCAGAGAGGGATGGCGAAGAAGTGATCAAGCTGGAGCTGGGCAACACCTTCAACTCACTGACAAAGGCATACCACTGCTACAATTTGTATTCCTGGGAGCACAGATTGATACTCACTCCGTCCCAAAATGTAAGATCATTTTTTATCATTTTTGTCATATGATAGTGTAAAAGTGTTAAAAATGATCTTACATTTTGGGATGGATGGAGTATGAGATATGGAAAGAGCCGGCTCAATCCTGAGAAGTGGAAGACAATGCAGGAAATTGTTTGTGGACGCTCGGTAGGGAGTTCAGCCTAAGATATGTAAGTTGCTGAGCTGAATTTAAGATGTACCGTGCTGACAAATATTCTCGTTGGTTTGTCTAGGGGAAACCTTTGCATGAGAACAGGTGCGAGTGTACATGAGGTTGTAGTTTGATCGCCAGTCCGATGAGAGCTACGAGGAGAAAAGAACCAAGATTGTAAGTTAAAACTGTTCTGTGACGAAGAGTCTAGTCTTGAATGAGTGAGCTGACAAAAACCGTTTCACATTCAGGGTGGCGACGTCCTCAAAACGAACTCGTCAATTGAAATACATGCCAGCAAGGTGTACACTCGGGCGAGCAATTCGGCCAAATTTTGTACTAGTCGGGTGGGTATCGGGTCGAACAGGCTGAGAACAATGAATTATACAGGGCAACACACACTCGGCCTGAAAAGAAGGGAGAAATGGAGCAGGGTTGTTTTCCTGGTGAAGATGATTGACAATTGAGCAGAATCTGAATGTGAATGTGGTATGTTCGAACATATGGGCATGTTATGCTGTCATGTTCTTAAGGTGTGCACAAGTACAGAAATTGTGAAGCTGATCATTAGCCCAATCCTGGGAGCTAACCTATACTATTTGTTTTGCATGAGACAGATTATGGACTATCGTGGCATGACAGAGATACCAGAAAGGCACATTGTAAAAAGGTGGACAAGGGATGTGAGGGATGTTTTGCCAGATCACCTTCAGCATTACCAGGGAGACCAGCTCTGTGCCACCGCGCTAACATTCAGGCATACAAGAATGTACGTCAAGGCACTAGAGCTGGTTAAGCTCGAAGATGTGAGTGTGGAAGCGTATGAAAGACTGATGAGTCTGTTCGAGCAAGCCATTGTTGTGATGACGCCATTTGAGCATGCCAGGGATGGGCTTGGGCTCGAGGACCGTGCTACCAATAAGCAAGCCACCAAGGTAGCTGAGCAGGCAGTAACTGTTGACAGCGCACACGACAGGATGTCAGGGCACAGCAACCTCCTTCGTGATTGGGAGCACCCCTGAAGATGAGGACTGCAGGGAGGCCTATGAACACGAGGGACAAGACGCTGTATGAAGGCCTGAGCAAAGAGGAGTAGATTCTGTAGCATCTGCAAAACGCAGGGTCGTAAGAGAACAACATGCCCGCAGCAAGGAGACGCTCCTAAAACGCAGATGAAGGAAGCAAAGTGCAGCAACCTATTGATACGGACGATGGGATGAGAGGTAATCGGACATGACAGAGGTAATCGGATATATCGACAGAATGAAAAATCGGCGAGCCGTGCCATGCCAACCGAACCAACTGAAAAACCAGAGTTTGGGGAGACAAGTACCCGGTTTAATTATTATTATTAGGGGAGATATAAGTGCCCCTATGCTTTAATACATGTTCAACACAACTTGGCAGGGTAACATCCCAGAAGAATATTTATTCAGCATGGAGTTAGGAACCAAGTCAACTCCATGTGTTGTAGCTTTTTATTTATTCCTTATTAGGCTTCAGATCCAGAGGAGGGGTAGCACTCCATCACTGCACTCCATCTTGCCCTTCTCCACACCTGTAGTTCAACAAAAGCACATTCAGCTCAAGGCTGCTGTCATGGATCTAAAACCCCAGGAAAGTTCATGGTACTAATGGTGGGCAGAGTATCCAATTCAGCATTGTAAATTGCATGGTATGAATAAAACGAAAGAAAAATACTTGCCTGCATACCTAAGGGCGGTGGCCCCAGCCCATTATGCTATCCTGGCATCTTTTGCCCTTTATCAGCAATCTCAAGAGATATGGAGCTCCTGTTTTTGATGTTCTAAGTTTGAACCGTACATTGTCATAGTTCCACAATGTCTCATAATAATAGGTTTTACCATATTTGAGGGTGGGTTTCCACTTCTCCAGCACACCACACGACAGTGAAGCCCAGCTAACTAAGAGCTCCTTAGGCCGCTGAATATAGTATCCAGTCCTTGAGTTCCATTTATCAAGTAAAGATTCATGAATCTCCGTGAACCTCTGTGCCTCACATAATACCACAGAGTACCTTGCCAGTGAAGTTGTCATCTGAAAGAAGTCGCTGACTCCATGTTTGTACCGAGAAAGAATCTTCAAAGCTCTCTTCATTGCCCTTTTGCCTAGATCAAGGTTTGCAAGGTTTGACCTACGACCAACTAGGTCTCTATAACTTCCACCGATTCCTAGAGAAATGGATCCGGGGAGCATACTTGAATATTGGGCGAATGAATGGATAATTCCTTGGGGATTTATGTATCCACCGATATACAGGTTATCGCTTCTAATCAGAAATACCACCTGATCATGGCCATTTACAATCTTGTTATATAACCAGGCCGGCGGTGGTTTTGCAACTCCAGTCTGATTTTCAAGCACAGGCAGACCTTCCCTTGACATGGTAAATGGCGAGCGCATTTTGGCTACTCGACGTCCTTCCCGAGCCAACCTAGCATAGTCCTCTAGATCCGCTTCCATCCCAATAAGTGGCACTCTGCCAATTAAAAAAGAACTAATTACTAAAGGCCATGAAATATTCGCATACTGTATACTTGTATTTATGCATTTAGTATAAGGAAAATAAAAACAAAAAAAAGAGGTTCATACCCATTAATACTCTCAGGAATCTTGATAGCACTAGCAGGTTGAAATGCAATTACAACTCCTACCAATGTAATGAGAAGCTTTGCAATAGGAGTGAGTCTCTGCACAAAAAATGAAGACAAAGATGATTATGAGTACTTGTCTTTTGGTACGTACTTATATTTTTATATTTATTTTTTGCCGCTGCCGGAGTTGATACTAAAACTGAGTGTCGTAAATCTCATGAGATACAAGCCTATTTATTGTTTGGGAAAACTCTTAGTATTATCTACCGAGTCATTTGCTCGGTCCCACACACACCGCATCCATATCTCTCCCAGTCATATCTTTTCTCCGCGACTTTTCTCGCCCGCAACTTATCTTCTCCATTTAAAGCATCTTCAACAGCCGCGCCAAAAGACGCGCTCGCGGTAAACTGGGCTTTTAGCACGTGCGGGACGTTTTCGCGCGCTCCAGCGGTGGCGGGAAACGATTGCGCGCGCGCGGGAAAAGGCGGCAGCCCGCACGCTAGATTTGGCGCACCGCGTTCGGCGCGCCTATAAATTGCGGCGCCCTCTGCCACTCTCTCTCGCTCCCTCTAGCGCTTTCTCTCCTCGCCGCCGACACGACACCACCGCGCCATCATGCCGCCTCGCCGCCGGGGAGGTTCGGGCTACCGCGGCGTCCGCGTGCGTCCGTCCGGCACATACTCCGCCTCGATCCGGTTGGGCGGTGGCGTGCGCCTCGGCCTCGGAACCTTCGACACCGCCCAGGACGGTGCCCGCGCGTACGACGCTGCGGCGTGGCGCCTCCGACGGTCCCGTTGGGACATGAACTTCACTGACGTGGCGACGCCGGAGCGGGCACATGAGTTGGCTCCTTTCCCGCGGCTTATCACCGACGAGGATCGGCGCAAAAACCGGAGGCGGGAGCGCTGTCTTAGCCTGACCGAGATGGACGAGGAAGCCATGGCGTTGTGGAGGCAACGCTTCCCGCAAGATATTATCAATGAGGAACAGTTCTTCACCGAGAGGAGGGCGGGGAGGGAGGAGAGGAGGAAGGAGCGAGCCGCCTATCACGAGGACAAGCGAACGCGAAAGGCGGTCGCTAAATACAACATCGCGCTAGAAGATGCGTAGTCCTGGGACTCCCGCGACGAGCGGTTCCTTGACGCCTACGCTCCAACGTCTGAGGAGGACATCACCGAGGCAGAGTCCGAGTCGGAGAATGACGAGTAGTAGTAGTTTTTCGTTTTATTTATGTATCGTAGAACTATGTACTATGGACTATGTATTGTAGGAGAAGACTGAACTATGTACGCATTTCTATAAAATATAGCGCGCCTGCTGGAGCGGCTCGGGCGCGCTTTATTTTGCGGCGACCGCTGGAGCCAGCGCACCGCCGCGCGCAAAACCTGGTTCACCCGGCGCTGTATTCTGACTTTTAACGCGTCGCGCGTTGCGCGGCTTTTGGAGATGCTCTTACCCCCTTACCTCTCGCCGGATATGGAGACAGCTCTCGGCCGCTACCACCACTTTCCCCGCCACCGTGAATATAGAGAGGATTCAGACGCCGACCACCCTCCCGCGCATCCAAATCCCGACCGCGAAATTGATGCAACATCGCCGGTTGCATCACCGAGCGTCGCGGGTTGCTGTGATAGAGCTTCCTCGCGCGCCTGCCGGCGCTACGATGGAGATTCAGCGTGCGACCGCCAGCGCTGCGATAGAGGATCGCGTGCCGGCGCTGCAATGGAGCACCGCGTGCTGCTGAGGGCGATGCGATAGAGCTTCAGCGTGCGACCGCCGGCGCTGTGATAGAGGATCGCGTGCCGGCGCTGCAATGGAGCATCGCGTGGTGCTGAGGGCGACGCGATAGAGCTTCAGCATGCCACCGACGGCGCGTCGAGCCGGAGTTCCCCTCGCGTGAACCACCTGGTGCTGCGACCCGCGTATCTTGCCGGCAACGGAATCTGACAACGAAACACGCACGGTGGTGTGCACGCGGCGGCGGAGTCTCAATGCAGCGTGGGCGGGTTGCAATGTTCAGATGCTACTCTCGTCAGTGCTGCCGGCGATGTGGCGCTCCTCGGCGGCCACCGGTGCTGCGATGCAACGTTCATCGACGTCAGCCGGCGTTGTAATGGAGCACTGCGTGCTGCCGAGGACGCTGCAATGGAGCTTCAGCGTGTGACCGCTGGCGCGTCGAGCCGGAGTTCTCCCTCGCGTAAACCACCTGCTGCTGCGACCCGTGTATCTCGCCGGCGACGGAAGCTGACAACGCAACACGCATGGTGGTGCACGCGCGGCGGCGGAGCTTCAATGCAGCGTGGAGAGGGGTAGTTGCAATGTTCAGATGCAACTCCCGTCAGTGTTGCCGGCAATGCGGCGCTCATCGACGGCAGCCGGCACAGCGACACGGCGCTCCTCGGCAACTTCCAGTGCTGCAAAACGCTCGTCGGTGCTGTCGGCGGTTCTATGCAACACGTGTGTCGCTGCGGAGAGGAACCAGTGATGCGCGATGCAGCGCTCATCAGCGGCGTCGGTGCTGTGGTGGAGGCACTAGTGCTGCGGGAGCGGCGGCAGTGCTGCAAAGCATCCACGGTCAGAGTGGGGGTGGCGGAGCTGCAAGGCACCAATGGCAAGGACGGTGGCCGGCGTCGCTCTGATTTTTTGTAGCACGAGTGCTGCCGCGTGGCGAGAGATGCAACAGGTAGTGCGCAGCCTCGTGTCTCGTCGGGGTCGCAGCATCCGCTGCTGGGTGGCCGCCGGCGCCGGTGCCACGGCGGAAGCGTTGAAGCTCATGTGGTGTCGCGTTGTGTGTAGACCCGGGGAAAGGAAAGGAAGACTGGCTGCATCACATGAATCGAACGGCCACCGCGCCTGAATCGTACGGCTGGCTAGCCGGATGATTTCGTGGGGAAATCATCCGGCTGATCCGTAGCAGCCGCCGCTATTGTTTGTCACCGCTTAACCGACAGATCGATTAGACATATCCTCCTCTAATTAAGATCTAGTCTAGTAAAAAACTGCTCAGATTCTAAAAAAGACTGCTGGAATCTACTTCCACTGGAGTATATATATATACATAAAAGGGGGAGAAGGCATCGGTACCTGATTGTTGACGATGCTGCGGTTGACTGATGTGTCCGCCTCAACCTCCTCCGCCGCCGCTACGGCCTCCACCGGCGACAAATCAACCGCCGCCGCCGCTACGGCCTCCACCTGCAAAGTCGCCGCTTCTTCCCAGTCCATCGTAGCAGCGGGCAGCGGCAGCGTCTCGGGAGTGCGCAGAGAGTGGCGGCGCAGGCCCAGTGCTCACGGGCAGGTGGCGAGCAAGAGCAGCGTGAGGGGAATGTGGAGGAATAAATAAAAAGGGAAAATCGTGGCGGCGCAGGCCCAGTGCTCACGGGCAGGTGGCGAGCAAGAGCAGCGTGAGGAGGGGATTCCTTTGTGTGGAGCAATAAATAAAAGGGCAAATCGTGTTTTAGACGAGTATGTGGGATAAGCGATAATACTACATCCTACATCCACGGAGAGACAAATGGGATACCCGCCTAAAGCACATCGCTTCCTTCCACTACCGTTACGCTGTGTTGTGCAGCCTGTGCTTACGTTGTTTACGCTGGAGCGCCAAACTCCCAAGCATCAACCAACGGCACATGGCTACAAACTAAACAACATAGTTAATTGCAAGGAACTACCACACTTCGGCACGTCGTGACGAATCAGTACCACCAGTCACTTTTTTTGCAGTTCAGTACCAGCTCAGAGCCTAAGTGTTGCGAAACGGTCTGACAGTCGTATAAGCCCGTATTGACCACGTATCTGACCGACCGGCCCAAGTGTCAGGTGCCACGGTGGCCTACCCGCTCGGTCACTCGTTCCAGCCCGGCTCGGTCGCACCATGTAGCTGGGCCGGGGCTCGTCGGACCGGAGCCAGCCGCACTCTGTCCCTCTCCTCGCCCCATCGCCCTCGTCGCTCCGATCCACCGCCACTCACCGCGCAGACCGCCGCGTCTGCCATCGCCGCCGCGCCATGGTCTTCGAGGATGAGAGCAGCGACGACTTGTCCAACCTGCAGATCTCCTCCTCCGAAGACGGTATGCATTATCAGGTCAGTGGTAGAGCTAGAGTGAGTTAGGGTTAGGGTTTCTGATTTAAGGATTTTGGGGATTTGCTGATCTGGTTTTCTGATTTGGGGATTTGCTTCTGTAGATTCCTGCTAGCATTGAAGACCAAGACTACAATGGCTTGGAGAAGGCATCAGAAGGGCTCTGCGTGGAGCATCGGCTGCCAACTGAGCGTTGTGTAGCTTTTGAATCATTTGAGACGGGCAGGAGGTTTCTAGTTTGTGCTCAGCCTGTAAGACTCACGCTCTCTCTCTATGTTCACTGTAATATAGTTGGTAGCCTCTGTTTAGTAAGTTAGTACTACTGATGGAGTACTCCTACTGATGATGAAGCACATTGTTTAGTTATTTATTAGTAAGTTAGTAGCTTTGATGCTCACCTTTGTTAAACATGCCACCTGATGTTAGTAATATATATGGGCAGCAGCTTAGTTGGTAGTGGAGATGCTCATAGTTTAGTTATTTATTAGTACTGAAGCTCACTGCAACATGTTGTGTAGGCATGTGCTCATGTATATTCCTGTTTAGTTAAATTGCCCACTTTTTTGTAGTAGTATATATGACCAGCAGCTTAGTTAGCAGTGTAAATGCTAATTTTTAATTGAGGCAGTATAGGTTGCAGTAGAAGTAGCACTTTTTAGTTGACCACATGTATAGGTTGTAGTTCTTATGCTCTTAGTTGATTTTTTAAAAGTGCCCTTTCATAATTGTAATTCTTGAGAGAGTAACAATATAAATGTTTACTATATACAGGAAAGTGAGAATTGTGGTTTTCTTGCGTGGGTTGACCCAGAGTGGCCTCCCACAATGCAAAATGCATTGTTGAAGCTTTGGGAAATGTTTGAAGACAGCAAGCATGCTAGGAGGAAGGATAACCTGGAAAGTTCACTTACTATCCACCACCTTAAAGAAGAGAAAAGGAATCTGGATGCCAACTATGACAAACTAGTTGAAGATGTCCATCAACTTCTCGGTGCACAGGAGGACAGGGTGTTGGATTTGAGCTATGTGCAAGCTAAGGAGAAGAGAGCTGAGGTTGCCAGTGCATCAGCTGTGGCTGGCATGAAGAATGAGATGGAGAAGAAAGAGGCAGAGAACTTGAAGCTGAAAGAGAAGTATAAAGTGCTGATGAACCTGCTAGAAGCTCAAGGCAGTGTCATTAGGAACCTGAAGACGAATCATTTGAAAGAGAAGGAAAAGCTAACTGAAGGCAACAACAATTTAAAGATTCAGGTTGATGAGCTCACCAAGTCTGTGAAAAAACTCACAGAAGAGAATGTGCAGCTGAACCTTCACATGTATGATCTCAAGAGGGGACATGAGAATCTGATAAAACGCAGGGATGAGTTAAAGCTCCAGCTAGCTGTTCAGTTCAATTCACTTGAGAAGAGCAAAGAGAAGTTGAAGTTGATCCATGACATCTTGAAGGAATGAGGTAGATGAAGATGATCTGGTAGATGAAGTAGAGCATACCTATCATGATATATGTTGCTTTGATAGAAGGCTTTGCTAATCTTTTGTGAAGGGTGGTTTAGTGAAGTGTAATGTATGGATGTAGTAGTTGTGAACAATGTTGAACTCCACTATGCTATGGTCTTTAGCTAATGTTGTAAGAATCTATTAATTATGGCTGTAAGAATCTATGGTTATGTTGAACTCCACTATGCTACGTTATTTAGCTAATGCTTTCTTAGATGGCTCAAGTTATACCTCTGATGAAATATGTTGCTTTGATGGCTGTTAGATGGCTCAAGTTATACCTCTAAACTAACGAATCCTGGTCCAAATCAAACCTTAGTGACGTTTTAGCCAAAAAAACGCTAACGTGGCCACTGTCCTATAGCCAAAAAAACGCTCTGAGTGGTGGCCCTGGTTATAACAGCAATGCGTGGGGGCGAACAGGAAACGGATTGGGGATTTGGGGGAAAAAACTAGGGTTAGGCGACGGCGGAGGCGATTCCTGAGCGGGCCGGCGGCGGAGGCGATCTCGCAGGGGGCGGCAGCGGCGGCGGCTGCGTCCAAGGCAATGTCGTGGTCTTCGGGTCATTCTCAGGCTCCCAGCTTCCGTCGAGCCTCTGGAAGGAGAGGGGACGAATCGAGGTCGCCGGTGCCCTACCGTGAGAGCCCGATGGCGTACGAGCCGGAGAAGCTCTGCTGGTGCAGGCCGCGTTGGAAGGCCCCGAGATGGATCTCATGGAGCCGTCAGAACCCAGGCGGAGGTACTACGCCTGCGTGGATGCCATGGTGAGCTTCATTTTTGTTCTATTTTTCTGTTCATTAGATCTTCTCCCCTCTCAAACCCTGATTTCTGTTGGTACAGCATGGTAGTTGTGGCTTTGTTGAATGGCATCATGATCATCTGCCCAAGTTTTCGAGTGATTTGATCGGAGATTTGCGGGATGAAGTGCGTAGGCTGAGAGGTGAATCAAGTGTTGCTGTGTTTGAAGATGACACTGCAGTTGTGGCTCTGCCTGAAGCTCAAAGAGGAAGAGAGGTGGTGGCTATGTCTTTGGAAGACCAGCTCAATGAGAAAAATGCAGAGATAGATGCACTGAAGGGGAAATATCAGAATGTTGTCTTTCTTTTTCTTGTCTTTGTGGTAGGTTTAGTGACAGCTAAGATGCTGCTGCAGTAAGCTTGTTTAGTGGTAGTTGTGGTCAGGTTTAGTGGTACTGGTCAGTAGTTTAGACTCAAGTGATCTTTTGGCACTGAAGATGCAAGTTGTGGTCAGGTTGATCCTTGGTTTACTGAATGGTTGTGGTCAGGTGTTGCTGGAACTGAATGTTGATCCTAGTAATGTGTTAGCTAGGTGTCTTTGTAAAAAAGATTTGGTATGTTGATCCTAGTAATGAAGTATGTGGCCATTATGGCATTATCATCCAGTTTGAGCATGATCTAAACTCATCTAAAATGTTGAATAATATTGACATGAGCATGGTTTCTTGACAAATGACCAAATTTATGTGCATGATATGTTGACAGGAGCATCTTTGCAATAACACAAAAAGCATTGAATTCTTGAATAATGCCAAATGACCAAATATTGCAGGCATAATATGTTGACAGGAGCATGATATGTTCACAAATGACCAGATGAGACTTAGTACACATCAGACCCAACTTAGTACTACATCAGAACATACATGGTTTTGTAGCACAAACAACTTAGTTCAGAAGCAAAATCCATAAGCATTTTCTGGTACACATCAGACCAAAGTTGCAACATGCAACCATCAGAATCATTCTATCACTCAATGGTTACCACTGGCAGTAAAGAATTACATCAAGCGAGTATAATTCCCTAGGACACTTGAAGGAGCACCAGAAGTAGAAGGACCGGAAGATGAAGCTCCAGTAGCAAATCTTGGGGCAGTGAAAGGCCTTGCAAATCTTGCACTAGCTAACCCTCTAGCAGATCTGGCAGTAGCAGATCTTGCAGAAGCAGATCTTGCAGTAGCAGTCCTTGCTGGTGGCTACTATGATCCTGATGGAGTATCTTCATTCCTTGATCTTGCAGGTGGAGTGGCTTCATTCCTTGATCTTGCAGGTGGAGTAGCTGTTGGGGAACGTAGTAATTTCAAAAAAAAAATCCTACGTACATGCAGATCATGGTGATGCATAGCAACGAGAGGGAAGAGTGTTGTCTACGTACCCTCGTAGACCAAAAAGCGGAAGCGTTAGCGCAACGCGGTTGATGTAGTCGTACGTCTTCACGATCCGACCGATCAAGTACCGAACGCACGACACCTCCGAGTTCAGCACACGTTCAACTCGATGACGTCCCTCGAACTCCGATCCAGCCGAGCTATGAGGGAGAGTTCCGTCAGCACGACGGCGTGGTGACGATGATGATGTTCTACCGACGCAGGGCTTCGCCTAAGCACCGCTACGATATTATCGAGGTGGATTATGGTGGAGGGGGGCACCGCACACGGCTAAGAGATCCAAGGGATCAATTGTTGTGTCTATGGGGTGCCCCCTCCTCCGTATATAAAGGAGGGAGGGAGGAGGTGGCCGGCCAAGGGGGAGAGGCGCGCCCAAGGGGGGGAGTCCTACTCCCACTAGGAGTAGGACTCCTCCCTTTCCTAGTAGGAGTAGGAGAGGGGGGAGCAAAGGGAGAGGAGGAGGAGGAGAGAGGGGGCCGGCCCCCTTTGCCCTAAACCAATTCGGTTTGGGCCTTGGGGGGGGGCGCCCCACACCTCCCTTGCTGCCCTCTATTTCCACTAAGGCCCATGTAGGCCCATTAAGCTCCGGGGGGGAGGGGGGTTCCGGTAACCCCCGGTACTCCGGTATTTATCCGGTAACCCCCGAAACTCTTCCGGTGTCCGAATCTGGCCCTTTCCTTTTCCACCTCAAGCTTCTCAGCATAATGTGGTGTAATCTCCTACAGAGATGCCTTTCCTCTCTCTCTGTTATTATCCCACCTCACCATCTGCTTGTCCTTAATACCATCAATCATAGTCCTAATACGTTTTTTCCTAAAATCTAGGATGTACTTGTGGAACACCTCAGACAGGTTGTTAACAACCAAGTCTGTCTTGCAGTTAGTGTCAAAAGCATGCCTAGCCCATGTGTGCTTAGGTATTCCACTTAGCCACTTCCAAGCTTCCTCACTCTCATTTTTCAAGTCATTCATGGCAATGTTAAACTTGTGCTGGTTATAAGCATAGCTGGCATTATCCATGCATTTTTTAAGATCTTCCCCCCTAAACCCAGCATTCTGGAAATTTGCATAGAGGTGTCTAAGGCAAAATCTTTGATGGCAGTTTGGAAAAACTTGGTTTACTGCATTTAGTAGCCCCTGTTCACATAGCATGCTAGACTTAGCTGATGTACTACTGCATCTAGAACATAACATGCTAATGCAGAACATAACAGCAAGAACATAACAGGAAGATGCATGCATACCTTCTGTCTATCAGACATGATAGTATAACGCCCAAATTTCCCAACTTCTCCTCCTAGACATATCTTCAGTTGGTGTAGAAACCAACACTAGTTAACTGTGTCCTCTTGTCCAACAATAGCAAATGCAAGTGGGAAAATATTATTATTCCCATCTTTTCTAGTGGCAGCCAGGATTTGAGCACCAGTGGTGAGCTTAATAAAGCATCCATCAACACCTGTTCACTACAGGAAACAGCTACTTTGCCGTCTGCCATGGCGGACGGCAAAGGCTCGAAAGGCGGACGGCAAAGACCTTTGCCGTCAGCCGCGGACGGCAAAAGGCTCCGGCAAAGAAGGCTACGGTAAACAGCTTCTTTGCCGTCTGCTTCCTGGCGGCGGACGGCAAAGGCTCTTTGCCGTCTGCGGCGGACGGCAAAGAGGGCGGACGGCAATATTTGCGCTGTCAGTCCGTTAAGTGGCTAACGGCAGACCTTTGCCGTCCGCCGCAGACGGCAAAGAGCCTTTGGTCTTTGCCGTCTGCCTTATGATGTCATCTACACGTCACTAGATGCCAGGTTCTTTGCCGTCTGCCACTGTAGGCAAACTGCAGGTTCTTTGCCGTCCGCCACGGACGGCAAAGTCTTTGCCGTCTGCCACTGTAGGCAAACTGACCAAATGGGTCAGCTCCCAGGAAGCACAGTTGGCTGCCACGTGGCTTCTTTGCCGTCCGCGGCGGACGGCAAAGAGCTCTTTGCCGTCGGTGGCAGACGGCAAAGAGCCTGCATATTGTCTGTTTTTCTGTTTTTATTAAATCCCACAATTTGCAGCACATATCACATATATAAGTTTCATATCCAGCACATATCCAACACATATCTAGCACATAAGTTTCATATCACATATCACATCAGTTTCATCCATACACATTGTTCATACATAAGGAAGTTCCATCCATACACATTGTTCCATCCATATATATATTACAATGCAAAGTGTCATGAAGATAGCAAGCTAGATACAATGCAAAGTTTCATCAAAGGAAAAGCAAGCACTCCATCATAGCAAGCTAGCTTCCATCAAGTGAATGAAATCTGCAAAATGGTAAATAAGAAAGTTAGAAATAGGTGACTAGAACAAGAAGAAGACTAGAACAAGAAGAAGACTAGAACAAGAAGTATATGTCATTTATGAGCTAACTTAGGTGAAATGGATCATATATGAGCTAACTAAGTTGAAATGGGTTGTTTATGAGCTAACTTAGTTGAAATGGATCATTTATGAGCTAACTTAGTTGAAATGGGTCGTTTATGAGCTAACTAAGGTGAAGGGCATCGTTTTTGAGCTAAGTAAGGTGAAATGGGTCATTTTGGAGCTAACCTAGTTGAAATGGATCGTTTTTGAGCTAACTTAGTTGAAATGGATCGTTTTTGAGGTAACTAAGGTGAAATGGGTCGTTTTTTAGCTCACTTAGGTCAAAAGGATCGTTTTTGAGCTAACTTAGTTGAAATGGATCGTTTATGAGCTAACTTTGTTGAAATGGATCATTTTTTTAGCTAATTTAGTTGAAATGGATCGTTTTTTAGCTAACTTAGGTGAAATGGATCATTTAAGAGCTAATTTAGGTGAAATGGATCATTTTTTTTGCTCACTTAGGTCAAATGGATCGTTTATGAGCTAAATTAGTTGAAATGGATCGTTTATGAGATAACCTAGGTAAGATGGGTCATTTTGGAGTTAACGTAGGTGAAATGGGCCATTTTAAAGCTAACGTAGGTAAAATGGATCATTTAGGAGCTAATCTAGGTGAAATGGGTCATTTTTGAGCTAACTTGGATGAACTGCATCATTTATAAGCTAACCTAGGTAAAATGGGTCATTTTGGAGGAAAATAAGCTAACTCTAGGTCATTATGGTAAGCATATTGGAGGAAATAAAGCTAAGTCTAGGTCTTTATGCATTTGTTAAGCAAAACACTAGAGAAACTTGCAAATGGGACAACAGTTCAAGTCCGCATAGTCAAGCCTAAACAAGACACATCCTTTCTCACAGGCATGTATCTTATCATAGGGCATCTTCAGTGCACGGAGGATTTTGTCCGACTGGTACAGGTTTGCAGGCATTACATGGCCTTTGGGTAGAAAGCGTCCAAATACTGTCATCATTGCATCATAGCATTCTCTGCCCAAGTTGAACTGAGCCTTCAGAGCCATTACTTGTGAGATGGCATCCAACTGACAAAGCTCAGTGTGCTCATGGAGCGGACGTTTTGCAGACTCCAACATTTCATTGAAGGCCTTTGCAGATTCCTCCATCTCCTCGTCCGAATCCCGAGCATCATCAAAGTCTTGCACCATGTTTTCCATACCGGTACCATGCTCGTCGGTGCGACGACGATCCACCTCGGCTCGGTCACGTTGGGCAGACTCACCATGAAATGTCCACACCGTATAATCGGGCGTAAAACCACTCTTCTGCAGGTGTTTGCCCATTTCAGCCTCTGTCCTCTTTTCCCAATTGCCGCACCGTAAACAGGGGCACCAGGTTTTCCTCTGGCCATTTGCAAATGCGGCTCGCACAAACCCCTTGGTTTTTGTGAACCATTCAGTGCTCCATTTGTTCTGACCAGTGTGACCGGTGTACATCCACGCACGATCACTCATCTTGACTTTCAGAGCTACTAGACACACAACAAATATATATATATATATAATTCACCATGTATGTATTCATCAGTTGATCTACTTTGTCAATTTTATTACGTCCATGCAACCTACACTCTAATAGGTAATGATAGGTCCTAATCCCACCCGAGTATGTTTAGATTGGGTTCATTTTCCCATGCTATGCCCCGGATCCTACGCAAAATTTCGGCAGCACCTCCCCGCTGTTCTCCTGATACACGTCTCTGCAATAAACAGAGAGGATGTGTACCCGGAGAACAACAGGGGAGGCACTGACGAAATTTATGCGTCGGATCCGGAGCAAAGCATATGGGAAAACGAACCCAATCTAAACATACTCGGGCTGTCCATGGATAGCGTTGGACAATTCGAAAGAATCAAGGTTATAAATATGCAAATGCATGCATATTTATAACTATGACGCTTTCGAACGGGAGACACATATTGGTTACGCATACTGATGATTCAAGACACATATATATCTAGCTATCAAGTTTCATCGGAATAGATCAAATAATTAATGGGGGAGGAGGACATGTCATTTGTGCTCACCCACGAACGAAGGGGCAGAGCTCGTCAAACGCACGGCGAGGTCGTCGAACACCAAACCTCGCAGCGATGAAACAACTGCACATTTAAAACTACCCGATCAACACAATTATATATGATGTTTTTCATAACAAAATCGAAAGATATATGACCTAACTAATAATTCACAAATATATGACCCCGTCGGCTTCTGGAAGGCCAAAGAACACCTTTTCGGGGTCGGGGTCTCGGGGTCGGGGTGTCGGGTCGGGGTGCCGGGTCGGGGTCGGGGTGCCGTGTCGGGGTCGGGGTGTCGGGTCAGGCTCGGGGTCGGGGTGTCGGGGTCGGGGTCGAGGTCGGGGTCGGGGTCCGGGTCTCGGGGTGTCGGGGTGTCGGGGGTGTCGTGTCGGGGGTCGGGGTGTCGTGTCGGTCTCGGGGTGCCGTGTCGGGGTCGGGGTGGTGTGTCGGTCTCGGGGTGCCGTGTCGGGGTCGGGGTCTCGGGGTCGGGGTGTCGGGTCGGGGTGCCGGTCGGGGTCGGGGTGCCGTGTCGGTGTCGGGGTCGGGGTGTCGGGTCAGGCTCGGGGTCGGGGTGTCGGGGTCGGGGTCGGGGTCTCGGGGTCGGGGTGTCGGGGGTGTCGTGTCGGGGGTCGGGGTGTCGTGTCGGTGTCGGGGGTCGGGGTGCCGGGTCGGGGTCGGGGTGCCGTGTCGGGGTCGGGGTCGGGGTGTCGGGTCAGGCTCGGGGTCGGGGTGTCGGGGTCGGGGTCGGGGTCGGGTTCTCGGGGTCGGGGTGTCGGGGGTGTCGTGTCGGGGGTCGGGGTGTCGTGTAGGTGTCGGGGTGCCGTGTCGGTGTCGGGGTGCCGTGTCGGGGTCGGGGTGCTGTTTCGGGGTCGGGGCTTCGGGGTGTCTCCTCCTCCTCCTCTTCTTCTTCTTCTTCTTCTTCTTCTTCTTCTTCTTTCTCCTCCTCCTCCTCCTCCTCCTCCTCCTCTTCTTCTTCTTCTTCTTCTTCTTCTTCTTCTTCTTCTTCTCCTTCTCCTCCTCCTCCTCCTCCTTCTCCTCCTCCTCTTCTTCTTCTTCTTCTTCTTCTTCTTCTTCTTCTTCTTCTTCTTCTTCTTCTTCTTCTTCTTCTTCTTCTTCTTCTTCTTCTTCTTCCCCCTTCTACTTAACCTAAACCTAAACTAAC
This sequence comes from Triticum aestivum, assembly GCF_018294505.1. NCBI lineage: Eukaryota > Viridiplantae > Streptophyta > Magnoliopsida > Poales > Poaceae > Triticum > Triticum aestivum. The sequence continues at coordinate 12,710,555 of NC_057805.1, forward strand.
CTAAACTAAAAACCTAAACTAATTAAAACTAAACTATTTAAACTAATTAAACCTAAACTTAAAAAGAAAAAAACAAAAAAACAGAAAAAAAAGGGAGGAGGGGCTCACTGTGGGGGAGGGCCGGGGCGGGGCCGGCGACGGCGACGGAGGGCTGGGGCGGGGCCGGCGACGGAGGGCCGGGGCGGGGCCGGCGACGGAGGGCCCGGGCGGGGCGGTGGAGGAGGCGGGGCGGCGGGGGGCCGGGGCGGGGCGGTGGAGGAGGCGGGGCGTCGGGGGCCCGGCCGGCGAGGGGCCGGGGCGGCGGGGGGGATGGGGGGCGGGGGGCCGGGGCGGGGCAGTGGAGGAGGCGGCGCGGGGCCGTGGCGGCGGTGGGGCGCGGGGCGGCGGTGGGGCGCGGGGCGGCGGTGGGGCGCGGGGCGGCGGGGGGCCGGGGCGGGGGGGGCGGCGGGGAGCCGGGGCGGCGGGGCGACGGGGCGGCGGGGGCGACGGGGCGGTGGCGGGCGGCGGGCGGCGGCGGCGGCGGCGGGGTGGGAGGAGAAGGGCGAGGCGAGGACGAAGTGAGTAACGGGCGGGGGGTACCTGCCGTTAGGCAAGTGCCCTCTTTGCCGTCCGCCAGCCTTTGCCGTCCGCCTTTCTGCCTCTTTGCCGTCTGCTAGCGGACGGCAAAGAGGTGGGCCGTTAGGATTTTTCAAACGAGCGGGGGGTGGGGGCCACCACACTCTTTGCCGTCCGCTGGCAGACGGCAAAGAGCTGGCGGATGGCAAAGAGCTTCTTTGCCGTCAGCCTTTTCTTTGCCGTCTGTTTATGTGTAGCTGATGGCAAAGAGCTTCTTTGCCGTCAGCTAGCGGACGGCAAAGAGCTGGCAGATGGCAAATTAGCTGATTCCAGTAGTGGTTGTTGCAACCAAAGAACAATTTAAACTTCTATAAAGCACTACTAAACTATATATTTAAGTCACTAAAAATAACTATAAAGCATTACTAAACTATATATTTCAGTCACTAAAAAGAACTATAAAGCATTACTAAACTATATTGGCATAGTTAACAATGAACTAAAAAGATTGTGATGTACAAATAACAATGATTTGAGCAGCAGTGATAATGGCATAACTAACCAATGAATGGTCTGCATCCATTGAGAAATCCCTCCCTTGCTCCATTTATGCAGAAGAACATAGCATGAAAGATTGGTTCTGGATGTGGTATTTTTGTAGTTGGTTTTGGAGTAACTGTTGTAACTACAACTCTACTACCAGGGTTTGTATCCATGATGGTCTGAGCAAATCCCTAAGTCTGGGATACTGCTTCTTGTGCTTCCTAGCACAGCTTCTACAACAAGGTTTTTGGTCCTATAGGCCATGTGCCTTGGCACATCAACACCATACTTCTCATTGCAGTTGTTAATCATTGTGGTTGGATCAGACCTGAACAGTGACTCATAGGTCTTTGCAAGCCACTTGGCACTAATCCTTGATGTCTCAGTGCTGCGAGGGCAAGTGTGCTCCAGCCTTATTTTCTTAATAGCAAAAGTCTTCCCCCCTTTGATAACTGCAGCAACTATGCAAAACTGGCAGTGCTCTTTCTTACAACAGGCAATGATCCTTTGGTCTGAATTTCTGTGATACCTGAAGTCTCTGGCCTGTGTGATGTGCAAGCTCAACAAAGCATCTCTGAATTGCTGCTGATCCTTAAAGCACATGTACAGACATAACTGCTGATGTGGTTGCTCAAGTTTGTCACTGTACCAGATCCTTGGTTTCCTTTTCTTGGCCCTACTCTTCCTCCCTTTAGGTAGAACAAATGACAGTGGCTCATGTCCATCATCTTCATCCTCAAAAAGCAAACCATCATCTTCTTCATCTGATGAAGGAATGAAATCAGGTTTCACCTCCTCCAACACACTTGAATATGACCTAGTAGTAGGGCCTCTCCTAACTACCAGCTTCTTTCTCCTTTTTGCAGGTTTTTGCATTGCTGCTTCTTCTGTTGCAACAACATTGACCTCATCGTCCTTCTCCTGCTCCTCCTCCTCCTCCATCTCAAACAAATCCTCAACCTCAGTGTCACCCTCATAATGTACTTGTTCCTCTTCTGAAACCTCATCTGAATCTTCCATCTGAATATTGATCTTCAACTTCTTGCTTTGCTAGTTTATTCCCCTCAATTATCTCTGTGTCTTCACATATCCTGTACTTCTCCATGCAGAAAGGATTGTTATCACTGTCATATGCATCCTCACAGTCATCACTATTATTATGTCCCTCCTCTAGCAGTGCCTCTTCCTCCATTACAGCTTTCAGCTTCCCCTTACTGAAATTTCTGCTCTCTTGTGTGCACTGACTATGAAAAACAACACCTTCTTTATCAACAGCAAGAACTGCAGGCTCACTGAGATCATACACTAAAGGTGGTTCATACAATATAGTTGCTAAATCTTCTTCTCTCCTCTGACAGACATTGCTGTACTTTGATCTCACTAAATCTTCTTCTATTTGACGTACAAAAGGTGTTGTTGCCCTCACTAGCAAATTCAGAACTAAACTATGCTCATATTCCTTCTTAAGTTGCTGCAGTTTGATGTTTGTGTCAATCAATTCTAACACATGCTCTCTTTCCTCTCCACTGCCTAAATTCTTCATGTGGTACAGTTCATCAGAGAAGGAATAACCTTGTGTGTGCATCAGTGCATATAAGTTCAGAAATCTCACATCTGAGTTGCATATCTTCCTATCCAGATTATGTTGTGTATCAAAATGAATCCCAACATCCCAAACAGCATCATCCAAACTACAATTGACAGTACAAACAACATCATGAGCAACTAACACTAGCCCCCTGTTTTGAAATATACAGAAAGAAGGAGAGAAGAGAGGGACTTACAGCACACCGCCAGCTGCTCCACTGGTCCACTGATGGCTACTGCTAGGGTTGGCCACCCATATCTCTGCCAGCCTCAGCCTGTCCTCCATGGACAGCGCCGCCTCCTCCTCCAAATCCACGTCGTCTGCGCTGGAGTAGTACGAACTGGAGCCGTCGACGTCGTCCAGACCTAAGTGGTCATCGCTCCCGAGGCCGGGAAGGTCTCCGTACACGCCCGCACCGTCACCGCCGCCGGGAGTCGACGCCGCCATCGCCTGAGAGGGGAGAGGGAGACGAGGGAGAGGGGAGAGGAAACTAGGGTTCGTCCCGTACGGGTTCGACATGACCCACCTACATGGTGCGACTGAGCCGGCTGGGACGAGTGACCGAGCGGATGCGCGCGGGTAGGCCACCGTGGCACCTGACACGTGGGCTCGGTCGGTCAGATACGTGGTCAATACGTGCTTATACGGCTGTCAGACCGTTTTGCAACACTTAGGCTTTGAGTTGGTACTGAACTGCAAAAAATGTGACTAGTGGTACTGTCTCGTAACAACGTGCCGAAGTGTGGTAGTTTCTTGCAATTAACTCTAAACAACATATGTTTACACTGGAACACCGCCGGATTCTCGACGTCGACGGCGGCCTTACGCTGTTCCTCATCGGCAGCTGGCTGACAGTTGGCCGGATGCCGGGGCCGATCATGCCCATGCCAAAACCGGTGAATGTTCCCAGGATGGTGGATATCACCCACCTACAGATGCAGATGCAACAAATAGTTCTCACACATCAGTATTGCCATCAACTAAATCGTTCAAAACTTCATGTGGATGGAATACGGATGTGAGTGAAGCATGGCGCTGCTGTTTTGTGCTTACATATCTGTGCAACTGATTGGTGAAGAGGACATGGATGGCCGGGAGGAACACAGCACGTGGTCCTGCTGAATCCATTTCGTACATGCCTGCGCTGAATGCTCCTGCAGGGGAAGAAACAGAGAACTCTGTTTCCTCTTATCTGCTCTGCGGCGGCAAGCTCTAGCATCGATGGCCACTACCATGGTGCTGCTCTGACCAGCCTCGTCCGGCGGTCTCGGCGCCGGTGACGTCGGCCGGGACAGCGTCGTCCTGTGCTCCGCAACGGCAGCAGTGGGTCCTCTGCTCGCTCAAGTACGCCTGCCTCGGCGACTCCGAGCCGGGGGAGGCCAGCGGCGCGGGCGGCCGTAGCATGGCGTACCAGGTGAGCCCGACAGTCATCCCGGCCTACGACGCATCGTCGCCGTCGTCTCGTTGGAGCCGAAGGTGTACAACGTGGTGGTGAAGCATAAGACATTGCTCAAGCGGCAGCTCTGACTACAGCAGGCAGCGCCGCCCGCCGTTGTCAGGGAGCTGGAGGTGCGTAGCGGCGGGCTCTAGAAGGCCTATGCACTGCGGCGAGATCTGCAAGGAGTACGCCAAGAACTTCTACCTCAGTACGATCGGCGCAGGTGATCGCGTGGAGGTACACGCTAGAGGCGGCGCCGGCGAAGCTCTTACTAGGACTCGCGACGGCACGGAGGACACATGGGGGCGGAGCTAGCCGCGGCGCTCCGGCTGCTGGTCGCCTCACTCTGGTCCTCACGGGCGCCACGGGGCTACGCGGGTAATGTGGTTTTCTTGGGATAGCCCAGATGTACCATCCCTTGAGCGTGCGGTGTTTATTGGGAGTGTGTCAAATCGGTGTGTCCCAATCCAGGTAGTGGCTTGGATAGGACAACCGGCTTAGATGTTAGGTTTTGGTGCGATATCTTTTTGATATTAGGTCCGGACATTCGGCACACCTTCATCAACGGGATAGGAGTAGCAACAACGTTGCCAAGTTGGTGGCTTCAGGCTTATTGATGTATCACCTTGTATGGTTTTTGTGAATAATTAATAATATGGCAGCATGCATCGTTCAGATGAACGATGCAGAGACCGGAGGTACATCCTCCATTTCTAAAAAATAGCCTACATGTACCACATAAGAATGAGGTAATTCCGTAGGTGTCCACGAACATGTTTTTTGGCTTTTATGTGGGCATCGTGGGTAGCACGTGTCCACCTGAAGCCTGACGCGTCACGACCAAAGTCAAAGACCTAACATGACCAACACCCGAGGACAGCACAAACCAACGTACCCCATCCATTTGCGCCAAAGAGGAAGTCATCAGGGCTTGGGTAGACCTAGGGTGGGCATCGTCGAGAGAGCGCCGACGACGCTGTGCATTGCGCCTTGGAGACTCACACTCAGAGCCATGGCCGACACCAACTTGAGCCGCACCACTAGGACACCTCGAGCAAAAAGACGATGCCTCCAAGGAGGGAATGACACTATGACGTTGCCATCGTCTAGTCCGTAGGTCAGACCAAGGGTTTCCCCCGAGCATGAGGGAGGGAGATGGATCGGGGCCAAGACAACGCCTCCACGGAGGGAACGGCGCCCGTAGGCGTCGCCATTGTCAGCCTCGGACATTGCAAAGCATGGATTTCTCCCGACCCCAGACCACAAATCCCCAAGCCCGGGGCTTCTCGGGCCGCCCGCCGCAGTGGGAGGAGAGCGTATCTCATAGCACAACATCCGCCACCAGCACACGAACCAGATCCAGAAGGGCATCGCATCCTACCCAGATCGAAGCCGCAACCATGCACCACCTCCATCTCGCGCCACAGCAAGCCACCACCACCGCCACGTGAGACATCCCGAAGACCAAGCATGGGGTGGATCCTTAGCTCCCGGACAGAACCGACCCTAGACGCCAACGACACCTGATCCGGGTCATGCCCAGCCCCAGCACGCTCCCGCACCTTCGACCATCTCCAACCACGCCATTGGAGGCTGCCGGTTAGCGCCCCGAGCCACCACCCGCCGTAGCAAACGGATCTGGGCTAGAGAACCCCAAATCTGTCGCCACCGGAAGCCACGGCCGACCCCCATGCTGCCCGCGCAGCCATGGTGGCATAACCCCACTGAGAATCCCTGGGGCCGCCCCCCAGCACCCAGACTCGCCCCCCACATAGTGCCTAGGGGCACCGCTGCGCGCTAGCCAGAGGCCTTCTCGAGGAGGAAGGAGGCAAGCCCGCCGCCGCCGTCTGCTAGACGAGCTTCGCTCACCGGCTTCCTCCGGCGGCGGCAAGGAAAGCGGGTGGATGGGGGGTAGGGGCGGTGGTTAGGGTTCGCCCGGGCCGCCCCTCTAGAGGCAGCACAACTAGAACAAAAACCAAAAACAAAAACTATTTGGTTTTTTAGTTTTAGTTTTAGTTTTTTATTTATTTCTGATCCTTTTTATGTTGTTATTTATTCGGCTTTTCTTCTGGTTTTCTTCTATTATTTTTTCTTTTGTTGTTGGTTCTTCTTCTTCTTTTAGTTTTGTATATACTACAGTTTTGGGATCTTGGCAGGCATGGACGCGTTTTTTTCTTCTTCTGCTCGAACTTGCGAGTCTGATCACCGGCAATGGCGATGTCGGACGAAGCTACAAGCGGTTTTCGCAAGGTGGAGATAGGCGCGGCCGTTCTCTCTTGGGGGGGGGGGGGGGGGGTTGGTTCTTTCTCTCTCCCACTTGCCTTTATACTAGTGGTTGGGGCGCGCCTCTTGAGGCGGTCAGGTGCATTGCTAATTAGGCTGCTGTTCTTGTTTACCCATCAGCATGACAACGATGATGAGCTTTATAAATTCTTATATGAAAAATTGAAGTTGAAAACATAGATATTCATCAACAATCTATCAACCAGTTTTCTCTGAGAAGAATCAATAAAAATGGTACCCTTCCTTCGATCCACACATATTCTTCCATGTAAGCACCATCTATTCACACATACTCTTCCATGTAAGCACCACTTGGAAGTTGCTCAGAATCAGAATACTATTATCATCATCAGGAAAGCCGCATATGTTGCCATGGTTTCTCGTGTCCATGTCCACCAACGCTATCAACCATAAAGAGAAGGAGAGACATCAACAGGTGCCGGGTGACCAAAGGTTGCAGAGCCAACATGAAGACATGTAACCGAGAATTTGTTCTTCTCGTTTATGATTATAGGTCAGTTGACATTGCTCTCCTCCCTTACGGTTTCATGGTTTTTTATAGCTAACATAATAAAGCGGGTTGTGTTTATAGATGGCACACGTGTCAGTTCAGTGGCATGTTCTTATATTTTTAGATTACCATGGCTATAAGCTCTTACAGTACAGAAACAGAGTTTTGGATCAGGCAACGACATTATGGAAACTTTCCAATTTGCCTACACTTATACAACGAAAACTTTGCAAACTAATCCAAACTAGAGTTTTTTCAGTTCAAAAAGGAATCAATGCAAAGCACGGACAACGGAAATTAACAAGAGAAAAAAGCAGAGCTCACCAAGTCTGCCTTTGTGGATGCCGAGATGTTGTTGTAGCCATTGTTCTGCGTCCCGTTCGTCGTCGCCATCGTAGCCGCCGCCGCCGGTACCTGAAAATTCCAAACAAGCTTTAACAACTTAAAATGCTATGAATGTGTTTATATTCCATCCAGTATGATCTAACATCAACTGCTAGATGAACTAAGTGGTTTGTCCAAGCCTTGAAGGTGGAAGGTATACGTGAGTTTAGTCAGTAAAACAAACCAATTAGTCCAAGTATGACCTACAATAGTATCAGAAAAGAATTGCAGTAGACCAGTAATATAACATCGGATGAGATGAAGTTGTGAAGCAACACGGTATGATATTAGATGAAAAGTAATAACTGAAAGTAAAAGAATAAATATATTTAAGTTAGATCAAACCAAATGTTCCAAAGATCCGACCCAGATATATGTAATTTCTATCTACAGTGTGTTGTGCATCTGCGGCATATAATGATCATGATCAATTGATCATTGAACACAGTAACAGGCAGAAATCATTGTTATGCTCACGGCACCGTATAGATTATGGACACTCCAAAACAGAACAATAACTTATAAAAGGTTCGTGAGTATTGTCCATGTGTAGTATGCAAAGACTGAAGGAAATATGCCCTAGAGGCAATAATAAAATTATTATTTTATTTCCTTATATCATGATAAATGTTTATTATTCATGCTAGAATTGTATTAACCGGAAACTTGATACATGTGTGAATACATAGACAAAACAAAGTATCCCTAGTATGACTCCACTAGACTAGCTCGTTAATCAAAGATGGTTAAGTTTTCTGACCATAGACATGTGTTGTCATTTGATGAACGGGATAAAATCATTAAATAATAATGTGATGAACAAGACCCATCCGTTAGCTTAGCACTATGATCGTTTAGTTTATTGCTATTGCGTTCTTCATGACTTATACATGTTCCTCTAACTATGAGATTATGCAACTCCCGGATACCGAAGGAACACCTTGTGTGCTATCAAACGTCACAACGTAACTAGGTGATTATAAAGATGCTCTACAGGTGTCTCCGAAGATGTTTGTTGGGTTGGCATAGATCGAGATTAGGATTCGTCACTCCGTGTATCGGAGAGGTATCTCTGGGCCCCTCTCGGTAATGCACATCACTATAAGCGTTGCAAGCAATGTGACTAATGAGTTAGTTACGGGATGATGCATTACGGAACGAGTAAGAGACTTGCCGGTAACGAGATTGAACTAGGTATGAGGATACCGACGATCGAATCTCGGGAAAGTAACATACCGATGACAAAGGGAACAACATATGTTGTTATGCGGTTTGACCGATAAAGATCTTCGTAGAATATATAGGAGCCAATATGAGCATCCAGGTTCCGCTATTGTTTATTGACCGGAGATGTGTCTCGGTCATGTCTACATAGTTGTCGAACCCGTAGGGTCCGCACGCTTAACGTTTGATGACGATTTGTATTATGACTTATGTGATTTGATGACCGAAGATAGTTCGGAGTCCCGGATGAGATCACGGACATGATGAGGAGTCTCGAAATGGTCGAGAGGTAAAGATTGATATATTGGAAGGCTATATTCGGACATCGAAAAGGTTCCGAGTGATTCGGGTATTTTTCGGAGTACCGGAGAGTTACGGGAATTCGTTGGGGGAAGTAGTGGGCCTTAATGGGCCATACGGGAAAGGAGAGAAGGGCCTCAAGGGGTGGCCACCCCCCCATGGGCTGGTCTGAATTGGACTAGGACGGGGTGGTGCCCCCCTCCTTCCTTCTCCCCTCTTCCTCCTTCCCTCCTTCTCCTACTAGGAATAGGAAAGAGGAGGGGAATCCTACTTGGACTAGGGAGTCCTAGTAGGATTCCCCACACCTGGGGCGCCCCCCTTGGGCCGGCCACCTCTTCCCTCCCCTCCTTTATATAAGTGGCCAGGGGCACCCCAATAGCACATCAAAGTTTCTCTTAGCCGTGTGCGGTGTCCCCCTCCACAGTTACACACCTCGGTCATATCGTCGTAGTGCTTAGGCGAAGCCCTGCGCCGGTAACTTCATCATCACCGTCGCCATGCCGTCATGCTGACGGAACTCTCCCTCGGCCTCAACTGGATCAAGAGTACGAGGGACATTATCGAGCTGAACGTGTGCTGAACATGGAGGTGCCGTACGTTCGGTGCTAGGATCGGTCGGATCGTGAAGATGTTCGACTACATCAACCGCGTTGATAAACGCTTCCGCTTTCGGTCTACGAGGGTACGTGGACACACTCTCCCCGCTCGTTGTATGCTTCTCCTAGATAGATCTTGCGTGATCGTAGGAATTTTTTTGAAATACTACGTTCCCTAGCAATGGCATCCGAGCCAGGTCTATGCGTAGATGTTATATGCACGAGTAGAACACAAAGAGTTGTGGACGATAATAGTCATACTGCTTACCAGCATGTCATACTTTGATTCAACGATATTGTTGGATGAAGCGGCCCAGACCGACATTACATGACCGCGTTCATCAGACTGGTTCTACCGACGTGCTTCGCACACAAGTGGCTAGCGGGTGTCAGTTTCTCCAACTTTAGTTGAATCGAGTGTGACTACGTCCGGTCCTTGCTGAAGGTTAAAACATCACACTTGACGAAAAATCGTTGTGGTTTTGATGCGTAGGTAAGAACGGTTCTTGCTAAGACCGTAGCAGCCACGTAAAACTTGCGACAACAAAGTAGAGGACGTCTAACTTGTTTTTGTAGGGCATGTTGTGACGTGATATGGTCAAGACGTGATGACATATAAATTGTTGTATGAGATGATCATGTTCTGTAAAAGTTATCGGCAACTGGCAGGAGCCTTATGGTTGTCGCTTTATTGTATGAAATGCAATCGCCATGTAATTGCTTTACTTTATCACTAAGCGGTAGCGATGGTCGTAGAAGCAATAGTTGGCGAGATGACAACGATGCTTCGATGGAGATCAAGGTGTCAAGCCAGTGACGATGGTGATCATGACGGTGCTTTGGAGATGGAGATCAAAGGCACAAGATGATGATGGCCATATCATATCACTTATATTGGTTGCATGTGATGTTTATCCTTTATACATCTTATTTTGCTTAGTACGGTGGTAGCATTATAAGATGATCCCTCACTAAATTTCAAGGTATAAGTGTTCTTCCTGGGTATGCACCGTTGCGACAATTTGTCGTGCTGAGACACCACGTGATGATCGGGTGTGATAAGCTCTATGTTCACATACAACGGGTGCAAGCCAGTTTTGCACACGAAGAATACTCGGGTTAAACTTAACGAGCCTAGCATATGCAGATATGGCCTCGGAACACTGAGACCGAAAGGTCGAGCGTGAAGCATATAGTAGATATGATCGACATAGTGATGTTCACCATTGAAAACTACTCCATCTCACGTGATGATCGGACATGGTTTAGTTGATTTGGATCACGTGATCATTTAGATGACTAGAGGGATATCTATCTAAGTGGGAGTTCTTAAGTAATATGATTAATTGAACTTTAATTTATCATGAACTTAGTCCTGATAGTATTTGCATATCTATGTTGTAGATCAATAGCTCGTCTATAGCTTCCCCGTTTATTTTTTGTATGTTCCTAGAGAAAAATAAGTTGAAAGATGTTAGTAGCAATGATGCGGACTTGGTCCGTGATCTGAGGATTATCCTCATTGCTGCACAGAATTATGTCCTTCATGCACCGCTAGGTGACAGACCTATTGCAGGAGCAGATGCAGACGTTATGAACGTTTGACAAAGCTCGGTATGATGACTACTTGATAGTTTAGTGCACCATGCTTTACGGCTTAGAACCGAGACTTCAAAAATGTTTTGAACGCCACAGAGCATATAAATGTTCCAAGAGTTGAAATTGGTATTTCATACTCATGCCCGTGTCGAGAGGTATGAGACCTCTAACAGTACTTTGCCTACAAGATGGAGGAGAATAGCTCAACTAGTAAGCATGTGCTCAGATTGTCTGGGTACTACAATTGCTTGAATCAAGTGGGAGTTAATCTTCCAGATAATATAGTAATTGACAAAATTCTCTAGTCACTATCACCAAGTTACTAGAACTTCGTGATGAACTATAATATGCGAGGGATGACGAAAGTAATTCCCGGGCTCTTTGCGATGCTAAATCGGCGAAGGTAGAAATCAAGAAAGAGCATCAAGTGTTGATGGTTAACAAGACCACTAGTTTCAGGTAAAAGGGCAAGGAAGAAAGGGAACTTCAAGAAGAATTGCAAGCAAGTTGCCACTCCCATGAAGAAGCCCATAGCCAGACCCAAGCGTGAAATTGAGTGCTTCTATTGCAAAGGAAATGGTCACTGGAAGTGGAACTGCCCTAGATACTTGGCGGATAAGAAGGATGGCAAAGTGAACAAAGGTATATTTGATATACATGTTATTGATGTGTACTTTACTAGTGTTTATAGCAATCCCTCGGTATTTGATACTGGTTCAGTTGCTAAGTGTAGTAACTCAAAACAGGAGTTGCAAAATAAACAGAGACTAGTTAAGGGCGAGGTGATGATGTGTGTTGGAAGTGATTCCAAGGTCGATAAGATCACCATCGCACACTCCCTTTACCTTCAGGATTAATATTGGAACTAAATAAATGTTATTTGGTGTTTGTGTTGAGCATGAATATGATTGGATCTTGTTTATTGCAATATGGTTATTCATTTAAGTCAAAGAATAATTGTTGTTCTGTTTACATGAATAAAACCTTCTATGGTCTTAAACCCAATGTAAATGGTTTATTGAATCTCGATCGTAGTTATACACATATTCATAATATTGATGCCAAAAGATGCAAAGTTGATAATGATAGTGCAACATATTTGTGGCACTGCCGTTTAGGTCATATTGGTATAAAGCGCATGAAGAAACTCCATGCTGATGGGCTTTTGGAATCACTTGATTATGAATCACTTGATGCTTGCAAACCATGCCTCATGGGCAAGATGACTAAGACTCCATTCTCCGGAACAATGAAGAGAGCAACTGACTTATTGGAAATAATACATACTGATGTATGCGATCCGATGAGTATTGAGGCTCCGGCGGGTATCGTTATTTTCTGACCTTCACAGATGATTTGAGCAGATATGGATATATCTACTTGATGAAACATAAGTCTGAAACATTTGAAAAGTTTAAAGAATTTCAGAGTGAAGTGAAAAATCATCGTAATAAGAAAATAAAGTTTCTACGATCTGATCGTGGAGATGAATATTTGAGTTACGAGTTTGGTCTTCATTTGAAACAATGTGGAATAGTTTCGCAACTCACGCCACCTAGAACACCACTTCGTAATGGTGTGTCCGAACGTCATAACCGTACTTTATTAGATATAGTGCGATCTATGATGTCTCTTACCGATTTACCACTATCGTTTTGGGGTTATGAATTAGAGACAGCTGCATTCACGTCAAATAGGGCACCATCTAAATCCGTTGAGACGACACCGTATGAACTGTGTTTTGGCAAGAAAACCTAAATTGTCGTTTCTTAAAGTTTGAGGTTACAATGCTTTGTGAAAAAGTTTCAACCTGATAAGATCGAACCCAAATCGGAGAAGTGCGTCTTCATAGGATACCCAAAGGAGACTGTTGGGTACACCTTCTATCACAGATCCGAAGGCAAGATATTTGTTGCTAAGCATGGATCCTTTCTAGAGAAGGAGTTTCTCTCGAAAGAAGTGAGTGGGAGGAAAGTAGAACTTGATGAGGTAATTGAACCTTCTCCCGAATTGGAAAGTACTTCATCACAGAAATCAGTTCCAGTGATGCCTACACCAATTAGTGAGGAAGTTAATGATGATGATCATGAAGCTTTAGATCAAGTTACTACCGAACCTCGTAGGTCCACCAGAGTACGGTACGCACCAGAGTGGTACGGTAATCCTATTCTGGAGGTCATGTTACTAGACCATGACGGACCTACGAACTATGAGGAAGCGATGATGAGCCCAGATTCTGCAAAATGGCTTGAGGCCATGAAATCTGAGATGGGATCCATGTATGAGAACAAAGTGTGGATCTTCAAGAGGAAGATGGACGGTGATGGTAGTGTTACTATCTACAAAGCTCGACTTGTCGCAAAAGGTTTTCGACAAGTTCAAGGTGTTGACTACGATGAGATTTTCTCACTTGTAGCGATGTTTAAGTCTGTCCGAATCATGTTAGGAATTGCCACATTTTATGGAATCTGGCAAATGAATGTCAAAACTGCATTCCTTAATGGATTTCTTAAAGAAGAGTTGTATATGATGCAACCAGAAGGTTTTGTCGATCCTAAAGGTGCTAACAAAGTGTGCAAGCTCCAGTGATCCATCTATGGATTGGTGCAAGCATCTCGGAGTTGGAATATATGCTTTGATGAGTTGATCAAAGCATATAGTTTTATACAGACTTGCGGTGAAGTCTGTATTTACAAGAAAGTGAATGGGAGCACTACAGCCTTTCTGATAAGTATATGTGAATGAAATATTGTTGATCAGAAATGATGTAGGATTTTCTGGAAAGCATAAAGGAGTGTTTGAACGAAGTTTTTTCAAAGAAAGACCTCATTGAAGCTGCTTACATATTGAGCATCAAGATCTATAGAGATAGATCAAGACGCTTGATAAGTTTTTTTCAATGAGTACATACCTTGACAAGTTTTTGAAGTAGTTAAAAATGGAATAATCAAAGAAGGAGTTCTTGCCTGTGTTGCAAGGTGTGAAGTTGAGTAAGACCCAAAGCCCGACCATGGCAGAAGATAGAGAGAGAATGAAAGTCATTCCCTATGCCTCAGCCATAGGTTCTATAAAGTATGTCATGCTATATACCAGACCTACTGTATACCCTGCCCTGAGTTTGGCAAGGGAGTACAATAGTGATCTAGGAGTAGATCACTGGACAACAGTCAAAATTATCCTTAGAGGACTAAGGAAATATTTCTAGGTTATGGAGGTGATAAAGAGTTCGTCGTAAAGAGTTACGTCGATGCAAGCTTTGACACTGATCTGACTCTGAGTTTCGATCTGGATACATATTAAAAGTGGGAGCATTTAGCTAGAGTAGCTCCGTGCAGAGCATTGTAGGCATAGAAATTTGCAAAATACATACGGATCTGAATGTGGCAGACCCATTGACTAAACCTCTCTCACAAACAAAACATGATCACACCTTAGTACTCTTTGGGTGTTAATCACATGGCGATGTGAACTAGATTACTGACTCTAGTAAACCCTTTGGGTGTTGGTCACATAGCGATGTGAACTATGGGTGTTAATCACATGGTGATGTGAACTATTGGTGTTAAATCACATGGCGATGTGAACTAGATTATTGACTCTAGAGCAAGTGGGAGACTGAAGGAAATATGCCCTAGAGGCAATAATAAAGTTATTATTTTATTTCCTTATATCATGATAAATGTTTATTATTCATGCTAGAATTGTATTAACCGGAAACTTGATACATGTGTGAATACATAGACAAAGCAAAGTGTCCCTAGTATGCCTCTACTAGACTAGCTCGTTTATCAAAGATGGTTAAGTTTCCTGACCATAGACATGTGTTGTCATTTAATGAACGGGATCACATCATTAAATAATGATGTGATGAACAAGACCCATCCGTTAGCTTAGCACTATGATCGTTTAGTTTATTGCTATTGCTTTCTTCATGACTTATACATGTTCCTCTGACTATGAGATTATGCAACTCCCGAATATCGGAGGAACACCTTGTGTGCTATCAAACTTCACAACGTAATTGGGTGATTATAAAGATGCTCTACAGGTGTCTTCGAAGGTGTTTGTTGGGTTGGCATAGACCGAGATTAGGATTTTTCACTCCGTGTATTGGAGAGGTATCTCTGGGCCCCTCTCGGTAATGCACATCACTATAAGCCTTGCAAGCAATGTGACTAATGAGTTAGTTACGGGATGACACATTACGGAACGAGTAAAGAGACTTGCCGGTAACGAGATTGAACTAGGTATGAGGATACCGACGATCGAATCTTGGGCAAGTAACATACCGATGACAAAGGGAACAACATATGTTGTTATGTGGTTTGATCGATAAAGATCTTCGTAGAATATGTAGGAGCCAATATGAGCATCCAGGTTCCTCTATTGGTTATTGACCGGAGATGTGTTTCGGTCATGTCTACATAGTTCTCGAACCCGTAGGGTCCGCACGCTTAACGTTTGATGACGATTTGTATTATGACTTATGTGATTTGATGACCAAAGTGTTGGAAATATGCCGTAGAGGCAATAATAAATTGGTTATTATTATATTTCCTTGTTCATGATAATCATTTATTATCCATGCTAGAATTGTATTGATAGGAAACTCAGATACATGTATGGATACATAGACAACACAATGTCCCTAGTAAGCGTCTAGTTGACTAGCTCATTGATCAATAGATGGTTACGGTTTCCTGACCATGGACATTGGATGTCGTTGATAACGGGATCACATCATTAGGAGAATGATGTGATGGACAAGACCCAATCCTAAGCCTAGCACAAGATCGTGTAGTTTGTTTGCTAAGAGCTTTTCTAATGTCAAGTATCATTTCCTTAGACCATGAGATTGTGCAACTCCCGGATACCGTAGGAATGCTTTGGGTGTACCAAACGTCACAACGTAACTGGGTGGCTATAAAGGTGCACTACAGGTATCTCCGAAAGTGTCTGTTGGGTTGGCACGAATCGAGACTGGGATTTGTCACTCCGTGTAAACGGAGAGGTATCTCTGGGCCCACTCGGTAGGACATCATCATAATGTGCACAATGTGACCAAGGAGTTGATCACGGGATGATGTGTTACGGAACGAGTAAAGAGACTTGCCGGTAACGAGATTGAACAAGGTATCGGGATACCGACGATCGAATCTCGGGCAAGTAACATACCGATTGACAAAGGGAATTGTATACGGGATTGATTGAATCCCCGACATCGTGGTTCATCCGATGAGATCATCGTGGAACATGTGGGAGCCAACATGGGTATCCAGATCTCGCTGTTGGTTATTGGCCGGAGAACGTCTCGGTCATGTCTGCATGGTTCCCGAACCCGTAGGGTCTACACACTTAAGGTTCAATGACGCTAGGGTTATAGGGAATAGATATACGTGGTTACCGAATGTTGTTCGGAGTCCCGGATGAGATCCCGGACGTCACGAGGAGTTCCGGAATGGTCCGGAGGTAAAGATTTGTATATGGGAAGTCCTATTTTGGTCACCGGAAAAGTTTCGGGTGCTATCGGTAACGTACCGGGACCACCGGGAGGGTCCCGGGGGTCCACCAGGTGGGGCCACCGGCCCCAGAGGGCTGCGTGGGCCAAGTGTGGGAAGGGACCAGCCCCTAGGTGGGCTGGTGCGCCTCCCACAAGGGGCCCAGGGCGTAGGAAGGGGGGAAGGGGGAAACCCTAGGCTCAGATGGGCCTAAGGCCCACCTAGTGGTGCGCCCCCCTCTCTCCCCCCTTGGCCGCCCCCCCAAGTCCCATCTAGGGCTGGCCGCACCCCTTGGGGGGGGGACCCTAGATGGGGCCGCAGCCCCTCCCCTTCCCCTATATATAGTGGGGGTTTTGGGGCTGCCATAGACATGAGAATTCCTCTCTCATAGCGCAGCCCTACCCCTCTCCCTCCTCGTCTCTTGCGGTGCTTGGCGAAGCCCTGCTGGAGTCCTACACTCCTCCATCACCACCATGCCGTTGTGCTGCTGCTGGACGGAGTCTTCCCCAACCTCTCCCTCTCTCCTTGCTGGATCAAGGCGTGGGAGACGTCACCGGGCTGCACGTGTGTTGAACGCGGAGGCGCCGTGGTTTGGCGCTTAGATCGGAATCAACCGCGATCTGAATCTCTATGAGTACGACTCCTTCATCCGCGTTCTTGCAACGCTTCCGCATCACGATCTACAACGGTATGTAGATGCACTCCCCTTCCCCTCGTTGCTAGAATACTCCATAGATTGATCTTGGTGATGCGTAGAAAATTTTAAATTTCCGCTACGTTACCCAACAGTGGTATCAGAGCTAGGTCTATGCGTAGTTTCTATGCACGAGTAGAACACAAAGTAGTTGTGGGCGTCGATTTTGTCAATTTACTTGCCGTTACTAGTCTTATCTTGATTCGGCGGCATCGTGGGATGAAGCGGCCCGGACCGACCTTACACGTACACTTACATGAGACAGGTTCCACCGACTGACATGCACTAGTTGCATAAGGTGGCTAGCGGGTGTCTGTCTCTCCCACTTTAGTCGGATCGGATTCGATGAAAAGGGTCCTTATGAAGGGTAAATAAAAATTGGCATATCACGTTGTGGCTTTTGCGTAGGTAAGAAACGTTCTTGCTAGAATCCCATAGCAGCCACGTAAAACATGCAACAACAATTAGAGGACGTCTAACTTGTTTTTGCAGGGTATGCTATGTGATGTGATATGGCCAAAAGGATGTGATGAATGATATATGTGATGTATGAGATTGATCATGTTCTTGTAATAGGAATCACGACTTGCATGTCGATGAGTATGACAACCGGCAGGAGCCATAGGAGTTGTCTTAATTTATTGTATGACCTGCGTGTCAATGAAAACGCCATGTAATTACTTTACTTTATTGCTAACCGTTAGCCATAGTAGTAGAAGTAATAGTTGGCGAGACAACTTCATGAAGACACGATGATGGAGATCATGATGATGGAGATCATGGTGTCATGCCGGTGACGAAGGTGATCATGCCGCGCCTCGAAGATGGAGATCAAAGGCGCAGGATGATATTGGCCATATCACGTCACTTTATGATTTGCATGTGATGTTTGTCATGTTTACATCTTATTTGCTTAGAACGACGGTAGCATAAATAAGATGATCCCTCACTAAAATTTCAAGAGACGTGTTCCCCCTAACTGTGCACCGTTGCGAAGGTTCGTTGTTTCGAAGCACCACGTGATGATCGGGTGTGATAGATTCTAACGTTCGAATACAACGGGTGTTGACGAGCCTAGCATGTACAGACATGGCCTCGGAACACATGCGAAACACTTAGGTTGACTTGACGAGCCTAGCATGTACAGACATGGCCTCGGAACACAAGAGACCGAAAGGTCGAACATGAGTCGTATAGTAGATACGATCAACATGGAGATGTTCACCGATGATGACTAGTCCGTCTCACGTGATGATCGGACACGGCCTAGTTTGACTCGGATCATGTATCACTTAGATGACTAGAGGGATGTCTATCTGAGTGGGAGTTCATTAAATAATCAGATGAACTTCATTATCATGAACATAGTCAAAAGGTCTTTGCAAATTATGTCATAGCTTACGCTTTAGTTCTACTGTTTAAGATATGTTCCTAGAGAAAATTTAGGTGAAAGTTGGTAGTAGTTATGCGGACTGGGTCCGTGAACTGAGGATTGTCCTCATTGCTGCACAGAAGGCTTATGTCCTTAATGCACCGCTCGGTGTGCTGAACCTCAGCGTCGTCTGTAGATGTTGCGAAACATCTGACATACACGTTTTGATGACTACGTGATAGTTCAGTGCGTAATGCTAACGGTTTAGAATTGTGGCACCAAAGACGGTTTTGAAACATCACAGAACATATGAGATGTTCCGAAGACTGAAATTGGGATTTCAGACTAGTGCCCACATCAAGAGGTATGAGACCTCTGACAAGTTTCTTAAGCCTGCAGACTAAGGGAGAAAAGCTCAATCGTTGAGCATGTGCTCAGATTGTCTGAGTGCCACAATCGCTTGAATCGAGTGGGAGTTAATCTTCCAGATGAGATAGTGATGGTTCTCCATAGTCACTGCCACCAAGCTATTAGAGCTTCGTGATGAACTATAACATATCAGGGATAGATAGATGATCCTTGAGCAACTCGCGATGTTTGACACCACGAAAGTAGAAATCAAGTAGGAGCATCAATTGTTGATGGTTAGTAAAACCGTTAGTTTCTAGAAGGGCAAGGGCAAAAGGGAAACTTCATGAAACAACAAATCATTTGCTGCTCTAGTGAAGAATCCTAAGGTTGAACCCAAATCCGAGACTAAGTGCTTCTGTAATGAGGGGAACGGTCACTGAAGCAGAACTACCCTAGATACTTGGTAGATGAGAAGGCAGGCAAGGTCGACAGAAGTATATTGGATATACATTATATGAATGTGTACTTTACTAGTACTCCTAGCAGCACCAGGGTATTAGATACCGGTTCGGTTGCTAAGTGTTAGTAACTCGAAATAAAAGCTGCGGAATAAACGGAGACTAGCTAAAGGTGAGATGACGATATGTGTTGGAAGTGTTTCCAAGGTTGATGTGATCAAGCATCGCATGCTCCCTCTACCATCGAGATTGGTGTTAAACCTAAGTAATTGTTATTTGGTGTTTGCGTTGAGCATAAACATGATTGGATTATGTTTATCGCAATACGGTTATTCATTTAAGGAGAATAATGGTTACTCTGTTTATTTGAATAATACCTTCAATGGTCTTGCACCTAAAATGAATCTCGATCGCAGTGATACACATGTTCGTGCCAAAAGATATAAAATAGTAATGATAGTACCACATACTTGTGGCACTGCCATTTGAGTCATATTGGTATAGAACGCATGAAGAAGCTCCATGTAGATGGATCTTTGGACTCACTCGTTTTTGAAAAGATTGAGACATGCGAACCATGTCTATTGGTATGAAGAAACTCCATGCAGATGGATCGTTTGGACTCACTTGATTTTGAATCACTTGAGACATGCAAATCATACCACATGGGCAAGATGACTGAAAGGCCTCGTTTTCAGTAAGATGGAACAAGAGAGCAACTTGTTGGAAGTAATACATTTTGATGTATGCAGTCCAATGAGTGCTGAGGCATGCAGTGGATATCGTTATGTTCTTACTTCACAGATGATTTGAGTAGATGCTGAGTGTATTTACTTGATGAAACACAAGTCTGAATTATTGAAAGGTTCAAGTAATTTCAGAGTGAAGTTGAAGATCGTCGTGACAAGAGGATAAAATGTCTGTGATATGATCATAGAGATGAGTATCTGAGTTACGAGTTTGGCACACAATTAAGACATTGTGGAAAGTGTTTCACAATTAATACCGCCTGGAACACCACAGTGTGATGGTGTGTCCGAACATCATAACTGCACCCTATTGGATATGGTGCATACCATGATGTCTCTTATCGAATTACCACTATCGTTTATGGGTTAGGCATTAGAGACAACCGCATTCACTTTAAATAGGGCACCACGCAATTCCGTTGAGACGACACCATTTAGAGAAACCTAAGTTGTCGTTTCTTAAAAGTTTGGGGCTGCGATGCTTATGTGAAAAAGTTTCAGGCTGATAAGCTCGAACCCAAAGCGGATAAATGCATCTTCATAGAATACCCAAAACAGTTGGGTATACCTCCTATTTCAGATCTGGAAGCAAAAGTAATTGCTTCTAGAAACGAGTCCTTTCTCGAGGAAAAGTTTCTCTCGAAAGAATTGAGTGGGAGGATGGTGGAGACTTGATAAGGTTATTGAACCATGACTTCAACTAGTGTGTAGCAGGGCACAGGAGTTGTTCCTGTGGCACCTACACCAATTGAAGTGGAAGCTTATGATAGTGATCATGAAACTTCGGATCAAGTCACTACCAAACCTCGTAGGACGACGAGGATGCGTGCTACTTCGGAGTGGTACGTGATCTTGTCTTGGAAGTCATGTTGCTAGACAACAATGAACCTACGAGCTATGGAGAAGCGATGGTGGGCCCATATTCCGACAAATGGTTAGAAGCCATGAAATCCGAGATAGGATCCATGTATCAGAACAAAGCATGGACTTTGGTGAACTTGCCCGATGATCGGCAAGCCATTGAGATAAATGGATCTTTAAGAAGAAGACGGACATGGACGGTAATGTTACCGTCTATGAAGCTCGACTTGTGGCAAAGAGTATTTTCACAAGTTCAAGGAGTTGACTACGATGAGATTTTCTCATCCGTAGCGATGCTTAAGTCCGTCGGAATCATGTTAGCATTAGCTGCATTTATGAAATCTGGCAGATGGATGTCAAAACAAGTTTCCTTACCAGTTTTCGTAAGGAAAGGTTGTATGTGATACAATCAGAAAGGTTTTGTCGATCCTAAGGATGCTAAAAGGTATGCTAGCTCCAGCGATCCTTCCATGGACTAGAGCAAGCATCTCGGAGTCAGAATATACGCTTTGATGGAGTGATCAAAGTTTTTGGGTTTATACAAAGTTTGTTAGAAACTTGTATTTACAATAAAGTGAGTGGGAGCGCTACAACATTTCTGATAAGTATATGTGAATGACATATTGTTGATCCGAAATGATGTAGAATTTCTGGAAAGCATAAAGGGTTGTTTGAAAGGAGTTTTTCAAAGGAAGACCTGGATAAAGCTGCTTACATATTGGGCATCAAGATCTATAGAGATAGATCAAGACGCCTGATGATACTTTCAAAGAACGCACACCTTGACATGATTTTGAAAGAGTTCAAAATAGATCAGCAAAGAAGGAGTTCTTGGCTGTGTTACAAGGTGTGAGTATTGAGTAAGACTCAAGACCTGACCACAGCAGAAGAGAGAGAAAGGACGAAGGTCGTCCCCTATGCTTTAGACGTAGGCTCTACAGTATGCTATGCTGTGTACCGCACATGAAGTGTGCCTTGCCATGAGTTGGTCAAGGGGTACAATAGTGATCCGGGAATGGATCACATGACAGCGGTCGAACTTATCCTTAGTATCTAGTGGACTAAGGAATTTTCTCGATTATGGAGGTGAAAAGGAGTTCGTCGTAAAGGGTTACGTCGATGCGAACTTTGACACTAATCCGGATGACTCTGAGTAGTAAACCGGATTCGTATAGTAGAGCAGTTATTTGAAATGGCTCCAAGTAGCGCGTGGTAGCATCCACAAGATGACATAGATATTCGTAAAGCACACACGGATCTGAAAGGTTCAGACCCGTTGACTAATAACCTCTCTCACAAGCATAACATGATCAAACCAGAACTCATTGAGTGTTAATCACATAGTGATGTGAACTAGATTGTTGACTCTAGTAAACTCTTTAGATGTTGGTCACATGGTGATGTGACCTGTGAGTGTTAATCACATGGTGATGTGAACTAGATTATTGACTCTAGTGCAAGTGGGAGACTGTTGGAAATATGCCCTAGAGGCAATAATAAATTGGTTATTATTATATTTCCTTGTTCATGATAATCGTTTATTATCCATGCTAGAATTGTATTGATAGGAAACTCAGATACATGTGTGGATACATAGACAACACCATGTCCCTAGTAAGCCTCTAGTTGACTAGCTCGTTGATCAATAGATGGTTACGGTTTCCTGACCATGGACATTGGATGTCGTTGATAACGGGATCACATCATTAGGAGAATGATGTGATGGACAAGACCCAATCCTAAGCCTAGCACAAGATCGTGTAGTTCGTTTGCTAAGAGCTTTTCTAATGTCAAGTATCATTTCCTTAGACCATGAGATTGTGCAACTCCCGGATACCGTAGGAATGCTTTGGGTGTACCAAACGTCACAACGTAACTGGGTGGCTATAAAGGTGCACTACAGGTATCTCCGAAAGTGTCTGTTGGGTTGGCACGAATCGAGACTGGGATTTGTCACTCCGTGTAAACGGAGAGGTATCTCTGGGCCCACTCGGTAGGACATCATCATAATGTGCACAATGTGACCAAGGAGTTGATCACGGGATGATGTGTTACGGAACGAGTAAAGAGACTTGCCGGTAACGAGATTGAACAAGGTATCGGGATACCGACGATCGAATCTCGGGCAAGTAACATACCGATTGACAAAGGGAATTGTATACGGGATTGATTGAATCCCCGACATCGTGGTTCATCCGATGAGATCATCGTGGAACATGTGGGAGCCAACATGGGTATCCCGATCCCGCTGTTGGTTATTGGCCGGAGAACGTCTCGGTCATGTCTGCATGGTTCCCGAACCCGTAGGGTCTACACACTTAAGGTTCGATGACGCTAGGGTTATAGGGAATAGATATACGTGGTTACCGAATGTTGTTCGGAGTCCCGGATGAGATCCCGGACGTCACGAGGAGTTCCGGAATGGTCCGGAGGTAAAGATTTATATATGGGAAGTCCTGTTTTGGTCACCGGAAAAGTTTCGGGTGCTATCGGTAACGTACCGGGACCACCGAGAGGGTCCCGGGGGTCCACCAGGTGGGGCCACCGGCCCCAGAGGGCTGCGTGGGCCAAGTGTGGGAAGGGACCAGCCCCTAGGTGGGCTGGTGCGCCTCCCACAAGGGGCCGAGGGCGCAGGAAGGGGGGGAGGGGGAAACCCTAGGCTCAGATGGGCCTAAGGCCCACCTAGTGGTGCGCCCCCCTCTCTCCCCCCCTGGCCGCCCCCCAAGTCCAATCTAGGGCGGGCCGCACCCCTTGGGGGGGGGGAACCCTAGATGGGGGCGCAGCCCCTCCCCCTCCCCTATATATAGTGGGGGTTTTGGGGCTGCCATAGACATGAGAATTCCTCTCTCATAGCGCAGCCCTACCCCTCTCCCTCCTCGTCTCTTGCGGTGCTTGGCAAAGCCCTGCTGGAGTGCCACGCTCCTCCATCACCACCATGCCGTTGTGCTGCTGCTGGACGGAATCTTCCCCAACCTCTCCCTCTCTCCTTGCTGGATCAAGGCGTGGGAGACGTCACCGGGCTGCATGTGTGTTGAACGCGGAGGCGCCGTGGTTCGGCGCTTAGATCGGAATCAACCGCGATCTGAATCGCTACGAGTACGACTCCTTCATCCGCGTTCTTGCAACGCTTCCGCATCGCGATCTACAAGGGTACGTAGATGCACTCCCCTTCCCCTCGTTGCTAGATTACTCCATAGATTGATCTTGGTGATGCGTAGAAAATTTTGAATTTCCGCTACGTTACCCAACACAAAGATAGTTCGGAGTATGAGATCACGGATATGACGAGGAGTCTCGAAGTGGTCGAGAGGTAAAGATCGATATATTGGAAGGCTATATTCGGACATCGAAAAGGTTCCGAGTGATTCGGGTATTTTTCGGAGTACCGGAGAGTTACAGGAATTCGTCGGGGGAAGTAGTGGGCCATACGGGAAAGGAGAGAAGGGCCTCAAGGGGTGGTCGCCCCCCCATGGGCTGGTCTGAATTGGACTAGGAGGGGGGTGCCCCCTCCTTCCTTCTCCCCTCTTCCTCGTTCCCTCCTTCTCCTACTAGGAATAGGAAAGAGGAGGGTAATCCTACTTGGACTAGGGAGTCCAGGTAGGATTCCCCACACCTGGCGCGCCCCCCTTGGGCCGGCCACCTCTTCCCTCCCCTCCTTTATATACGTGGCCAGGGGGCACCCCAATAGCACATCAAAGTTTCTCTTAGCCGTGTGCGGTGTCCCCCTCCACAGTTACACACCTCGGTCATATCATCGTAGTGCTTAGGCGAAGCCCTGCGCCGGTAACTTCATCATCACCGTCGCCATGCCGTCCTGCTGACGGAGCTCTCCCTCGGCCTCAACTGGATCAAGAGTACGAGGGACGTCATCGAGCTGAACGTGTGCTGAACACGGAGGTGCCGTACGTTCGGTGCTAGGATTGGTCGGATCGTGAAGACGTTCGACTACATCAACCGCGTTGATAAACGCTTCCTCTTTCGGTCTACGAGGGTATGTGGACACACTCTTCCCGCTCATTGCTATGCTTCTCCTAGATAGATCTTGTGTGATCGTAGGAAATTTCTGAAATACTATGTTCCCCAACAAAGACAATAATTTAACACTTCAACAGTAGTCAATAGGAAAATTTCAATTTGCTCAACTACAAAACTATGGTAGAATATTTTGTTCAAATACACCAAACATCTAAGCACCTGAGATCAAACCACCCACCATCATAAAGTCATAAATTAAGCAATCTAGATCCGCGTTCAATTACTATGTTGCATACCTGGTACAAAAGTACCCAAGGGGGTGGGAGGGTCAAGAGAAGTGTGTAGCTTGTTCACTTTTATTGGATTTGATATAGTTTGAGCATGTTCAAAATCTTTAATAGCCGGCAAAAAGAAAAACACCTCACGTCTAGAGGAGATAAATGAAGTAAAATCAATTATCTTCACGCCAACAGAAATAAACCTACATTATCTAGATCTTTCTCAATTTTGAATTCCAAACCCTTTGTACTCATGTAGATTTGTAACTCTGTCTTTCACGACACAAACATTAACTAAAATGAAACAAGGGATCATTTACTGACCATTAAACTCAATACTACTGCATTCAGATGATAATGAAATTTCTATTTTATGATATCTGTAAAATGGAGCTGCTCAAACCAAACCATCCATAGTTCAGTACCTAACATACAAACTGAGCATAACACAAAGCTGGAAGATAGTTCATAACAAGAATCAACCATTCTTCTAGATTTACATGTGTCACGTGATAAACAAAATGTACTCATATAAGATGGATTCTAAAAAGGATACGATAGGTGAACCTGTACTGAAGTATGAAAATTTTGGACAATTCTAGAAGTGAAATAAGGTTACATAGCACAAATGAGTAATGATCTCGACCATCATAAATAGGGAAAATGCTAGTTTCATTACCCATTAGATAATCCAGTTTTATGTTATTGGTTGAAGTACAATGACGCTTTCTTACCTAAATGACCTTGAGAAATGGAGTTCAACCACTTGATAGAAACTTCTTACCATATTATCTCTTAGCTCTATAAGCTAACCAAATCTAGAGAAAATGATACTAACAAAAAAACTATGCAAGAAGCTATATACCTAATCTCATCGTCGAGAGACAACTCCTGACAATACATCTTAGGAGCCACTTATTAGGAGCTATCACTGAAATAGCAACTACACAGAGGATAAACGATTATTAGGAGCTCTTAGTTTAAAAACAAATATGTGAAGTACATTAATCAGCATGACTCAAAATATCTGGATACATAAACTGTATTAGAACCTTTAATTTGCACACCAGCGTTGTAAACTATGTTATTCCTACAACTAGCTTAAAGTACTCGGTGATGTCCTGTATGACGAATGAAAGACCATGTT
This sequence comes from Triticum aestivum, assembly GCF_018294505.1. Classification (NCBI taxonomy): domain Eukaryota; kingdom Viridiplantae; phylum Streptophyta; class Magnoliopsida; order Poales; family Poaceae; genus Triticum; species Triticum aestivum. Next base: position 12,736,959 of record NC_057805.1, read on the forward strand.
TGATCATTTCAGAATTCAGATAGCAACATGTTCAACGATTCAAATTTACATGAACTGAAAAATGTTCGTGTAGCTCAGATCAATATTAGCAACACCAATCATTGTTGCCAAACATCAAATAACTCAAATAGTTTCCTTTCTCTGTTAACCGACTTTGTATAACCCTAGGCCCCTCCGATGTCTATATAAACCGGAGGGTTTAGTCCATTGAGGTTATCACAAAACATATAAACAAGCTGGGGAAGCTCGTTTTCAGAGGTTCAGAACCCAACGACGGGTCAAACCAAAATTGGGTCCCGTCCCCATTCCCTTTTGAGAAGGAAATGTCTAAACGGATGTCCTCCTTGATCCTTTGGATGGATCGCCAAAATTGTGATCCTGCTGAGCGAGAACATGTTATGAATGAGCTGTAGCCATAAGCCACCCTCTCCACGCAATATCCTCCACACCCATCGCAACATGAGCGCGAAGTTCAGATGACGGGAGGCCACAATGCCCAGGCCACCCTGGCCCTTAGGCATACAAATGTCCGCCCACTTGACCACGTGATATTTCTGGCGCCCATTGGCGGCCTGCCAGAAGAACCCAGCAAGCTCCTTATCAAAGGATCCATGGACGCCCTCCGGTAGGATATACATCCCCATCATATACATGGGAAGGCTTGTTGGGGAACGTAGTAATTTCAAAAAAAACTTCCTACGCACACACAAGATCATGGTGATGCATAGCAACGAGAGGGGAGAGTGTTGTCCACGTACCCTCGTAGACCGACAGCGGAAGTGTTATCACAACGCGGTTGATGTAGTCGTACGTCTTCACGATCCGACCGATCAAGTACCGAACGTACGGCACCTCCGAGTTCTACACACGTTCAGCTCGATGACGTCCCTCGAACTCCGATCCAGCCAAGTGTTGAGGGAGAGTTTCGTAAGCACGACGGCGTGGTGACGATGATGATGTTCCACCGACGCAGGGCTTCGCCTAAGCTCCGCAACGGTATTATCAAGGTGTAATATGGTGGAAGGGGGCACCGCACACGGCTAAGAGATCACAAGGATCAATTGTTGTCTCTCTAGGGTGCCCCCCTGCCCCCGTATATAAAGGAGCAAGGGAGGAGGAGGCCGGCCCTAGGAGGGGGCGCACCCAGTGTGGAGTCCTACTAGGACTCCCTAGTCCTAGTAAGCTTCCACCTCCCATATGGAATAGGAAAAGAGGAAGGGAAAAAGAGAAGGAAGGAAGGGGGCGCCCCCCTTCCCTGGTCCAATTCGGACCAGACCAAGGGGAGGGGTGCGGCCACCCTTGAGGCCCTTTTCCTTCTTTCCCGTATGGCCCAATAAGGCCCAATATGTATTCCCGTAACTCTCTGATACTCCGAAAAATACCCGAATCACTCGGAACCTTTCCGAAGTCCGAATATAGCCGTCCAATATATCGATCTTTACGTCTCGACCATTTCGAGACTCCTCGTCATGTCCCCGATCTCATCCGAGACTCCGAACTCCTTCGGTACATCAACATACATAAACTCATAATAAAACTGTCATCGTAACTTTAAGCGTGCGGACCCTACGGGTTCGAGAACTATGTAGACATGACCGAGACACGTCTCCGGTCAATAACCAATAGCGGGACCTGGATGCCCATATTGGCTCCCACATATTCTACGAAGATCTTTATCGGTCAGACCGCATAACAACATACGTTGTTCCCTTTGTCACCGGTATGTTACTTGCCCGAGATTTGATCGTCGGTATCTCGATACCTAGTTCAATCTCGTTACCGGCAACTCTCTTTACTCATTCCGTAATACATCATCCCGCAACTAACTCATTAGTCACAATGCTTGCAAGGCTTATAGTGATGTGCATTACCGAGTGGGCCCAGAGATACCTCTCCGACAATCGGAGTGACAAATCCTAATCTCGAAATACGCCAACCCAACAAGTACCTTTGGAGTCACCTGTAGAGCACCTTTATAATCACCCATTTACGTTGTGACGTTTGGTAGCACACAAAGTGTTCCTCCGGTAAACGGGAGTTGCATAATCTCATAGTCATAGGAACATGTATAAGTCATGAAGAAAGCAATAGCAACATACTAAACGATCGGGTGCTAAGCTAACGGAATGGGTCAAGTCAATCACGTCATTCTCCTAATGAGGTGATCCCGTTAATCAAATGACAACTCATGTCTATGGCTAGGAAACATAATCATCTTTGATTAACGAGCTAGTCAAGTAGAGGCATACTAGTGACACTCTGTTTGTCTATGTATTCACACATGTATTATGTTTCCGGTTAATACAATTCTAGCATGAATAATAAACATTTATCATGATATAAGGAAATATATAATACTTTATTATTGCCTCTAGGGCATATTTCCTTCAGTCTCCCACTTGCACTAGAGTCAATAATCTAGTTCACATCGCCATGTGATTTAACATCAATAAGTCACATCACCATGTGATTAACACCCATAGTTCACATCTCTATGTGACTAACACTCAAAGGGTTTACTAGAGTCAATAATCTAGTTCACATCACTATGTGATTAACACCCAAAGAGTACTAAGGTGTGATCATGTTTTGATCGTGAGATAATTTTAGTCAACGGGTCTGTCACATTCAGATCCGTAAGTATTTTATAAATTTCTATGTTTATAATGCTCTGCACGGAGCTACTCTAGCTAATTGCTCCCACTTTCAATGTGTATCTAGACCGAGACTTAGAGTCATCTAGATTTAGTGTCAAAACTTGCATCGACGTAACCCTTTATGACGAACCTTTTGTCACTTCCATAATCGAGAAACATATCCTTATTCTACTAAGGATAATTTTGACCGCTGTCCAGTGATCTACTCCTAGATCACTATTGTACTCCCTTGCCAAAAACAGCGTAGGGTATACAATAGATCTGGTACACAGCATGGCATACTTTATAGAACCTATGGCCAAGGCATAGGGAATGACTTTCATTCTCTTTCTATCTTTTGCCATGGTCGGGCTTTGAGTCTTTACTCAATTTTACACCTTGTAACACAGGCAAGAACTCTTTCTTTGACTGTTCTATTTTGAACTACTTCAAAATCTTGTTAAGGTATGTACTCATTGAAAAACTTATCAAGCGTCTTCATCTATCTCTATAGATCTTGATGCTCAATATGTAAGCAGCTTCACCGAGGTCTTTCTTTGAAAAACTCATTTCAAAACACTCCTTTATGCTTTACAGAATAATTCTACATTATTTCCGATCAACAATATGTCATTCACATATACTTATCAGAAATGCTGTAGTGCTCCCATTCACTTTCTTGTAAATACAGGCTTCACCGCAAGTCTGTATAAAACTATATCCTTTGATCAACTTATCAAAGTGTATATTCCAACTCCGAGATGCTTGCACCAGTCCATAGATGGATCGCTGGAGCTTGCATATTTTGTTAGCACCTTTAGGATTGACAAAACCTCCTGGTTGCATCATATACAACTCTTCTTTAATAAATCCATTAAGGAATGCAGTTTTGTTTATCCATTTGCCATATTTCATAAAAGGCGGCAATTGCTAACATGATTCAGACAGACTTAAGCATAGATACGAGTGAGAAACTCTCATCGTAGTCAACACCTTGAACTTGTCGAAAACCTTTTGCGAAAATTCTAGCTTTGTAGATAGTAACACTACTATCAGCATCCGTCTTCCTCTTGGCGATCCATTTATTCTCAATTGCTTGCCGATCATCGGGCAAGTCAACCAAAGTCCACACTTTGTTCTCATACATGGATCTCATCTCAGATTTCATGGCCTCAAGCCATTTTGCGGAATCTGGGCTCACCATTGCTTCTTCATAGTTCGTAGGTTCATCATGGTCTAGTAACATAACCTCCAGAACAGGATTACCGTACCACTCTGGTGCGGATCTTACTCTGGTTTACCTACGAGGTTTGGTAGTAAATTGATCTGAAGTTACATGATCATCATCATTAACTTCCTCACTAATTGGTGTAGAAGTCACAGGAACAGATTTCTGTGATGAACTACTTTCCAATAAGGGAGCAGGTATAGTTACCTCATCAAGTTCTACTTTCCTCCCACTCACTTCTTTCGAGAGAAACTCCTTCTCTAGAAAGGATCCATTCTTAGCGACAAATGTCTTGCCTTCGGATCTGTGATAGAAGGTGTACCCAACTGTCTCCTTTGGGTATCCTATGAAGACACATTTCTCCGATTTGGGTTTGAGCTTATCAGGATGAAACTTTTTCACATAAGCATCGCAACCCCAAACTCTAAGAAACGACAACTTTGGTTTCTTGTCAAACCTCAGTTCATAAGGCGTCGTCTCAACGGATTTTGATGGTGCCCTATTTAACGTGAATGTAGTTGTCTCTAATGCATAACCCCAAAACGATAGTGGTAGATCGGTAAGAGACATCATATATCGCACCATATCTAATAAAGTACGGTTACGATGTTCGGACACACCATTACACTGTGGTGTTCCAGGTGGCGTGAGTAGTGAAACTATTTCACATTGTTTTAACTGAACGCCAAACTCGTAACTCAAATATTTTACCTCTGCGATCATATCGTAGAAACTTTTATTTTCTTGTTACGATGATTCTCCACTTCACTCTGAAATTCTTTGAACTTTTCAAATGTTTCAGACTTGTGTTTCATCAAGTAAATATACCCATATCTGCTCAAATCATCTGTGAAGGTCAGAAAATAATGATACCTGCTACGAGCCTCAATATTCATCGGACCACATACATCTGTATGTATGATTTCCAACAAATCTGTTGCTCTCTCCATAGTTCCGGAGAACGGCGTTTTAGTCATCTTGCCCATGAGGCATGGTTCGCAAGCATCGAGTGATTCATAATCAATTGATTCCAAAATCCCATCAGTATGGAGTTTCTTCATGCGCTTTACACCAATATGACCTAAACGGCAGTGCCACAAATAAGTTGCACTATCATTATTAACTTTGCATCTTTTGGCTTCAATATTATGAATATGTGTATCACTACGATCGAGATCCAACAAACCATTTTCGTTGGTGTGTATGACCATAGAAGGTTTTATTCATGTAAACAGAACAACAATTGTTCTCTAACTTAAATGAATAACCGTATTGCAATAAACATGATCAAATCATATTCATGCTCAACGCACACCAAATAACACTTATTTAGTTTCAACACTAATCCCGAAAGTACAGGGAGTGTGCGATGATGATCATATCAATCTTGGAACTACTTCCAACACACATCGTCACCTCGCCTTTTACTAGTCCCTGTTTATTCTGCAACTCCTGTTTTCGAGTTACTACTCTTTAGCAACTGAACCAGTATCAATTACCGAGGGGTTGCTATAAACACTAATAAAGTACACATCAATAATCTGTATATCAAATATACCTTTGTTCACTTTTACTAGTCTCTGTTTATTCTGCAACTCCCGTTTCGAGTTACTACTCTTAGCAACTGAACCAGTATCAATTACCGAGGGGTTGCTATAAACACTAGTAAAGTACACATCAATAATCTGTATATCAAATATACCTGTATTCACTTTGCCATCCTTCTTATCCACCAAATAGTTGGGGTAGTTCCGCTTCCAGTGACCAGTCCCTTTGCAGTAGAAGCACTTAGTCTCAGGCTTAGGACCAGACTTAGGCTTCTTCACTTGAGCAACAACTTGCTTGCCGTTCTTTTTGAAGTTCCCCCTCTTCCCTTTGCCCTTTTCTTGAAACTAGTGGTCTCGTCAACCATCAACACTTGATGTTTTTCTTGATTTCTACCTTCGTCGATTTCAGCATCACGAAGAGCTCGTGAATTACTTTTGTCATCCCTTGCATACTATAGTTCATCACGAAGTTCTACTAACTTGGTGATGGTGACTAGAGAATTCTGTCAATCACTATTTTATCTGGAAGATTAACTCCCACTTGATTCAAGCGATTGTAGTACCCAGACAATCTGAGCACATGCTCACTAGTTGAGCGATTCTCCTCCATCTTTTTGCTATAGAACTTGTTGGAGATTTCATATCTCTCAACTCGGGTATTTGCTTGAAATATTAACTTCAACTCCTGGAACATCTCATATGGTCCATGACGTTCAAAACGTCTTTGAAGTCCCGATTCTAAGCCGTTAAGCATGGTGCACTAAACTATCAAGTAGTCATCATATTGAGCTAGCCAAACGTTCATAATGTCTGCATCTACTCCTGCAATAGGTCTGTCACCTAGCGGTGCATTAAGGACATAATTCTTCTGTGCAGCAATGAGGATAATCCTCAGATCACGGATCCAATCCGCATCTTTGCTACTAACATCTTTCAACATAATTTTCTCTAGGAACATATCAAAATAAACATAGGGAAGCAACAACGCGAGCTATTGATCTACAACATAATTTGCAAAACACTATCAGGACTAAGTTCATGATAAATTTAAGTTCAATTAATCATATTACTTAAGAACTCCCACTTAGATAGACATCCCTCTAATCATCTAAGTGATTACGTGATCCAAAGCAACTAAACCATGTCCGATTAACACGTGAGATGGAGTAGTTTCAATGGTGAACATCACTATGTTGATCATATCTACTATATGATTCACGCTCGACCTTTCGGTCTCTGTGTTCCGAGGCCATATCTGTATATGCTAGGCTCGTCAAGTTTAACCTGAGTATTCCGCGTGTGCAACTATTTTGCACCCGTTGTATTTGAACGTAGAGCCTATCACACCCGATTAACATGTGGTGTCTCAGCACGAAGAACTTTTGCAACGGTGCATACTCAGGGAGAACACTTTTATCTTGAAATTTTAGTGAGAGATCATCTTATAATGCTACCGTCAATCAAAGCAAGATAAGATGCATAAAGGATTAACATCACATGCAATCAATATAAGTGATATGATATGGCCATCATCATCTTGTGCTTGTGATCTCCATCCCCGAAGCACCGTGCTCGTGATCTCCATCTCCGAAGCACCTTCATGATCACCATCGTCACCGGCGCGACACCTTGATCTCCATCGTAGTATCGTTGTCGTCTCGCCAAATAATTGCTTTTACGACTATCGCTACCGCTTAGTGATAAAGTAAAACTATTACATGGTGATAGCATCTCATACAATAAAGCGACAACTATATGGCTCCTGCCAGTTGCCGATAACTCGGTTACAAAACATGATCATCTCATACAACACATTATATCACATCATGTCTTGACCATATCACATCACAACATGCCCTGCAAAAACAAGTTAGACGTCCTCTACTTTGTATTTGCAAGTTTTACGTGGCTGCTACGGGCTTAGCAAGAACCGTTCTTACCTACGCATCAAAACCACAACGATAGTTTGTCAAGTTGGTGCTGTTTTAACCTTCGCAAGGACCGGGCGTAGCCACACTCGGTTCAACTAAAGTGAGAGAGACAGACACCCACCAGTCACCTTTAAGCAACGAGTGCTCCGAACGGTGAAACCAGTCTCGCGTAAGCGTACGCGTAATGTCGGTCCGGGCCGCTTCATCTCACAATACCGCTGAACCAAAGTATGACATGCTGGTAAGCAGTATGACTTATATCGCCCACAACTCACTTGTGTTCTACTCGTGCACAGCATCAACGCATAAAACCAGGCTCGGATGCCACTGTTGGGGAACGTAGTAATTTCAAAAAAAAATTCCTACGCACACACAAGATCATGGTGATGCATAGCAACGAGAGGGGAGAGTGTTGTCCACGTACCCTCGTAGACCGACAGCGGAAGTGTTATCACAACGCGGTTGATGTAGTCGTACGTCTTCACGATCCGACCGATCAAGTACCGAACGTACGGCACCTCCGAGTTCTACACACGTTCAGCTCAATGACGTCCCTCGAACTCCGATCCAGCTGAGTGTTGAGGGAGAGTTTCGTCAGCACGACGACGTGGTGACGATGATGATGTTCCACCGACGCAGGGCTTCGCCTAAGCTCCGCAACGGTATTATCGAGGTGTAATATGGTGGAAGGGGGCACCGCACACGGCTAAGAGATCACAAGGATCAATTGTTGTCTCTCTGGGGTGCCCCCCTGCCCCCGTATATAAAGGAGCAAGGGAGGAGGAGGCCGGCCCTAGGAGGGGGCGCACCAAGTGTGGAGTCCTACTAGGACTCCCTAGTCCTAGTAGGATTCCACCTCCCATATGGAATAGGAAAAGAGGAAGGGAAAAAGAGAAGGAAGGAAGGGGGCGCCCCCCTTCCCTAGTCCAATTCGGACCAGACCAAGGGGAGGGGTGCGGCCACCCTTGAGGCCCTTTTCCTTCTTTCCCGTATGGCCCAATAAGGCCCAGTACGTATTCCCGTAACTCTCCGGTACTCCGAAAAATACCCGAATCACTCGGAACCTTTCCGAAGTCCGAATATAGTCATCCAATATATCGATCTTTACATCTCGACCATTTCGAGACTCCTCGTCATGTCCCCGATCTCATCCGGGACTCCGAACTCCTTCGGTACATCAACATACATAAACTCATAATAAAACTGTCATCGTAACTTTAAGCGTGCGGACCCTACGAGTTCGAGAACTATGTAGACATGACCGAGACACGTCTCCGGTCAATAACCAATAGCGGGACCTGGATGCCCATATTGGCTCCCACATATTCTACAAAGATCTTTATCGGTCAGACCGCATAACAACATACGTTGTTCCCTTTGTCACCGGTATGTTACTTGCCCGAGATTTGATCGTCGGTATCTCGATACCTAGTTCAATCTCGTTACCGGCAAGTCTCTTTACTCGTTCCGTAATACATCATCCCGCAACTAACTCATTAGTCACAATGCTTGCAAGGCTTATAGTGATGTGCATTACCGAGTGGGCCCAGAGATACCTCTCCGACAATCGGAGTGACAAATCCTAATCTCGAAATACGCCAACCCAACAAGTACCTTTGGAGTCACCTGTAGAGCACCTTTATAATCACCCATTTACGTTGTGACGTTTGGTAGCACACAAAGTGTTCCTCCGGTAAACGGGAGTTGCATAATCTCATAGTCATAGGAACATGTATAAGTCATGAAGAAAGCAATAGCAACATACTAAACGATCGGGTGCTAAGCTAACGGAATGGGTCAAGTCAATCACGTCATTCTCCTAATGAGGTGATCCCGTTAATCAAATGACAACTCATGTCTATGGCTAGGAAACATAACCATCTTTGATTAACGAGCTAGTCAAGTAGAGGCATACTAGTGACACTCTGTTTGTCTATGTATTCACACATGTATTATGTTTCCGGTTAATACAATTCTAGCATGAATAATAGACATTTATCATGATATAAGGAAATATATAATACTTTATTATTGCCTCTAGGGCATATTTCGTTCAAGGCTTGCTAGGTTAGCACTAATGAGGACCCATTTTCTCCCCTTGAAGGTGAACCGTCCTCGCTAGGGCTCAGCCCGAGATGCCACACGTCCCACCAACGGGTCGAAGTCGCTCATCAGGATCTTTCAGTCGGCCAACGACATTCCCAGGTAAGTAATGGAAAATGAGGCCAGATTGCAGTTGAAATTATCCGCAATCTGTTGTTGTTCCTCGGTTGAGAATCCCACAACAACTATCTCACTCTTATCAAAGTTAATCTTTAGATCCGACATCTCCTCAAAACAGAGGAGAAGGAACTTGAGATTTATGATGTCCATCCAGAGAAGTCACGAGACGGTTTGCTTCCAGACGGATGAAATTTTAATCTCAGTTGAGAGAATCTTGAACTAAACGCAAGGAGATTCCCCAAAATCATGCTAAGAATAGCTAGGATTTCCAGAAGAAGATGACATTCGTTTGATGAGAAATAAAAAGGAATATCGAGAATTCGCGTGGCTGAAGCTGAAGCAGCTACTTTCGAAGTATCAGAAAGAAAAGCAACGACTGGAGTGCGGGAGTCAGAGTCGAAAAGAGGATTCCTCGCTTCTTTCTCTCATGCAAAACCGTGCATGAGACTTTCATCTCGCATGGCTCCTAAGTGATAAAAGAAAGAAGAACTTGTCTTCTCACTTTCCAATCGATTGTGCGAAGATAAATCCGAGTGATCATTCACTCTATGCAGGTTAGTTCTATAAGGTTATAAACCGATGATCCATTATTTTTAGATTGTCGTATCATTGGGGATGTCACAAACAAGGGGCGAATTCGATGCGTGCCTTCCGCGGCATGGTTTGGTCCTTTCTCTAGGAACCAAAGTGTCGAATCACTAGTCAGTCTCAGTTGGATCACTAGTCAGCCTCTCCCGAGGGACGATTGTGTATCATCAAACATTTTATGAAACTTGTTCGTAATAATTAAGGCCATGAAATCTTTGCTCTTAGAATCCATTAGGATCTCTTCCCGTCTGCTTGATGTTCATTTCAAGACCCTGACGAATTCAGGGGCTAATGACAAGGTCATCTCCCACCGGGTAGACCCACAGCGACATAACCTAGTATAGTCCCATGAAGGCCCAAGCATGTATGCTTGCCTTCAATTATGATTCAAGATGATTGCCTTCAATTATGTACTTGTATTGCAAATAATAAGGAAAACACGTTTTCGAGATTCAAGTTTGAACGAAGACAAATCTAGTTATATATGGATTGTTTAATACAATCAAGGTTATTTTAAGCATGAATACAACAATATCAATTTATATCACAAAATTAATCCATGTATCATAAAAAAGATCTTAACCAAAGATAAATCTTGAGAAATGCTTGTGTCTTATATTGTTTTTTAGAAAGGGACTGCTTTGCAACAGGTTGCGAATGCAAATCCCTGATATGCAATCATGCATTGTGTCATTTCTATTTGTAATTTTGGAGTTAATTTTAATAGAGAAATTCTGATCTACTCTTTGAATGGCAAGACAATGCCAACTTAAATCACCCAGAGTATTCCTAATCATGCGTCTAAAGTTCATTTGACTACATCGCGCTTCTTAAGATTCTAGTTACGAGACACACCACCTAACCCGAAAGTGGCATTCTAATCTTGAGCTCAAATGCTCTGGTTATGAATAGTAAAAATCCAAAAAATAAAAATTTCTTCACAAAACTCATCAATGTTTGTACAATAAATAGTTTTTAAAAATGTATTGCTATTTGATTAATTGACTGTTTATCCGGTAGCAAAGCGGTGAAAAGCTGCCCACTGAGCGGACGAGGGGTCTATCGTCTCCAGCTGCTTTGGACACAGCAAATGTTCCGCGCCTCTTGCATTGCGAGTATACCTAGTCTCCAGCACGCGGATACTTTTTTTTGAATGTTGGCATAAGCTTTGCCAAATTCATTGATCAGGGAGAAAGCACAAGTACAGAGAAGGCCAAAAGGCAAGCACCAGAAAACATGGAACTAGGTGCAAAAGAAAAAGAGGAAAGGAAACAATCTACTCAACCCGGATCATAAGGGATGCCGGCACCGGCCATGTTCCAAAGATGAATCTCATCTGCAATCTTGCGCACTAGGACTACTTTGGGCATCAACTCTTTCTGGAACAGGCGCCTATTCCGTTCTCGCCATACCTCCCAGGAGACGAGGTGTACCAGCGATAAGGTGCCCTTTTTTATTGTTGTCGGTGCTTGTTGGATGCAAGTATACATCCATTCCTTGATATTGGTGCAACCAGACCGGGTGGATGGCTTGAGTGATGGGATGCTCGTAAGCGTTGCAACAGAGCTCCAAATATCTCGGACCCAAGGACATTCCACAAGAAGATGAAAGGGGGTCTCTAAGTTGCGTTCACAGAGTGGGCAGAAGTAGGAATTCTCCCAGCCGCGACGGAGCAATGCATCTGCTGTTAAAATCTTTCCCAGGATTGCAGTCCAAATGAAGAATCTAAACTTCCCAGGGGCCCAGGCCGACCAGATCAACTCAAAGCCATTCAGGGGAATGGAGCCTTCAAGCTCGCAGTGTAGACGCCATCTGCCGAAAGACGCCAAGAGATCCTGTCCTGCTGACCAGGATGTAGGTCGACCGCATCCAGCAATGCGGCCAGCTCTGCGAGTTCGGATGCCATGTGTTCTGTGAGTCCCATCGCCAAATCCGCGAGCCATGACTCCCATGTCATCGCCTCCTTAACCGTCCTGTTTTTGCGAACCGATATTTGATATAGTGTTGGGGCGATTGTCTTGGGGCATTGTCCATTCAGCCATCGGTCGTGCCAGAAGCTCGTCAGAGCGCCATCCCCAAGCGTTATGTTGGTGGCCATGGAGAAGAGCGCCCACGCGGATACTTTCGTCAACCATCTTGAGTAAATAGTTCCCCTCAGCACTACGTTGGTTGACAGTCTCCTAATAGTTGATTGCCTCTTCGAACTGAACCGCGTCCAAAGTCAACAGAAACAGGGATGCACAGTTCTGAAGCGTACACAACAATATCTTCTAGTTTCTTAAGGGCCCCAACCTTAAATCCAACAAAAAAAATGCAAAACAATTCCAGTAAATCACACATGTAGCCAGTACTACTCTGGAAAAAACGCAGGTCATTTGGGCCAACGGATTGTGAGATATTTGCAATATTTGTTGGCTCGTTCAATTTTTTTTGTTCAAATTTTAACTTAAAAAAATGCAAAAATAATTCAATAAATCATAAATGCACTTACTAATATTCTCGGAAAAATTCAGCTCAACTAGAGCAAATAATTGTGAGATATTGACAGTTCTAGTTGGCTGCTAATGTGGCCGTTTTTTTTTTTGCCACCGGTGCCTTACAAACTGGACCCACTTGTCAGGAATCATGTCAACACACCTAAATGATGGATTAGACCTAGCTGCAATGAATTAACCCCAATATACGGTGTTTTGTGCAACAAACTTGTAAAGTAGGTGTTTTATGCAACACTAGCACCAAAAGTAGGTGGTTTGTGCAATTTCCTCTACCTTCACATAATTGCCTCCACCCTTCTTGGCCCATTCAAGCCCACTAAGCGTGCGAACGGGAGGCCCAACAATTTTGCATGCATATTTTTTTTTGCATGCCCCAGGTCTGAAATTTCTGTTTTTATGTCCACCCAGGTAGCACCAAGGTAATGATGTTTAATCAATCAGTGGTACCATCATGTGAGAAAAAACTTAGCGACGTGCCTAGAAGACCTAGGTTGAACAATGTAAGGTGAAGAGGAAATTCTCGTACAAAATCGATCGAAGGAAGACATTCGATGAGGCATCATCTTGAGATTGTATGTATATGAGAATGATAGATTAAATCATGCCGATTAAGCACATTTATAAAGTTCGCATTAATAATCCGATCTAAAATCTTGAACATTTATAAATCTGACCACGGCGGTCACAACGACTGATGCCTCAGAGGAGGTGCCATGCTCCAAAACAGCCCAACGACGGCCACCGGCAAAGCACTCAAGGGCAGCACTTGGAGGCAGCAACAGCGGCGATGTCCATGGTAGCCTCCACTCAAATCTCCCATCGGAGCCACTATCCTTTGCCGTAGGACCGAAGAAACCTTGCATAGGATCATCGTCAAAACTCTGGGAAGGTGGAGCCATGAACTCCTACACCGAACAAACATGGATCACCATGTCGTAGAAGAGAGCACGCTTCTTCCTAAGCGAGAGCCCCTGCGGCGGGATGCAAAGAGTAGGTCCAAAGTCTGGCTTGCTACTTGTTTAATAAAGATGGTTATGTGCATCATAATGACACAGAGGCTAGGGTCAACCCTTTTTCGAAAATAATAAAAATGGTTGCTACTCATTTTGTAGTCTTTTTCCTTCTCGTAGTTCTTTTTTCTTTTCATTTTCTCCCGTATTTTATGACCATCTTTCTGAATTTATTTTTACTTACTTCCCTATGGAGGTAAATACATTCCCTTTCCGAGGGGCGTGAATACTTCTTTTTTAAGGTAATCAACTTTTATTTTTACATACATGATCAATTGTTTTGATATGCATAAATACCTATTTTACTTAGTATACGTGAACCTTTTTTATAGTCATAAACAATCTTTTGGTAAACAAGAGTGTATCCAAAGCAGTATAATTTTTAATCGACGACACAAATATTCATAAACAAATAAATGTTTTTACAAACATGCTGGATTCTTTCAACAATTTGCAGATTTTTGTCCTAAAGATCATATTTAGACTTCAAAGGAACAAATAATCTTTCAGCAACATAATACTTATATCGAACGATACACTAGAAGCTACTACTAAGACAATCACAAACACTCTAAAGATTTCTACTAAAGTATTTAAGGATGTCACACACACAAGACCTCATGAAAATGTCACAATTTAATCCATGGAGGCATGAATCCTTTTCCTTTTCAATATTTCGTACAATTTAGGATTGGATCTAATTAAATACTCCCTCCGTCCCAAAATAAGTGTCTCAACCTTAGTACAACTTTGTACTAAAGTTAGTACAAAGTTGAGACACTTATCTTGGGACGGAGGGAGTACATTCTAAGGAGCAATATCTCAAAAACAAAAACAAAAAGTAACTGCAAATTATTTTTTACACATAACAAAGCCATGTTAGCCACATTCTTACATGGTTAATCATGCTAACCAAATAATTGAAAATTTATAAAAGTTTAGCATCAACGTATCTCTTTGTATACAAATAACAACAATTTTTTGGAGATGGTAAAATCATATTTGTTATAAGAAACGACAACCTTTACATATGAGGGTTTATAATCCCCGATGACGATGACCCTGAAGGATTTATGCAATCATTTGATTAATGTTTTGATGATCCCCAATCCCGTTCAGGGAGGGGTTGAAGGAAGTTACACGGATTTGAGGGTATGGGAAACCTAATAGAGCTCAATTTAAGCAAAAGGTCCATAAAGAACGATTTTCGGAATTTTTCGGATAAGAAAAGAAGTGTCAAAATATGCTATCGCAATGTGAAAGCCACAATGTTTACTAAGATTGACGAGTGTTTGATTAAATGATAGAAACTGGATGCAAAAGTAAGGGCCCCAAGGAACTCCTAGTTCCCTGCACCACACTTTGTTGTGGTGTTATGGAGGGGTGGCCTAACTCTGGAATGCGGAAATATAAAGATACACTTCGGAAGCTTGAAACAACCAAGGAAAAAGCTTCCAGATTAATGTGATCGGCCCTTGTAGGGAAACTTGCGAGGATATCAAATGGGTTAGGGCCAGTCCCACCCCTTAGGTATATGTATGTATGTAGTAAATTTTTGAATACATGTGTTCATTTTATGTCTCTCTTAATTTGCTATATAGAATCAAATTAACCATTTGTAGGAGGAAAGAAGTTTGGAGGTTTTGAAGTAGAAGCATTTCCCCTCGTCCTATATAAATCCAACCACAGAATTACTTTCCTCCAAACTTTTAATCACTATCTGGATTGGCAAGCATGAAATGCATATTTAAACTTAAAGTGCAACTTGCATTGTGTTAGGTGGGGTCGGAGGAGGAAGCCCACAACAAGAGAACATACAGCACCAGGAGTTGCCAATAACTATGACCGGGTTATGAATTAAGTTAGGAAGAAAATACAATTAGCCTATCAGTTTCAGGAGCATCCATCATGCGTCAAGTTTGGTTCTTAAGGTTTCGTTTTCAGGAGCACCTGCCCTTTTTAATCGACTTAGCCTTCACCGCGCCCCCATGGATTTCCACTCACCCCCGATGTAGACGTAGTGCACGGCAGCGGCGGGAATGGTTGTAGGTGCTAGAACCCTATATTGGTTTTGGTGGAAGAGAACATCGTGATGGAAGGGCGGGGAAAACATCAGGAAGGGTGTCGATCGTGGACAACAAACTTGGGAACGATGGGGAAGTGGGAGAGGAGTGACGTGGGCAATAAACTCGGGAAAGAACCGGATGAGCGGGGGTAATTGAGAGAAAACCGGAGTAAGAATAAAGAAAAGAAAATCGGTGGGGGCTGGGATTGATGGTTGACTTCCTTCGACCGATGAGGGAGTGGGGAGGGTACGAACGAACGATGAACCAACTCCCTCTTTAAGTGTAGAGATACTGGTAGTTAATGCATTGTCTGTATGGTTCTAACCGTGGTACCCTGCCATGACAGTGAGTTCGTGAACTCGTATCTTATTTGGGATAGATTGGAGTCTAGTCTGCCTCTAGTTAGTACTGTATGATGCTCATATGTATATTATTTGTGATTAGGAGGATGTCTCCAGATGATATGATAACCTTTTCTCCCATGAGACATGATGCAAACTGTAAACACCATTATGTTACGTGTTAGTGTGTTACCTACTTGCATGCATGCTCTATTCATGACAGTTGGAATCACAGAGTTGAATACTTTCTAAATAGCCTTTAATATCACCTTTTCAAATAGTATTCACACATTATTTGGAACGTGGCTAAATGGAGTAGAGACAAATATTGCGAGATATATTCGGATAGGAGCATGTGCATTGCTTTGGACTATATGGAACTGTAGAAATGATATGGTTTTTAACAGACAAACTCGTATAAAAAATTTGTAGGTTATTTACAAGGCCACTGCTTGGATCCGTACGTGGTTGTTACTCACTCCTGTGGAAGCCAGTGAGCCTTTGGTTACTGGGTCTACCCGATGGGAGATGGTAGCTCGGGATGTCTACAATCGGTTTGGATGGCGGTCCAGTAATAGGATAGATGTTTAGTCATCTAGTCCTATTTTCGCCGGTTGTGGCATATTTTACTTTGTTCATTACTTTTTCAACACTATATGAGCTTGTTCTGTATAGTCCTTTTGGATACTTTGTTTAATAAAGGGACCACATGCATCATTCTGATACAGAGGCCGGGGTAATCCTTCTTTTCTAATAAAAGGAGTCGATGCCTGCTACTGCTCGGATTGAAAAGGCAGAAGCGCTCTGTTGTGCAAAAGAAACGAGTCTAGTTTTCTTTTTGCAGAGTAAAAAAGCTCTATTGGGCTCCCGGATACCCAAATCTCTGTTGTACCAAGCTAGCTACTTTTATGATGACAGTTTATCTTCGGTCCTTATAAGAGAATACCGAAAAGGCCGTCAAAATTTGCTTCATCACACATGTTTATGTGACTTGTACTTTGTTCTTTATGATATAAATGAGACACGTATTACCATAAAAAAAAACACGTGCTTCATGAGTGGTGCCATGCCATGTAAGAGCAAAAGTGTGTCGCTGTGTACAGTAAAACTGGGAATAGCCCTTGATTTTCTATAGCAAAAGGATTCGTGCATTGCAACGTGAAAAAAAAAATCATAATCTTCAATGGCCATGATCACATTTTCCTGCTTCACCAAGATAAACTATCACTCGGAATTTCGTGAAATCATGAACGTTTTTTTAAACTCGTGAACATATTTGAAGTCGTGAACATTTTTCAAATTCATGAACACTTTTACAAATTTTCGAATTTTTTTAAAATTCATGAATATTACTATTCGCAAACATTTTTCCAAAGTTGTGAACGTTTTTTTAACAATGTACTTGAATCGGCGAACATTTCTAGAGTGGATGAACATTGTTTTGGAAATTGGTGGAATAGTTTTTGAAATTCATGAAGATTTTTTTTATTTAACGAACATTTTTTTATTTAACGAACATTTTTTGAAATGCAAGATCATTTTCTGAATCAGTGAACATTTTACGATTGAATAAACTATTTTGTAAGTCATAATTTGTTTTTTGAATTTTTAGGATATTTTTCCATTCATGAAAATTTTCTGAATTGATGAAATTTTTTTAACATGTTTTAATACACAAACTTTGTAGAAAATCACGAACATTTTTTGAATTCTTGAAATTTTGTTTCCAAAATTGCGAAGATTTTTTGAATAAGCAAACTTTTTTGATAAAAGCGCAAACATTTTTTAATCCACAAACATTTTATTTCAAAATTCTCATTTTGTATAAATTTTATAACTTTTTTGGAGTCCGAAATTATTAAAGTTGAAAAAACCAAAAGGAAAAAATAGAAAATAAAAAGCGAAATTTAGAAAACAGGCTGCCCGGAGATGAGCCGGCCCAACTGCATGGGCCAGCACAGGCGAGGGATTCCTGTGTCTGAAATGGCTTTTATTACTTATAGGTGGTATCAGTGGGTAATATTTTGCAACTTTTGAGGTAATTTCCGTGACATACCGCAAGAAGCAATAGTCCCTTTATTATTAGGTATAAATATCGGATGGACGAGTTGTTCGTCGTTGAGAGCTTTTATTTATACATGTGTGTTGAACAATATGAGCAACCAGAATGCGAAGGAAGGGCCATGAGAACCTGCGTCTGGGCCATCTAATCCACTTCCTAGGGAAATCCCGGTGATGAAGAATGTCGAATAAGCATCCCCAGTCAAAACTCTGGTGATAAAAAAAATGCTTGTATTACTCAAGGCCAAATGTTACAATGTACAATACCAATGACTTCCTCCGGACCCGATCCAAGCCATACGACAGTACGAATTTGAGTTCCAATTGTGGCAGCGATGATGCCTTCAACAAAATAACGGCATAAAACCCTGTCATCGCCAACCAAGACCGAAGTCGGAGCTTGATTTTCATCGGGCGCATCTCCTCCCCAACTCACAACCAACTGGATCGCTACCATGTCGCGTAGTCAGCTCCACGCTAGCTCCCAACCGACGGATTTGCTGTCCCGCGCCCACAGCACCGGGGCAGCTGCCACCATAGGCAGCAGACGCGCGCCGAGACGAACCTCAATGGAGTAGGAACTGCCTAGGAAGTCGAGCCGGGAGCCACCGTGCAGCCACAGCTGGAAGCCGCCGCGTCGCTGGGAGCCACCAAGCCACGCTGAAGGCGCCCCGCACCCTCCATGGCGACACAGCAGCATGCGCCGAACCGGAGACGTACTCATTCAGATCCACCAAAGGCTGCAACTGCAACGCCCGCTTCGCAAAGCCTTTTGGAAGTCTAATTTTAGGACCATCATTGATGGCTTCCTCTTAACCGCTGTTTGAACCATCTCAGAGGCAAGGATGAAATTTTCGATAGTAATGAATCCACCCCTAATAAATACTGACTCCATATATATGATGAATAGGATCTGGGATGAAGTGTTGAAGCCAAATTGCTAGCACCTTTTGAGATAATCTTAATAAGAATGTGCACTAGGGAGATATATAAATCCTTGACTTCCCTAATTAATTTTTTTCCTTTTTGCTAAAGAAACCAGAGCAGACCCGAAACTAAACCGTGCAGCTAGATTGATGGATCCCCGCAAAGAAAAAAAGCTAGATTGATGGATGCATGCACGCACTTAATCAGCATCGACAGAGTGCACGTACTCTTTCTTTATTTCTTTCATTTTAGCTACTTGTAAGTTGCCTGAATTTTAAATTTTGATCAGTCAATTTCTTGGCCGTTGATTATCGCTTCGATATTCGTGCTGCATTTTTTCCTAGCCTATGCTAATTGTTGGGCTGCGCTTGTTTGCCTTTTTCTTCAGGGGTAAACCCAATTACACTAGTAAATTCCTTCTTAGGAACCATTTCTTTTTTTACAAAAATCACTATTATATGTTTATTCTTGTATATTACAAAAAACACAAATTCTGTGCAACGTGTGGAAATTTTGACATTTGTTCTTTCTTTTCTTTTCTTTCTTCTTAAAGCGTAATATCGATGCCACTAAATGATTTTGCCATAGAAAACTTCATTATTTTGATACTGTTCAATTTTTATTTCATTTTTCTTCTCCTTAAAGGGTAATACAAATGTAATTACTTCCAGAGAAAACTTTGTTTCTTGCAAAAAAATCTACTATATATTAGATTTTTTTTTCTCTGAAAGTAATTACATTTGTATTACCCTTTAAGGAGAAGAAAAATGAAATAAAAATTGATAAATTGTGTGCAAATTCTGACATTAGTTTGTTTACATTTTATTTCTTCTTTAAGGATAATAGCAATGCCACTAATTCGGTCTTCTTTAAAACACTTGATTATTTAAATAAATAAAGTTTTTTTCATTTTGTTCTTCTGAAAGGGTAGTACCAATGCCATTAATGTATTCTTACGTAGATAACTTTATTATTACTATTATTATTATTATTATTGTTCATTTTATTTCTTCTGAAATGATAATATCAATGCCACTAATTTATTATTTCTGAGGAAACTTAATTATTTTGACTTTTTAGTTTTTATTTTATTTTATTTTCTTTCGTTTGAACGGGTAATACAATTCTACTAATTTCATTCTTCCTTTAAAAACTTCATTATTATGATTTTTGTATTTTTATTTTCTTTCTTCTTTACTGGTAATATCAATGCCACCAATCCATTCCTGCTTAGAAACTTCTTTCTAAGGAAACTTCAATATTATATGCTTCTTCTTGCATATTATAAAAATGAGCAATTTTTGTGTAAACTGTGTGCAATTTTTGTCATTATTTGTTTTATTATTTTTCCTTTTCTTTCTACTTAATTGATAATATCAATGACACTAATTGTTTTGCTGACAGCACCACAAGTATTAGAATTGTAGGCGACCGACCCTTTAGCTCACAATAATTAAGCCATGGTAATTAAAAAAAACTATGGTAATGTAAGAATACTTAAAGAATATTTTGCTGTTAAACGGGGCGTTAGTTATATATGACAGGCTGAAGTTTTGTGTTGGAAGGAAGCTACGTCTCACTGTAAACATGTTCGGTAGCAATATTCATGTAGGTGTAGCATTTTTTTGATGTTTTTGAGCAACGAGACGGAGTCACTTGCACGAACGTCACTAGTGCGTGTAGTCACGCATGCAGGTAGCTAGCCGGCCGACATGCCAAGATAGCTCATGTGCAGATCACAAAAAAAAAACTCATGTGCAGATGTGCTTCGGAGCAGGACTTGTGGTAATACCATTAGTAGAAAAAGGGTCAAATGTGAGACACATTAGTGCCGGTTTGCATTTGAGCCGGCACTAATGTGTCCATTAGTGCCGGTTCAAACGGCTAGGCGGGAGGAGATCTTTAGTACCGGTTCGGCGCGAACCTTTAATACCGGTTCATGCCATGAATCGGTACTAAAGAGGCTGGGGCCCGGCCAGCCCCTTTAATAGCGGTTCGTGGCACGAACTGGTAGTAAAGAAATTATGGCAGGCTGTTTTTAGTCCCACCTCGCTCCTCTAGCAAGATTTTTACCATCTTAAATATGTTACTTCTTAAACTATCACAAGCACTTGGTCTTCATTGAACTCTATGTGTAGAATTTGTGGTCGCAATATGAGTCTTCAACGGCTTCTAAACCGTCGAGAACTCATATTGACAATTCAGATTGTACAAAAAAGATCATTGATAATCAATGTATTTTTTACGATAATTAATGTTTTTTAAACTTTTTTGAACTTCAGACTATTTTTGCGTTCAGTATGCAGCATTTAAAGCGACGTCATTAATTTTCAACACGTTCTGACATCATTTATTATTTTTCAGTCATTTACCGATTTGTTTAGAGAGCTGAAAATCACTACAAAATGAATTCTGAAAATGTTGGAACTTGGCATGGTATCATCATTTCACCCGCATAGCATGTGCAAAAGAGTAGAGAGGGTCACGGCGAAAACTGGACGCACCTCGTGTACAAACTGGACAATCTCTTTCGGAGTATCAGGGATTCGGACGAGAACTCATCTGTTACACGGGCACTTCAATGTTTTTTAAACTTTTTTGAACTCCAGCCTATTTTTGCGTTCAGTATGCAGCATTCGAAGCGACGTCATCAATTTCCAACACGTTCTGACATCATTTGCTGTTTTTCAGTCATTTACCGATTTGTTTAGAGAGCTAAATGACGGTGAAATTGAAAATCACTACAAAATGAACTCTGAAAATGTTAGAACTTGGCATGGTATCATCATTTCACCCGCATAGCATGTGCAAAAGAGTAGAGAGGGTCACGGCGAAAACTGGACGCACTTCGTGTACAAACTGGACAATCTCTTTCGGAGTATTAGAGTTTCGGACGAGAACTCATCTGTTACACGGGCACTTCAATGTTTTTTAAACTTATTTGAACTCCAGCCTATTTTTGCGTTCAGTATGCATCATTCAAAGCGACGTCATCAATTTCCAACACGTTCTGACATTATTTGCTGTTTTTCAGTCATTTACCGATTTGTTTAGAGAGCTAAATGACGGTGAAATTGAAAATCACTATAAAATGAACTCTGGAAATGTTAGAACTTGGCATGGTATCATCATTTCACCCGCATAGCATGTGCAAAAGAGTAGAGAGGGTCACGGCGAAAACTGGACGCACTTCGTGTACAAACTGGACAATCTCTTTCGGAGTATCAGAGTTTCGGACGAGAACCAATCTGTTACACGGGCACTTCAATGTTTTTTTAAACTTATTTGAACTCCAGCATATTTTTGCGTTCAGTATGCATCATTCAAAGCGACGTCATCAATTTCCAACACGTTCTGACATCATTTGCTGTTTTTCAGTCATTTACCGATTTGCTTAGAGAGCTAAATAACAGTGAAATTGAAAAGCACTACAAAATGAACTCTGAAAATGTTGGAACTTGGCATGGTATCATCATTTTACCCGCATAGCGTGTGCAAAAGAGTAGAGAGGGTCACGGCGAAAACTGGACGCACCTCGTGTACAAACTGGACAATCTCTTTCGGAGTATCAGGGATTCGGACGAGAACTCATCTGTTACACGGGCACTTCAATGTTTTTTAAACTTATTTGAACTCCAGCCTATTTTTGCGTTCAGTATGCAGCATTCAAAGCGACGTCATCAATTTCCAACACGTTCTGGCAATCTCTTTCGGAGTATCAGGGTTTCGGACGAGAAACTAAATACAGCAAAAAAACTACTCAGAAATAAATAGAAGAAAATAAATAAAACAGAAAGGATAAAAACTATATAAAAATTACTCAAAAATAAATAGAAGAAATAAATAATGCAGAAAAGAAAAAAACTATATAAAAAATTGTTATATTCACAAAGAAACTAAATACAGTAAAAAACTACTCAGAAATAAATAGAAAAAAATAAATAAAACAGTAAAGACAAAAACTATATAAAAAATTTACTCAAAAATAAATATAAAAAATAAATAATGCATAAAAGAAAAAAACTATATAAAAAATTGTTGGGCGCTGCCCAGTGGGCCTGCCAGACCTAGGGTTTGAAAATTCAGGCCCAGAAGGGCCAGCAGGCTCACAGGGCAGCGCGCCATAGTTAGGCCCAGAAGCCTGCTACATAGAGAAGTTCGAAGGAGCAGCCGCGGCTGGGTTTATAAACCAGTGTGGCTGCCCTTCGCTCGGCGAGGTGGGACTAAACATTGTGCACCGCCGGTGGCAGCGCACAACCATTAGTACCGGTTGGAGGCTCCAACCGGTACTAATGCAGGGCCTTTAGTACCGGTTCAAGCCACGAACCGGTACTAAAGGGGGCCGTTTCCCGCCGCTTGACCTGGCAAAAATTGGCCTTGACTACCGGTTGGTGGCTCCAACCGGTACTAAAGGCCCCTCCTATATATATGGCACTTACGAAAAAATTAGTTTCATCGACCACCACTTCTTCTCCAACTTCTTCGCGCGACATCGCCGCCGCCGCCACGCCGTCGCCCATCGTGCGCCACCCTCGGTGGCCCCGCCGCCCCCGCCGCGCACCGTCGCCCCCGCCGGCCGTCGTCGCCGTCACCGCCGTCGCCCCCGCCGCCCGTCGTCACCGTCACCGCCCGTCGTCACCGTCACCGCCGTCACCCCCGCCGCCCGTCGCCGCCGCCCCGTACTACGTCGCCGTCTCGATCGCGCCGTCGCCCCCGGCCCGCCGCCCGTCGTCGTGCCGTCCCCGTCGCATCGCCGTCTCGCGCCGCCGCCCGTACGCCGCTGCCCCCCGTTCGTACACACACACACATACACACACACACACATATTTTTTTTACTTATTTTCTGTTTTCTGTTGTTTAGATTAATGTTAGATGAATTACGTAGATAAGAATGTTAGAATGTTAATGTTAGATGAATTATATGGAAAAGATGTTAAATATTAATGTCAATTTTAGATGAATTAGCTAGATATTAATTAGGTATATATATGAGATTTGAACTAGTTGAATTAATATAACTAGTTTATTTTTAGTATGAAAATTAATAGAACAAGTTTATTTTTAGTAAGAAAATTTATGTATATAAGATTTGATGATCTAATTAAAATATTACTATATATAGCTACTTTATATATTTTAGTAAGAAAATTAGTAGAACTAGTTTATTTTTAGTAAATTCTTAGTTGAATTAATAGAACTAGTTTATTTTTAGTAAGAAAATTTAGATATCTGAGATTTGATGATCTAATTAAAATATTACTCTATAGAACTAGCTACTTTATTTTAGTAAGAAAATTAATAGAACAAGTTTATTTTTATTAAATGCTTAGTTGAATTAGTTGAATTAATAGAACTAGTTGAACTAATAGAAGTAGTTGAATTAGTTGAATTAATAGACCTAATAAGTGTTTAATGTTTCACCTATATGAACATAGGAAATGTCGTCTGACGATGAAAAAGATTTCATTAAGTGTGAATACTGTGAAGACCAGCGCGGCCTGTGCGACAGAAATTTTCTTGTTGATGATAGGCGCTTCAGCATCAAGCTGGATGAGACCTTCGAAGTGGATACAGTAAGTCACAACGATAAGTCTTTTTTCGTAATTAAGCATGACTTATATATGCTTCATTTGCTTCAACTTATAATTTTAAATTTTCACTATTCTACTAGCGCATCCCCTGCCATGCAAGAATTTTTGTCTTGGATAAGATAGGTTTCAGTGCTATGGAAACTATGGAGGTAAAGAGAGTTTACCTGAAGACCGATCATGGTTATACTTTCAACGTCCAATTATACAATGTAGACACGTACACCTATTTTGAATGCAAAACTTGGCAATCACTATGCAAGACTTATGCATTTGAGCCTGATATGGTTATCACCTTTGATATTCGTCCGGCAGATGATATTGAAGGTAATAGAGACATCTGGGTCGATGTGCAGACGCCTCCAGTTCTACCATTATGTGAGTTTCTCAACCATATTTATGTTTTTGATATTGTTTAGTCAAAAATAGTTGACAACTAATTTCTATTGACAGCTTATTTCCATTCAAGCAAACATGTCCGGCGCTTGGTAGACAGGACCTACTACTGTCCCGGAGCTGAACTAAACTGCGAGGGGATAAGTCATTATGTTTCATGGCTTGAGGATCTTCATACTGTTAAGACAAATTTTCTTCCTGCACTTAGAAATGTTAGTACTCAAAACGTGCGACCAATAGTGATCGTATTGAACTATGGTCACATCTATTTACGAAAGATGGTAAGATTTTTACTATTTGTCCTCAATGCATCTTTTGCATACATTATTTTTTTTGCTAAACTTTCATTGCTAAGTATATTAATTACTATACGATGTTCTTCAACAGGGACTCCCGATGACAGTTGTGCCTCAGTGGATCGAGACTAAAGGTCACATGTCAATGGTTAGCTTACGACCAAGATATCCTACATTGCACATGAGTGCATTCAGGATTTCTAAAAGCGATGAATGCTTAATAGTGAAAGATTGGAGCAAAATTGGTAACGATCCCAGAGAAGTACTAGGGGGCAGCAATGAGAAGCGCAGCCCATGATTAGGAGACAGGTTCATCTGCATGCTCCAGTATGATGAATCAGGAGAGCTATACATGTTCTATGCTATTTTACCCGAGAGAGAGCAGCAGGAGTGATTTAGCTAGTTCATGCTCTTAGTACTTTTGTCTTCTCATGTCTGTGTTCTTCGTCCTGAACTTAATCTCAAAGGGTGATTTGCTTTTGTGGTGTTATGAACGCTTATAATATCATGACCATGTTGAACTCGATGATATCTTTGCTTCTGGTACAAGTGAATGTTTTTTCTTTAAGCTAGTATTGGTGGTGATTAGATAGCGGTAATGACTATGATGATTAAACAGTGGTAATGACGACTATGATGATTTTTAGCTAGCTAGTTTACTGTTGTTGATGATATGATGCAAGTTTTTATATTAATATGATGATGATGATGAGTTATTATATCATTTATGAAAGAAATCGCAGATTAGTTTCAGCTGGATGGATCCTAGCTAAGTGATCAAGTATATGCCATATCCATATTATACTTGATCACCTATAATTAAGTGATCAAGTATAATATGGATATGGCATATACTTGATCACTTAGCTAGGATCCACATGCATCCAGTCGAAACTAATCTGCGGTACTTTCACCTAATGATTTAACAACTAAAATAATCACTAAATCGGTACTAATATCCTGCACGCACCCGGGCCTGGCTCGTGCCATGTGGTGGCACTTTAGCGCCGGTTCGTGATGAACCGGTACTAAAGGACCGGGGGGGGGGGGGGGGGGGCTTTAGTCCCCACGCTTTAGTGCCGGTTGTGGAACCGGCACTAAAGGCCCTTACGAACCGGCGCTAAAACCCGGTTCTGCACTATAATGTACTGGTAGCTAGCTAACATGTAGTTCACGAGTATACCAGCATGCATGAATGGATCTGTACGCGTGCATGTGCAACTTGAAAATTCAATTCGAACAAATGATCGATAGGCATTTTTTGAATAAAAGTAGTGTTACAAAAAAACACGTAATGGACACACAAGCTAGAACGGATCCATGGAAGGTGCAGAACGCACAAGAAGCTAGAGTGGTAGACGTGGCAGTGCCATAACTCAAACATACCAGAGAACGGCCCGTGCACTGTGGACTGCTACTCATGCCGCCACTGTCTTCCTTATGACTGAAACATCCAAATTTGGTTTTCGGTCGACTGACTAGTAGTCAGTCCCTATTTCTTCATTCCATCCGTTGAGAAATGCATGCTACTGCTAGTCACGTAGGGGCGCATGCATGCATGCATGCAGTGTTGTTTGCGTTAAAAAAGCCAGCTAGGAAATCGTTGGATCATTCTCAAAAAGGAAAAAAGGAAGTCGTTGGATCCAAAACGTACTCCGATCCCTCAAAAAGAAAAAACGTACTCCGATCGATGGGTCGACCGAGTCACTTCGCAACCGCTAGCAGGTCAGTACAATCTGTCGCACGACAAAGACGGGCTCTCACGCAGGCACGGTACCCCTTCTGCCCGACCCGATCGATCAGACTCGCTCCTTTGGGTCCTTCCCCTCGATCGGTCCGTCTCTCTCGTGCCGCCGCCCGCCTCGCTAGGGTTCGGCCCCGCCTCCACTCCGGCCTTCTTCGCCCTCCGTTCCCAGCTTCCGCAGGACAGAATTCCCACGGCCACGCCCTCCGCCGCCTTCCACGATCCACATCTCCATCGGCGGCCTCCCATCCTCCCATCTTCCGTCATGCCAGCAGACCAACCTTCCCTCGGCGATGGCCGCCACCCCCACATCCTCTTGGATAAGAAGTGCCTAATCGGCTATTTGGAAAACTCCACCACCGCAAAAACCAGAAACAGCCAAGGACTCGACGTCGAGGTCTCCTTCAAAACAGCCGATCCCCCGGCCATCTCACTGTGCTTTGCACGCTGCGTCGATCATCAGACCGGGAAGAGTTTGGTTGCGGAGCCTTTTATACTTGGCATAGCCGGAAGGTTCGTGCTGCTGGCTATCACTTTCTTGGACAGCGCCAACCATTATCGGCGGTTCCTCGACTATTTCGTCTACAAGGCAGCAGGGCCAGGTTCCGCCTCTCTCCATCTTCTTCCAAGGCCCTATCCGTCTTCTTTCTCGCGAAATTTGGTCGCCGTCTTGCCTGTCACTGACAACAACAGCGAAGAAGACTTTGCTGTCGTTTTCCCTCATGTTGGATATATCGTGCCCGAGTCTCGCAGACATTACGCGCTCCACATCTACCGCTCCGACATGAATGCTTGGCACTCTCAGACGGCTTATGTTGCCAAGGAGGATGGTGAAACAAGGAATGCTAAACATAAGCTATCGGTTCATAATGCCATGAGCGTGGCATATGTAGAAAAGGGTGTCGTAGGCTGGATCGATCTTTGGTGGGGAATTCTCTTATGCAATGTTTTGGACAGCAAGCCTATCATCCGTTTCATCCCATTGCCAATACCGGAACCGTGTGATCCCTCTGAGTTCCACTTGACGTTTGAGGATTTCACCCCAAGACCACACCGTCATGTCACGATATGCCATGGTTTGATCAAGTTTGTTGGGTTAAATTTTCATGCGGATAACGCTATTCGCAACATGAAGCGAGCACAAGATCATGGTTGGACGGCTACTACATGGACCAGATCAATCTATTCAGATGATGTTTGGCATGATGGCATGACGATTGATACGTCTGAGATATATTTCACCGACTCGAGTTTGCCGAGTCTTTTGCCTGGGATGTTTGATGAGGAAAACAATTTGACATGGGGGAAATTCACCACTGCAGGCCCTACATTAAGTTTGCTCGATGACGATATTATGTACATTATGGCGAAGGAGAGCATGTGCCATCAGACAGCATATGTACTCGCTGTCAACACCAAAAGTTTGAAGCTCGAATCTGGTGCGCAATGTTCTGCTCAAAAGATGAGGTGGTTTGAACCCACCTATGAGCCCTGTCTTCTTCTTAGCTCTTTTGGTACGACTTCAGGTACTCGTCAAAATAGTAGTTAGCTGATTTTGTGTTGTTGAACAATTTTATTACCGTTGACATACTTTATGCTTTGCAATTTATTTATTTTTTGCAGAGTTGGTTAAGGAATTTGAAACCAAAGCGACAATAATGGAAACCAAGGAGGGACCGATCCTGTCGGTGTTGTCCAGGCGTCTCCACGCGCTGCGGAAGCAGCAGAATCGCATCGCGCGGACGGAAGAGTCTATCGCGGCCGGCATGACGCTTAGCCAGGAGCAGAAGGAGGCGATGCGCTCCAAGCCTGTCCTCGCCGCCGTCATTGACGAGCTCGAGCGCCTCCGCGCACCACTCGCCGCCGCCCTCGCCGAGGAGCTCTCCACCATCTCCGCCCCTGCTGCCGGTTCCTCGTCCATCTAGGACCTCCTCATCCTTCAGCTGCACTATTTCCATTATGTCTTTTACTAGAATCTTTGTGAGTTGTTCTATGCGAGGTGTTGGGCGTCACGATAGCAGATAACGTAGAGTCGCGGCTAGGTTCTTTCTAATAAAATGTTTATCTTTTACGCGTGGTCTACTTGCCTGGTTTGTTTACCGTTCGGAAGATTCTGCTGGTAGGATTTGGTCACACAGCTGACCTGACTGACATAGAGAACAATCCTGGTTTCTTGTGTTCCCAGAAGACTTGTCCAGCTCCTCAATCCTCCTCTGTTTTGATTTATTCAAAAGGGTAGAAGAGCATAGGTAGCAACAAGCCGTATGGGCGGAATCATATATTTTTGCCGGTTGTTTTGTCAGTTTTGTCAGTTCATGACTCGTTGGATGTGTTGGCAGAATCTGCTTGGTCGCTTTCCATTTCTTCATGTTTCCCTTGGTTGTTTGTTTGTTTAGTGTTAGGAAGAAGATTCTCGTAGGATTTTGTTAGATAGCTGACTTGACGAACGATTCTGGTTTCTTGAGGATAATTGGTTTGATGCCAATACTTGGCAACCCATTAATTGGCAATATTAAAAATTGACAAAAAATGTCAACTTATTGTGAGATTGATAAGTAAACATGGTAACCAACCAAGTACTAGTCAAATGTTGGTATGGTAATTTTTGACGTCAAACCAATCATCTCCTTGTGTCCTCAGAACTCCCTAGCGCCGCGCCCCATGGTGTCGAAACATATGTTTCATAGATGATAGGGTGTGAGAATTTGAATAACAATAATAAAGCTAGTAGCAATGGGTCGGGCTCTTGGTTTGGGATGTATCGAAGGGGAATCATGGATGGCTGGATGCATCATTTTGCCCTGTTGCACGGCGCCTCATACCTTAATCATGTTTGACCGCTGTTTTCCTGGTTGTTTAATTGGTTATTATCTTTTTCTTAAGCACGCACCCCCAAAGCGGAAAACTGGAAAGAGCAAAAGTCCTCTCCTTTAGATGTCACTAGTAGAAAACAAAGCTTTGGTCTAGGCACGGCAAGCCCATTAATCCCGGTTCACTCATGAACCGGGACCAATGGGGGGCATAGGTCCCGGTTCATTAGGCCAGGGCGCGGGCCGGGCCTCGGGGGCCATTGGTCCCGATTCGTCTGAGACCATTGGTCCCGGTTCCAGACACAGACCGGGACCAATGCGCCTTGCTCCTGGCCCACCACCTTTAGTCTCGATTGGTGTCTGGAACCGGGACCAAAGATTTGTTTTTTACCCACTAATATATTCTACAATAAAGAATCAACTAAAAAGCTTTAATAAAACTCTAATAGGAAAAGGAATCAACTAAAAAGAATCAATAAAATATAAAATTTATGCAACTTAAATTATATAAAATTTATGCAACTAAAAAGAATCATTTATAGTGCTTTTCAATTTCATGGTTATTTAGCTCAAAAAATATGAGTGAATGCCTGAAAAAGAACAAATGAAGTCCGAAAGGGTTGAAAATTGCTGATGTGGCTTGAATGGTGCATTTTGAACACACAAAGAGTCTGGAGTTCAAATAAGTTAAAAAAATGAAATACCTTTGTAACAGATGAGTTTTCGTCCGAAACCCTGATACTTCGAAAGAGATTGTCCGTTTTGTACACGAAGTGCATCCAGTTTTTGCCGTAACCCTCTCAACTTCTTAGCACATGCTATGTGGGTAAAATGATGATACCATGCCAACTTTCAACCTTTTCAGAGATCATTTGTAGTGCTTTTCAATTTCATGATCATTTAGCTCAAAAATATGAGTGAATGCCTGAAAAAGAATAAATGAAGTCAGAAAGGGTTAAAAATAGCTGATGTAACAGCCTTAGAACCGGTACTAAATGAAATGCCTTTGTAAGAGCCTTAGAACCGGTACTAAAGGAATCAACTAAAAAGCTTTTATAAACCTCTAGTATTATTGAAACTAAAATTATATAAAATTTATGCAACTAAAATTATCAAAGTATTTTTTGTTCAAAACATTATAAGCAAAAAAGAATTTTCATAAAATCAATAAAAAAGCAAAAAAGAAAAGAAGATAAATAAGTAGAAACAAAATAAACTTTAATGAAACTCTAATAGAAAAAAGAATGAACTAGAAAACTTTAATGAAACTCTAATAGCAAAAGGAATCAACTAAAAAGCTTTTATAAACCTCTAGTATTATTGAAACTAAAATTATATAAAATTTATGCAACTAAAATTATCAAAGTATTTTCTGTTCAAAACATTATAAGCAAAAAGAAAATAAAATAAATAAGTAGAAACAAAATAAAATAAATAAGTAGAAACAAAATAAAATAAATAAGTAGACAAAATAAAATAAATAAGTAGAAACAAAATAAAATTTAATAAATAAGTAGAAACAAAATAAAATTTAATAAATAAGTAGAAACAAAATAAAATAAAATAGCAACAGTAAGTATTTTGTTGTAAGTAGAAACAAAATAAAATAAATAAAGCAAAAAAGAAAACAAAAAAAGGGGAAAAAATAAAAAATGCCACCTACTGGGCCACCACGGCCTGAATACGACTACAAACCCATCCATAGGCCAGGATTCAGGTCCGCGGAAGGCCCAGCAGGCCCACAGGCTGAGATTAGGCCCATAGGCCTGCAGTTTAGAGGAGTTCAATGGAGATGGTGGGGCAGGGCTTATAAACAGGTGCGGCAGCTCCTCGGCTAGCGAGGTGGGACTAAACATCCCACCGCACCGCGGCTTTGGCAGGCGCAGGACATTGGTCCCGGTTGGTGGCACAAACCGGGACCAATGCCACCCTTTGTTTCCGGTTCGTGGCACTAACCGGTTCCAATGCCAACCTTTTAGTCCCGGTTGGTGCCACCAACCGGGAGACCTTTGGTCCCGGTTGGTGGCACCAACCGGGACTAAAGGGGGGCATTGGTCCCGGTTGGTGCCACGAACCGGGACCAATGCTTCGTGTATATAAGCAAGACTTGTGAAAATTTTCACTTCTCATCTGGCAGTTGCCGCCCCGACGACACCGACGACATCGACGCCGCCAGGCTGCCGCCCCCGTCCGCCGTCTCCGTCGTCGTCGTCGCCCTGCCCCGACCTCGACGCGCCCTGCCCCGACCTCGTCGTCGCGCACGCCGAGCGCGCTGCCCCGACCTTGCCGCCGCTCACCTGCACTGTGAGCCTCACCGTGCCGTTCCCGCTCCTCTCCCCCTCCCCCCCCCCCCGCGCCCCAGCGCCGCCGCGCGCCCGTCCCAACGCCGCCGCCCGCCCCATCGCCACGAGGCCCTATTCACATATATAAATTTTTTGTTCATATTGTAGTAGTAGTAGATGATGATGATGATGATGATGATGATGTATTGTGACGCCCCCGATTTGACCGTACACTAATCATGCACGCAAATGTGTATGATCAAGATCAGGGACTCACGGGAAGATATCACAACACAACTCTAAAACATAAATAAGTCATACAAGCATCATAATACAAGCCAGGGGCCTCGAGGGCTCGAATACAAGTGCTCGATCACAGACGAGTCAGCGGAAGCAACAATATCTGAGTACAGACATAAGTTAAACAAGTTTGCCTTAAGAAGGCTAGCACAAACTGGGATACAGATCGAACGAGGCGCAGGCCTCCTGCCTGGGATCCTCCTAACTACTCCTGGAAGCCGAACTCCATGTAGCATCATCCTCGGGATCTCTAGCTCCTGGACTCCAGCATCTGGTTGCGACAATCAGGTATAGAAAGGGGAAAAGAGGGAGAAAAGCAACCGTGAGTACTCATCCAAAGTACTCGCAAGCAAGGAGCTACACTACATATGCATGGGTATATGTGTAAAGGGCCATATCAGTGGACTGAACTGCAGAATGCCAGAATAAGAGGGGGATAGCTAGTCCTGTCGAAGACTACGCTTCTGGCCATCTCCATCTTGCAGCATGTAAAAGAGAGTAGATTGAAGTCCTCCAAGTAGCATCGCATAGCATAATCCTACCCGGCGATCCCCTCCTCGTCGCCCTGTTAGAGAGCGATCACCGGGTTGTATCTGGCACTTGGAAGGGTGTATTTTATTCAGTATCCAGTTGTAGTTGTCATAAGGTCAAGGTACAACTCCGGGTCGTCCTTTTACCGAGGGACACGGCTATTCGAATAGATAAACTTCCCTGCAGGGGTGCACTACATAACCCAACACGCTCGATCCCATTTGGTCGGACACACTTTTCTGGGTCATGCCCGGCCTCGTAAGATCAACGCGTCGCAGCCCCACCTAAGCACAACAGAGAGGTCAGCACGCCGGTCTAACCCTATGCGCGCAGGGGTCTGGGCCCATCGCCCTATGCACACCTGCACGTTGCGAACGCGGCCGCGAGCAGACCTAGCAACCCACACGATCACGGCGGTTACGTCAAAGCGGTCCAACACGGCGCGCGCCACTCAGTCGCTGACGTCACGAAGGCTTCGGCTGATACCACGACGCCGGGATACCCATAACTACTACCGCGTAGATGGTTAGTGCGTATAGACCAAATGGCCAGACTCAGATCAAATACCAAGATCTCGTTAAGCGTGTTAAGTATCCGCGAACGCCGACCAGGGCCAGGCCCACCTCTCTCCTAGGTGGTCTCAACCTGCCCTGTCGCTCCGCCACAAAGTAACAGTCGGGGGCCGTCAGGAACCCAGGCCCACCTCTACCGGGGTGGAGCCACCTGTCCTTTCAGCCCCCCTCATCAGCATCACTTGCGGGTACTCCACGAGCCGACCCGACTTTAGTCACCACATGTGTCATGTATAGAATGTATATAGTATATACCCGTGATCACCTCCCGAAGTGATCACGGCCCAGTAGTATAGCATGGCAGACGGACAAGAGTGTAGGGCCACTGATGGAACACTAGCATCCTATACTAAGCAGTAGGATAGCAGGTAAGGGTAACAACTGTAGCAACAATGACAGGCTATGCATCAGGATAGGGTTAACGGAAAGCAGTAACATGCTACACTACTCTAATGCAAGCAGTATAGAGAAGAATAGGCGATATCTGGTGATCAAGGGTGGGGGCTTGCCTGGTTGCTCTGGCAAGTAGGAAGGGTCGTCGACTCCGTAGTCGAACTGGGCAGCAGCAGTGTCGGTCTCGTAGTCTACCGGAGAGAAGAGGGGGAAGAAACAGTAAATACAATGCAAACATAAGCATGACGATGCGTGACATGACAATGAGCGGTGCTAGGTGTGTCCTAACGCGACAGTAGGTGGTACCGGCGAAGGGGGGGAACATCCGGGAAGTATTCCCGATGTTTCGCGTTTTCGGACAGACGGACCGGAGGGGTAAAGTTGCTAGTTCGATAGGTTAGGTAGGTGTGGTGGACGAACGGACTGCGTATCCGGATTCGTCTCGTCGTTCTGAGCAACTTTCATGTTGAAAATATTTTAATCCGAGTTACGGATTAAAAAATATGATTTTCTAAAGATTTTATTAATTTCTGGAATTTAATTAATCATTTAAATTAATTCGAAAATGGATTTATGGCATCAGCATGATGTCATGCTAACATCAGCAGTCAACAGGGGTTGACTAAGTCAAACTGACATGTGGGTCCAGTGGGACCCACCTGTCATTCACTTTTTAGGTTAATTAGTGTTTAGCTAAATAATTACCATTTAATTAATTTAAACAGGATTAATTAACTTAATTAATTTAGTTAATTAATTAAAATTATTTTTAACTTTTATTTTCTTTATTTATTTATTTATTAAATTTTATTAATTAATTTATTCTTATTATTATTATTATTAATTTATTTTATTTATTATTTTATTTTTATTTTTATTTTTATTTTTATTTTATTTATTATTTTTATTAAAAACCGTTCTGGGGCGTTGGGGCCCGTTTGTCATTGGGCCAGGGGGTCGGGCCCAGTGGGCAGTGGCTCAGGTAGGGCGAGGCCCACCTGGCAGTGGCCCAGAGGGGGGGCGATACGGGTGCGGGTTATCGGGCACGGCCCGAACGGGCAACGGGGCGGGGCGCCCGAACGGGCGCGAGACGAGGGGCGTTGGGCGCGCACGGCGCACGCCGGCGCCGGCGGCCAGAGCCAGGGGAGGCGGGGCTCCGACGAGCCACCGGAGCGGCGGCGGAGCAGCGCGGGCAGAGCAGAGGCGAACGGCGGGGAGCTCCGGTGGAGCAGCGGCAGGGCCATCGTGGGGGGGGGAGCGGGGCGACGGGTGCAGAGGGGCGTCGGGGGCAATCACGCACGGCGCAGGGCGCGGTCGGGCGGCCGTGTACGGCGAGGCGACGACGGGGAACGGCTCGGGCGCGATGGCCATCCAGAGGAGGCGCGACGAGCGCGGGGAGGCCGCGAGCGAGCACGGCCTCGGGCGCGCGGTGACAGGGGAAGAGGGGAGAGGAGGAGGGCGCTCACGGCGGGGCTGTAGGGACGGGGCAGCGGGGGTCGAGGGGGACGACGGGGACGGTTCGACGCCGGGGAGGAGTCCGGCGAGGAGGCGTGGTCGGGGCGGAGGACGAAGACGGGCGGCGGAGTCCAGCAGCGTCGAGGTGGGGCGTCGGGGTGGCGCCGGGGACAAGCGCCGGCGCCAGGAGGCGCGGGGCGGCACCGGGCGGCGTCAGGCTCGGCGAGGCGGCGGCGTCGGCGATGACGACGGGATCGGGGGCGGCGCATCCAGATCGGGAGAGGGGGGGCGCCGGCAGGGCGCAAGGCGAGGCGCGGGGCGACGTCGGGGCGAGGCGGGGAGGCGAGGTCGTCCGGTGAGGACCGGCGGCGGCGCGGGTGCAAGGCATCGGGGGCGGCGCTTGCCACCGACGGGATCCGCGCGGGGGAGGGAGAGAGAGGTGGGTGAGATCGAGGGGAGTGGGGGGTGGCTGTCGGTGGGGGGGACTGGGGAGTGGATAAGGGGAGAGGGGGGGCGCGGGGTGGGCCGGCCCATTCAGGCGGCTGGGGGTTGGCCCAGTTGGGCCAGGTCCAGTGGGTTGGGGGGGCTCCCCTTTTTGTTTTTTTGTTTTCTCTTTCTTTTGTAATTTCTTTTTCTTTTTTGTTTGTTTTAGTTTTAGTTCTTTTTCCTTTTCTGTTTTATTTTAGTTACACTTTATTCTTAGTTCAGTAAAATATGACAATAGCTCCAAATTAGTGTTCCAAAACAAACCACTACCCTAAAAAAATTTAGCTCAAGATAAAATAGTTTATGATTTTATAAAATATCAAAGGCATTTATTTAATAGTTTTACCTACTGTTTTAATCATTTAAGTGCATTTAAACTTTTTATAAAAATGTTGTTTCTTCACCATAACTACCTACGCAATATTTGTCACGATTCCGAACATTTTAGTTTTAACATCTGAAAACTTTTGTTGTTTGCTTTTATTTAAATTTTGAATTTGTTTCGGTTCTGAACCATCGAGAGTTTATCAACAGTAACGGTGTGACGTGGCATCGTTAACGAGGGATTACTGTAGCTTAATTATCCGGCCGTCACAATTCTCCTCCACTACAAGAAATCTCGTCCCGAGATTTAAGAGGGAAGTAAAGGGGAAAGTTCGGGTTACGAAATTCTAGGGAGCGTTCTTGGTCTTGGTTGTTCTTCTCGAAGAGGTTGATCCATTACATTGATGTCTTCATTCTGCTATTTCAGGTCATCATGATAAAGTTGTCGTCCTTTCTTCGGGAACTCCATCGTACTTACGACAGAGTAAGGGGGGTATTCTGGAAGAACGGACCTCTGAACGGTTGACTATCTGGTTGATAACATCGGGGAAGGTGGCGGAAAGTAACTCTCGAATGGAAATTTAAGACAATATCGAGAGCAAAGTAAGGAGGTATCGTGGGGAAGTTTCGAGCGGGCAAGCAATCGTTCGATGCCTGAAGGGTTCTGAGCAACGGAATAAGTATTGTGTCTGATACCAAAATAGATCACTAGGAAGGTGGCCCGCGAATTAAATACGGAGCCAAGTGTGAGGTATAACCATTAGAAACAGGGTTGTATAGAAGAGTCAGGTTTCGATCCTGTGGAACTGTGGGTTATGGGCCCACCATGTGGATTGAAAGTAGGAGGAACGGTGACATCTTGCACGGTCATGATAGCAAGACATGTCAGAGGGTAGCCTGTCGATTATGTCGGCAACAACGTCGGTACCAAGGGCGAGGGACGAAGAGAACCATTTTCCTGCTCGTTGAAACGAGGCGGACCATTAGGCAAAGTTCTCGTCCATCGGTGGTTACCGAAATGTCACCAACAATAGTAACAGGGTCTTACTGACAGAGTTGTACACCGAGGTGTTTACATAAGCAGGAGATTATTACTGCTTAGATCATATAGATCACAAGAATGGTTAATCCAAACAATGGAAAGGAAAATATGATTATCAGATTAAACAGAAGAATGGAAAGGAAAATGTGTTTAAACACATATTTCAAGGGTATATCCTTCCCAAGGACAAGCAGAGCAGGATATCCATGACATGATATAATGTAGAAAAATCTTTAGGTACGGGAGAGAATTTTCATGACATTACCCATACAGCGGTGTTTGGATAATTGCGCAGGAAACATTTAGCATTGTGCTTCAAATGTTCCCGTTGAAAATCGGAGTACCATAGACATGCTTCGAGATAGCATTGAC
This sequence comes from Triticum aestivum, assembly GCF_018294505.1. Classification (NCBI taxonomy): domain Eukaryota; kingdom Viridiplantae; phylum Streptophyta; class Magnoliopsida; order Poales; family Poaceae; genus Triticum; species Triticum aestivum. The sequence continues at coordinate 12,774,603 of NC_057805.1, forward strand.
ATGGTCAACAGGTGAAGATCAGACTTTGGAAACAAAAGGGATCCATCAGGAACAACTTATAGAATAAGTCTTACAATTTCCTCATGGAAGATTAGCTAACCTTGCTAAAAGGGAAAACTTATAACAATAGGTCCTCCGGTCAGGTGTGCTAGGCATGTCATCGCCCTACCGGGCCATATAAAGACCAATGTTGTGACTCTTGAAAAAAATGTTCCAACCACCATATCTGACCGAGATTCAGATCTGATTGGTGTCAGGATACCTCAGACTTAGGATGCCTGAGAAGAAAAAGGTGCGGCACCATATGACGAGATGACATTGTAAGATTCTCGGGAAATGAACTATGGAAGCGAGTTCCGAAACAAGAGTCCTGCAGTAAACCAACGAGAGGATGAGGAGGTGGCTGATGGAATCAGCGACAATTCATCGAGATTAACAAAAGATGGATTTCCACAACTATGTGAACAAGGAGAAAACATTTGTCAGATCAAATGGTATAATGATGTATGCTCGAGGAAAACATACACAATTTAAACATTGGTTGAAAGGGGCACCCGAAATATGGGCTGGGTTGCACGAACAACGTCGGAATGGAAATTTAGCAACCAACACACTACATTGGAATTATTATCCATTAACTCTGAAGTAACAAGGTTGCTAGAGATATTAAATTCTCATAACAGAGTTCACTCAACACGGGGACCAAGAGAAGAATGATGATGGGGAGAAGCATCACTATATCAAGAATTTCCTAAGAGGTGGTGAAACTCTCACGACATTCTTGACATAAAAGATGGTAATACTCCAGTGTAGAACATATCATAAGCTAGATAGCAAGGAAATCAAGGTACAACAGAAAACACGAACAAGTTTGTGTTGAATGGAAGGCAATAAAATGGTCGATGATAAAACAAATCATCGAGGGCAAGGATGGTATTTCTCATCCAGAATTCGATAGATATCTTGGAAGAGTTCAGAATGTTGATGATGTTCACGACACATTTGTAGCGAGCATTTATGAAGAGGTAATCGATCGGCGATGACATCAAGTGAAAGGAATGATGAAGCGAAAAGTTATTGGAACCAGGGGTACGACACAAACTTGAAATCAAGCTTGTTGTTCAAGGCGAACTAATATGACGAGGAAGATCGACGTAAGCTCGGCTCATCATCGAAGGTTGTGTTCCGGGAAGGACCGGGTAGCACAGTTAAAAAGTTTGCACGATAATAATATAGCCGATAAGGCTAGGAATGACTTGAAGGATTATTAAACTCGTAAGCAACAAGAATTACTTAGAGTTATTAAATCGGAGTGCGGAATTGATTCACTTATCGGTGTTCTCGAGTGACTAATAACTCAGAGCCCGTGGAAAATTGGAATCGGTGAGAATGTAGCACTTGATGAAGAACTCATAAGAAGTTATGCAGTTCCATGATAATCTCGAGATACCAGGGGGTAATACTCGACGACAGATCAAGGTAAAGGTTGGACTAGGGTATTGCCCTGCAGAAGACAAGTGCTCAAACTTGCACGAGAAACGGGATCAAGGAGAAACATGGTCGGAACCACGTCCACGGATACCAGACGAAATTATTACAAGGGGATAATTATTTTAAGAGAAGCTTCCATGATAAGGTATACATCGTGTCCATGGGCATGAACACAGGGTTCAAGGTCGACTCCCACTTGTTCAACGCATAACCTTTCATTTACCTCTCGTATTTCGAAAATGACATTAGTTGTTGAAAGTTTTTACCTGATGCAATACCAGATAAGTATGACCCGTGAAATCCTTCGGGTTCACACGGATTAGGGAAGGTGTAGGTTCAACTCATCAGGGCATCTTAGGAACATATACCACAAACTTCGGAGTAAATAATACAAGCTCGAAAGTAGAGTATGGTTCACAAAGCAGAGGATACAATTTACCAAAGGCATCCTGTATCCGAGGAAAAGCTCACAAGCTTATTTAATATGGAGGACATTGTCGGATAAAATCCGACAAAAGGGTCTGGTGGTCCACAAGGGATCTGATGTGAGCATCAGTACTCAACCAGAGGAAGAAAGAATGCAAGGAGATCAGATTATAGAAACAACTGACTAACTCAAAGCTCAATGCAAAGGAATTATAATTTCAAATTCAAGGGATCAGAAGCAAACGCTCTGATTGGGGATGGATAAGTCGAGTAAACTTACGGGTACAATCGACGGCAAATTTGATTGGTCGAGATCCAGCTCATGTTTAAAATGACGTCTGAGCCGGAAGGAGGAATTCTAGGATATGATTGAGGATTGCGAGCATTCGCAACATATTGAATCAATGGACTCAAAAAGATAATGACAAAGGGTGCCAATAAGATTTCGAGACTTATGGGATTAATCATAATGCTAGTAAGCAAGAATTTCAAGAGCAATAGGCTCCCGAGGATTTTCGGAAGATCGACTGGTATTCTGAACACTTTTGTGATATACTTGAATTCAACTGGGGATGAGCGGATACTCGGTAAGTGCGAGAATTATCCGTAGGGGTATTCAGGTGACAAAGAACAGCAAGGCAGTAAGTTCAAGGATTCTCGGAACAACAGAGATAATTTCAGGGTATCTTATAATAACAAGATCAACTAGGAAACATTGTATGAATGGCAAGTATACGCGATTATCCATAGGAGTTTATCGATGAAAGGGAATTGCAAAAGCGATGAACACAAGTTCTCGGGTTATCAGCGGAGAGTATCTTCAGGGTCTTCACGTGCAGCAGACGATCATCAGTAATAAGGGGCTCTCCGGGTGAAAGTGATAACGAGATCCTAATGTTAGATTTAGCAAAATTCATTTAACCCGAATAGGAGAGAGATCAGAGTCCCAGAGTATAGACATGGAGTAAAAGATCCTAATACCACCCAATGGCAACGTGGGCCCGTAAGCCACACAACCATGTTAGTAAAAGTTTTTCAATGACTAGACTCGACTTCGGCCAAGGAGTTGGAAAGGGGGATTCCTACAGGCAGTTGGCTCTGATACCAACTTGTGACGCCCCCGATTTGACCGTACACTAATCATGCACGCAAATGTGTACGATCAAGATCAGGGACTCACGGGAAGATATCACAACACAACTCTAAAACATAAATAAGTCATACAAGCATCATAATACAAGCCAGGGGCCTCGAGGGCTCGAATACAAGTGCTCGATCACAGACGAGTCAGCGGAAGCAACAATATCTGAGTACAGACATAAGTTAAACAAGTTTGCCTTAAGAAGGCTAGCACAAACTGGGATACAGATCGAACGAGGCGCAGGCCTCCTGCCTGGGATCCTCCTAACTACTCCTGGAAGCCGAACTCCATGTAGCATCACCCTCGGGATCTCTAGCTCCTGGACTCCAGCATCTGGTTGCGACAATCAGGTATAGAAAGGGGAAAAGAGGGAGAAAAGCAACCGTGAGTACTCATCCAAAGTACTCGCAAGCAAGTTGCTACACTACATATGCATGGGTATATGTGTAAAGGGCCATATCAGTGGACTGAACTGCAGAATGCCAGAATAAGAGGGGGATAGTTAGTCCTGTCGAAGACTACGCTTCTGGCCATCTCCATCTTGCAGCATGTAGAAGAGAGTAGATTGAAGTCCTCCAAGTAGCATCGCATAGCATAATCCTACCCGGCGATCCCCTCCTCGTCGCCCTGTTAGAGAGCGATCACCGGGTTGTATCTGGCACTTGGAAGGGTGTATTTTATTCAGTATCCAGTTGTAGTTGTCATAAGGTCAAGGTACAACTCCGGGTCGTCCTTTTACCGAGGGACACGGCTATTCGAATAGATAAACTTCCCTGCAGGGGTGCACCACATAACCCAACACGCTCGATCCCATTTGGCCGGACACACTTTTCTGGGTCATGCCCGGCCTCGTAAGATCAACGCGTCGCAGCCCCACCTAAGCACAACAGAGAGGTCAGCACGCCGGTCTAACCCTATGCGCACAGGGGTCTGGGCCCATCGCCCTATGCACACCTGCACGTTGCGAACGCGGCCGCGAGCAGACCTAGCAACCCACACGATCACGGCGGTTACGTCAAAGCGGTCCAACACGGCGCGCGCCACTCAGTCGCTGACGTCACGAAGGCTTCGGCTGATACCACGACGCCGGGATACCCATAACTACTACCGCGTAGATGGTTAGTGCGTATAGACCAAATGGCCAGACTCACATCAAATACCAAGATCTCGTTAAGCGTGTTAAGTATCCGCGAACGCCGACCAGGGCCAGGCCCACCTCTCTCCTAGGTGGTCTCAACCTGCCCTGTCGCTCCGCCACAAAGTAACAGTCGGAGGCCATCAGGAACCCAGGCCCACCTCTACCGGGGTGGAGCCACCTGTCCTTTCAGCCCCCCTCATCAGCATCACTTGTGGGTACTCCACGAGCCGACCCGACTTTAGTCACCACGTGTGTCATGTATAGAATGTATATAGTATATACCCGTGATCACCTCCCGAATTGATCACGGCCCAGTAGTATAGCATGGCAGACGGACAAGAGTGTAGGGCCACTGATGGAACACTAGCATCCTATACTAAGCAGTAGGATAGCAGGTAAGGGTAACAACTGTAGCAACAATGACAGGCTATGCATCAGGATAGGGTTAACGGAAAGCAGTAACATGCTACACTACTCTAATGCAAGCAGTATAGAGAAGAATAGGCGATATCTGGTGATCAGGGGGGGCTTGCCTGGTTGCTCTGGCAAGTAGGAGGGGTCGTCGACTCCGTAGTCGAACTGGGCAGCAGCAGTGTCGGTCTCGTAGTCTACCGGAGAGAAGAGGGGGAAGAAACAGTAAATACAATGCAAACATAAGCATGACGATGCGTGACATGACAATGAGCGGTGCTAGGTGTGTCCTAACGCGACAGTAGGTGGTACCGGCGAAGGGGGGGAACATCCGGGAAGTATTCCCGATGTTTCGCGTTTTCGGACAAACGGACCGGAGGGGGAAAGTTGCTAGTTCGATAGGTTAGGGAGGTGTGGTGGACGAACGGACTGCGTATCCGGATTCGTCTCGTCGTTCTGAGCAACCTTCATGTTGAAAATATTTTAATCCGAGTTACGGATTAAAAGATATGATTTTCTAAAGATTTTATTAATTTCTGGAATTTAATTAATCATTTAAATTAATTCGAAAATGGATTTATGGCATCAGCATGATGTCATGCTGACATCAGCAGTCAACAGGGGTTGACTAAGTCAAACTGACATGTGGGTCCAGTGGGACCCACCTGTCATTCACTGTTTAGGTTAATTAGTGGCTAAATAATTACTGTTTAATTAATTTAAACAGGATTAATTAACTTAATTAATTTACTTAATTAATTAATTAATTAAAATTATTTTTAACTTTTATTTCTTTATTTATTTATTTATTAAATTTTATTAATTAATTTATTCTTATTATTATTAATTTATTTTATTTATTATTTTATTTTTATTTTTATTTTATTTTTATTTTTATTTTTATTTTATTTATTATTTTTATTAAAAACCGTTTTGGGGCGTTGGGGCCCGTTTGTCATTGGGCCGGGGGTCGAGCCCAGTGGGCAGTGGCTCAGGTGGGGCGAGGCCCACCTGGCAGTGGCCCAGAGGGGGGGCGATGCGGGTGCGGGTTATCGGGCACGGCCCGAACGGGCAACGGGGCGGGGCGCCCGAACGGGCGCGAGACGAGGGGCGTTGGGCGCACACGGCGCACGCCGGCGCCGGCGGCCAGGGCCAGGGGAGGCGGGGCTCCGACGAGCCACCGGAGCGGCGGCGGAGCAGCGCGGGCAGAGCAGAGGCGAACGGCGGGGAGCTCCGGTGGAGCAGCGGCAGGGCCATCGTGGGAGGGGGAAGCGGGGCGATGGGTGCAGAGGGGCGTCGGGGGCAATCACGCACGGCGCAGGGCGCGGTCGGGCGGCCGTGTACGGCGAGGCGACGACGGGGAACGGCTCGGGCGCGATGGCCATCCAGAGGAGGCGCGACGAGCGCGGGGAGGCCGCGAGCGAGCACGGCCTCGGGCGCGCGGTGACAGGGGAAGAGGGGAGAGGAGGAGGGCGCTCACGGCGGGGCTGTAGGGACGGGGCAGCGGGGGTCGAGGGGGACGACGGGGACGGTTCGACGCCGGGGAGGAGTCCGGCGAGGAGGCGTGGTCGGGGCGGAGGACGAAGACGGGCGGCGGGGTCCAGCTGCGTCGAGGTGGGGCGTCGGGGTGGCGCCGGGGACGAGCGCCGGCGCCAGGGAGCGCGGGGCGGCACCGGGCGGCGTCAGGCTTGGCGAGGCAGCGCAGGGCGTCGGCGATGACGACGGGATCGGGGGCGGCGCGTCCAGATCGGGGAGAGGGGGGCGCCGGCAGGGCGCAAGGCGAGGCGCGGGGCGACATCGGGGCGAGGCGGGGAGGCGAGGTCGTCCGGTGAGGACCGGCGGCGGCGCGGGTGCAACGCATCGGGGGCGGCGCTTGCCACCGACGGGATCCGCGCGGGGGAGGGAGAGAGAGGTGGGTGAGATCGAGGGGAGTGGGGGGGTGGCTGTCGGTGGGGGGGACTGGGGAGTGGATAAGGGGAGAGGGGGGCGCGGGGTGGGCCGGCCCATTCGGGCAGCTGGGGGTTGGCCCAGTTGGGCCAGGTCCAGTGGCGTGGGGGGGCTCCCCTTTTTGTTTTTTTGTTTTTCTCTTTTCTTTTTGTAATTTCTTTTTCTTTTTTTGTTTGTTTTAGTTTTAGTTCTTTTTCCTTTTCTGTTTTATTCTTAGTTCAGTAAAATATGACAATAGCTCCAAATTAGTGTTCCAAAACAAACCACTACCCTAAAAAGTTTTACCTCAAGATAAAATAGTTTATGATTTTATAAAATATCAAAGGCATTTATTTAATAGTTTTACCTACTGTTTTAATCATTTAAGTGCATTTAAACTTTTTATAAAAATGTTGTTTCTTCACCATAACTACCTACGCAATATTTGTCACGATTCCGAACATTTTAGTTTTAACATCTGAAAACTTTTGTTATTTGCTTTTATTTAAATTTTGAATTTGTTTCGGTTCTGAACCATCGAGAGTTTATCAACAGTAACAGTGTGACGTGGCATCGTTAACGAGGGATTACTGTAGCTTAATTATCCGGGCGTCACATGTATGTATGTTCATATGCAAAAGTTAGGATTTTTTTCTGTTCATAGATTTTTTTTGGGTGATATTATTGTAGAATATGCAAATGTTTGTATGTCCACATGCAAAGTATATGTCATTCTTTATAGGATTTTTATGATTTTTTTCTGTTGTAATTTTGTTCATAAAATTTTTATTTTTTTCTGCTATAATTTTGTTCATAAATTTTTAGGATAAAAAAAAGAAGAAGAAGAAAAAAAAGTGAGGAGGAGAAGTTTCGTTTAGTTTTAGGATTATTTTAGTTTATATTTGAACATTCTCTGATTTTCTATTTGAACAAAATTACTTTTTGTTCTAAATTTTCTATTTGAACATTTCTTAAAAAAAACCCAAAGAATACTACTTTATTTGGATTTAAGTTAGTGCATTAGATGTTAGGTTAGTGTGCATTTTAGGTTAGTTGAATTAGATGTTTTTTAGTAAGTGTTTAATAGAATTAGTTAGAAAAATAATAGAACTGGTTAAACTAGTTTATTTTTAGTAAGTACTACTTTATTTTATTTATAGTAAGTGCTTAGTTGAACTAGTTGATTTAATAAAACTAGTTTATTTTACTATAGAAGTAGTTTATTTTTAGTGAGTACTACTTTATTTTATTTATAGTAAGTGCTTAGTTGAACTAGCTGATTTAATAAAACTAGTTTATTTTACTATAGAAGTAGTTTATTTTTAGTAAGAAAATTAATAGAACTAGTTTATTTTACTATAGAAGTAGTTTATTTTTAGTAAGAAAATTAATAGAACTAGTTTATTTTTACTTAAACGATATGTCCTTTTTTAGAATGATAATTAAACGATATTTTGGGTTGACTTTAAGTCTGTCGAGTCTCCACCATATATAAGAGGACGAAGAATCCTGACCGTTGTCTTGGGGTTAGCTTCTCCTTCGTCCCGTGTGCTAGACAATTTGGTGTAATGCACTCGGGAACGAAAGGAGGAGCTACCATCAACGACGGTCGCAAATGTCAGAGAGGAATCAGTGAGGGAGAGTCTCCACCATATATGAGAGGACGAAGAATCCCGACTGTTGTCGTGGGGGTAGCTTCTCCTTCGTTCCCGTGTGCTAGACAATTTGGTGTAATGCACTCGGGAACGAAATGAGGAGCTACCATCACCGACGGTCGAATAACCACGTGAGCTGACAGTTTTCAAGAAAAGACTCGACAGACCGATAGTCAACCCGTGATGAATAATAATGATCTAATTTAGTTTTTTAGTACATATATTTAATTGTACAAGTTTAATCTTTGAATTATGAACATAGGAAATGTCGTATTCGGACGACGAAAGTCTCCCGGGGAAGTGCGGCTGGTGCAACGACGACCGAGGTCTTTGCGACAGGCCTCACCTGGACGAAGATCGGCGCTTTAGCATTAAGCTCCATGAGACCTTCGATGTTGAAACGGTACGCAACGACGACAAGTGTTTTTTCGAAACAAAGAAAATTCGCCTAAGGACCGATCATGGTATGGATTTTGAAGTAAATCTGTACAATTCTCAGAGCGTAACCCATTTTGGTTGCCCAAATTGGGAAGCACTTTGCAAGATGTATGATTTTTATGAGGATATGCTTGTCACCATGGATCTTGGTGATCCTGACATCGAGCAAGACAATATGGACATTTGGGTCCTTGTTGATACGCTTCCAATTCTACCGCTATGTGAGTTTCTCAAACATAGTTATTAACTAATTTATATTGTTCATTTCAAAATAGTTGACAGCTTATTTCCATTGACAGCTTATTTTCATTCTTCAAACAATGTGCGGAAGATGGTAGACAAAACCCACTACACTGATGGCTTCGAATTAACTTATCAGGAGAAAAATCATCTGATCGCATTTTGTACTGACCTTGAGAATTACAATACCTATTATGATACTCCTCCAAATTATGGTCAATACGTGCCACTAGTGCACGTGTTGAACCACGGTAACTTCTATGGAGATACCCTGGTAAGATTTTTTACTATTACGACATCCGTGCATTTTTGCATACTTCTATAACTAGTACATATCATTGCTAACTACGAAGTTATTACTATGTTTTCCAACAGAGAATCCCGATGGATTGTGTGCCTCATTTGATGTATCAGAATGGTCGCCTTGATGTTTTGAACATACAGCCAGGTCATCCTACGAATCTCACCTGTCCATACTGGATTTCTAAAACCGGTGAACACATGCTAATCAAAGAATGGAAAAAATGTATGGACAGTCGTAAGGAGGTTCTTGGAAGCAAAAGGAAGCGAAGCGCAAGAATTGGAGACAGGATGATCTCCATTCTCCATAATGGAGAGTCAGGGCCTATATTGTTTTATGCTATTTTACCTTAAAGAGGGTATTTAGGTCCTACCTAATACTGATGATCATGTGCTAAGAACAATTAAGTAGGGTTGGTTCGATGACTATGAGGATGATGATCATATGACTTGTTATTAATAACGAGTAGAAGTTGTATGATGATGATTAGTAGGACTTGTTATTATGATGATGCATGATGCGAGCATGAAGAGTTATTATATATCAGTGGGTGAAATGAACATGGATTGGATTGAAGTGAAGGCAACATGTGGTGCATGTCGAAAATACTACTAATCCAAACTTGAAGTTAGGATTAGTATTACTTTCGACATGCACCACATGTTGCCTTCACTTCAATCTAAGCCATGTTTAGGCATAGCAGTAGCATTGGTAAATCAAGCACGGAGATAAGAGAGAACACTTCTCTCTATTAGCTAGCTAACACCCTAAATTAACCCCCCAAAACCCCCTAAACCCACCCCCTTAAAAAAAACCTCAGCTCCTGTCAGCTGCTGACGCGTGGATGCCTTTTGGTCCCGGTTGGTGCTACCAACCGGGACCAAAGGCCCTCCTGCCTGGGCTCGCCGCAGCGGCCACGTGGAGGCCCATCTGTCCCGGTTGGTATAAGAACCGGGACTAAAGGTATAGGGCTTTAGTACCGACCCTTTAGTCCCGGTTCCCCAACCGGGACAAATGGGCCTTATGAACCGGGACAAATAACCCTTTTTCTACTAGTGTGTATGTCCCCGCTCTTGCACGAGAGTACAGCGGTAATAGGGACGCCCGGTCCCGAAATGAAAAAGAAATTTACTTTATGTTGTCAAATAATAAATTCCTTAAAAAGTGTTGGTATGCACGGTGCCCGTAGATATGGCTAGCCGTGGAGTGTGAAAGTATGATGGAAAAATGAATAAACTTTATTTTATATTTGGGAACCGCCTATGATGTATCTAGTATGGAAAGTGTTGGAAATTACTCGGTTGTTTTCGTTGACGGGAAAAGTATGCCTCCCAAAATATTTTTATCTCTTAATTTAAGCTTTGAGCTCTGGCACCTCTACAAATCTCTACTTTCCTTTGAGAAGGGCCTATTTATTTACTTTTATGCATTTTTTATTTTGAGTCTCCATCTTCTCTTATAAAGCACCAACTAGGAAGCACTATGATCATACTTGTGCATTGGATGTAGCTAATATTCGAGTGTGTTTCGTGAATGGATCAATGATTGAGCATGATGGGTCAGGGATAACTTTCTTTAGTGTTGATATTGTGAAAGACATGGTTGCTTGTTGATATGCTTGAGTATTGAAGTCTTCATGTCAGATATCCCTTGTTAGGTAGTATCAGCTAGGTAGTATCCCTTGTTGCTCCCAACGTCCGTTGGTGGGAACTTGCGCTCATCCAAATATGGAAAGAGCAGCTAATGTGCACGACGCAGTTCACTAAGAAAGGAATCATATACTCGCATGCATTTATTAGGGGGTCCAAAAAAATTTAAAAACGATAACTTTTGATTTAAATGTCAAAGTTCAATTTCGTTTTCACGGTTCACTACTAGGGAAAACCCTAGCAGTAGCGCAGGTATTTTGCCTATCAGTAGCGCGAGACGACGCGCTACTGATAAGGCGCTACAGCTAACGTGTAGCAGTAGCACCTGTCGTCCCACGCTACTGCTATATGAAGGAAATATGCCCTAGAGGCAATAATAAAGTTATTATTTATTTCCTTATTTCATGATAAAAGTTTATTATTCATGCTAGAATTGTATTAACCGGAAACACAATACATGTGTGAATACATACACAAACAGAGTGTCACTAGTATGCCTCTACTAGACTAGCTCGTTGATCAAAGATGGTTATGTTTCCTAACCATAGACATGAGTTGTCATTTGATTAAGGTAATCACATCATTAGAGAATGATGTGATTGACTTGACCCATTCCGTTAGCTTACCATTTGATCGTTTAGTATATTGCTATCGCTTTCTTCATGACTTACACATGTTCCTATGACTATGAGATTATGCAACTCCCAAATACCGGAGGAGCACTTTGTGTGATACCAAACGTCACAACATAACTGGGTGATTATAAAGGTGCTCTACAGGTGTCTCCGAAGGTACTTGTTGGGTTGGCATAGATCGAGATTAGGATTTGTCACTCCGATTGTCGGAGAGGTATCTCTGGGCCCTCTCGGTAATGCACATCACTATAAGCCTTGCAAGCAATGCAACTAATGAGTTAGTTGCGGGATGATGTATTACGGAACGAGTAAACAGACTTGCCGGTAACGAGATTGAACTAGGTATTGAGATACCGACGATCGAATCTCGGGCAAGTAACATACCGATGACAAAGGGAACAACGTATGTTGTTATGCGGTTTGACCGATAAAGATCTTCGTAGAATATGTGGGGGCCAATATGAGCATCCAGGTTCCGCTATTGGTTATTGACCGAAGATGTGTCTCGGTCATGGCTACATAGTTCTCGAACCCGTAGGGTTCGCACGCTTAAAGTTTGGTGACGATCAGTATTATGAGTTTTGTGTTTTGATGTACCGAAGGTAGTTCGGAGTCCCGGATATGATCACGGAAATGACGAGGAGTCTCGAAATGGTCGAGACGTAAAGATCGATATATTGGACGACTATGTTCGGACACCGGAAGTGTTTCGATTGGTTTCGGACATATACCGGAGTACTGGGGGGTTACCGGAACCCCCCGGGGAGTTAATTGGGCCTATTGGGCCCTAGTGGGAGAAGAGGAGGGACGACACAACAATTGATTAGTTGATCTTTTAGCCGTGTGCGGTGCCCCCCTCCACCATAATCCACCTCGGTCATATCGTAACGGTGCTTAGGCGAAGCCCTGCGTCGGTAGCATCATCATCACCGTCATCACGCTGTCGTGCTGACGGAACTCTCCCTCGAAGCTCTGCTGGATCGGAGTTCGTGGGACGTCATCGAGCTGAACGTGTGCTGAACTCGGAGGTGCCGTGCGTTCGGTACTTGGATCGGTCGGATCGTGAAGACGTACGACTACATCAACCACATTGTTCTAACGCTTCCGCTTTCGGTCTACGAGGGTACGTGGACAACACTCTCCCCTCTCGTTGCTATGCATCACCATGATCTTGTGTGTGCGTAGGAAATTTTTTGAAATTACTACATTCCCCAACAGTGGCATCCGAGCCAGGTTTATGCGTAGATGTTATATGCACGAGTAGAACACAAGTGAGTTGTGGGCGATACAAGTCATACTGCTTACCAGCATGTCACACTTTGGTTCGGCGGTATTGTTGGATGAAGCGGCCTGGACCGACATTACGCGTACGCTTACGCGAGACTGGTTCTACTGACGTGCTTTGCCCGGTCCTTGTGAAGGTGTCAGTTTCTCCAACTTTAGTTGAACCGAGTGTGGCTACGCCCGGTCCTTGTGAAGGTTAAAACAACACTAACTTGACAAACTATCGTTGTGGTTTTAATGCGTAGGTAAGAACGGTTCTTGCTCAGCCCGTAGCAGCCACGTAAAACTTGCAACAACAAAGTAGAGGACGTCTAACTTGTTTTTGCAGGGCATGTTGTGATGTGATATGGTCAAGACATGATGCTAAATTTTATTGTACGAGATGATCATGTTTTGTAACAAAGTTATCGGCAACTGGCAGGAGCCATATGGTTGTCGCTTTATTGTATGCAATGCAATCGCCCCATAATTGCTTTAATTTATCACTAAGCGGTAGTGATAGTAGTAGAAGCAATAGTTGGCGAGACGACAACGATGCTACGATGAAGATCAAGGTGTCGCGCCGGTGACGATGGTGATCATGACGGTGCTTCGGAGATGGAGATCACAAGCACAAGATGATGATGGCCATATCATATCACTTATATTGATTGCATGTGATGTTTATCCTTTATGCATCTTATTTTGCTTAGATCGACGGTAGCATTATAAGATGATCTCTCACTAAATTTCAAGGTACAAGTGTTCTCCCTGAGTATGCACCATTGCGAAAGTTCGTCGTGCCGAGACACCACATGATGATCGGGTGTGATAAGCTCTACGTTCACATACAACGGGTGCAAGCCAGTTTTACACATGCAGAATACTCGGGTTAAACTTGACGAGCCTAGCATATGCAGATATGGCCTCGGAACACTGAGACCGAAAGGTCGAGCGTGAATCATATAGTAGATATGATCAACATAGTGATGTTCACCATTGAAAACTACTCCATCTCACGTGATGATCGGACATGGTTTAGTTGATATGGATCACGTGATCACTTAGATGATTAGAGGGATGTCTATCTAAGTGGGAGTTCTTTAATAATTTGATTAGCTGAACTTTAATTTATCATGAACTTAGTACCTGATAGTATTTTGCATGTCTATGTTGTTGTAGATAGATGGCCCGTGCTATTGTTCCGTTGAATTTTAATGCGTTCCTTGAGAAAGCAAAGTTGAAAGATGATGGTAGCAATTATACAGACTGGGCCCGAAACTTGAGGATTATCCTCATTGCTGCACAGAAGAATTACGTCCTGGAAGCACCGCTAGGTGCCAAACCTGCTGCAGGAGCTGAACCAGATGTTATGAACGCCTCGCAAAGCAAAGCTGATGACTACTCGATAGTTCAGTGTGCCATGCTTTACGGCCTAGAACCGGGACTTCAACGACGTTTTGAACGTCATGGAGCATATGAGATGTTCCAGGAGTTGAAGTTAATATTTCAAGCAAATGCCTGGATTGAGAGATATGAAGTCTCCAATAAGTTCTACAGCTGTAAGATGGAGGAGAATAGTTCTGTCAGTGAGCATACACTCAAAATGTCTGGGTATAACAATCACTTGATTCAACTGGGAGTTAATCTTCTGGATGATAGCGTCATTGACAGAATTCTTCAATCACTACCACCAAGCTACAAGAGCGTCGTGATGAACTATAACATGCAAGGGATGGATAAGGCGATTCCCGAGCTCTTCGCAATGCTAAAAGCTGCGGAGGTAGAAATCAAGAAGGAGCATCAAGTGTTGATGGTCAACAAGACCACCAGTTTCAAGAATAAGGGTAAAGGGAAGAAGAAGGGGAACTTCAAGAAGAACAGCAAGCAAGTTGTTGCTCAAGAGAAGAAACCCAAGTCTGGACCTAAACCTGAGACTGAGTGCTTCTACTGCAAACAGACTGGTCACTGGAAGCGGAACTGCCCCAAGTATTTGGCGGATAAGAAGGATGGCAAGATGAACAAAGGTATATGTGATATACATGTTATTGATGTGTACCTTACTAATTCTCACAGTAGTGCCTGGGTATTTGATACTGGTTCTGTTGCTAATATTTGCAACTCGAAACAGGGACTACGGATTAAGCGAAGATTGGCTAAGGACAAGGTGACGATGCGCGTGGGAAATGGTTCCAAAGTCAATGTGATCGCAGTCGGCACGCTACCTCTACATCTACCTTCGGGATTAGTTTTAAACCTAAATAATTGTTATTTGGTGCCAGCGTTGAGCATGAACATTATATCTGGATCTTGTTTGATGCGAGACGGTTATTCATTTAAATCAGAGAATAATGGTTGTTCTATTTATATGAGTAATATCTTTTATGGTCATGCACCCTTAAAGAGTGGTCTATTCTTTTTGAATCTCGATAGTAGTGATACACATATTCATAGTATTGAAGCCAAAAGATGCAGAGTTGATAATGATAGTGCAACTTATTTGTGGCACTGCCGTTTAGGTCATATTGGTGTAACGCGCATGAAGAAACTCCATTCCGATGGACTTT
This sequence comes from Triticum aestivum, assembly GCF_018294505.1. Lineage (NCBI taxonomy): Eukaryota > Viridiplantae > Streptophyta > Magnoliopsida > Poales > Poaceae > Triticum > Triticum aestivum. The sequence continues at coordinate 12,789,884 of NC_057805.1, forward strand.
TGGAATCACTTGATTATGAATCACTTGGTACATGCGAACCATGCCTCATGGGCAAGATGACTAAAACGCCGTTCTCCTGAACTATGGAGCGAGCAACAGATTTGTTGGAGATCATACATACTGATGTATGTGGTCCAATGAATGTTGACGCTCGCGGCGGGTATCGTTATTTTCTCACCTTCACGGATGATTTGAGCAGATATGGGTATATCTACTTGATGAAACATAAGTCTGAAACATTTGAAAAGTTCAAAGAATTTCAGAGTGAAGTTGAAAATCATCGTAACAAGAAAATAAAGTTTCTACGATCTGATCGTGGAGGAGAATATTTGAGTTACGAGTTTGGTCTTCATTTTAAACAATGCAGAATAGTTTCGTAACTCACGCCACCCGGAACACCACAGCGTAATGGTGTGTCCAAACGTCGTAATCGTACTTTACTAGATATGGTGCGATCTATGATGTCTCTTACTGATTTACCGCTATCATTTTGGGGATATGGTCTAGAGACAGCTGCATTCACGTTAAATAGGGCACCATCTAAATCCGTTGAGATGACTCCTTATGAACTGTGGTTTGGCAAGAAACGAAAGTTGTCGTTTCTTAAAGTTTGGGGCTGTGATGCTTATGTGAAAAAGCTTCAACCTGATAAGCTCGAACCCAAATCGGAGAAATGTGTCTTCATAGGATACCCAAAAGAGACTGTTGGGTACACCTTCTATCACAGATCCGAAGGCAAGACATTCGTTGCTAAGAATGGATCCTTTCTAGAGAAAGAGTTTCTCTCGAAAGAAGTGAGTGGGAGGAAAGTAGAACTTGATGAGGTAACTGTACCTGCTCCCTTATTGGAAAGTAGTTCATCACAGAAACCGGTTCCTGTGACACCTACACCAATTAGTGAGGAAGCTAATGATGATAATCATGAAACTTCAGATCAAGTTACCACCGAACCTCGTAGGTCAACCAGAGTAAGATCTGCACCAGAGTGGTATGGTAATCCTGTTCTGGAGGTCATGTTGCTAGACCATGACGAACCTATGAACTATGAGGAAGCGATGATGAGCCCAGATTCCGCAAAATGGCTTGAGGCCATGAAATCTGAGATGGGATCCATGTATGAGAACAAAGTATGGACTTTGGTTGACTTACCCGATGATTGGCAAGCCATCGAGAATAAATGGATTTTCAAGAAGAAGACAGACGCTGATGGTAATATTACTGTCTACAAAGCTCGACTTGTTGCGAAAGGTTTTCGACAAGTTCAAGGAGTTGACTACGATGAGACCTTCTCACCCGTAGCGATGATTAAGTCCGTCTGAATCATGTTAGCAATTGCCGCATTTTATTATTATGAAATTTGGCAAATGGATGTGAAGACTGCATTCCTAAATGGATTTCTGGAAGAAGAGTTGTATATGATGCAACCTGAAGGTTTTATCGATCCAAAGGGTGCTAACAAAGTGTGCAAGCTCCGGCGATCCATTTATGGACTGGTGCAAGCCTCTCGGAGTTGGAATAAACGCTTTGATAGTGTGATCAAAGCATATGGTTTTATACAGACTTTTGGACAAGCCTGTATTTACAAGAAAGTGAGTGGGAGCTCTGTAGCATTTCTAATACTATATGTGGATGACATATTGTTGATTGGAAATGACATAGAATTTCTGGATAGCATAAAAGGATACTTGAAGAAGAGTTTTTCAATGAAAGACCTCGGTGAAGCTGCTTACATATTGGGCATCAAGATCTATAGAGATAGATCAAGACGCTTAATTGGACTTTCACAAAGCACATACCTTGACAAAATTTTGAAGAAGTTCAAAATGGATCAGGCAAAGAAAGGGTTCTTACCTGTGTTACAAGGTGTGAAGTTGAGTAAGACTCAATGCCCGACCACTGCAGAAGATAGAGAGAAAATGAAAGATGTTCCCTATGCTTCAGCATAGGCTCTATCATGTATGCAATGCTGTGTACCAGACCTGATGTGTGCCTTGCTATTAGTTTAGCAGGGAGGTACCAAAGTAATCCAGGAGTGGATCACTGGACAGCGGTCAAGAACATCCTGAAATACCTGAAAAGGGCCAAGGATATGTTTCTCGTTTATGGAGGTGACAAAGAGCTCATCGTAAATGGTTACATCGATGCAAGCTTTGACACTGATCCAGATGACTCTAAGTCACAAACCGGATACGTATTTATATTGAATGGAGGAGCTGTAAGTTGGTGCAGTTCCAAGCAGAGCGTCGTGGCGGGATCGACGTGTGAAGCGGAGTACATAGCTGCTTTAGAAGCAGCAAATGAAGGAGTCTGGATGAAGGAGTTCATATCCGATCTAGGTGTCATACCTAGTGCATCGGGTCCAATGAAAATATTTTATGACAATACTGGTGCAATTGCCTTGGCAAAGGAATCCAGATTTCACAAGAGAACCAAGCACATCAAGAGACGCTTCAATTCCATCCGCGATCAAGTCCAGGGTGGGGACATAGAGATTTGCAAGATACATACGGATCTGAATGTTGCAGACCCGTTGACTAAGCCTCTCTCACGAGCAAAACATGATCAGCACCAAGGCTCCATGGGTGTTAGAATCATTACTATGTAATCTAGATTATTGACTCTAGTGCAAGTGGGAGACCGAAGGAAATATGCCCTAGAGGCAATAATAAAGTTATTATTTATTTCCTTATTTCATGATAAAAGTTTATTATTCATGCTAGAATTGTATTAACCGAAAACACAATACATGTGTGAATACATACACAAACAGAGTGTCACTAGTATGCCTCTACTAGACTAGCTCGTTGATCAAAGATGGTTATGTTTCCTAACCATAGACATGAGTTGTCATTTGATGAACGGGATCACATCATTAGAGAATGATGTGATTGACTTGACCCATTCTGTTAGCTTAGCATTTGATAATTTAGTATATTGCTATTGCTTTCTTCATGACTTATACATGTTCCTATGACTATGAGATTATGCAACTCCCGAATACCGGAGGGACACTTTGTGTGCTACCAAACATCACAACGTAACTGGGTGATTATAAAGGTGCTCTACAGGTGTCTCCGAAGGTACTTGTTGGGTTGGCATAGATCGAGATTAGGATTTGTCACTCCGACTGGCGGAGAGGTATCTCTGGGCCCTCTCGGTAATGCACATCACTATAAGCCTTGCAACCAATGCAACTAATGAGTTAGTTGCGGGATGATGTATTACAGAACGAGTAAAGAGAGTTGCCGGTAACGAGATTGAACTAGGTATTGAGATACCGACTATCGAATCTCGGGCAAGTAACATACCGATGACAAAGGGAACAACGTATGTTGTTATGCGGTTTGACCGATAAAGATCTTCGTAGAATATGTGGGAGCCAATATGAGCATACAGGTTCCGCTATTGGTTATTGACCGGAGACGTGTCTCGGTCATGTCTACATAGTTCTCGAACCCGTAGGATCCGCACGCTTAAAGTTTGGTGACGGTCGGTATTATGAGTTTTTGTGTTTTGATGTACCGAAGGTAGTTCGGAGTCCCGGATATGATCACGGACATGACGAGGAGTCCCGAAATGGTTGAGACATAAAGATCGATATATTGGACGACTATGTTCGGACACCGGAAGTGTTTCGGGAGGTTTCGGACATATACCGGAGTACCGGGGGGTTACCGGAACCCCTCGGGGAGTTAATTGGGCCTATTGGGCCCTAGTGGGAGAAGAGGAGGCGCGGCCAGGGCAGCCGCGCGCCCCCTCCCCCTCTAGTCCGAATTGGACAAGGAGGGGGGCGGCGCCCCCCTTTCCTTCCTCCTCTCTCCTTCCCTTCCCCCTTCTCCTACTCCTACTAGGAAAGAAGGAGTCCTACTCCCGGTGGGAGTAGGACTCCCCCCTTGGCGCGCCCTCCTCCTTGGCCGGCCGCCTCCCCCCTAGCTCCTTTATATACGGGGGCAGGGGCACCCCAAGACACAACAATTGATCAGTTGATCTTTTAGCCGTGTGCGGTGCCCCCCTCCACCATAATCCACCTCGGTCATATCGTAGCGGTGCTTAGGCGAAGCCCTACGTCAGTAGCATCATCATCACCGTCATCACACCGTCGTGCTGACGGAACCCCTCGAAGCTCTGCTCGATCGGAGTTCGTGGGACGTCAGCGAGTTGAACGTGTGCTGAACTCGGAGGTGCCATGCGTTCGGTACTTGGATCGGTCGGATCGTGAAGACGTACGACTACATCAACCGCGTTGTTCTAACGCTTCCGCTTTTGGTCTACGAGGGTACGTGGAGAACACTCTCCCCTCTCGTTGCTATGCATCACCATGATCTTGCGTGTGCGTAGGATTTTTTTTTAAATTACTACGTTCCCCAATACTATACATGTCTAGCAGTAGTGCGCTTTAGTGCAGAGCACTGCTGCTAATATCTGCAGCGCTTTTTAGCAGGAAGCGCTACTGGTAAGGGAGCGCTACTGCTAACTTTGTTCCCCTCGCTACTGCTAGTTTTATTAGTTTCTGTTTTTTTCTGCATATTTGTTTTGTATTTGAATAGGCTTTATACAATAATCTTTAGCATATCATACACATACAAATGTAATCATAGCATATACATACAAATAGTCTCATGAAATCATGTCATCATCCTAATCATCATCCAACACAAAGTGGTCTCTCGTCATCATCTCGAATATAGCGATACAAGTCTCGATTACTTGCAACTACATCGTCATCCATCTAAACAATGATATACGCGAGAAGAGCTATCACTTTGAGTGAGAGTGGAACTATGCAGTACATGAGTTCGTATCCCTCTCTCGCATTAGCGTGAACCTAAACTAACTACTGGCTGTCGCTCGGAAACCGGAAACCGGTACACCTGGGCCTGACATTCCGGCCACTCGTCGTATACTCCTGGCGTAGCACTTCTTCGCCATCGATGATCTATACACCTGCATCGTCACATGAGTCGATGATATGCAACATATATAGTTGAGCAACAGAAAGAGACAGACTTGGCAAAAATAGAAGCAACATATCATAAGCATAAATAACAAAGTTCATCGTACCCAAAATGCCCTAACTAGAGTGATCTTCGCTAGTCGAGGAGGACGGTTTAATTACATCACAAATAAAGTTTCGTCGTGCATAACTCAAAGTTTCGTCATACAGATAGTATGGACTAAACGGACACATTGTCATATATCGACAATCACTCCAACATGTCGTGCCATCCATCCAAGTCAGGGAGATAGTCCCCGAGCTTAGTGAAAGGCTTCAGGTCGAGAAGCTGAGCGGCTACGCGTGTTCCGACGTCTTCCTGCGACATTTGTCCTTCTTCGTAGAACATCCCTGTTTTTCCGACGACCTCCTTCATGATGATTTGGGCAAGTTCGCGCTGGATGTGACAGAACTCAGCTCCAAGTCGATGATCCTCTATATCTCCTAAGTTCTTTGCCCATTGCAGAATATGGGCATCGCCGGATCTAGGTGACATGCGAAGGTTCTGGTGATCCTGTCTGTACTCCAGCATGTGGTGTAGGACATAGAATCCATCATTAAGAGAATCACTCGGTTGCTGGATGTAGCAGAAGTTGGTCTTATGGCCGAAGGCGGGCCTGTTGTCCCTTTTCTTCTTGTCCTTGACCTCCCCACCCCGTGCGTCGTAGTAAAACATAGCATTGTCGAGAACAGACTTGATGTGGGTGTAATCCTTTTTGTTAATGTTCTTCGACGAGTCCAAGTAAAGAGCGTGGGAGTATTGGGGGTAGAGGATGATGAGGACGGCGCGCCCGCCGCTGCGCAAAATAAGTACACCTCAAATTAATTAGCCTCCACCGTGCAAATGAATGATTGAAATCAAAGGAAGGATATCCGCGCGGATGACTTACAGGGGATGATAAGGCACGGGAATCACCTCCTTGTCCTTATTGGCGAGCATGAAACTGACGATGTATTCCCTCACGTATTCACGGTGCTTTGTGCAGACTCCCAAGAAGCCCTCGTGCATGAAGTACGGGTCAGCGACACAAATATGAGGTATCTGCTCAACCCCGATGAGGTAGTTCATGTGCAAGGCATAAAGGCGGACAAACGTAAAATCCAGCTTCTTCAAGTGAAACATGTCGAAGATGTAATCGAATTGAAGGAAGAACTTCTCCGCGGGGAATGTGTCGACGTACGACCATTGCCGCGGCACGTTAACCACGTAGAGTGGGTATCCTGGATTTTTTGAGGCGATGAGGCCTTTCTCTATCCGCAGCACATCGTCATGAAGTCTCCATAAATCGCCGAATCTGGCCCCTAGCGCTGCTTTAGGTAGGATTGGTTGACCGGGGATATGCCATTTTGCCGCACCTGGGATATCTATACGGTCTTGAACCCGAGGCTGCTAAGGCGGCTGGATCATAGAAGCAGCTTTTTTGCTTTTCCTCGGTCTCTTCCTAGACTTCTTTACTACCGGAAGGTTGTCCATAATACGTTCAGACTCCAGAGACGGCAATTCAGGCACCGACTCATGATGCTCAAACCCTAAGTAGGCGCCAGTATTGATATACTGTTGAGTGTCATCGTCATCCTCATCCTCATCTATGGCGACGTCACCAGTGACTAATGGAGCCTTTTCCTCACCCCCTCCGCTATCACCCAGCACGACAGCCGACGCTAATTGGGTAGGTGAGGTGTTGATGTTCATACCTAACTGCATGCTTGTGGGTGTGCTCCCGGCCGCCTCCAGATGAAGCATACTCTTTGGCCACAACAGGACCCACCCATTGCAACATCACCAAGCCGCCGCGGGGTCTCGTCGTCATCCCCTACTAGTACCAGAGGAGCCAAATTCTCGTGGCCCAGTTTGACCCTGGCCACGGAAACCTTGAAGACGTCCGGGGGGATCGGCCGGCTGTGGAACAATGGTTCCTTCGGCTCCATTATCGTCGCCTTCCCCACGTCCACCTTCTGGTCGCCGATGGTGTACAATATGGTGCACGGGGTTTCGTCGGCCTGCAAAAAAAAGTCTGTGACGTGAGACATCCGAAAGGCAACGAAAATGGGAGATTATACATTTATTGAAGGGGGCCGGTGTGACAGATACCGTGAGGGCGTCGAGCTCAGCCAAAGACGAAGCACCACCGAGCACGTCCGGTGCAGGAGCCGGTGCTAGAGCAGGTGCGCGAGCCGGTGCAGGAGTAGGTGCAGGAGCCGGTGCGGGAGCAGGTGCAGCTACAGGTGCTAGTGCAACGTTAGTCGAGCTGCTCCCCAAGAAGTCAGCAAGGGGAAAGTCCGCTGCATTTTTTTCTGGATTTTGCCTGCTCCAATTGAGAACGGTCGGAACCAAGGTAGTAGACATATCTACAAGCACCTGTTTTGCGGCAGCTACCGCTGTTGCGACTGTCTCAGATGATTTCTTCTCAACTGCAATCTCAACCTTCTTGTCGATGTTTTCTTCAGTTAACCTCCGTCTTTCCTTTCTCTCCTCCGTGGTCTCACGGTAGTACTTCTTCCACGCGGCGCCGTCTCCGACACCGTGCACGCGTCCATATGACGGTCGAGTCTCCACCGGGAGTCCTTTCAATATGTTCAACGCCCGGTTGAATGGAGTGTCCCACTTGGGCCTCGCCAACGCCTTAGACGGCGAGTCGCTTTCGGTTGCAATCCTGTGCTGCTCTCTCTGCAAAAGGCACAAGGATCGTTTACAAATATGACTAACGTGCAGTCGAATTGATCAGAAACTAAAATTACCAGCAGTCTCATGAACTCTGTCGTGACCGCGTTCGTCTCGAAAACCTTCTTCACTGGGTCCCAATGGTGCCGGGCCCTGAGGACGTCACGCTCCTGCGGGATGGTGAACTCCGCCAAGGGGTCTGGGATGCCCAGACTCGCGGCTTCCGCGTCCTCTTGGTCCATATGGACCTCTTCCCGCCGTAACCACGGCTTCCGAGGTGGTGGCACCCAATGTTCCTCTGTTGAAGCCCCTTCATATACTTCGACTTTTTTTTGGCAGCTTCGGCCTCACAAGCCGCCTTGAATATTTTGAAGTGCTCTGCCGTGATTGTCGGATTATCCTTTACAATCTCGGAGTCAGGTTCCTTCTTTTTGACGATCCGATATTTCACCCTTGATTTCCAGGCGGCCACCGCGTCGCTAACGTTGGTCATGGCGTGTTTGTTTCTCTTCTTCATTGCCAGGTCCTTACCTGGATCTTTATAATCCTTTTCATTCCGGCCCGGGAACAAGAATATCTGGTGCAGCTTCTTTAGGAGGGAGGGCCTCATATTATCTATCTTCTTTAGTTTCTCATCGTTGATGGTGGCGGTTGTCCGTATGATGCAGCCTATTTGATTGCCGTAGCACGCGCGCGCTTCCTCGGGCGCGTTTGGCTCAAAATTGCCGTCGTCCACCTCCATGACCACTAGTCTAGTAGTCCTGAGCTTGTTAGGAAGCCGTTGCCTCTTTGCTTTCGGTTCTATACCGGCTCCGCTAGTCTCGGCGCCGGTCTCAGTCTCAGCGCCGGTCTCGATGCCGGTCTCAGTCTCAGCGCCGGTCTCAGCCTCAGCACCGGTCTGCATGTCGGTCTCAGTCCCCAATGCGACCGGTGGGCCCAGCAACAACGTCCGTTGATCGTCGGCAAGGCTCAAACATTTGTCTCCCGCCAGGTAGACGTTGTCGCAATCACCAGAACCCTGTCCTTCATCGTTGCTAGCCATGTTTCCTACGATTAAATCTAGTCAATTAATTCTAGACCTAATAAAATGAATAATGACATAAAAAAGGCCTATGCTTTGCAGGAACGTTGACTCCTTCCCGGTGCGGCAAATCCCGGGCACTCGATATATCCTAGTTTCTAGCACAAGTCATGCCGAAATTCACGGAAAATTTCAGCATGACTTTTGCTAAAAAGTGGACAAATCGAGAACCTGAAATTTGCCGGAACGGAAATGAATCAATATTCCAGCAAAACATAGGCCACTCAGCTTCATTCCCTGGAAACAGTGTTCAAATATCCATCTTCGACACCGCAACACATGTCCAAATATACACGAGCAACCACATGTCCAAATATACATCTCCAAATTTCACAAGCTAATTCAAAAACTAAGTGTAGAAGAAAAGTCATTTAACTACTAATAGAACAAAATTCAGTTAACTTTAGTGCTCTATAATGATCAAAGGAAAAAAATTCAGTTAACTACTAATTCCATTCATTTAGGTTATTCATTTAACTTCACCTAATTAACCTACTGTAGCACTACTACTAGCAGCACTACTAACCTAATTAACCTAGCAAAACCCTACTGCCCTAACTAAAAAACATCTAATTAACATCTACTAGTACCACTACTGCCCTAACCTAATTAACATCTACTAATATCACTATATACTACAAGCAGCACTGCTACAACATTTTCTTCATTTTTTTCTTTTAAAAAAACATCTATGAAAACAAAAACCCTAATTAAACCCTACTGCCCTAACTAACTTTTGCTGTAAACCAAATTTTTTGCTCTAAACTAATTTTTGCTCTAACATCTACTACTTAACATCTTTTGGTCTAAACTAAATTTTTTGCTATAAACTAACTTTTGCTCTACTAATTTTTGCTCTAAAATGCAGAGAGAGAGGAGTGGTGGGGGAGGGGTGGGGGCTTACAGAGAGGGGAGAGACGGTGGCGGGGAGGTGCTCGGCGACGGAGGCAGGGGCGGGGAGGGCGGGCTCGGGCACGGGCAGCAGCGGTCCTGGGCGGGCTCAGGCGGCGGTGAGGTCGAGGGCCGCCGCGGTGAGGTCGAGGGCGGCCTCGGGCGGCATCAGTGAGGCTGAGGGCGGCCTCGGGCGGCGGCGGTGAGGATGAGGGCGGCCTCGGGGGGAGACGGTGAGGTTGCGGGCGTCCACGTCGGCAGGAGACGGCGGCGAAGTGGGGGCAAGGGATTTGGGGGAGAAATGATGGCCGAGGGGGGGAGGGAAACCGCTGGTTAAGTGAAACATAACGGTAGCTACAGCGCATTTTCAGAAACGCGCTACTACTATGCCTTTCTCCTTTTTTCCCTTTTTTCATTTATTTTCTTTATATTTTATTTTTTTTCCTTTCTCCTTTTTCTATTTCTTTCATTTTGATTTACTTTTCTACTTGTTTTTCCTTTTCTTTTCTTTTCGTTAGCAGTAGCGCCTTACACGTAAATGCGCTGCTACAACAATATTAGCGGCAGCACGGTTTCTAAAAGAGCACTACTACTATGTGTAGCCTATCGGGTTAGTGGTGGGAATTTTAGTAGTAGATCTTTTACAACCGGACGCGCTACTGCTATATATGTATCTGCAGCGCGGTTATTCCCCGCGCGCTACTGTTGTGTAGCAGTAGCGCGTTTTTTTAACAAGCGCTACTGCTAAAGTTCTCTGTATAAGGTTTTCCCTAGTAGTGGTTGGGTTTCTCACGACGAGTTCTTCAAAACTAGATCTCATATAAATAAGTTCCGTCAACCTTTTTTCGAGGCAACTTTGGGTACGATGGAGGCAACTTTAGTGCTATAGCAAAGCAACTTCATTTTTTCCTAGTAGAACTGCCTATTAGGTTGGTTTGTGTAAAAACTGAGAAAACTACACAAAACATGATGCACCTCTAGTGTTACATGTAAGTAACTTTATAGCACTATATATGTGTATCTATGAATTTTGCTAACATTATTAAAACTTGGCTACCATGGTTGCTCAGTTGCCTAACATGGATATCTAGTTGCTTATCATAGATGCCCACTTGCCTACAGTACTATAAAATTGGGCTACCCTGATGTCCAGTTACCTGCTATTCATAATTAGTTACATATCATTACTGCTTAGTTGTCTAACTTTGTAAATTAGTTGCCTATAATATTATGCGGTTGCTTATTATTGTTTTTTCCTAAGTTGCTTGTCTGGCATTGCTATTTTAGTTGCCTCCAATACATTAGAAAGTTGTCCATCAATATTGCTAAGTTGACTATATATGAAACTAAGTTGCTTACCACACCGAAAATTTATTGTATGCAAACTTAGGATAGTGTTGGGCTACTAACTAGTCATGGCAGGCAACTTAGGATAATGTTAGGCTACCTCGGAAAGTAAGTTTCCTAGATCATTATCAACTTGGAGATGAAGCTAGTTATGGTAGAATACTTGTGTTTTGCACTCGAGTGCCTCGCAAAAAAAGGTTAGAAACTTTTGCGTGTATTTATACAACTCTAGTGCATTCACCAGACAACTCATGTGTACTCTGAGTTGGTATCTAGACAAAAGAAACCACATATGGAAAAGTCTAAGTTCACCATTGATGGGGCTATTGGAGGCAAAACAAGGACAATAACTTTAAGATCGTTATGCACTTGAGTATCACACCAACAAATTAGCAATTTTTGGGGTGTTTTTGTGCAACTCCAGTGCATTCAACAAGCAACTCATGTGTGTTTTTCATCATTATATCTGGAGATTTCAATGATTTTTGTGAGAAACTCGTGCCAAAATTATGAACAACTTGTGTAGGTTTGTGGGCAACTGTCTGATCGGCCCCCCTATGAAACTTTCTAATCACCCAAATACAACTTCTCATCCGCCCCCACTCATGCAACCAGTCAACACACGCAACTTGGCTAGCCAACACCCGCACGACTTAGCGGGATACGTGATGGAGGCAACTATTCTAGCAAAAAAATCCAAGTAACTGTCTAGCAAAACCAAGCAACTATATTACAAAAAACACAAATGCAAAAACCTATTCAAAACGAATCCAAGCAACTGCCCCAACAAATCATGAGAACTTGACAATGATAATTAGTTGCCTAACAATAATGCCCGGTTACATGTCATCGCTAATTAGTTGGCTACGATACTAGTACAAGTTGTCTGTTGGTGTATCTCATGCTGCATGTACTCTGAAACATAGTGTTAACAACCTGATAGTGTGGTAGACAACTTATATGTGAATTTAGTGAATACGATGGTCATGGGAGGCAACTTATAAGGACTTATCCTTGATAGGCAATTATAGTATGAAACTAAGAAGAAGTTGCTTTCATATAGCACTAAATTCGCCTCTACACCACCCAAAGTTGCTCAAAAAATGTTCGTCGAAATATACCAATATGGGATCTATTTTTGAAGATCTCGCCGTGAAAAACCCAATGGTGAAACGAATCTAAATTTCGATACCCGAATCAAAAGTTATGGATTTTTAAATTTTGTAAAACCTAAATAAATGCACATATTTTTCCTTTCTTGAGTTGTGTTCGGATGGCATGAGGACCAGGCACTATCTTTATTATACTGTAATGATGACACAGATCCTTTATGGCAGGTCTCCTCAGATGAAACCCATGTGAGTTTTTTTGTCGCATAGCGCGTGCGTTCGGGAAGCCCAATTAATGCAGCTGCACTAATAAGTATTTGGGTTGTTTGTTTGTTTGTTTTGGTCGTCATCGTCACTTCCAAATATTTTTGTACTTCTATTTTTCTGTTTGTTTCGACGAATGCTGGCTTTCTCTTTCACAGGTGAATTAGCGGAGTGTTTGTTTTCAGGGACTTTTTGGTGTAGGGACTAGAAAAAGTCCCTCTTAGAGACTTTTTAACCAAACAGGAGGGACTACTAAGGACTAAAAGTTGCTTTTTGGGACTAAATGAAGAAGACTCTCAAGGAGAGTCTTTTTTAGGACTTTTTGGGACTTTTCCAACACTGCCCCTCCATGCATCCATTGGCCCGCCGCCCCATGGTGTTATTTGGTTGTTATTTTTCTGTATACTAGGGGTAACATGGTCATTTAATAACCTTTCGGGAGGGACTAGGGACTTTTTAGTCTCTGGAAACAAACAGGGAGGGACTTTTTAGGGACTAGGGACGTGTTATTTGGTTGTTATTTTTCTGTATACTAGGGGTAACATGGTCATTTAATAACCTCTCGGGAGGGACTAGGGACTTTTTAGTCTCTGCAAACAAACAGGGAGGGACTTTTTAAGGACTAGGGACTTTTTAGTTGGGACTAGAAAAAGTCCTAGGACTTATGAACCAAACAGGGCCTTAGTTCTGTGTGACGTGTTGGGTGTCGCTGTAGCCGATAATGAAGAGATGCGGCTAAGTTTTCTATGCCCATGAGCGTAACTGGACCAATAAAATGTTTATCTTTAGGCGTGGCATCTGGTTTGTTTAGTGTTAGGAAGAAGATACCGGTATGACTTTGTCAGACAGCTGATCTAGAGAACAATTCTGGTTTCTTGTGTTCTAAGAACTCTCTAATGCCGTGTTAACACATTTGTTTCTTTGATGCTAGGGTGTGAGAATTTGAAAAATAATACTAATAATAAAGCTAGTAGCAATGGGCCGGCCTCTTTCTTGGTTTTGAATGGAATGGAAGGGGAATCATGGATGGCTGGATGCATCATATTGCCCTGCTGCATGGTGCCTCATGCCCTAATCATGTGTGTTTAGGCTGTTTGACCACTGCTTTCCCCGTTGTTTAATCCATTATCTTAACCTTGAGCACCCCCAAAGCGGAAACGGGAAAGGGCAAAAGCGCCCTCCTTTCCATCTCTGTCCCCTTCCTTTGGTGCCCATTCTATCATTATCTTGCTCAGAAATACCATTATTGCCAGTCCGCGATGTCCTTGTCCAATGAAGATACAGATACTCATGGTGGCGTCTGCTTATCCGCTACTCCCTCCATTTCACAATATAGCACGCCTCATTTCCCGAGATCCAAATTTAATCGTAAATTTAACCAACAAGACCGATTGCTCGGGAACAAAAATTATATCACTGAATTCATATTGAAAATACGAATTCAGTGGTATAATTTTTGCCCCGTCGCAATCGGTCTCCACAGCTAAATTTACGGTTAAAGTTGAATCTCGTGAAGCACGGACGCGCTACATTATGCAGTGGAGAGAGTACTATACTTTGCAAGCTATGGAGGGCGATCGTTGACACCTCCGACTTTGTTAATCCATCATTCTACCTGCGCCATTATTTCCCCGTCAACGTCCTGCCTTCACCCTCACGCCTTCACGCCGGGTCACTCTCTCCTCTTATGCTCGCCAGCTTTCCCACATGACGGCGGCAGCTGAGAAGAGATCCTGCAGCTCAACGGCCCCAGATCGAGGGGACAAGCCATTGCATGGATCCAGCGACGCACACCGACCGACTCATTGCGTCGATCGACCCAGCAAGCTGCAGTAACGGATCCTCGGAAAGCTGTCCGGTCCCTTCTTCTTCTTCTTCTTCTTCTTCCCTATACGCCGGCCCAATCGATCGAGAGGACGTCGGCACCAAGCAAAGCTCCCACTTTCCTCTCGACACCCCCGGCTTTGTTAATCCATCGAGCGAGCGAGCTGTAGAAGTAGAAGCGGACAGCTCCATAATTGAATATGATCGCCAGCTGATGCCTAGCTTCCCCCGTGCTCTGTGTGGAGTGCATGCACGCGTGGTATGCATGGACCCCTTCCACCCTCTCCCCGCGCCTTCTCTCGAGAAATGCCGCGCGTGCACTAGCTCTAGTCTGTAGATAGATAGAGACTAGAGAGAATAGAGGCCGGCTCGGTCGTCGATCGGAGCCCCGAGAGACACACAGCTAGCTAGCCGCGTCTACTCTGCCGCATGTCGTCTGCGCCATCCGTGCACTAGGTAGACGAAGAAGACAGCGGTGCGGAAGCATCCGGTAGCTTCTACAAGGCGAGGAGGGTGATGCGATGGGCAACGCCTGCTTGTCCTGCTGCGCCGCCTCGTCTCAGCCAGAGCTCGACGCGGCGGGAGCACGGCCGCAGCACCGGAAGAGGCCGGCGACGCCCCCGAGACCGAGCGGCAGCAGCGAGCCGAACCCCGCCGCCGCCAGGGCGAGCCCCAAACCCCGGCCCCGGCCCCGGGCCAAGGCCAAGCCCAACCCGTACGCCCACCGCGGCGGCGGCTCGGCGGCGCTGGCGCGCGTGCTGGACGGCGTGGTGCCGCACCACCCGCGGCTGCGCGTGACGGACAAGTACCACCTGGGGCGCGAGCTGGGCCGCGGCGAGTTCGGCGTCACGCGGCTGGCCACGGACCGCGGCGCGGCGCGGGAGCGGCTGGCGTGCAAGTCCATCCCCAAGGCGCGGCTGCGGACGGCGGTGGACGTGGCCGACGTGCGCCGCGAGGTGGCCATCATGGCGTCGCTGCCGGACCACCCGGCGCTGGTGCGGCTGCGCGCCGCCTACGAGGACGACGAGGCCGTGCACCTGGTCATGGAGCTCTGCGACGGCGGCGAGCTGTTCGACCGGATCGTGGCGCGCGGGCGGTACACGGAGCGCGCCGCGGCGGCGGCGGCCAGGACGGTGGCGGAGGTGGTGCGGGCGTGCCACGCGCACGGGGTGATGCACCGGGACCTCAAGCCCGAGAACTTCCTCTACGCCGGCAAGGAAGAGGACGCGCAGCTCAAGGCCATCGACTTCGGCCTCTCCGTCTTCTTCCGGCCAGGTCTGCCTTCCTGCTGTAATTATTATTTTTTGATAAAGAGGTCTGCTTGCACAATTCTTCCTCCTTCCATTTTTCAATTCGTTGTAGTACCAAGCTGTTTACAGAAAAAATCTCGTGCAAGTAAAATAAAACAGAGGATTAGTATGAACTAATTAAAGCAATGCCAAACCAAGGCGTAGCTGTTGTAGGCTTACATAGTACATTTTGGTTTTTCATGTTGTGGTTAGTGGGTGTATAATGTTTATGCCATTTTTACAAACTGATTTTTATATAAATACTAGTAGTAATTTGTAAAATTTGACTTTTCAGAAAATCTATATGCACTGCATTATGAAACCAAGGGAGTAGTAGTTTGCCGGAGTGGCATCAAGAGTTTTGCAATCTTTGCACGAAAGAAATTTAAAGACATTAGACTCCAAGGTGATCGAGCTGCCTAATTTTATCTTAGTGAACGTTTCCGCCTCTTGCGGCCCACCTCTTGCGTAGTGAGTAAACTTGGTCAACCAAGCTTACATCTTAGTGAACGTTTCCGCCTCCTTGCTCCGCTGTACGTGGTGGTTGAGTGCATTTGTATCAATGGACTGCGTGCCACGTCCAAAGTCAAAAGACATAATAGGGGATGAACAGTTCTGAATAAACTTTTTTTTTCTAAAGACAACCTCTTTCTGCTTCACATAATTGCGTCCACACTTCTTGACACGGTCCAGCTCACCTCACATACATGCGCACCCCAACGAAAGGCCCCGTTGATTTTGCCGGCATGGCTAAAGGTGATCGAGCTGCCTAATTTTTAAATTTGGACCAGTCAATTCATGGGAGAAGGAAGGAGGAAATGTTTGTTCAAAAAAAAAGGAAGGAGGAAATGAGTCTAAGCACCGAGGCCACCGACGGTGGGGCGAGCGTAGCGAAGCGAGGTCTGGGTATGCCGGCAAGGCCTCGGCTAGGAACTAGAAGGTTGATGGTTTAGGCTCACCGAAAAATCTGGTGGTGCGCTTATTTAGAGGGATCACCGGGGCTTACGCCAGCACATAGGAGATCGGTGGTGGGTGAACGTCGCTGAAGATGAAGCACCATCCGACGGTTGAGATAGAAGAAGAGAAACCGACTGACCCTTTGAAAAAAAATCCATAATTTTGCACGCCTGTTCTGCACTTGCAAAATCTGGAATTTCTGTTTTCATATTTTTTTTTCACCTGAAAAGCTAATGACACTAATCAGTCAATGGTAAATGCTGCTAGTACGATGTTGACTGGGTAAAATCTGCTGTGGTGTAGGCGAGCGGTTCTCGGAGATCGTGGGCAGCCCGTACTACATGGCGCCGGAGGTGCTCCGCCGCAGCTACGGCCCGGAGGTGGACGTCTGGAGCGCCGGCGTCATCCTCTACATCCTCCTCTGCGGCGTCCCTCCCTTCTGGGCCGAGACGGAGCAGGGCGTGGCGCGCTCCATCCTCCGCGGCGTGCTTGACTTCGACCGGGAGCCTTGGCCGCGGATCTCCGACAGCGCCAAGAGCCTCGTGCGCCAGATGCTCGAGATGGACCCCCGCAAGCGCCTCACCGCCCGCCAAGTCCTCGGTCGGTAACTACCTGCTCGATCTCCACTCAAACATGCATCATCAATGGCGGCTGGTGATCTATCTACGTATGCATGCATGCAGCGCACCCGTGGCTGCAGGATGCGAAGAAGGCGCCGAACGTGCCGCTGGGGGACGTGGTGCGGGCGCGGCTGAAGCAGTTCTCTGTCATGAACCGCTTCAAGAAGAAGGCGATGCGGGTCATCGCGGAGCACCTGTCCGCGGAGGAGGTGGAGGTGATCAAGGAGATGTTCGCTCTCATGGACACAGACAACAACGGCCGGGTCACGCTGGAGGAGCTCAAGGCTGGCCTTGCCCGGGTGGGCTCCAAGCTCGCCGAGCCTGAGATGGAGCTGCTCATGGAGGCCGCCGACGTGGACGGCGACGGCTACCTCGACTACGCCGAGTTCGTCGCCATCACCATCCACCTCCAGCGCCTCTCCAATGACCAGCACCTCCGCAAGGCCTTCCTCTTCTTCGACCGTGACAGCAGCGGCTACATCGAGCGCGCCGAGCTCGCCGACGCGCTCGCCGACGACTCCGGTAGAGCCGACGACGCCGTCGTCGACCACGTCCTGCAGGAGGTCGACACCGACAAGGTACGTTCGCTCCGAATCTCACAAATTGTTATGGCCATGCATGCATTTCCATGTTCATTCTGAATCCATGGTCGTCGCCAATGGAATGCAGGATGGCCGGGTCAGCTTCGTGGAGTTCGTGGCGATGATGAAAGCCGGGACGGACTGGCGGAAAGCATCGCGCCAGTACTCCAAGCAGCGCTTCAAGTCCCTCAGCAACAGCCTCATCAAGGACGGCTCCATCTCCATGGCGCGCTGATCATCCATCACACATACATAGGATGATCGTTGTGATGCGTGGTTTTGTATGCATACATCAACTGAATTGTAGTATCCGATTTATTCCCGATCCCGTTGTTTGTTCATATGTTTGTCGTAGACTGTTTGAATCATCCGCAAAATTGATGCGGAAATGTTTTTGGTCGGGCGCTAGATCATGCCTTTAATTATGTGTGCTAGAAGAGACATCTAAAGTAGCCAAATGATAGAATGAGCAACAAAGGATGGGGACAGACATCTAAAGCAGAGGGCTTTTGCTCTTTCCCGTTTCCGCTTTGGGGGTGCGTGCTTAAGAGAAAAATAACAAAAATCCTACACCTACGGACTGTGCGAACCGTCTACGGGCAGAGGTGTCCTCTGATAAATCGCTCCCTTTCCCTGTGATTATACCTGGCCATCCCTCGGGCCGGGCCTAGCCAAGCCCGACGAAGAAAACCCAGGCCCGGCCCGGCCCGGGAGTCGGGCCTAGAAATTCAGGCCCAAGCCCAGCCCGCATGTGTGAAAGCCCGACAGGCCTCGGGCTGGGCCCCTTTAGTAAATCATGAAAAGGACGGGCCTGGGCCCGGCCCGGGTGCAGCGTCGGGCCAGGGCGTTCAGGCCGGGCTGCCCATGGCCAGGACTACGGCTGCTGTGATTCAGCTGTGGGGCCACCCCATTTCCTATCAGAGCATTGCCACATCAGCTTGTAGGATTTATTCCGTGAAAAATAATGATCGATTAAACAACGGGGAAAGCAGCGGTCAAACATGATTAAGACATGAGGCGCCGTGCAGCATGGCAAAAGGATGCATCCAGCCATCCATGATTCCCTTCCATTCCAAAGCAAGAGCCCGGCCCATTGCTACTAGGTTTATTATTATTAATCAAATTCTCACACCCTAGCATCAAAGAAGCAAATGCATTAACACGGCGCTGGAGAGTTCTCAGAACACAAGAAACCAGAATTATTCTTCAGGTCAGCCGTTTGACAAAGTCCTACCAGAATCTTTTCCTAACACTAAACAAGCAAAGGAAACATGAACAATGTAAAGCGACCATATATCCAACGAGTCCGGAAAGAACTACCGGAGCTAACAAAACAACCGGAAATATATGAAGCCACCCATAGGGCTTGCTGGTTGCTACGTATGCTATCATACCCTTTTGAATCAATCAAACGAGCGGAGGATCGAGCTGGACAAGTCTTCGTCTGGGAACACAAGAAACCAGAATTGTTCTCTATGTCAGTTGTCTGACCAAATCCTACCAGCAGAACCTTCCCAACGCTAAACAAACCAGGCAAGTAGATCACGCGCAAGGAGAAACATTTTATTAGGGGCCAGTTCTTTTGGGCGGCTTAAAAAATAAGCTGCCTCTCTTCAGCTAAAAAAATAAGCCGTTCTTCAAATTTGTTGAGACTTCTAAATTAGTTATCTCATAACTAATTTAGAAGCCCCAATCAATAAGAGAGATGTCTTATGGGATAAGCTGAGGAGAAGGTGGCTTATTTTTTTAAGCTGCCAACCTAGCCGCAACTCTACGTCATCTGCTCCAGTGACTCCCAGCACCTAGCATAGAAAAACTCACAAGGATTCTAGTGAAAGACAGAATGGAAATAGTGCAGCTGAAGAACGAGGAGGTCCTAGATGGACGAGGAACCGGCAGCAGGGGCGGAGATAGTGGAGAGCTCCTCGGCGAGGGCGGCGGCGAGCGGCGCGCGGAGGCGCTCGAGCTCGTCGATGACGGCGGCGAGGATAGGCTTGGAGCGCATCGCCTCTTTCTGCTCCTGGCTAAGCGTCTTGCCGGCGGCGACGGACTCTTCCGTCCGCGCGACGCGATTCTGCTGCTTCCGCAGCGCGTGGAGACGCTCCGACAACACAGAGAGGATCGGTCCCTCCTTGATTTCCATAACTGCCGCTTTGGTTTCAAATTCTTTAACCAACTCTACAAAAAATAATAATTGCAAAGCATAAAGTATATCAACAGTAATAAAATCGTTCAACAATACAAAAGCAGCTAACTACTACATGTGTTATCAGACTACCATATTAACTAGTGCTTTTCAGGTTATTATTACAATGTTTTGTTAGCTACATAAATTTATTAGGGACGAGTACCTGAAGTTGTGCCGAAAGAGCTAAAAAGAAGACACGGCTCATAGGTGGGTTCGAACCACCTCATCTTTTGAGCAGAACATTGCGCACCAGATTCGAGCTTTGAACTTTTAGTGTTGACAGCGAGTACATATGCTGTCCGATGGCACACGCTCTCCTTCGCCATGATGTAAATAATATCGTCATCGAGCAAGCTTAATGTAGGGCCTGCAGTGGTGAACTTCCCCCATGTCAAATTGTTTTCCTCATCAAACATCCCAGGCAAGAGACTCGGCAAACTCGGGTCAGTGAAATATATCTCAGACGTATCAATCGTCATGCCATCATGCCAAACATCATCTGAATAGATTGATCTGGTCCATGTTCTAGCCGTCCAACCATGATCTCGTGCTTGCTTCATGCTGCGAATGGCATTGTCTGCATGGAAATTTAATCCAACAAATTTGATCAAACCATTGCATATCGTGACATGACGGTGCGGTCTCGGGGTGAGATCCTCAAACGTCAGGTGGAACTCAGAGGGATCACACGGTTCCGATATTGGCAACGGAACAAAACGGATGATAGGCTTGCTGTCCAAAACATTGCACAAGAGAATTCCCCACCAAAGATCGATCCAGCCTATGACACCCTTTTCTGCATACGCCACGCTCATGGCACGATGAACCGATATCTTATGCTTAGCATTCATTGTTTCACTATCCTCGTCGGCGATGTAAGCCACCTGAGAGCGCCAAGCATTCGTGTCGGAGCGATAGACGAGTAGTGTGTAATGCCTGCGAGACTCGAGCACGAGATATTCAACACGAGGGAAAACGAGAGCAAAGTCTTCTTCGCTGTCGTCGTCACTGATAGGCAAGACTGCAACCAAATTTCGTGAAAAAGAAGACGGATAGGGCCTTGGGAGAAGATGGAGAGAGGCGGGACGTGGCCCTCCTGCTTTGTAAACGAAGTAGTCGATGTACCGCAAATAATGGTTGACACTGTCCAAGAAAGCGATAGCCAGCAGTATGAACCCTCCAGCTATACCATGTATAAAAGGCTCTCCGGCCAAGCGATTGTTCCCGGTGGCCTGATGATCGACGCAGCGGGCAAAGCACAGTGAGATGGCCGGGGGATCGGCTGTTTTCAGAGAGACCTCGACGTCGAGCCCTTGGCTGTTCTTGGTTTTTGCAGCGGTGGAATTTTCCGAAAAGCCGATTAGGCACTTCTTGTCCAAGAGGATGTGGGGGTGGCGGCGATCGCAGGGAGAGGAAGGGTTGTCTGCTGGCATGACGGGAGACGGAGGAGAGGGACGGCGCCGATGGAGATGTGGATCGTGGAAGGCGGCGGATGGCGTGGCCGTGGCAACACGGGACGGAGGACGAAGAAGGCAGGTCGGAGTGGAGCCGAACCCTAGCGAGGCGGAGGCATGAGAGAGAAAGAGATCGATCTCTCAAAGGGAAGGATCCAAGGAGCGAGACAGATCGATGGGGTCGGGGCAAAAGGCTAGTTTTGAGATAGATTGTACTGACCTGGGTGGGTTGCGAGGTGGCTCGGCTGCGCCCCCGATCAACGCGTCGGCGAGGACACGCGCGTGATTTTTTTTTAACTACACGCGCGTGAATTATAATACTCCCTCCTTTCCATAGTACTCCCTCCGTTCGGAATTACTTGTTGCAGAAATGGATGTATCTACACGTATTTTAGTTCTAGATACATTCATTTTCAAGACAAGTAATTCCGAACGTAGGGAGTAGCTATTTGATGCGTCCTATCCTCAAAAAAAAGAAGCTATTTGATGCGTCCTCCCGTGACTAGCTACGTCCCTCGATGTGTGGCATGCATCCATGATCCATCAATTAGTTATACGTTAGGGCATCTTGAACGGCGAACGCAAATTTTCTATCACATCCGATCCACGGACAAAGAGACCAATCTACGGATACAGATGCGGGAGGCCACCATCCAACACTGTCTGCATACATTTCAAATACTTTATGAACCAATCGGATGAAATTAATGCAAGTCGGCCAATATTCATTAAAGTTCAGATAGAAAATAGCACAAATCATTCATACATAGCATGTAAATTAAGTCTAGTACAACAATGTCTCAAATTCGACTAGATTAACTGGATGTCCTACAAGCTTTCATTAAAGGATCATGCCCTCCCACACATACTCCCCATTCAGTTTCATCCAACAGTGTGTGTACGTAAATGGCCGTCCCTTTGTCCTGCGGTACATCATGGCAGCGGGTGCGGGCTACGTAATGTGTACACTAACATTGAGTGAACGAAACAATCAAAAAGTTGAGCAAGAGAAAGCAAAACTTACCATCTCATTCTCTGCAGCATGCAATGGTCAGCTTACCTCCAGCAAAAGTCCACTGTTGCAAAAAAGTTCTGCAACAAAGCCATCATTGCAATGATGGAAGCCGGATCTAAGGGTTCGCGACCCGGCCGATCTTTTAGAAAGATCAGACAACGAATACGTAGCACGCCCCATGTTTATTGGACATTCTTCATCAGGGGAATTTTCATGAGAACTGGCTTAGATGTTTGTCCGTGCACAAGTTGTCGGAGAACCTTTTACAGCCTATATTATCCAGAAAATTGACAGAAGATACTACTTGTTATAGTGCAGATGGTAAATGCAGTTATCTCAGTCATACCAGCATACCTCATGTCCTGTGTGTTTCTGCCAGACGAAAATTGACAAAATAAAATTAGGCAAAGTGCTTTCTTCTGGAAAAACTCTGGCGGGGTACATGGCAGTCACTGCCTGATTGCTTGGGACTCTAGCTGATCTTGCCCAGAGATTTCGGTGGATTGGGTATCCGGGATTGGTAGCAGGCATCTGAATTGACATCTATTTGTAAAGTTTTCAAATCTGGGATTCCAACTGTCATCAACAGAGCATGCAAGTACAGTAGGTAACACACTAACACGTACGTAGCATAGTGGTGTTTAAAGTTTACATCATGTCTCATGGGAGAACAGGTTATCACATCACCTGGAGACATCCTCCTAACCAGAAATAATATAAGTACATATGAGCATCAGACAGTACTGCTAACTAGAGACAAACTAGACTCCAACCTATCCCAAATTAGAGACAAGTTCATTCACTGTCATGTCATGGCAGGGCACCATGGTTAGAACCATACGGACAACGCATTAACTAGCAGTACATAGAATACTAGGCCTTGAGCTACATCGATCTCTATGTCTGACTTGACCTGCGGATGAAATAGACCATCATCCTGAGCTTTTTCGTGCTCTCTCCCCGTTCAAAGAGGCAGATATCCCCCTCCCGCACTTTATTCTCGGTGACGAAATCCTTCCAGCCACGACGAATCCACCTCTTTCCGCTCTGATCTATTACCAATCTGCAGGTGTGCTGCTCGGTACTTCCCTCTGCCTGAAGCATGAGATCCGTTTTTCTGTTTATGTGTGGAATATGTCTTGCACCGTATTCCATGCGGATGCCCTGATCAGACATGCACGAGCGTTGCATGAGAAATCAAAATGTCAGATCAATGTCTGCTACTTCAGTGGAATGAATGATTCACACGTACAGTACAGTCGGTGTCTACGTATTAATAATAGATGGATTTTGATGCGTTTTTAGATGAGAAATTAATTGGTTATATATGCACAGGGTTTTGTAATGTAGTAATTGCACAAGTGGGCTCAAGATTTCCTTGACAAATTAACGCAATCTATCTACAAACAACAGGTCAAAGAGTATGTAATTGAGCTCACCAATTGATCGGCATTAATCCGGCTTTTGGTCATTACTACCACATAGATAGGAAGTTCAGATTGAATTGCTTGAACTTTCTCCTCAACTTTCTTCTTCTCCGCACTACTTAGACTTGCCCTTCCTTCAGATAGAATGTAGGGATACTGGGAAGGCCCCTCGAGATTGCTGGTGGAGCTATGAGGTTCCAAATTGACCCCAAACTCCACAGATGCTCGCTCATTCAGCTTGTGAGCTTCATATCCTGAAAAGCTTGCACAACCCTCATAAGATAAGCATAGCATAACCAGAAGCAATTTGAAAGTTGATAAAAGGAAAACACACACGTATATATAGCACTATAACCTGATTTAGCAGCAGATGGGGAGGACGTTGAAGCCACCTTTTGAGCTTTTGCATGGCAACTAGGTGCCTGCTTCTGCCGCCTACATGATTTTCTAGTGCCTTCTTCCACAATGTGATCACCATCAGAACTACTCACATAGTCTTCTTCCGCAATGCGATCATCATCAGAACTACTCACATAGTATCCTTCTTCCATAATGTGATCATCATCAGAACTACTCACATAGTAGTCTGTATGAGGGGGTGGATCAGTTATTTCAAGAGAATCTTCACGAATTTCTTGAGTACTAGAAATATTTCCCGTGTCAAAGCATGAAGAGGTTCTCTGATGAACACTTGTGCCAAGAATACGAACTTCAAGGCGTTTCTTACCCTTGGTTATAAAAATAAGGAGGTCATTCTCTTGTATGCGATTAGCATCTACAAGATTATTCCACCCATATTGGAGGACTGTTTGGTCATCACCGTGCTTGCAAGCTTCAACACCATATATATTGTCATTAGGGGCTTCTAGTTGAATAGTAGCTTTAGATGTGTCCTCCTTGAAATGTTCCACAAGCTTTAACGGTAGGTTCTGCAGTAACCCAAATAAAAAGACATTAGTGCAACGATGGAATCTTGACCAGTAGCAGTAGGAATGGGTCCTATTAATGGGGTTAATAACATAACCAAGAAATTGTTAGGGAAAAGATCCAACTTACAACAGAGCAACCCTTCAAGTTGACATTGCTTTTGTTCATGACTGCCACATAAAGGGGAACTTGAGATCTCACGGTGCAAGCTATTTCACATACTTTCTCATCTTGTGCTTTGGTTAGATGGCAGCCAGATAATGTGCTATAGCCAGAGTCAGTTGAGGTCTGAACATGTCCAGGATCAGGCAGTACTTGTTCTGCACATCAGGTACACTGTTCCAATTAATGACCACAAAAGCATAGTACAAGTAGTATTAGACTTTAGAATACTATAATTAACATTACCATTCAGCACATGATGATCGCAAGTTGCGGCAGGTGGAACACCTCCAAAGCTCTGAGAAGGTGGTTAGAGTTACAAGGTTCACTGTCTTTGACGATTTAAGTTTCGTGCTGTTTTCAGGAAATACAAAAGGACATGGCAAACAGACGAAACAAAAACTCGTATATTTGGAACACACATTATGGGTGCGCTTAAGTGACATGAGTTACCTAATTATAATTTAGAAATAGCATAATGATGGTAGTAGACCAGAAGTGTACTGAAGTACCAAATTGGAATCAAAATAGAAATAGCAATGGAGTGGCATTTGGCCTGTAATAACAGCGACAAAACTGGGTACACTTTTATTTACTACGTATACTGTACTGTATTTGGGCAAGCGGCAAATTCGCAGCTTTCGACGGCCACGGCCGATGATCCGGCGAGCGAGCCGCCGCCTCCTCCCGGCCGTCCCTACGGGGCCACGTCCACGTCCTACGGGGCGGCGGCCTGGACCTCGACCTCTTCTGCGCCAACGTCCTGATCAACCTGTACGCCAAGCTGGGGCCCTTGGCCGGCGCGCGCAGGGTGTTCGACGCCTTGCCCGAGCGGAACACGGCGTCCTTCGTCACGCTCCTCCAGGCCCACGCGCTGCGCGGGGAGCTCGAGGCCGCCGCGGCGCTGTTCCGGAGGCTGCGGCGGGAGGGGCACGAGGTGAACCAGTTCGTGCTCACCTCGGTGCTCAAGCCCGTCGTCGCCATGGACGACGCTCTGGGGCTCGCCTGCGCGTGCAGGCTGGGCCATGACCGGAACGCCTTCGCTGGTCGACGCCTACTCCATGTGCGGGGCTGTCGGTGACGCAAGGCACCTGTTTGATGGCATCGTGGGTAAGGACGCCATTCGCTGGACATAAAAGGCACTCTTCGTTCAGCCGAATCATGTACCAGGTACACTTTGTGAACTCTAATTCTGAATTGATCTCTCAGTGACATTTGTGTTCATCAATTCTACTTTAATGTGCTAGGTTGGCATCAATCAGCAGGGTAGTTTGCAAAACCAAAAAAATGCTTGCTTGATTGGACTTGGCAAAGGTAAACATGCAATAGATCCAACGTTTTTTTCATGAACATATCTCATTGTGATGTATATGCACCTTCGCCAGAATGTGTTCCTTTAGAGAAAATGCAAAAGGCTTCCGTCTCGATGTATTGAAAAGGTAGAAAGGATAGTAAAGCGCAGGAGGGCAACATAAACGCACAGTAGAAAAAGAGAGAGGGAGAAAGATTAGTGCGCATCCCAATCAACTGGGATTAGAACACGCAACTGCAGAGCACCTGCACGAGCCGAATGGCGTGCCTCATCCCTGATTAAACCTGACAGCCCTCTCCAGAATGGTACATCGAAGGATACAGAAAACATCATGTTTTGTGTGGTTTCTTGTGAAACCCTCTGATCATGAAATTGCCTTGTCATTGTCAATGAAGATTAAAGAGAGAGGGTTGTTTTGGCTATGATATCAAAAGAGGTTAGAACATTTCATCTTTCTCCTGAGGACAGGGATTTAGTTGGCAAACTGCGGATACTGCCTTTATCGACGATTTTCTTGGGTATCCTGAAATGGATCAGCGAACTGAACACCATTGTACATCTCAACGGGCAGTAGAATGACACCTTCAATTTGTTTTCCTGGTTAGTGCTGAAGTTTTGAAAAGTTAACCAGGTGTGAATATTGAAGCTCACTAAATTTAGGATACATACATCAAAGCTGCATATTTGATGTTTAAGAGATACTTACTTTTAGATGAAAATATTATCACCTAAGATTGGGAATGTATTGTCCGAAGTTAAAGTTCAGGAATGTAGGTTTGTATCATTTTGTTTGATTCACATTTGTTGTTGTATGCTTTTGGATCCCAGAGTGTGTAATAATTATTGGAACTCACGGAATTTGGTGTAAGCATACTCTTCAAATAGAAACTTAGTTGTGATGGGAGAGCAAATGTCTATAACTTTTCTCTTGCGACTTAAGAAGATCCAAGTGATCTTTTGTTCTTACCTTTTCCATTGTTTACAGGTTAACACTGCAGGACAATTATATGAGCATTTGGTTCCAAGCTACACTATACGACGTAGATTGCCAGATTATTCGTTTCGCAATATCTTTTGGCTTTTATGGAGCCACCAAGATCTGATTGTATACCGTCCCATCTGGTTGACGTTTTCATGCATTGAACAATGCGATCCTCATGATCTTCCGGCCAAAGCAAAGAGGTTTGACAGTTTCTTTAATCAGCTCTACAAAATTTCACTTGCATCCAGCCATGAATACATTTGTAAGGCCTTTTTCCTTTTACATGGAGCACCATCAATATGGCTTATTTGCAACGTCAGCTGCACAAAGTAATAAATCAAGTGCCGCTAAGGGTGCAGTTCACGAGTTACCATCAGTGAGAAGATAACATTATACCGATCACATTCACGATCTTGTGAGGTACAGTTATCTATTTATTACCAATTTAGGAGGAATACCCAAAGTAAAATATATTCTATAATCATGTTTTCGTACATTTGGGTGGATTGGCACATATGTATTGTGTTGTCAGGCTTGAATATGGTGTGACACGGAACGCTTTCTGCAGTGGTTTTATCAATCTGGCTCATAGCATTTGTGCTTACTTGTATGGGGATCTGGTTTGCATTGCATTGTCTCTCTTTGATATCAAACAATACCTGTCCTCCAGATCCGAGATTCCGGGAACCCCTGTTGAGCTGCGGAGAACTGGTGCGTTTTGGCGGGAAGTCGGGAAGATGATGAACTGTTTCTTCATTCACCTGGCCAGGTACTTGCGAAGCTTTGTACTGCAAGATTGTTGGGTCCGTAGTTCGTACTACTAACTAGTTTGCATTCACCTTTCTCATCAGGGCATGGTTTGAGATCGATTGCAGAGACGGCGCGGGGTGCGGCGCATTCAATCCTTGGACGGCACGGTGGATATCCGCCGGCACCAAGGGCCTTGTGCGGCAGATTGTTGTACTCCATGCGTTCTCAAGTTGTGATGAATCCGTGGTTGCCGATGGCAATGCAGGATGGTGAGATCTGGGAACGGCTGCAGGAAGGCGCTGTGGCAGTGTACCGAGCAGCTGAAGACTCTGGGCAACAGCCTGAAGCCAGTCGGGTCGGGTCGCTCCACATGGCATCAGAAATAAGTGTAGAGACCCCGCAAAAAATAGAGTGTCTGGGAATTGCGCCCACGGTACGTACTACCAGACACACTACATGCAACCAAACAATTCCATCGCGTTCATGTGCGTGGCATTTCGGATTTACATGGCGCCATTATGATTATGTTTATCCAGATCCGGTTATTGTCCAGCACAGTCACTGACGCAGATACTTCTGGAATCCAGCGCCGGTTGCTTTCGCCGCGGAACGTGACAAATCGTGAAGTAACAGGGCAGAGATTCCGCCGTTTAGCCCTACGTGTTTGGCAGCCTCCAACAGGTGACAGCGATGATGCCAGAAATATTTCAAGCACAGACGCTTCCGAAAGGATGTGTGCTCGGCGGCCGGACTGATGTGCCGCTTCCTCCTCTTCGGAGTTCACACTATTTTCATCTTCTTTCTCTGACATCACGCACCCAATCTCCTGCGCCGTGCTTGGCCAGAATAACGCCCATGCTGCCATGCACGTCGCGCGCCGTCGTCATAGCTTTGGTTATTTTCATGGTTTATAGTTAGCAAATTTCATGTTCTTTTCTGCCGGCCGACCGACCGACCGGAACCCAAGTTGGAGTGATGTCTGTTTTAAATATTAAAGTCAAAGAGCTCGTCGGAATCAAACCCTCACGTCTAAATTCCTTAAATCGGTACCCCGAACTCTCAGATCCCGGTCAATATCAACCCTACATCCACCTTAGCCCTGTTTGTGGCATTGAAAAGAGATAATCCCGGACGGGATTCTAGTTTCTCTCACTGACTCAGCGGCCCTACACGTCATATCCATCTTCTTCCTTGTTACTGTTTTTTCAAGCTGCCCGAGCGATGATGCTTGCCTCGTTGTGAGCACCAGCACCTGAAGCAACCGACACTGCGGTGTGTGGCAAAATCAACGGCATGCCCCAGCATCTCTTATGTGCGTTGTGCACTCTTGCTGGCACAGATCGATCAAGCTAGTGGCGTGCAAGTTGCTACGTACTGTACGTGTGAGCTAGCTCATGAAAAATCCATCCCCTGCTTGCTGCTTCAAAGCCAGCTTCTACGTGGACCATTGCCATGTGCGACCATCGCGGACCTTCACGCCATGTGCGACCATCGCGGGCCTTCACCTCGCAGCTTCGGTTCTTCCTCCCACGTCTCATCGCCAACGCTAGCGCCGACCACATCATCCTCTGTGTGGAGCGGACCACCATGGATGCCCCCGTGGCCCGTGAAGGCCTTGCGAACCAAGAAAGTGCCAGAACCGGGAGCCCTCCATCCGCGCCTTCGGGCGGTACAGCCGCAGGTTCTTATGATTTCAGGAGGGACAGCGAAGGGGATTGGGATAGAAGATGGAAATGACATGTGGGGTAGTTATGTCAGCGAGTGTAGGCTGTAATCCCGAGCGGGATGGATGTTTTCCCGGTGCACCAAACAGGACGAGGGTTGATATTGACCGGGATCATAGAGGTTAGGGTACCGATTTCAAGGATTCAAAGATGGAGGTTCGGTTCCGACGAGATATACGAGTTTAAGGTTTAAAACAGACTTCACCCCCAAGCTGCACGCTGGAGGAGCCAGCAGTCCAGCTCGCCACACACTGCCAGCTCCACGAAAAGATAAGAAACAGGAGTACAACTTCAGCTTTGTCTTGTGCAGCGCAGGCGCAAGGTGCTTCTCGGTGGTACACAGTGGAGTCGGATATACCTCGGCGGAGCATGCCATTTCTAAAACATCATGATGATGACGGAACCCACGCATGGTATGTTTTATATAGCCATCACAACAATCGAATAGCACAAAGATGATCATCAAAGCGAACCGTGAGTGACTACTCTTGTGATGGTGTTTTCCCCCAAAAAAAAATAAGAAGGCATTAATTTTCTGAACTCCAATAATATTCGGGAAAATGCGCATCATGCCAAATTTAGGACTTAAACCCTGAAGTGTTGTGGATATCAATCCGTACCTTACTAATAAAGGAAATATGTGTTATTGGTTCGTCATGATATTTTTTTACAGAAAATCCCCCGATGTTTCTAGCAACCCAAGTCCATATTTCAGTCAGATTTTCGCTTTTGCAATTATTACTTTTTTGCTTTTTCTCTTCATCTAGCCATGGGCCAATTTTAAGTCAGATTTTTTTTATTGCATAAAACCCTCTGATGTTTGGGTTAATCAACCCACAGTGCAGATCTCAAATTTAACATGTTATTATATACTTCCTCCGTCCCAAAATAACTGACTCAAGTTTGCACTTATTTTGGGACGGAGGGAGTATGAAATTTGATTAGAAAAGTGTGTATAATCTGGATATGATGTCATTTTTACCTGTTAGCCATTTTAAGAATGTTATTTAGGATGCAATCTTAATCAACAGCGCATGATCTGTCTTTCTTTCATACCGGTGCCGATCCGAATTAGAAATGAACACCTTAGCAAACCAGGATTGGGGACAAACAAACCATCTATAGCCACACATGCATGCCTTGTCAAAATCTCACGGGAAAAAAGAGAGCAGATTTCTCATCTTATGACGAGCGAGATGTCTTAGGATTAACAATATTCAAACGCGTTGTGATTGTGTCCACACTGAGGCCGCCATCTGCATGGTTGGGAAGGACGATAAATGGCAACTGAGATGGAACGCCATGTGTTGAAATAAAGGACATGGATCTATTGAAGTCTTGCAACGCACATGCCATTTTGTTAGTGTCCTTTTAATCATCTAATCACAGAATTGATTCGCGTCAGACATCGGGGCTTATAAGATACGGGAGCACAACTTCCGGTTTAATTTGTCTTGTGCAAACAACACAACCCCATCTTTAAGTTTGTTCATTTACTTAAGCAGGTTCTGTGTGTTGGTGGATAGAGACCGATCGATGGGACAATTTTCTACGGAGTAATAATCATGGATGATGGTGCTTTCTTACCTTTAATCACGAGTGGATCATGGAGTGGTTCACCGTTTGCAAGGACGTCGGACGGAGCTGGAGGGAGCGCTGCCGCTGCTTCTGGGTGGGGTGGCGGGCCCGCCGGTGGGACAGGATCTCAGGGCCCACATGGGCATAGACTGGGGGCAGATTCCTGAATCTCGCCTTCACGTGGCCCCCTCTGTGCCGTCCAATAACATCTCGCTTCCCTCGGCCTCATGTATGAACTGACTGCTACGGGACCCCGGAGATCGCGATTGAAATTTGCGGTGGCGGAACTGACTGCTTCCCCAACTGAATTTTCATTGAAATTTGGCCTAAAGCCAGATTGTTCAGCAATACAAACAGGGGACAGAGAGAGTGTGTTACAGAGTTACGAGCGGAGCTGGAGAATACAGTGCAGCCATATGCATCGGGCGTCGGCGCGGCGCGGTGAAGAAGGGGGAGGCGGCGCTTCCATAGGGACGGGCGGAAGACTCTCGAACACCTCCGCATTGCGCTGCTTCCAGAGGTGCCGGCAGCAGAGAAGCAGCAAGGTGTGAGCAGAGGCGCCCCTGGAGAGCCATAGGGAGCGCGGCACAGTCGAGATCCGCCAGCTCAAGATATGAACACAAATATTTCACAATGAAGGAAACATCGCCAGAGAGGGACCTCCTCCGCCCTGCGGCCCCGGCGGCGGCTAGTTTTTTTTTTTTGAAGCGGCACAGTCAGTTCCGCCACCGCAAACTTCACCTCTGTGCCGTCCAAACTTCACGTGGCCCACCGCCGCCCCCGCAGGTAGAGCTGGAGGACATGGAGGCGGAGGCGGAGTACCAAGCCGCCCTCGAGGAGGCCCTGCAGCACGCGTTGGAGGCTAGCCGCCTCGAGGAGGACGCGCACTGGGATAGGCTGGAGCAAGCCCTTGCCCTGTCGGCGGCGGGGGACTCCGTCCACACCCCGCTCTTCATGCCGCCACCGTCACCGTCGCCGCCCGTCCAGCCCAAGCCGGAGCTGGAGCCGAAGCCGACGCGTAAGCGCTCCCCGCCTCCACCCACTTGGCCGGAGGAGGCCTACTCGTGGACGGGCCAGTACCGCGAGTGGGTGAGCGCGCCTCCCGTCCACTTCGCCGCGACGCCAGAGGAGGAGGCGGCCCACCGGTGGCACATTTATGTTTATTTCGTGCAACATGTTATTTTTTTTCCACGGCGGCACATTTGGGTCGGCCTCCCTATTGGGCGGTCAAGCCGACCCATTTTAAAATGCGGACGCGCACGTCCGCCTGGCCGATTCAAACGGACAAAAAGCAAAGAAAACGCGCGTTCGTTTGGGTCGCCCCATTGAAATTCTCTTAGATATCGATAGGGCGTTTTTCTAAATCACGGCTGATGATGTGTTCTCATCTTTAATCACGAGTGAACCACAGTGGATTAGTGGTTAAAAAATCGGTTTGCGAGGGATGGAGCTGGAGGGGACGGTGCGCTGCTTCTGGGTGGTGGGCCCCGCCGGTGGGACAGAATCCAAGGGTCCACATGGGCGGGCATAGACCAGGGTCGGATTCCTGAATCTCGCCTTCACGTGGCCCCCTCCGTGCCGTCCTCACGTATGAACTGCTATGCTATGGGGCCCCGGAGATCACGATGGGCGGCTCCAGATTTCCCTTTGCGCCCCAACGCTGGTGACAGTCTTGATGTTCTTTTACTTACTTTTGCAGGGGGCAGTCTTCATGTTAACTGGCTCTTCAGGATCAAATATGGTTTCTTTTTTATGTTTACTCCTCATCACAAATAGAGATATACTAGCTGACTGGTGCTTGTGTATAAATAATAGTAATTTCATTTTTTTACTGGTGCCATGATAACAAAAGTTTAGGGTGTTGGTATTTATTCAAGATGAATTATTAAAAATGAAGGCTTGGAGAAAAAAAATACGTACCCAGTGTAAAACTTATAAAAGCAAAACACCTTTTTTTTGCGGGGAAAAAAGCAAAGCGCCTTGCTTAAGGGCTTACTCTTTGTCATGGCGTGACTACTGTGGGTGTCTTGCTTCTTTTGTATCAAAAAAAATTGGTCATGGATGGCCGCATGAAATATATTTAATTCATAATATAGGCTTTCGAAAGCAAGGAAAAATGCTTACAGGTTAACCATTCTCACTAACTTTTGTGATACAGAATGAATATATTACCATATTTTTTCTCTGATTTTATTTCTAGAACCCATTCCTCAATTTTTCTCATTTTTGGCAAGGAATTATTTTCAATTTTTTTTCTTTCCCGTGATCCAGATGCATTGCTGCTTTGCTAGGTTATGGTTTGGCCGGCTGCGGATGACGTGTAATCGATAAGACTAATCCAGTCAATTAAAGCATTACATCCCTAGCTTAATGTAAGCAGATGGTTGGCCCTGGATTCAAAAAAGGCAGATGGTTGGCTAAGGACGAGTAAGTTAGATTGAGTAGAGAGGTTGTGATTAGTCTTTTTCGCTAATGTCGTGTCCAAATGAACAAGCTTAGTTAGGATTTTAGTTGTAAACTTATAATAATGCTAGTAGTCTCTTATGATAGTCTAGACTCGTGTAGTGATGCTTTACAACTTACGACCATTTGAAGCCACAAGCTAGAAATAGTCAAACAAAACCGTGTGAAGCCACAAGCTAGAATTAGCTTTAGCAAGTCATTATCAAGTTTTCTTAGATAACATCTAGTTGCTGCACACTTGGCATCATCACATTATCTTTGACTCAAGGTCAGGCGTGGCGTATGTGTCACATTACATTATTGGTAAGTCCAGCCAAATTCATGGCCCCAGATAGCTATTACTTCGACATGTATTGTTAATGTTTCCATGATAATTGGACATTGTTTCGTGAGCATGTAGAAAACTTCTCTAAAATTTGCTACCTAGGCATGTACCGGCTAATTTTTTGTGTATGCATACATTATTTAAACTAATATAGTAAATTCATATTTTTTATTTGTGCCATGAGAATATTTCATGATGCTAAACTAGGTAAATACTCGTGCATTTTTATGGACGAAACAAATGCGTTCTTAGATGGTAAGTGTGTGCCAATTCTCAACAATACCATATGTTGTCATAGCTTTGGTCTTTTCGGCGGTTTCGTTAACAATACATTCCTTGTTGCCAATTGTTTTAATGCGTTCCATGATCTTTTCTGCCGACCGAGAGCTGCGCGCGCACGCACGCAGACGCGGACGCGCCGGAGGAGCCAAACGCTGGAGCCCACCTCGCCGCACGCCGCCAGCATCACGTCACGTCAGCGTCGCCATGCGCAGATGTACAACACAGAACACACTACCGGATGGATAGATAAGATAAGCTAGGCGTCGGGGGAGCACAACTTGGGGTTTGTCTCGTGCAAGGCAGGTTCTCGGTGTTGGATCACGGAGATCGACAGACGACATTTCAAAACCATGGCTGTTTATCCTAGCAGAACCACGGCATGGCAGGCACATGATGGTGTTTCCCAGCTTTAATCACGAGTGAACCATAGTGGATTACCACTGGTGGTGAACAGTTTGCAAGGAGGGAGGCGACGGTGCCGCTGCTTCTGGGTGGTGGGCCCGCCTGTCGGACGGAATCTCAGGGTCCACATGGCCATGGACTAGGGTCGGATTCCTGAATCTTGCCTTCACGTGGCCCCCCTGGTTGCCGTCCAATAATATAGTACTTCCTCGGTCCGGCTATTAGGCCTAAAGACAACTTCTCTTGGACCAAAACACATAGTAATTTGCTCACATTAATTCTTCCATTCCACTTCCAATGCACTCTCTCACATGCATGCAATCAATAAAAAAGCACGCATGAAGTGTATAAATTTTTCAGCCATGACACCACCAACAATGGCTTTCAATGCAACCATCCAATGAAATGATTGCATGCATGCACCTTTCCGGAGAGAGGCCTTATAAAAAGGGACATGCTTGTGATGTTGAGAGGCCTAATAAACCCGGACGGAGGGAGTACAATCTCGTATGGTCTGGGTTGAATTGCTAGGGGACCCCAAAGATCAAATTTCGCTCACAATCCTTTTTATTTTTTTGCGAATAAAAGAGTGGTGGTCACAATCCTTGATGCCATGGCATCTCAAACGCTATACCGCAAATCGTCTCTAGGCGTCCTGACCGTGGTGTCTAGATTTTTTTTGGCACCCAACGTCGAATGTTGACGGACGTGTCCCGGCGTCCAAAATCCCGCAAACCGGCATCAAATCGGGGGAGATTTGCGCTCCTCCAGACTTGTGCCACGACATGTGTCGGCTAAGAGCGATACCCCGCGTTAGTGCCAACTCAGAGGGACATGACTAGACTGAGCGTGGGGTGGATTCCTACTATATTGAAGTCGGCTGCCCGTGCTTCCGTCTGCCCTGCATTGAACAGGCGCTGCGGATAAGAAACCCACCCGGACGCCTGCAACCGGCACCTGATATGTAAGTACAACTACACACGGTAAAAACCGCGCAGGACGTGGGACAATGACGTGCCCACGGACGGCGAAGATTTAGACTAGGGTATCTTTTCCTATGTAATTTTTTTCCTATATTAATGGAAATGTCTTCTGTGATTTTATTTGATGCACCAAGTTGGATGACCATGTCTCATATCCGTGTTCACGGACGTGTCCATGTTAGCAGACGTTTAATGTGTCTGATTTGAGATAAGCCGTTGGAGATGTGAAAAAATAGGCCATTGGAGGACTTAAAAAAACATCGTTACATCACCAAAAAATTCAAAAAAATTGTATACATACACAAATACATATATAACACGTTCATGTAAATTTTCATAACAATATACTTTCATACGTGGCGTAGACAAAAAACAAACAAATTCATACATGAAAATGGCCATTTTTTGTTGTTGGGTTGGGATTTTGTCTTTTGTGCATCTTGCAAATCATAATATTTTTAAACAAAATTTTACAAATTAGTCGTGAATATGTATAAGTATTCACAGATTTTTTTCGATTTTTATTTTTTTGGAAACATTATTTTTTAATCGTTTGAAACAAAGTCCTCCGATGCCCTGTCCACCAAAACTTCGCTCTCATTAGTGATGCCCTTAACTGATTTGAGGTACACCGTTGAAGATGCCCTTATCTGTGCAGGCATAGCACTTCAACAAAATTAATGGAAAGATGGTCATTCGTAAAGAAAAAAAAAGTATGCAATGATAGTTCAATGTCATTGAACATTAAATTTGTCATGATACTTATGACAAATAATGGGTGCATATCATCATAGCCATGCGCGAGGAAAATGTGGACTCCACATCATAACTAGCGCCACATGTTAATTCCATAGCAGTGTATGTCTATTTACATAAAGTTACAACGTGTGCAACTACTAGATATCATAGTATTATCTTTAAATATACCCAAAAATAGCAATAATTTAATTAGATGTTCAATTATCACAATATAATACTCAAATAAAAACTTAAATACTTTTCTTGATCCATCTTTAGCTCAAAATTTCAAAAGTTCTCTTGATTCTTTCAATGAACGATTTGGTGATAACATGTTAATTTTTCTAAGCTGGTTTGTTTGGCATTGCTTTTATTTATTTATTTGTTAAAATATCGCAATGCATATCAATCAATGTAGAGATCGGGGTTCTTTCTTTCAAGAAAAAAAGATGTATTATATTTTTTCTTATTAATTAATTGAAAACAAAAGATAAGCATACACACTGTTGAACAAATATTACGACATAATATGTGTGCATTGCACGTTTGATATTGATTCTGCTTACTTACCTAAGCCTGGGTTTTAACGTAAAATTTTAAAAGTAAAAATTATAATTAAAAGTTTAGGATATTGACAAATGTTAAAGATGTATTATTAAAAATAAAGATTTGGAAAAATATGCACTCGAGGAAAAAGTTGTAAAGGCAAATCGGCTTGCCTATAGGGTTACTCATTTATTGTCCATATTTGTGTTGGTTCCTTTGGTCATGAATGGCCATACGGAATCCATTTAATCCATACAATACAAACTTTAAAAAGAAAAAGATAAAATGTTCACATGTTAACTGTTTCACTAACTTTTGCGGTGTGAATTGAATAGATTACCTACATTTTCTCTTTTATGTTCTCTCCAAACCTTGTTCACAAAATTTCCCATTTTTGTTGGCTAGGCTCAATGTTTTTATCTCTAGTGGTTCAGAAGCATTGTTGCTTTGATAGGTTACGGTTTCGTCAGCTAAGGATGCTGAGTTGCGAATAAGATTGGTTAGACTAATCTAGTCAATTAAAGCATACCGTGGTTGCCTTATTGTAAGCAATGGCTAAGGATGAGTACTTCAGTCAGATTGACTAGATTGTGATTAGTCTTTTCCGCTATGTCGTGTCCAAACAAACAAGCTTAGTTAGGAATATTGCGGTTACCTTATTATAGTACTAGTGGTCTCTTCTTCTGATAGTCTAGACCGTAGATCAGGGTTACTTCAATTGGTTGGCCTAAGCCAGTTAAAGCCACAAGTTTGAAATACCAAGTTTTTTTAGATGGCGGCATCCTGGCTGTTGTACACTTGGTGTCACCGCATTATGTTTGACACGGGTCATGCGTGGTGTATGTACTTGCTTTGCATCGACACAATGGCTTCACATTACATTATAGATAAGTCCTGCCAAATGCATGGCCTCAGATAGGTATTACTTCAACATTTATTGTTAACACCCGGTAAAAAAGTATATTTATTGTTAATGTTTTCATGATAATTGGACAATGTTTTGGTGAGCATCTAGAAAACTTCTCCAACTTTTGCTACCTAGGCATGCACTAGCCAGTGTTTGTGCATACATATTTTATTTAAACTAATATAGTAAAATTCATATTTTTATTTGTGTCACCAGAATGTTTCATGATGGCAAAGTAGTATTTTTTTTTTGCATTTTTCTGGATAAAACAAATTATGCTCCCTGTCGCCAAAGTGCATGCAACATCTCTTTGGAAATCAAAATGCTTTAATTTAGTGATACTCATTTTTTTTTGAGAAATGTGCACATGACTTAAAGATGGTTTCATCAGCACCTCATCTCACAACGCACGAAATAGAAAACCAGGCTTGTGGCACCACCAGCCGGAGCAGGATATGTTCGGTAGAGATCTAAAAACGTGCCTTCGACCAGATGAAAGCGAAGAGACTTCGGATTTCCGGCTTCCTCCCTTCGAAAACATGTGCGTTGTGTTGTTTCCAGGTCCATCGATCACTTATCTTAATCTCGGCGCCACCCCTTTCTCTGAGGAGGCGGTAACGCTTCCGTCGATTTCAGCTTCCGCAATTAGAGTATCGCCACCACTCCTCATCAATTGTAGTGTGTGATTGGATTACACTTTGTAATCATTGTTGTGTGTCATAATTACATTATTAATTTTCAGTTAGGTAACAAAAAAACCCCTGAAAACTTTCTTTAAAAAAACCGAAACCGAAGAGGTGCCCTTGTGTGGATATAACGGGGTGCCCACAGCATGAACAATACCCAATTACCCAATTCGGCTGGGCACCACCACCACCACCCCAACCCCACTGTGTGCGCAACCGATAGATAAGAGCCGCCCGCCTTGCCCGACCACCCCCCTCTGACTCGAAGCCGCCACCGCCGCCTGCGACGAGCCCCCAACACCCCAGACCCCGCGAGGCGAATTCAAATCTCGCCGGGACACGCACGCACGCCTCCCCGCCCCGACCTCGGACCCCGCGGAGCCCTCCGGGCTCGCGCGCGCGCACGCCCCGTGGGCAGATCGGGTTGGAGGCGGCGGCAATGGCGCCTGGGGCCGCCGACAGGGTCGCCATTGGCGTCTGCGTCATGGAGAAGAAGGTCAGGATCTCCCCTCTCTCTTCCCTTCTCGGCGTTCCACCGTCTCTCCACCCCCCCGTCGCTCCGCCCCTCCGATCCGCCGTTAAATCGCTCCGTGTTCTCGATGTTCCCACGCGAAGCTCCACAGTTTTTGTTCTGACCGCCGTTCCGATTTACCTACCCCCAGGTGTTCTGCTCCCCGATGGAGCAGATTCTCGAGCGGCTCCGCGCGTTTGGAGAATTCGAGGTACGTCCGAGTGATTCCCCTTCCCCACGCCCGCATTCCCCCCTCTCTTTCTCAGCGCCATCAGTTTGCGAAAAAAGCGGAAACGAGTGTACTGCGATTGAAGCAAGTTAGCCAGCCAGCCACGGAGATTGAGTGGACGGCGGAGAATCGCATGTGATGTGGTTTCTTTTTCTCAGATTTTCCGAAATATCTTATTGCGAGACATCCGTGAATCTCTGTGGATACCAATTTATTCTGCATCTTTTGTTTGAATAATATACACGCGGTCCCCATCATGTCATATGTGGTGGTCGTTGCTTTTGCGGTCTGTCCCCGAATTTCCGGGTTATGGCAAATAGGCCCCTGAACACGCACTTGATATAATTGATCACTGCAGGACATGATGAATCTTGACAAATTTTCTTGTGTGGTGGAGTGCTTTATTTGGACTATTACTTTAAGCACCGTAGTCGGCAAAACTGAATATTCGCGCTTCAGTGCTCGACATTCTTATAATTTTTGCACCAAATGTTGACTCATGGTACGGGCGTACTATAAGCTACGCAGTGATGGCTGGATATGGCTCCTCAGGATTCCTTGCCAATAAATAATGCCTAGAATGCAATGGGAATTTCAACTTTTGGTCAGATCTGGTCTACTACCACGTTATATTAGTTCATTTGATGCATTGGTATCTCAACTTCCTAGGGGGGGACCACGTCATTGACCATCCACTTTATTCCAAGGCTGGCCCTGGCCTAGTACTAGTAGGAATAGTTCGTCATGTTTTATGCTTTGTTACTAGTAGTATAATAATTCAAGCAGCAGCACATGCTTCACTCATTCTTTCTTGCTTTGATCCGTCCATCGATATGTCTCATATTCTCATGTCCATCTATGGAAGGTGCATGGTTACTACTTACTAGCACCTCCGTGACACTGCTGTCGAACTCTTTTTTTAACAGAAATATCGAACTATTCCTCTTTGATGCTTCTCCTGTATTGTGAAGATTTTATGAAACTTGTTAGTGCTATTTTTTTTAACAGAAATCTTAAATAATTTTATGAAACTTGTTGACACATCCACACTGTATTATTTTGGTCTTCTAATTAATTTCATCTAGTGCTATCTCAGTATCACTGTACTGTCTAACGTATTAGTTTTAACGAACTTCACTTTTAATTAATTTATCATTTTTTTTGCCAAATTTAAAGTTCTGGTTCTACTTCAGGGGTAAGGGTAACCTTGCCTGTTGCTGGAGCCTTTCAGAGATCAGACCAGTTATCACTCTGCATTTCATTTAACTATTTTGCAGATCATAATATTTGGAGATAAGGTTATTCTCGAGGATCCTATTGAGATGTATGTAATGAGAACTCAGGTTATTGATAGCTTAATCATTGTTCATTTTTAGTAGAGGTCTATCCATATTACTTCAGTACACCTTTTAACTGAAGGCCATAAAACCTAATGCATGTGAGCCTGTATGTTTACTAGCAACATCTCACTTAGCTACAATTGATTTTCAGTTGGCCAAAATGTGACTGCTTGATTGCCTTCTGTTCGTCTGGGTTTCCTCTTCAGAAAGCTCAGGCTTATGCAGCTTTACGAAGGTATGGTTGGACTTTCTCTCCACGCTTGTTCTGTAGGTCCAGGCATATCTTCATGTTTTATCAAACACCTTTGTTTCAAGGGATAACGTGTCTGAAGGCTAGTGTCTCATGTTAATCTTAATGTATCTTGTCTTAATGTTGTTCTCGCAAATATTTATGCTGGTTTGAACATCTAGCACTAGGAACATAAGAGCAGAGCATATTCAAACTATTTGGTATTTCGCTCATTTTTCAGTTCTTAACCTTATGTTCTGATTAATGTTTATACATACATACATACATGCTTAAGTGAAGGGCTTATGTTCAAAGTTTTGCTAATCAATCTTCAAGAATGTTGTGGCTTCTAATGTCTTTTTAAAATTTCTGTATATATCTTGACACTGTCAGTCAAAACACACAACAAACAATTACATTATTGATCCTGTAGGAGCCATGCTCAGTGAATGTGAGTTGATCAAAAGAAAGCAACGAGAAAGTGGGACTTTCACTTATTCGTGCAATCACTGCAATATTTTTGCTACTAAGTTATGAAAATAGAACTTGAATAAGTACTACCTCACGTTGTAAATGGCAAAACCTTATCTCTGAAGTGGACAGAGGTTACCTTCTCTGTTTAATATTCTTAAGGTTAGTTTGTTCATATCTTCCAGTTAACTTGTATTCTCTAACACCAATTTTGTTTTGTTTGATTGCTAGACCATTTTTAGTGAATGAACTTGAGCCGCAATACCTCCTTCATGACCGTAGAAAAGTATACGAGGTACTATTCCCACTGGAGAATTCATTCAATACCTTCTTTGGCACACAGTAGATCAGAGTCTTCATTCTGTGATCAAATACACTCCAGCACAACTTTTGTATTTTTTCTGTATATGCCTTGTGTTCAATGGAGATATTTTTCTGCATGTTATCAAATCAGCTATTTACTATAGTTTGGGAAATAACTGTATTTTTTTCCAACTTATGGCTATATTTCCTTTAGGATATAAACTTTCTGGAAACCCTCATCTTCAGTTTGCACAATTGTCCTGTAAAGAGCCTTCTGACCTTCACTGTCTCCATGTGTCAGCGACATGAAAACTCTGTTTTCTGGATTCAAGTAGTATTTGACAACATGCAACAAAGCCTTATCATTTGTTTGTGTGCCCTGTGGTTGTGATATGTCAGATATTCATCTGAAAGTCAGCAATAGTATATTATTAGCGAACATGTTCTTTGTACATTTGAAGCACATGAACATGCTTGTGTTGAAGCGTCAAGAATACTGACAGTTGTTTCTGTTGAGTTTTGACCTAAATCAGTTTCAGCTTGGCTATGTAACAGCTGTTTAATTTTGATAGCCACTGACCTTACCATAGCATTCTAAATATTGTATGTTTCTTTTTAACGCCTAAATATTGTATGTTATATGGCTATCACATACCATAACATTCTAAATATTGATAGCCACTGTTATATTGCATGTTACCCCTTTCATTCGGTAACCGATTTTTAACAGTCTGCTGAATATTATTCATGTTTTCTTATTTACTCTTGTGTCTTTTTCTGTGGAAAAACTGACCTAACTGCCATCACTTTTATGCATAAGCATCTTGAGAAGTATGGAATTCCTGTACCGAATTATGCTCTTGTCAATAGAGAGTATCCATACCAAGAGCTAGACCACTTCATTGAGCAAGAAGATTTTGTGGAGATCCATGGAAAGCGATTTCTTAAGCCCTTTGTGGAGAAACCTGCTAATGGTAATGTTTCAATATTTATCAAATCAATTTCATTCTCTACACTGATATTTGCCTCTTTGTCCTGAATTAGTTCTTAATGGTACTGGTGTAGTAGTGTGCTGATTTTGCTGCATGCCAGAAGAAGTTTGAGAGTGAACAAAGAACTATATTCAGTCTCTTTATTATAATACACATTATGAGGTTATCATTTTCTTATAACAAGTTCAGTTGTAGAGTTATATGCCATGTGATTCTTTTATTATTGTGTTTTTATTCAGGGTCTGTCCGTAGGACTACAATTTATTAGCCTCTTGATTATACACATATTATGAGGTTATATTCACTTGAAATGACTAGTTATATACTTATATGCCACTGATTTCGTTTGTTTTTGTTTTTAATCCAGGCGATGATCATAGAATAATGATTTATTATCCTAATTCTGCTGGTGGTGGAATGAAAGAACTATTCCGTAAGGTAAACTTTTAAATCAGCATGTCATTTGGACGTAGGTTGCTTATTACGATAATCTGTTTCCCAGGGCTGTCTATCCATGTTTTAGATGCTTTGAACTATGGAAATAAAATAACGTAATAAGACAATAATACTTTGGACTTCAATCTTGAAGTTGTTGGTTTGGGCTTTGGTTTTCTTTAATTTGGGACACTTGGGACCTTTATTTACCCAATTTATCTATGTGATGGGAGTTGGGAGCATATCAAAATTTGGGTCCTTTGGAATATGAAAAATGCAGGGGTTGAGATGTCACTGTAGATTCCTACATGTTTTGTTTTTGAAACGGATACATGATTTCAAAACATAGGGGCTTTGCAGGTGATGCCTTTGGATGGTGCACAGCAAATAAACACATGAATTTTGGAGGATTTGAGTGAATGAGTGAGCTAGATTACTGGTTTTAAAAATTATCTATTTGGGTATCAGAGCCATTGTCTGGTCGGTTACCATTCATAAGTACTGCAAT
Source organism: Triticum aestivum (assembly GCF_018294505.1). NCBI lineage: Eukaryota > Viridiplantae > Streptophyta > Magnoliopsida > Poales > Poaceae > Triticum > Triticum aestivum. The sequence continues at coordinate 12,833,371 of NC_057805.1, forward strand.
TTAAATTTATGCGAAATAGGTAGAAAGTCGAAGTGTTTGGTCAGTAAAGGGCTTAAACACAATCCTCTTGACACTCCCTCCTTGACGAAAATATTTCTATATAGATAAGCAATTTCCCTGTGTAGAACTGAAGTGTTAGCTCATCTTTTGTCATTTTAAGTACTTAACAAAGCAGAACAGGAAACTGAGAAAATTCCTTATGCCTTATGTATTTTTTTATAAACATTTCTTTTATTGGGATGCAAATCTAAACTTCTTTATATTGCTGAATAAATGTAGGTTGGTAACCGATCTAGTGAATTTCATCCTGATGTCAGGAGAGTTAGGCGTGAGGGATCTTACATTTACGAGGAATTCATGCCTACCGGTGGGACAGATGTGAAAGTAAGATGCCTTTCTGAAGTTCTTGTGTTTATTTACGTATATTTTAAAGACATGCTCGCTGTCACTACTTGGTTCTTGTGCTTATTAATGTATACTTCAATGACATGCACGCTGTCACTGCTTAATCCTTGCATGGTATGCTTTGTCTAGTTGCTAGACAGTCTTTCATGACGTAAATTGTGTCATGCAATATTTACTCTACAAATTGTTCTTTATCTAGCTAGAAGTATTAAAACGCGCCTTTTCAGGTTTACACAGTTGGCCCAGGATATGCGCATGCCGAGGCACGCAAATCACCAGTTGTTGATGGTGTTGTTATGAGGAATCCTGACGGGAAAGAAGTAATACATTACACTTCCATATCCTTCATATAGTCTGGATATTACACTCTTCCATATTCTTTGCATAGTCCAGATTCAGATACTCTTGTTTTCAACAACGATTCAGATACTCCCTAGTTTATCTTTTGACTATCCATGGAATGTTTCTTTATATGATTATATGTGAATACTGATGTAAAACTCCAATTTAATGTACATTTCTGTATGGAAACTTTCCCATAGATGTTGCTATGTTTGCCACTTAGCCCAGTGAATGATAATATAAATGTTTTTAAAGCGGTAAAACGAAGCGAGGCGCTGGGGGGGGGGGGGGGGGGCTTACTGCTTAAGCGCTACAGCGTAAACCGAGGCGGCTCTTTAGACAGACTCTGAACCTGATGGGCAGTAGAATAGAGTACCATTTAGTGAGACATACAGTACATTGATTCTAATCCACCAGTGAGCACATATGCATTAGTAGCCATTATTCTAATCCATTCACTAAGCTGTAAGCAACTAGCCAACTACTATAAGAGAGGCAGTAGCAGCACCTAACAGCAGAGGAGCTGTGCATAGCATAACCTATGTTTTTAAGGCGACGCTTCGCTTTAAGGCGCTGGGGGGGGGGGGGGTAGGCGTCGCCTTATGGACGCCTTAAAAACATAGAGCATAACACATAACAGAGCAGGAAAGGCATGACAAGCTGGTGCAGATCTGAGCATGGAAGAAAGAGCAAAGGGAGGGGAAGGTGGAGAAGAGAGGGCAGGCGCCATACATTGTGGTTGCGCAAGAGGAGGGGGGAGGAGCTACAGCCGGATAGGAGGAGGGGGAGGATCTGTGGCCGGAGAGGAAGAAGCTGGTGCAGATCTGAGGAAGCTGCTGCCAGAGGAAAGAGGAGGGAGGAGAGAGCTGAAAGCCTGGAGATTTGCACACACTGGTTTTGGTTCTCTCTCTTTCTTCCCCCTCCTGTACTGTTCCACTGTGAGCCCAGTTTTCCCGCCCTTGTGTTCCCGCCCAGCCCTTTTCCCCCGCCAGAAATCTCTGTTCCCCTGCCTGGCAAGTCTAAGGTGTCCTCTCTGCACTAAAGCGCCAATCAGGACGCCTAAGCGGGCGCTTCAGACGCTTTAATGTCTAAGGAGGATGCCTTAGACACATGTCTAAAGCGAGTTGGACGCTTTGAGCCTGGAGGGCGCTCTGACGCTTAAGTGACGCTTTACAAACAGTGGATAATATAACACATGTAAAGTTCAAACTAATAGGTCTTTGCTGAGATGTACATATGTCAGGAAGTAAGCCTAGCTCACTGCATGGGGAGAGTGGATGTACAATCCCACAACTCAGGTTCAAGTCCTCACGGATGCGAACTTAGGTCCTATTTACACTGTCAGGGTTTCTCTTACAGTTATCTTCCAAAAAAAGATTATCCAGCCTGGCCTGCGTTTTGTGGCACATGGTTGTTGAAAACTGTATTTTTGTGTGTGTTTATTGGATGCTATTTCTTAACCATTAGGTCGACCTTTTTGACATAATCTACTTCTTCCATCCCATGGACCCTGGTCCCATTCCGTACAGCTTCTTAAATGATCCAATTTTCACTTTCCAACTGATCTTTTTTGTTTTTATTTTCCTATGTTATTATTTGAAGGTACGCTATCCTGTTCTTTTAACCCCTATGGAGAAACAAATGGCAAGAGATGTCTGCAATGCTTTTAGACAGATGGTAACACCGCTTACTTTGTTTCTCTTTATTTATAGTTGTCCCTGGAATGAATAGTTTAACCTCAATTATTATTTTATTTTGTCTGATAGTGAATTATTGAAATCATGCGGTAATGGGCTTATAATCTTATTAGTTTCCTAATATTTTTTGTACAATATTTCTCCAGTTGTTTATAACTCGACAATCAAAATACATGGCTATATAACTTGACTTGTACTTTTCACTTTCTACAGAAAAGAAAAACCATCTACTCCACCTAAAGTCTTATACTTGATTTCAGTTTCATAATACTTCAATTTTATAATAATTCAACAACTAATTAATGGTGCCAAATATTGTGCTCTTAATCTAATACTCCCTCCAATCCAAAATAAGTGTCGTGGTTTTAGTTTAAATTTGAACTAAGACCATGACACTTATTTTGGATCGGCGGGAGTACTGTTTTTTAAATGTACATGTGTGCCGTACGTTGTTTTGAGAGTTTTAATGCTTGTTCATACCATTCTATACATTTCCTACTTAAGTAGGTGTCTCTTATCTCCTGTTTTCATTTTTCATTCTTGTTGGTTGTACCTTTAGCATTTCCTTTCTTATTCCCACTAATTTTATCATCTGTTATCCTTTTTGCCTGACATGTTGCTGGGCATTGGACTGTCAGAAAGCATTTTGTTTCATCTTTTTTGTGGTTCTCTCTTATTTCAAAAATGGCTATATTTTTTCCTGATCAACTGATCTTGTCAACTGTAGGCCATTTAGGAAAGGAAAAAATCTACTTCCCCCTAAATTCTAGCACAAGTTCACTTTTCATCAGTCCTAAACTCTAAAACCGTTTGAACTGCAACCTTGAACTATTGAAGTAGTCCACTTTTCACCCTTAAGTGGTTCTAGTTTTGGTGACGTGGATGCCACGTGTCCTCCTTGTCAGTGCCATTGATAGGGAGAGACCGAGAGAGAGAGAGAGAGAGAGAGAGTGCTTGGAAACATGGGATTGTGGTTTCTCGGTTGTTATGAAAACAAACACTATGGAACAAGCAGTCTAAAAAATTACAGCATTAGGATAAAATCTTTTCACAAAAAATACCAGGGATGGAAGAAAAAGGGGAAACTGAGAAAAAATGCCATGACATTTCAGTGATGTGGCAATGAGTTTGTAGACTCACGGCATCCACGTCAGCGAAAACCACTTGTGGAACCACTTGAGGTTGAAAAATAGACTGTTTCAATAGTTAATGGTTGCTTTCACACAGTTATAGGATTTAGGGTTCAAAAGTGAACTTCTGCTAGAGTTCATGATTGAAATTTGGCTTTTCCCCTTATGCAATAGGCAATCATGGTTAAACTAAATAACCAGTTTCATGTTTGGAGCTTTTGACAATAAACAACAAACCAAATACGACACTTTGAGATAGCGATGCAAGTTGGTTGAATCTCGTATACAAACCTTACATGCCATCTTTTGGAAAGTCAATATGGAGTATTAGATTATGTTCATATAGTATATGATGATGTTTTCTAAGCATGATGTATGCTGTTTTCTTCTTCTGATAACCGTTTCTCATTGTCATATTAGTTCTTAATTATTTGTCCGCTGAGTTATTGTGTTGTTTTCTATAGGTTTGTGGTTTTGATCTCTTAAGGTGCGATGGAAGATCATACGTTTGTGATGTTAATGGATGGAGCTTTGTAAAAAACTCTTACAAGTGATTTCCTTGATTCTCATTTTCTTTACTTTTGAAGAATGTGTATGATAATGTGCGCTGAAATGTTTGGACAAACTTTTCTATGATTCAGGTATTATGACGATGCTGCATGCATCATGCGAAAAATATTTCTTGATGCAAAAGCTCCTCATCTTTCATCAACCATTCCTCCAACCCTTCCTTGGAAATCTAAAGCACCAGAAGGCCTTACACGACAGGGAAGTGGGATCATTGGTACATTCGGTCAGTCAGAAGAACTACGCTGCGTCGTTGTTGTGATACGCCAGTAAGGCTTTTACCGCTGTTTTACTGTTATGAATGGTTGCTGTTAGCGAGTTAGTGCTATATCCTTACATCACATATCTGTTTAGTGGTGATCGGACACCAAAGCAGAAGGTGAAACTGAAAGTTACAGAGGAAAAGCTTCTCAATTTGATGTTGAAGTACAATGGTGGAAAGCCAAGAGCTGAGGTATCCTCTTTGTTTAATCTCAAGTTTTAATTTAACCTGTTGGTGATGTTAGAAAAAAAAATCTTAACCTGTTGGTGATGTTAGAAAAATAATAGTCTTAACCTGTTGGTGCTCAAATTGTATGACAGTTTTGTGCTTTCCTGGCAGACAAAACTGAAAAGTGCAGTACAATTACAAGACTTGCTAGATGCCACAAGACAACTTGTTCCACCAACTAGGTATCATGTGCTGGAAGAAGTAAATAATTTGTGTATTTACTAAATGGCTAAATTACTTAAATCTAACATGCTTCCCAACGTAAGTTCGATCTTTTTGTTTGTTCTACTGCACTTTCATGACAAAATCTGGAATTGTTTTGTGTATCTTTTAGGTCAGGTCAGGAGAGTGATAGTGATGCTGAAGATTTGGAGCATATTGAAAAGCTTCGTCAAGTCAAAGCAGTACTGGAGGAGGTGATGTCTGTTTATTCAAATCTTCCTGTCCATCACATTTGCTATGGTCATGTGACATGTTAAATGTTGGATATCTATGCTAGTGCAACCATACAAACCACTTCAGTTTGGTATGAGATAAGAAAAAAACCCGGAAATTTGATAAAAGGATATTCCCTTTATTTTATATACTCCCTCCGTCCCAAAATTCTTGTCTTAGGTTTGTCTAGATACGGATGTATCAAGTCACGTTTTAATATTAGATACATCAGTATGTAGACAAATCTAAGACAAGAATTTTGGGACGGAGGGAGTACATCAGTAAAATGTTTCAAGTTCAAATTCCCTATGTGCTTGGACAAACTTATGTTTTAAGTTACATTTTTTTTATCCAAAGTAGTTTGTTGTTCCTAGCTGTTGCTTTGTACTAGGTATGCCCCTTTAGACGGTTTTCATTATTATGGTATTAGCAAATGGATATCAGGATATATCCAGTGTGCTTCCTGTTAGCTAACTGCAGGAGTGCACTAGTAGTCTTTGCTGCCAATTCAGGATATTCACTCATACTGGCAGGCATGAATGCTGTATACTGCTGCTACTTTTAAACATTTAATCAACAAAGTTGTCGAATGTTTTGATCATTTCTTCCTTTCTGTCTCTCCGTATGACTTGCATGCTGTTGCAAGAACTATACGTGCCAATCTGTTCACCTATTATTTCCCTGTTGTAAATGAATGAATACAACCTTTTAAATTGTCTTGCATATCTTTATCTAGTACCATAACAAGCTTACTGGAAAAAGAACACAACTGCTTGTACTATATATATGTATCCACTCAGTCTTCTAATGGATGCTGACATATGCCATTGAGACGTTGCACTGATCTTTTAATGAACGCCAGAACTAATTACTTGTACTATTTTTTGCAATTCTAGGGTGGGCATTTCTCGGGTATTTATCGGAAAGTGCAGCTAAAGCCACTTAAATGGATTAAAGTTCCAGAGCACAATGGTGATGGTGAAGAGGATCGGCCAATAGAAGCCCTGATGATTCTGAAATATGGTGGTGTACTCACTCATGCTGGGAGAAAGCAGGTTTGTACTTCTAATTTTTTACTTTGTTATGTCAACCTTTTCTGATAATTCGTTCGAGCTATTCATTTCCAAATGTAATTTATTATAACTAGCATAGTAACACCCAGTCATGAAGTGCAGATGTTTAGAGGAATACTACATTGGCAACTTTTTTGCCTTTTCCTATGCTCGGTTACCAGTGGCAGAGCTAAATGTTTTGTAAAGCCTGGGCACAATGCAAGCCAAGTGACTGACCACAGGGTCTCTTCTCTGCAGAGTGCAGAGAACCACAATCAATGATATTTGGATACACGTTATGTAAATACAAGCTCTAGTGTTGAGAACTGCAAATCCATGATTGCTTTAAAGTAAAGGAGCAACTATTGTAATGGTTCCACGCCCTCCTGCATGCTGGGCCTAGGAAATAACTTCAAAGCATTCTCAGTACCTGCCATATGTTAGCATATGCAAGCATAGTCATCATCTTTGTGTAGATTGACGTAATCTATGAGTTAGAGAAGTTCTTTTCCATTGTTACTTGAAGTAGTAGTACATTTTGGTCCATAGCTTCTTGTTTGGTAGATAGGGCAGCAAAAACTGTTGCCAGTCTAGCACAAAGACTACTTTTTGTCTTTCACAATCACTATAGTAGTCAATAGTGTATGTGACCAGGATCTTTAAATAATATTACTCTTATCAACCGCCATTTCTGTCATTTCAATTTTCAAATATTCTTATGTTCAGTGAGGCAAGCTACTTGTCAATTTTTGACATGATGGAAGAACAAATTTCATGCATCTATATTAGTATTTAGTAATCAACATACATCTATTGTAATGGCATTTTTTTAATGATTTTTGTTCAGGCAGAAGAACTCGGAAGATTTTTCAGAAACAACATTTATCCAGGTTATTGTTCACATTCTTGTTGTTTCTATTATCTCATGAAAAAGTAAAGTATTGGATTTCTTGAGAGAAAATATTTATTTTGGTTCAATTTTGTGTGATCTCTAACGATGTTCTCAAGAGAAAATTGCGTTGAAGATCTGGAATTTGAGAAGTGATGGTGATAGCTGAGTGTTCCTAATAATGTGTTCCTGTCTGCTCCCTAAACTTAAAAATCACCAATTCACCATAATGTGTTTATCTTGAAAAACAAATATTTCTCGACGTAAGGATTTTTTTTAATTTTAAATTTAAGAAACTAGTGTATTGTTTTTGAGGGCATAATATGGTCCTAATATATTAGCAATATTGTTTTTGAGGGCATAAGATGGTCATCTCTATCTACTTTCCTTGAGCATAATATAATATAGGTTTTTTTATTTGATTCTAAATTCCAAGATAACTCATTAGAATTATTAATAAGATGGTCCTAATATATTAGCAATATTTAGATCCCCCCCCCTTTTATTCACTTTATTACTTCTATTCTAGACCCTATCCCTATGGTTTATTCTTATGAAATATCATATAAAATAGAAGGTATAAGAAATGGATATAATGAAATTCTTGATTTGATCTTACGACCTAATTTATTTGATTAATGGATCAACAACCAAACCCTAACCTTTAACTTCATGCCACTTAGATAGCTCCAAGCCTCCAACATTTTTTTTAAATAGGGCAGCTCAGTGCACGTAGCTCCCGCTTGCGCAGGGTCCGATCACTTTCAGTCTTTTGTACACAGCCTTTCCCTGCATTTCTGCAAGAGGCTGTTTCCAGGGCTCGAACCCGTGACCTCATGGTCATAAGGCAACAGCTTTACAGCTGCGCCAAGGCTCCCCTTTATAGCTCCAACAATTTTAGTTATAAAATATTCTAATATGCCAAGCAAGTTAGATATAGGCGACGAAGGTGGGAACTTGGAATTAAGTGTGGTTAGTGCTTTGTTGGGGTCATTAGATGTCATGCAGCTTATAATGAACGTAAAACGGATAAACGATCATAAAACTCCATTCGGCTTATTATATTTTCCACTTGTTTTAGTACTTATGAAACTTCTTTTGTCTTGCACTTGAAAATGTTATTCTGACTAGCATGGAATCCTGAATCAGGGGAAGGAACAGGTTTGCTTCGCCTTCATAGCACGTACAGACACGATTTGAAAATATACAGTTCAGATGAAGGACGTGTTCAGGTAATTCTTTTAGTCGTCCTTTTCAATCCATAACACCTTTGAAATCCTTTTAGATATTTTCAACTTAGGTTGCAAAAGTTCATGCTTCTTGCTATGTAATGGTGATTAGTGAGAAATCAAATACTTTGTGCTGTGGTAACTAGCTCGATATCTGTGTATGTTTAAACTACGAAAAGCGTAGGACAATATGGAGATCCGAGCATCGCTCGGCTGGCTAGCAGTGTGAGTGCGCTTGCTGTCCACCCGCGCAGTTGAGACCTTAGCAGGGTTCATGATGTTGTCTTTGTAGTTTGTTCTGTAATAAAATGCTACTTGGGGCTGGTCCCTGGGTGGTCTCGTTTTAAATCTTAAGGTGAGACTTGAGCAGTCAGGTATCTAGAAAAGGAACTTTGGGCCTCCTGGGTTGCTCTCCTGGAGGAAGTTTGCCTCGAGCAAAATGTTGAGTGTGCCAAAGCTGATGTTTTCACTGGTGACAATAGTGAAGAGAGCATGGGAAAACCTTGATTTTTTTATTTCTTATTCCTGATATTTTCAGTAACATCCATGGCAGCATGAGATGCCCTGATAATAGTAGGCATGTTATGCTATTTGGGGTGCCGATGTTGGTGAAGAAGGCTAGGGTGTCGGGGCAGGAGGAAGACTGAGCAGATCCCGTCATGGATCCTTCTGCCGAGCAGCTCCTTTTCCTCTTTCGATCTTGTCCTTATTTTCTTTCGCTTATGTTAAGTGTATCTTCTGTCTAGGACTGGGGTTTGAGCAACTCATTTCAAAATACAGCATGCATAATTTTTTCTCATATGCTAATAGTCAATCCTGATTCATTTGTTTCTGATGGTGTACATGTCAGATGTCTGCTGCAGCATTTGCGAAAGGTCTTCTTGATTTGGAAGGACAACTAACTCCCATACTGGTCTGTTGCTTGTTTTCTAGCAGATTCATTTGTTCCTTAATTTCACCTCTCTCACAAATTTGTCTTTTGTATTAACTTTTTCAGGTCTCTCTAGTAAGTAAAGACTCATCTATGCTAGATGGATTGGAAGATGCTAGCATTGAGATGGATGAAGCTAAGGTTTGCTTTCAAAATTTGATAAAAACACTGTATTTTTCACTTGGGTTCAAGTGGGTGTCTAAAGTTCCCGGGAAAAGGCAGCACATGCACAGTTATGTCACTATTTGTTTTTAGCTCAAGGCAGATCCCACCATGCCAAAGTTTCCACATTGTTTAGGCCTTGGAACATATAGGAGATGATAATGTTGCCTCTTAAGTATGTAGCTTCTATGAACTGCTGTGTCCACAAGCAGTTCTGTTAAATTTTCACACCCATGAATGTTGAATCTAACTACTACCTCAATAATTCTTACTGTCGTTTGGCAATCTTCAGAAGCTTTGTGATGTGATATTCAGTCAGTAGTTATAGGAAAATCCTAAATTCCACTGTATATTAAACTCGTATATCTTTGAAGAGCTAGCATCTTCCCAGTTCCCGCTGCCTCTTACTTGTCTTAAATATCATGTGAGTTTAGTTCATCGTTTATTGTTAGCTAGTGTTCAGTAAACTAATTTGCTTTTCAGGCTAGATTGCATGAAATCATCATTTCAAATGCTAAAGCAAAGAATACCAATGGATCGGTGGAGTTTCCATGGATGGTTGATGGTGCAGGATTGCCTCCAAATGCTTCTGAACTTCTTCCTAAGATGGTAAAGTATATTGATTGGATCTAAGATAAATCTTTTGTTTTAAGCATATCTAGCATTATTCACAATATTTATCAATGATGCACTTGCAGTTACTGTTTTGAATAATTCATGATGAAAAATATTTTTGTCACTTTTTTAATTGTACTTCAAGTCATAATGATGCAAACAATATTTTTATGAGTTGCCTCAATAAGATATCAAGAAGTCTGGGTAGGTCTTTTGCCATTCAAATAATTTTAAGAAAATTTGTTTGGTGACACCCAAAGCTCACTACTATAGATTCATCGCACCCAATGTGCCAACTCTTTGGTGGGATCATGAAGATAACCAGTCTAAGCTAAGCAAATGAAAGTTGAGAATTTGTGGCGGTGCACTATGTAACAGCTGTCTGCTGGTGAGTTGGCATGTAGGTCTATTATCAGAGTCTGTTGCCTAAGTGCAGGGTGTGCTGTCATATGGAGTTAGGGATGCACACACAACTTCTGCCTTAGTTGCATCAACATCAGACAATTATTTCGAAAATTCTTGCACATAATTAAATTTGTTAGTTCCTGTCTTTGTGTTTGTCTGTTATAGTCGATTCCTGTAGGGTTTCAGTACAAAAAATGTTTGGTGTCAGTCCTAGATAAAATTTCTAAGCTGCGTACTTTTATTTTACGTTGCAACTAATGACTACATAATTCTGTCTCCTTATTGTACATTGATTAGGCCACGTTGACGAAACAAGTTACTGCACAAGTCAAGCTGCTTGCTGAAGGCGAAGATGAGAAGCTTGCGCTGACAAGCTCATTTTCTAGATACGACCAAGCAAAAGCTCTTGGGAAAACAACAATTGACGCTGCTCGTATTGCTGCTGGTTTACCTTGTGGTAGTGAAAGCTTCCTCTTGATGTTTGCTCGGTGGAAAAAACTTGAGAGAGATTTATATAATGAAAGAAAGGAGTGAGTAAAGTGCTTCACCTTCAGAATTTTTCTTGATGTTGTAAATCAATTTTTTGAGTTTTCTTTTGAGCTTATTTCACTCATGGTGCTTTTTAAATCACTGTGCAGCCGATTTGACATTACACAGATTCCAGATGTCTATGACTCGTGCAAGTAAGTGATCTCCGTATTGAAGGAGGGCAAATTAACTTTTTCCCATATACTAGCTTGCATCCTAATTCTTGTCATCCATTTGAAACAATCAATGCCCCTTCGGTGTATAAATGCTTAATATGACATGAAGATATCCATGGTTTAAAGTTCCAAAACATAGAAACAAAACTAGCTCAACAAACTTCAGAAAGTTAGAAATTGATGTGTGTGCAGTTGTTCACCTTATACATAATATGCTCACCTTGAGAATAATTACACCATCATCGTAATACAACAATCTGTAATTGGCGTAACACGAAGACTTACAACTGAATTACTGAATGCCATGGCAGATATGACCTCGTGCATAATGCTCATCTCAATCTTAAGGGTTTGGAAGAGCTTTACAAAGTTGCTCAAGTAAGCAAGTTTACATTTCGTACTCTTCTGTTTGATATTTCTTTTGTTTCTATATGGAAGTTATATTGATTAAGCATATATTTTGTATTTACCTCATATAGCCACATTATTTTGATGGAAGCAACTGAGTACGTATGACAAGCAAAGCTTTGGGGATATCATTTCACCAAAGCTGTGAATTCATTGATTTTTAGCCACAAGTTTGGATAGGCACCCTATTGTATCATTGTATTGGATAGAACCTTGCCTGCTTACTGGAGGCACATATGTTGAATCTTTAAAGTAACCATAATCATTGGACTATTATGACCATTTCATTTCAATTTAACGGATTATACAATTCTTAAGTTGAAGGGGAGCCTTGGCGCAGTGGTAAAAGCTGCTGCCTTGTGACCATGAGGTCACGGGTTCAAGTCCTGGAAACAGCCTTTTACAGAAATGTAGGGAAAGGCTGCGTACAATAGACCCAAAGTGGTCGGACCCTTCCCCGGACCCAGCGCAAGCGGGAGCTACATGCACCGGCTGCCCTTTATACAATTCTTAAGTTGAAGTGATCTGTGAGGGAGACTACGTAAATATGTGTTTTAACATTCCTTCTCTTTCTTAGATCCTTTGTAGGACATTCAGTTTCAGTGGCGGAGCTAGCTCCCGGCGACCCTGGGCAGCTGCCCGGGCTCAGCCAAGGAAGCTCCATACGAATTTGAGCAAATCGTGCAAATTTTGTTGGTAGTTTAATGGGCAAACGGAAGCTAGCTCAGTGCCTTAATTATTTGCCCAGGCTCTACGATCCATTGTAGCTTCAAACTTGCTGATAGTTCATTGACGTTGATAAGTTCTCTGAAGTGTTTTACATTTTCTTCAAACCTTATCTAACACTGATTTTTGTAGCTACTTGCTGATGGTGTTATTCCAAATGAGTACGGGATCAACCCAAAGCAAAAACTAAAAATTGGATCGAAGGTTTGTTGTCAAGCTAGACGTGCACTGTCTTTTTTCGTCGTTGTAGAACATCGTATGCATACTATGCATGCGGTATCTCCAGCTGATGAATTATTTATGTGTTCTTCACTTTTATTGACTTTCCTAGATAGCACGCCGGTTAATGGGAAAAGTTCTAATTGATTTACGGAACACTCGTGAAGAAGCTATTTGTGTTGCTGACCCGAAGTTTACTGAAGATGAAGCTTTGTTCCTACCAACAAAAGAAGTAGAGCACCAGCAAAAGATTCAAGTAAGAAATGAGGATGGAAGAAGATCTAGCACCACGAGTGAAAAGTCAATGGACCAAGAAGACGAAGACGATAGAGAAACTAAATACCGCTTAGATCCTAAGTGCGTGCATGTTTTTTCAGATTATTGCGACATTAAGTTTGTACTGATTTGCATACAATTTTATTGTTCCAATATACTTCATTTCAGGTATGCAAATGTGAAGACACCAGACCGACATGTCCGCACAAGGCTTTATTTCACATCGGTACACCAGAGCACTTCTGTACTTTGTTCTTATCATCATTTTGGAAATCCAAGTGTTGACATGTGCAATTCTCCACCAGGAATCCCATATACACTCATTGATGAATGTCCTTCGGTATTGCAACTTGGATGAGTCTCTACATGGAGAGGATAGCCTTGTCTGCCAAAGTACTTTGGACCGACTACATAGAACCAGGGAACTTGATTACATGAGCAATATCGTGCTTAGAATGTTCGAAAATACAGAGGTAAGGATATTTCTCAATATGTCTATCAACAGTCTTCACCTTTATTATATTATAATTATAAATAATCCTGCATATTTCTACTATTTATATTTGTTAGCATTTTCAAAAGATTTTGAGCTGAAAGTTTGCTAACCTTATACTAGAATCAAGTATTGTTGATCCTTTTCTTGAAAAAGCTATCTTACTTACTCAAATACTCTCGTGGGAATGAAGTATTGTTGATCCTTTTTCTTCAGAAAGCTATCTTCAGTGCTCAAATGCCCTACTTGCAGTACTCATGTAAACCTGTATTAATTACAATTGAGGGGAACTTTGGTGCTAAACTAGCTGTTTTGCTTTCCGTCAAAATAACTCGGTTGTGTGGGGGGGCTGTCACTATTGCTAGTTATGTATGCAGTATGGAGTGTTGCTTGCCAATTGTCTGGTGCAGTGTCATTTCACTGATGGACTGAGGGGTGATTTTATATAGCATCCAATGCAATTAGATATTTCTTCATTCCTCAGTCATGGGAAAAACTACAACCTAATATACCATCTCCATTTGCTATGTTGGGATCTCTGTATTTCATCATTATATGAAATTGGGCATCAAATCATCTATTGATTTTGCCAAGTGACATAATCTCTTCAATATTTGTTATTTCTCACACTGAACTGGTGTGTCCTGATTCCTGAATCTTGTACTTTGAACTTGTTTGTCTTCTCTACAGGGTATGTATCCAAGTGTCTTAGTTTTTGTTCGTATTTCTGTATTTCTGGTTACCATTTACCAGGGATGGCATAGTAGGCAAGTCATTTTTCCAAATGAGTTAGGATTTTGTTATTTTTGAAATGTCATGAAAATGGTTATTTGATAATACTTTATGATAGGGTCATTTCCGATCAATAAGGTGTTATGTGAGTATGTGACTAAGCAGTGGCCTATCCTTGTAGTCTGACCCTTTTTGCCGGGAAAAGCCTTAGCCTACTTATGGATGCATGGACGCTCTAGAACCATTCAATTGCTCGTGTAATGAAGTTGAGAATAGGATTGCTGGTAGCTCAGCTGTTTATCTGATCTTGCATTGATGGCAAACCTACTTTCCATCCAAATATTCCTATCCTGTACGTCATGTGTAGTGTCTGCAAGGATGGAATTGTGTGATGTGAGGGAGATCAATGTTAGTTGAAATGGTATTGGTGTCAGTTCTCTCAAGTGTTTCACTATATTCTTCACAAAGTGATAAGCAATAAAAGTGCACTTTCTTTTTGAGTATTTTTTTCCCTACTGCCTCTAGCTATACGTCCAGCATGCCTATCATAATGTTACTACTATACATGGAAAGTTGGTTGTAACTTTCATCGGATTTTGTAGCATGTACATATGTGCATCATACTTTATGTCGTAATTTCCACAGAATATCCATATAGGTGCTCTTTGCCAATATTGGTATTATCCGTGTACTTTGAAACTTCTGATGCTCACCAAATCTACTATTTACAGGTTCCTTTAGAAGATGAGAAAAGGTTCCGAATCGAAATGACATTCAGTCGTGGCGCTGATCTCAGCCCTCTCGAGGTACTCACCCACGTCTCTCTATTCACAATCCAGAAGTCTCTGCTTGCTTCGTACTCCACGCATTCGAGGTTACTAACAGAGCGTATGGTTGGTCCAGGACAAAACCAGTGAAACATCTTCATTGCTCCAGGAGCACACCCTGCCGATAATGGGGCCTGAGAGACTGCAGGAAGTTGGCTCTTGCCTGACACTGGACAAGTTTGAGAAGATGGTGCGGCCATTCGCCATGCCCCCCGAGGACTTTCCCCCGGCTACTCCACAAGCCTTAGGATACTTCTCCAAGGGCGCTGGGGTGCTTGAACGGCTGGCTAGTTTCTGGCCTTTTCACAAGGGCGCAGCTAACGGCAAAATAACTGAAAAGGCTGCGAATTGCCAGAAATAACTTCATGTGAATATTCATTCCTCTTTGTTAACATTTGGTGGCAACACCATTTGCGCAATTTTGGTAACGTCTTTAGAAACTGATGAATCTCATGTGTACTTTTGCCGGGCATCTTTATCTTGAGCATGATTGTAGGCAAATCTTCAAAGATATTTGTCTGATAGGTGATGATGAGGAACTTGCATCTTGTTTTCTGCCATCTTTCCAGGATCATGAAGTAAGCTTCCCGTCCAAAAAAAGTACCATTCCTAATGTAATACTATTGCGATAATTCTCAGAGGAGGAATCTAACATTAATAGCAGAGTTGGCTGTTTGAACATGCAAACTGAATGAAGTATAACGTTGATAAAAGAACAATTTTATCTTAAAAACAAAAAGTTGACGTGGTAAAAAGAGGGCCAAAGGTATAGTGACTTGTGAAACCTGCTCAATTCTTTTTCTGCTTGTCATTACAAACTAGTTTGGACAAGTATTTAGGCCCTGATTGCTGACGTGCTACGATGCTTTCTCTCAAGTAACATATTATCCCCTTTTTTGTATAATAAAAAGGGTGGATATGCAAGAGAAAGCACGTTTGCATTTTGGCCTGGAAGCATCTGGGGCTTCATGCCAAGTATTTTTGGCCAGCAAGATCGGGTCTCTTAACTACCTTTTGGGGTCTCGAAAAGATTTCTTCGTTTGGGGAACCTTCGTGTGCGCTTGCGAGGAGGTTGCCAAAACTCGCTGGATTAGGAAGTGCCTGCGTGTATCCAACCTTGGGAAGTGGTGCTTCGTAAAATTGTTGCCTTATGGTGGATGTGCTGCTGCGATCAAATAGCGCTTGCCGTGTTGCCTTGTAGCACTGCCATGTAATGTGCTTACTGCTATCGAGGCAACCCCGCTTATGCTGTTGGTCCGGATATTGCTCACGATCGGTCACGTTTCACATGGCTCACTGTTTGGGGGGTCCTGGGGCGATTAAGACGTCTGAGGAATCTTAGGGTGCGCTTGTGTGGAGGTTGCCAAAACTCACGCTCACCATTCTGGTTCAAACTGTCCACCGGGTAGCTACTCCGAAACCAAGACCGAGGCCTCTCATTCTCCTATACGATGTGACGTGCGATCCTAGATGGACGGCCGTCGATCGTTTGTTTTCTCCCGTGGATGTTCCATTCTGATCTCTCGTCTGTCCCCTGTCCACTCCATCTGTTAAGCAGCACATCGGTTAATAGTGCTGAGGTTATGTTCTACAAATCACATTTGTTAAGCAGCACACAAACCAGGAGATGCACATGGTTGTCGAAAACCGACCTTTTTGACATAATCTACTTCCATCCAATGGACCCTGGTGTCCCATTCTGTTCAGCTTCTTAAATGAATCCAATTTTATTCTCCAACTGATTTTCTTATTTTGCTTTTATTTTCGTATGTTATTATTTGCAGGTATGTTATCCCTGTTCTTTTGACCCCTAAGGAGAAACAAATGGCAAGAGATGTCTGCAATGCTTTTCAACAAATGGTAACACTACTTACTTTGTTTCTCTTTATTTATAGTCCACATGCGAGCGTTCGAGCGCGACACGGAGGGCGAGGTCGTCGTTATCCTCCTCCTAGCACAACAAGGTGTCCCACTTGATGGGGTCCGCCTCATTGCCGGAGCCTTCCATGGGCGCGTCCTTCTCCCGTGCCTATATAAGAGAGGGAGAGGTCGCTCCTCTCCAGAGAGACACACCAGAAGCTCCTCTTCCTCTCGCCACAAAGTTCCGAGCACTGCACTGCTGCTACGTTCTTCCCCATCCCGGCTTGCAGCGTGCACCGCAGGTCGGGACAGTAGGCCTCCGGAACCGCACCTTTTGAGTCCTGTACGGGAGAAGGGTGATAAGGTTTTTGGGGAGCGCTCTGCGCGACTACTGGCTTCTTCATCACGGACTCCGACGACTACTTCCCCGACGTCGACTACCTCAGCAACGACATGGCTGGAGAGGATGTCGACCCCAAGTCCAGTGCTTCTGCTGCTGCTGTCCCGTACGTGTTCTTGCTCTTTCTGTTAGATGTCATGACACAGTTCTTTGCTCTAGTTTCTGCCCTACATATGATAGGTTCTACTTCATATATGCAACTTCATCTAGTGTCTGTTCTAGATGTGTTTAGTTCAAGTTCATATATGCAGATGCTATTTACTTTCTCTCCGTCAGATTTCATTACTTGCTTTATCGCGGCTATATTAGTCATGCTTTATCTAGTATTTCTGTTAATAAAATCATTTGATAAATTGCTCATATTTCCAACATTAACATCTTTAAAATGTCTTACATTTAGGAACCAAGAGAGTACATGTGTGGTCTGCACACGTAGCAGCTCTCTGGAAATTAAAAATTAAACATAAAAAGTGGATATGTATGAGAAGTGGAGGGCAACTTCACTTAAAGTTGCAGAGCAGGAGTTGCTTGCTTGCATTTTGGCCTGGAAGCATCTGGTGCTTCATGCCGAGTATTTTTGGCCAGCAAGATAAAATATGATGCACAGGTTCCCGCAAAAAAAAAAAAATGACACACGGGGCAAGGGGTCTCTTTCTGCCTTCTCATGGTGATAGACTTATGTGTATCTTGGGCACTATTATTTTTTGTGACTTTTCAACAAGAATAACAAACTGCGCCTTTCATGCCCCTCTTGCTCAGAGCAATCGTCATTTTAACACTCAATTGGTTTTGTGCACAATGGCGCGAATGTTCACCGTTCACTTATTGCCTAGTTACTGCAGCCTTGTGCGCTTTGCCCACCTGGGCGGTCTCGAAGCCCTCTCACCTTGTTTTGTTTTTTTTTTCCAGAGACATAACGCAGGCGCAGACGCTTATATAACACATTCACATTCTCACCTCTATGAACACATGCGCGTGCACTCTACCCCTATGAGCATCTTCAGAAGACCGAGCCGGCAAATATTGAGGTTGACAAGTTACCGCAGCGACTCACTATTGACGTGAACATACACAAGTGTGAAACCAGGGGTTTGATCCCGCTAACCATCAAATTGGTTCTCGACACCGTCATCGATTTTGGTGGCCAGAGCCCATTTCTAGAATACTAGAGCGTCTAGTTTTAACCATGGATTCGGTTTCAAAATAAAATAAAACAAAAGTTTGAACCATGGATAGAAAGAGACTGCAGCGTCGCTTGCTTGGGTGTCACATAATCCTGAGACGTACGTGCATTTGCCGTGTTCTCTGTTTGGAGACATGATTTTGTTCATTTTGTTACATGAGGATCTTTGGAGCTTATCACTTGCTTGGGTGTCGCATAATCCAACGATGATCTTGACCACTCGGTCAGTGCGAATACCACGTACGTGTCCAGGCTCGCCGCTTCCTACCAAGAGTCGAATCCGAAAGCTTCTGTATAACTTTTAGTATGGCCACCAGTCGATCAAGCGTGAGCAGAGAAGCGATTCTCCGGTGATGGCACCAAAAGGAAAAATGGAGAACCAGGCTACACTTGTCCAAGGAAGAGTGGAACTGATATGAGCTTTGGATTGGAGCCATACTGTTGCTTCATGCTCATGCCTATAATTTCAAAGGTGTACCGGAAAGCAAACGATCTTGAGTTTTTAAAAACGTTTTAAATAAAATCATGTGTGCTAATGTTTAAGTATTTATTTTTCTACGTTTTACATGCGCGTAGAAACACAGTACCCAAACACATATTTCTTTTGCGGGAAAAAGTACCCAAACACTTACATGCGCGCATCCTTTCATTTTTATTTTTACTTGCAAATGCTATTTTTATTTCCATACGGGAGCACGCGAGCTTAGGAGCCATATGAATTGCTGCCCACCATTCGTTTCGAAATTTGCATTCCATAACATGATGTGATATGCGCAACACTTTGTAGGATTATATTTTCCAATACATGAGATCAACTTCTAACAAACAAGAAGTTTAAATTATGGTAACATACTCTTATATCGGAACGAGGTTAGATTTGAAGGGGGTGTCTCATTTTCAAAAGCAAAATGAAATGAAATGGTTGTCTAGACCAAACACCAAAAGTGCAACTCATTCCCGGTTGGTAGGTCAATATTGTATCTATGCCAAAATGGACGTCACAATCATGCGGCCTAGAGTATTCTGTACTTACAAACATACAAAGCATGCCAAAATGGCTGTCACTGTCCAGTGACCTAGAGTATTGTAGTGCTCCTTCTGTTGCCTATGGGTTCATGTCAACTAGAAAAAGTTGGTAGTCCTCACATGATTTGTATTCTCTACGTACCCCCGTCGCTGATGTGTTCCCTTTTTAAGAAGATAATTATGGCGCCACCAACATCGTTGCAGTACTATGATTTTTCATTGTTAATTGTAAAAGTAAATTTCAAAATAAATTATGAGATGAATTCAAAATCTAATTGCTCGGTTACATTACGACAACGATTACTTTAGCTTAAAGTGAGGAAGGTCCATTTCAAATAGTGAGGCAACCACCCTTTGTTATTTATAGTAGGACTTGGTCCCCTAGCCCCAAGGGCGATCTAGGGTTCCTCCTTCGCCGCCACACTCCTTCGCTGGTAGATCGCCATCCCACTTCTCCTCCGCCGGCTCCACGGGTGGCGGTGGACAAGGAGGTCCCGATCTACCATTGGGAGTTGTAGTTTCCTCCACCTTGGGGCACTACGTATGCCTTCATTTGTTCGTCACTCTAGCCCTTCCAACGGTGGTGGCAGATGTGTTCAATATTGGGTCCTCGTCCCTGTGGTATGTGTGCGCCATCGGATCCATCGATGAGATGGGGTCGACAAGTAGGCCTTCATTGTCCACAACTTTGGCCCTTCCGGCGATGGTGACAGTGGTGTTCAATAAGGCCTTCTTCCGCTTCAGTAGTGCATGCGCCATTGGATCTAGCAACTTGGCCGGGTGGAAAAGGTTGCCTTAATCTCTGTGGAAACATGGGGTTTGGTTTGTGTCTTCGTTGGGAAGGGGCTGCTTTGGGAAAAAATCACTGATCTAGTTATTCGATCGAGTCAAACAGATATCTAGGCATGATAAACCAAGCATCATCTTCTTTGTCGGGCCGTGAATCCTTTGGAGTTGACGCCGTTCGTATTTCCCGACCGAATGTGTGGATACTACTCTTTTGTTCCAGCGACACCAACATCGGCACGCCATCAACATGCGCGATATACCAAAAATAGTTTTCGCCCCGCTTTATAGATAAAGCAAACCGCCACAAACATCAAAGTACCAACACACAAGTCCAAGACAACGCACGAAACAACAAGGCACACAAAACATGGTACACAAATGGGTTCTGCTGAGGGCACCAGCTGAACAAGCCCTAACCGAATAAATAAACACAACCGAAGCCGCATAGACGATCATGAAGCCAGTCCAGGTCCGGCGGTGATGGAGGCAGCATCGGCGACCAGCGGAGAGCCAAGGATTTGAGACCAGCGGCTGCTCTCAGCATGTGCGACATGGAAAGGGTGGAAAATTCCTCCAAGTTTGGATCGATTTTTCTTTTCTTTTAGGGGTTTTCGTGTAATGCTGGTGTTTGATTAATATAGAGCTTGGGCTCCAACGCAGGAAAAGTAGCTGGAATTGGGCGAGAACGGCGTTTTGGCTCTTGGCCTCCATGGAGGCCGATTTTTTTATTTTAAATTAAAAATTCTGGTTTCAAAATAATCTGAATCTTTTTGTACATTTTGCTGCTCTTTTTAATTGAATGGCAGAACGTGTGCTAGTTTCCCCAAAATAAATTGTTTGGAGCCGGAACCTTGACGCCACAACATAATCCACTTTACTTCCCCCCCTGACCCAGGTATTCCTTTTTTTTTTCCTTGAGGATCTAGCTATTCCTTTTCACCATGTACTAAAATGTAAAAAGCTCATCCCCTGCCTGCCACCGGCCTTTTACCCACCCACCTACACTCTTTCATTGCTACGTACTCCTCTCATCTTCAACCTTCCGTTTCCGTTCCTTGTTGGTTTCTTGTTTCTTCCACCACCTTCCCTCCTCCCGCTGTCTCTTGCGCGACACGTGGGAAGCCACCCCCTCCTGCACCCCACCACCTCTCTATCCATTTCAGGTTCGGACGATTCATCACTGCCCTCTCCTCTCCCTCTCCCGCACTAAAACAAATACCATACATTCATATAAGTAATACTAAATCCTAAAAAGTATAATAAGAAGAAGAAGAGCAGAGGAGGAGGGTCCAGAAGGGTAGTTGGCGGTGGGAAGATCCAGAGGTTGCGCACTGCCTGCCCGCCTGCCTCCACGGCCATGGCCAGCAAGCAGGAGGGGAACCTCGACGCCGTCCTCAAGGAGGCCGTCGACCTGGTAATTAACCAGCGCCCTGCTCTTGGGGTGGCGCTTCCTGTGGTTTCTAGTGGCCGCTGTGCTTGGATGTGGATGGGTTGCCGTTGCGCGCAGCTGGGCTTTTTTTACCGGGGCTTAGCAGTGTTCTTCTAGGTCTAGGTCAATTCTTGTTCGGCATGCATCGCCCTTTGTTTTGTTACTAATTATTACGAATCCCGCAACTCTAGATCACCATCTTCTAGGCCTGCTCTGTTTTGTTGCCAACAGAGGATCCCCTGCCTCGTTGGTTTACTCACATTAGTTCCTGAGAATCTCACACTAGAACTTCTGATTGTTTTTTGGCCTCTTAGCTTGGTTCTCTCTTCTGGGTTCCTTGGAGTAGTAGGCTGCAGCTAGCATGCTTGCACGTTCAGATTTGCTCATGGTAATGCTACTTGTTTGGTTTGCTAAAAGCGATCGTCGCAACAAAATTTCAGGAGCACATCCCGATCGATGAAGTGTTCGAGAACCTTCGGTGCAGCCACCAGGGGCTCACTTCCGAGCAGGCGCAGCAGCGGCTGCAGATCTTCGGCCCGAACAGGCTCGAGGAGAAGGAGGTCAGGTTCATTCGGCCCATTTGATTGCGGGGAAGATTTTGTCCTTGCTCTTCTTGAGAGCAGTAATGTTCTTCTCATTGATGTTATGCACTTGATTAAGTTGGAGCGTTTGATGGCTGCAGGAGAGCAAGTTCCTCAAGTTTCTGGGGTTCATGTGGAATCCACTCTCATGGGTCATGGAGGCTGCGGCGATCATGGCCATCGCGTTGGCGAACGGAGGGGTAAGACCTAACACGTATATAGCAGAATTTGTGGTGATGTTTTAGTTAGGTGCTGAGTGGAGTGCACGTCTTGCTCTGTTCTCAACATGTGAGAAGATGTGTGTTCTGTAATCAGGGGAAGCCACCAGATTGGCAAGACTTTGTCGGTATCATCACGCTGCTGCTTATAAACTCCACCATCAGTTTCATCGAGGAGAACAATGCCGGAAATGCCGCCGCCGCGCTTATGGCCCGTCTTGCACCAAAAGCCAAGGTCTATATTCAGTTTAATTTGTGGGGGTTTTCTGTCCCCTGTTTCTGGATGTACGTGTCACCTTGTCGGAGTCCATTTGAACAGTGAAACTCAATTCTTATGTTGCTAAGTAGGTCCTCCGTGATGGTCGTTGGACCGAGGAGGAGGCAGCCGTCCTTGTGCCTGGGGACATCGTCAGTATCAAACTTGGAGATATCATTCCTGCCGACGCCCGCCTCCTAGACGGCGATCCTTTGAAGATTGATCAGGTTCTTTCTGTCCTTCACATTCAAGTCACCTTCAGCTTTGCTTTTACTTATGTAGATTTCCTCGTCTCACTACTTGGTCTCTTATTTATAGTCTGCCCTGACCGGAGAATCGCTGCCAGCCACCAAAGGTCCTGGTGACGGCGTCTACTCTGGTTCGACGGTCAAGCAGGGCGAGATCGAGGCTGTTGTCATAGCAACTGGTGTGCACACTTTCTTTGGAAAGGCTGCACATCTCGTCGACTCCACCAACCAAGTTGGCCATTTCCAACAGGCAAGCTTGACAAGCCTCGGATACTTTTATCGAATTGTATCATCGCTACATTGATGTTTTCATTATCAAGCGATTGATGCAGGTGTTGACAGCCATCGGGAACTTTTGCATTTGCTCGATTGCTGTGGGGATGTTCATAGAGATCATTGTCATGTATCCTATCCAGCACAGGGCGTACCGCCCTGGGATCGACAACCTTTTGGTGCTTCTCATTGGAGGCATTCCCATAGCGATGCCCACAGTCTTGTCGGTCACCATGGCGATTGGGTCTCATCGCTTGTCTCAACAGGTATGCATCATTCCAGGGACAGTGTCTCTTAACCATATTGTGACTAGACCTGAACTTCTGCACTAAGCAATCAATTCCTGAGTTCTCTTCCTGCAGGGAGCTATAACAAAGAGAATGACTGCAATCGAAGAGATGGCCGGCATGGATGTTCTTTGCAGTGATAAGACTGGAACCCTGACTCTAAATAAGCTCAGCGTGGACAAGAACCTTATCGAGGTTCACTTGAACACTAGCTTTGTATTATCCCACATGTTACCTCAAAGCACCTACATACTTTTTTTGGTCCAGGTTTTTGAAAAAGGAGTGACTCAGGACCAGGTGATTCTGATGGCTGCTAGAGCATCCCGGATAGAAAATCAAGATGCCATTGATACGGCAATAGTTGGCATGCTAGGTGATCCAAAAGAGGTACATTGATTTGTCGAATAGTGAGATGTACACCTGTCATGTTTATTTGCTAAATAGACATCTATCAACGCTTCCCATAGGCACGGGCCGGTATTCAAGAGATCCATTTTCTGCCGTTCAATCCTACCGACAAAAGAACTGCGTTGACATACATTGATAGCGATGGAAAGATGTACCGAGTTAGCAAAGGTGCACCAGAGCAGGTATAATATTTTTTACTGCAAAAAGCTTAAAAAACATTTGCATAATGAGTAAATTGATTTCACAAATTGACCTGCAGATTCTTAACCTGGCCTACAACAAGTCAGAGATCGCACAAAAAGTCCACACTGTCATCGACAAGTTCGCGGAACGTGGACTTCGGTCACTTGGTGTAGCATATCAGGTGAGAAAGGTTCTGGGGTGCCCCTTCACAATGCAGTTGAAGCTTGCAAGGCAGGAACTTAGTGGTGGCCATTCTTTTCTGCCTTGTAGGACGTGCCAGACGGAAGGAAAGAGAGCCCAGGTAGCCCGTGGCATTTTGTTGCTCTCTTGCCACTCTTTGATCCACCGAGGCACGACAGCGCAGAAACAATTCAAAGGGCACTTAACCTTGGTGTGAATGTGAAGATGATCACAGGTACACTGCCAATTGGGTTGTTACTACCTTTCTGCTCTGTTCTTAAATATTCAATTCGATGAAGATGATCACAAGTAAATGCACTACCGGTTGAATTCTATTTTGTTCTCTTCTCTCTATTCTTAAATCTCCCAATTTTTATGAGCACCATGTCTTTGATGTTTACTATTTTTGATTTGTGATGTCATGTAAGTATCCCTTAAAAAGCTGTGCCATAAGTAGAGTTGGAACGTTGAACCATATGCCGTATCTTATCTTGTTTTATTTATAATTTCAGTTTCAATAATTTTGGTAATACATCTCATTGTGCATTTTTGTTTTGTTTTTCCTTAGGCGACCAGCTAGCGATTGGGAAGGAAACAGGGCGTCGTCTAGGAATGGGTACAAACATGTACCCTTCATCTGCTTTGCTGGGGCAGAACAAGGATGAGTCTATTGCTGATTTACCAGTCGATGATCTAATTGAGAAAGCCGATGGTTTTGCTGGCGTATTCCCAGGTATGTGTTGTAACAAGTTAGAAGAAAATAAAATCAAAGAAATGAAAAAGGAACATAACAATAATAATATAATGGTAACATTTTTTCTTTGCTCAGAACACAAATATGAGATTGTGAAACGCCTACAAGCACGGAAGCACATTTGTGGAATGACTGGCGATGGCGTAAACGATGCACCAGCCCTAAAGAAAGCTGATATTGGTATAGCGGTTGCCGATGCGACAGATGCAGCGAGGAGTGCTTCTGATATCGTACTCACCGAACCTGGTCTAAGTGTGATCATTAGTGCCGTCCTTACCAGTCGAGCGATTTTCCAGCGGATGAAGAACTACACTGTATGTCAGATTGAACCCAGTGGATGAGAATTTTCTTTGCCCCCATTTATTTGAAGAGTTATTCCTACATTTATGCTTGTGTCATTTAGCCCATATGCTAATCCACCTTCATGCTTGCAGATCTATGCGGTTTCAATTACGATACGTATTGTGGTATGTTTGATTGACACTATAAGTTTGCCAAAGTGCATTGGCTCATGCTCTGTTTTACATAGTTGATGATTCTCTTAGGTGTCAATTATAACTATTCGTTTAATGAATTTTTTCTTTTAACACTGATGTTCCAGTATATGATGTTTTCATCTTGATCTGTGAAATTATGTCCATGAAGCTAACATTTTTTTTATTTTGTGATTATGCATCTGATTCCTCTTTACCCCCCACCAGCTTGGATTTATGCTACTTGCCCTCATATGGGAGTTTGATTTCCCGCCATTTATGGTCCTGATCATAGCAATTTTGAATGATGGTACATTACTTTCTTTTCCTTCCATTCCTCCGGCGCTTCCCGCGCCTCACAATATCACCGTATTAAGTACAAAATTATATTGTAGTGCTCACCCTTAACCATTTTGTGGCATGAACAGGTACCATAATGACAATATCGAAGGATCGAGTAAAGCCTTCTCCACTACCTGACAGCTGGAAGTTGGCTGAAATTTTTACAACTGGGGTGGTTCTTGGCGGATACTTGGCAATGATGACTGTCATTTTCTTCTGGGCTGCATACAAGACTAACTTTTTCCCTGTAAGGAGTACCTAAATGAAACTAAATTCTGTTTTTTTTTCTGTAAGGAGTACCTAAATGAAAATCGCTTGATATGTTGTTCACCAAGCTACCAACTATTAGGACCATTATACTAGTTTGTGATCTGATCCTCAGACATGCATTGACACTTGTTGTTCAATAAATTTTCAGAGGGTCTTTCATGTAAAAAGTCTTGAGAAGACCGCTCAAGATGACTTCAAAATGCTTGCCTCTGCTGTATACCTTCAAGTCAGCACCATCAGCCAAGCTCTCATCTTCGTTACAAGGTCTCGAAGCTGGTCGTTCATCGAGCGCCCCGGCTTTCTCCTGGTCTTTGCTTTCTTGGTCGCACAGCTGGTATTTTTTTTTCTCATGGCCTCGCCCTCCTCTCTTTGCTTTACATGTATGTAAATTTACAAGTCAAGTTCCAGTAGCAAGTTTCACCACCTCCTTCAAAAAATGCAGATAGCTACACTGATCGCTGTATACGCCGACTGGGGATTCACTTCGATCAAAGGCATCGGATGGGGCTGGGCTGGCATCGTGTGGCTCTACAACATCGTCTTCTACTTCCCGCTTGACATCATCAAGTTCTTCATCCGATACGCTCTGAGCGGCAAAGCATGGGATCTTGTCATTGACCAAAGAGTAATTCAAATTGCACCACCATATTTTTCCTTCTCTTTTTAGCTATTGAGAACCCACTACATTCGATGCATCTTGTAAATGACGGTTCATTTGTCCATTTTCTTTATAGATCGCGTTTACAAGGAAGAAGCACTTTGGTAAGGAAGAGAGGGAGCTCAAGTGGGCCCATGCACAGAGGACGCTCCATGGGCTGCAGCCACCGAATGCCAAGCTGTTCCCTGAGAAGGCGGGCTACAACGAGCTCTGTCAGATGGCCGAGGAGGCGAAACGGAGGGCCGAGATTGCAAGGTATGTAGGGCTAGATACCCAGCAGGCACTTGCAAATTAGAGAATCCCATCTTCCATATTTTTTGACAACTACTCCCTATGTTAGCTTAAAAAACGCTCTTATATTATGGGGTGGAGGGAGTATGAATCTAACTATGTGCTTGTTGATTGTGCATGGCAGGCTCAGGGAGCTCCACACTCTCAAGGGGCATGTGGAGTCAGTTGTGAAGCTGAAGGGCCTCGACATCGACACCATTCAGCAGTCTTACACTGTGTGATAGGTTCAAGTATCCTTAATGTTACTGTAGAAGAGAGAGTATATCCTTGCTGCATAGGAATAACAGACTTTTGATAGGTTGCTTTTGCCCCCTCTTATATAGTTGACTGCTGATACATCGTGGGAATAAAACGGTTACTACATCTCAGTTGCTCTCCAGTCGCTGGTTCGTTGTGCTTCATGTAAAGGAATACAGTTATCCTATCTCTTGCCTCTGCAACTGGGGGTTTTAACCACTGTTTAAGAAATCTTCCGGTTCACCGATTAATCTTCCGATTTATCACTAATCGTAGGGGTGATTAATAAGATCATGCCTTATCTTTGTCGTTTATCTTTTGGACCGATTTATCGTTCTAACAAGCGATTTATCGGGAATCTATCGATAAATCAGACCTATTCATAGCATGATGTTTGCAAAAACTATGTTTATTTATGTTTTTTGGACCTTGTTACGGAATATGTACTATTGTCCTATTTTGTTTGCCATTATACGAAGATTCAAAGGCTAGAAATTAAGGTAACACTTCTGTCAAATATTGTTTTGGTGTTGAATATAGCATATTTTAGTGTTGGGAACCTGATATTTGCAACAACAAAAACCTATTAATAGTCGATTGATAAAATCGATTAATCGGCCGATTTCCGATTAATCTCTAATTCCTAGCTGACCGAGACGATAACGATAAGCGATATCCTCAACATTGGTTTTAACCTCCATTTTGAGAAGAAAATAAGTGCCCGTGCATTTGAAAACAACATGTATCGATAATGCAAGAGAAAATCCTGAAGAAATATTGGAATGCAAGAGGCTTAGATATCCACAGTATAACAATACCTATCAGTTGTGCCATAAATTGTTTCGATGACGATTCCTCAAATGTTTGATTCAAGTTTCCTCCACCTCACCATATTCGCAAGTTCACATTCATCTTGGAACGAACGAAGAAGAAAGTGAGAGATGTGTTAGAAGGGATAGAGAAGGATTTTGTGGAATCGTTGTTGTATTGCTTGAGCTTCGTGGGCATATATACAGGAGTACATGATCTACTTGGAGTACAAGACAAACTAGAATAATTTCTAGTCTATCATATGTTTTCAATCTAATCATTATACTCAACATCCCCCGGCAGTCACAAAGTTAGCGACGCAGAAGGGTGAGACTGAAGAAGAATCCGAAGGTAAGCCGACAGACCCCCCCTCCCCCCCCACAGTCATAACAGTCGATGCATCGCGGTAGTCCTTTGTAGACCGTAAGCGGAAGCGTTTGACAACGCGGTTGATGTAGCCAAACTTCTTCTAGCTCCGACCGATCAAGTATCGAACGTACGACACCTTCGAGTTCTGCACACGTTCAGCTCGGTGACGTCCCTCGTCTTCTTGATCCAGCAAGGCGTCGAGGTAGTAGATGAGTTCCATCAGCACGACGGCGTGGTGACGGTGATGGCGAAGTGATCCTCGCAGGGCTTCGCCTAAGGACTACGAAAATATGACCAGAGATGTAAACCGTGGAGGGGGGGGGGGGGGGGCACCGCACATGGCTAACAATTGATCTTGTGTGTTCTAGGTGCCCCTCCCCACATATATATAGGTGGGAGGGGGAGGGGAGCAGCAAGGGTGCGCCCCAAGTAGGAGGAATCCTACTTGGAGTCTTCCCCAATTCGGCCTCCCCCTTCCATAATTGCCGGAAGAAGAAAGGAAGGGGGAAGAAGAGAAGGAAGGGGAGCCGAACCCCCTCTTCTCCTTCTCCTATTCGGCCTCCTGCCATAGGGGGGGGGGGCGCCACCCCTTGTGGGCTGGTGTGCTCCCCTCTCATGGCCCATATGGCCCAATATCCCCCCCGGGGATTCCGGTAACCCCCCCGGTACTCCGATAAATACCCGATACACTCCGGAACACTTCCAGTGTTCGAATACTGTCATCCTATATATCAATCTTTACCTCTCAACCATTTCGAGACTCCTCGTCATGTCCGTGATCTCATCGGGACTCCTAAAAACATTCGGTCACCAAATCACATAGCTCATATAATACTAAATCGTCATCGAACGTTAAGCGTGCGGACCCTACGGGTTCGAGAACTATGTAGACATGTCCGAGACACCTCTTCGATCAAATATCAATAGTGGAATCTGGATGCTCATATTGGATCCTACATATTCTACGAAGATATTTATCGGCCGAACCATTATGACAACATACGTTATTCCCTTTGTCTATTGGTATGTTA
Source organism: Triticum aestivum (assembly GCF_018294505.1). Classification (NCBI taxonomy): domain Eukaryota; kingdom Viridiplantae; phylum Streptophyta; class Magnoliopsida; order Poales; family Poaceae; genus Triticum; species Triticum aestivum. Next base: position 12,862,661 of record NC_057805.1, read on the forward strand.
CTTGCCCGAGATTCGATCATCGGTATCTTCATACCTAGTTCAATCTCGTTATCGGCAAGTCTCTTTACTCGCTCCGTAATATGTCATCCTAGAACTAACTCATTAGTCACTTTGCTTGCAAGGCTTCTTATGATGTGTATTACCGAGAGGGCCAAGAGATACCTCTCCGATACTCGGAGTGACAAATCCTAATCTCGATCTATGCCAACTCAACAGACACCTTCAGAGATACCTGTAGAGCATCTTTATAATCACCCAGTTACGTTGTGACGTTTGATAGCACACAAGGCATTCCTCCGGTATCCGGGAGTTGCATAATCTCATAGTCGAAGGAATATGTATTTGACATGAAGAAAGCAATAGCAATAAAACTGAACGATCGTTATGCTAAGCTAATGGATGGGTCTTGTCCATCACATCATTCTCCTAATTATGTGATCCCGTTATCAAATGACAACTCATGTCCATGGTTAGGAAACCTTAACCATCTTTTGATCAACGAGCTAGTCAAGTAGAGGCTCACTAGGGACATAGTGTTTGTCTATGTGGTAGCTTGATCATATCATCGTAGAGAGCTCAAACCATTGCATGCTTGCATCATCTTTCTTGGTTCTTGTTTGGTTCTCTTTGTGAGTCTTAGAGCTTATGGTCATTTTGATGACAAGCTCGAGTTCATCGAAAATGGAGTTCACATGCATCTTCTATGATGTTTTCGATGTTGGAGGTTATGCCGGTTCTTCTCTATTGGAGGTTCACTCCTCTTTTTGTTAAGCATACCTCCAACAAGCTTGAGTTTGGATGCTACTCGTCGTCATCTAGCCAACAAGCTTGAATTTGCTCAATTCGGAGCTCATTTGCAGAAGTTGTGGCAGTTCTGGTTTTCCTTGGAGTATATTTGTTTTCGTGAAAGTGGCACTTGGGAGGAGTCTGCGGCAGTACCGCCGGGCCGGAGCGGCAGTACCGCTGACAGCCTCAAGCGGTAGTACCGCTCGTGGCCATTAGTGGTAGTACTGCTCATGTTCTGCACTGGTACCGCCTCAATTCGAGGGCGTCGCCTCTCGTGTGGGTTGGGCGGTAGTAGGAGCGGAAGTAGGCGCGGTAGTACCGCTCTACCTCCGCTACTAGTACCACTCGGGGGCCTCCTCCTCCTTGCCCCTTCTTTCCAGCCTCTGTGCAAAGCTCCAGCGGTACTACCGCTGGGCCTAGCGGTAGTACCGCTCTGTGCAGGCTGAGATGTGGGATAACGGTTGGATTTTTTCCCCACCTATAAAAGGGGTTCTTCTTTCCCATTGAGCCTTATCCTTTGAGCTCGTGTTCTTCCCCCATTGTTGACCTTCTTCGAGCTTGCTAACTCTCAATCCCTCCATGGATTCTTGTTAGTTTTTGAGGGAAAAGAGAGAGGAGATCTAGATCCACATTTCCACCAATCACTTTCTCCTCTTTGTGAGGGGAACCCTTTGGATCTAGATCTTGGAGTTCTTCGTGTTCTCTTCTTCGTTCTTCCTCTCATTTTCTTCCCTAGCATTAGTTGCTTTGGTGGGATTTGAGAGAGAAGGACTTGGGCACTCCGTGTGCCCTTGCCATTGCATTTGGTGCATCAGTTTGAGTTATCCACGGTGATACGTGGAAGTTACAAGTTGAGAATCTTATTACTCTTGGGTGCTTGGTACCCTTGAGCTTGTTCCTCTTGGGTGCTTGGGCGCAGCTCAATCATTGTGGTGTAAAGCTCCGGGCAAGCATCGGGGTCTGCAATTAGGTTGTGGAGATCGCCCCGAGCAATTTGACGGGTTCTGGTGACCGCCCCCAAGGGTTGCCAAAGTGTACGGGTTCGGTGACCGCCCCAAGGGTTGCCATTTGTACGGGTTCGGTGACCGCCCTCAAGGGTCCCTTAGTCGAATCACGACATCTTGCATTGTGCGAGGGCGTGAGGAGATTACAGTGGCCCTAGTGGCTTCTTAGGGAGCATTGTGCCTCCACACCGCTCCAAACGGAGATTAGCATCTACAAGGGTGTGAACTTCGGGATACATCACCGTCTCCGCGTGCCTCGGTTATCTCTTACCTGAGCCCTTTACTTATGCACTTTACTTTGTGATAGCCATATTGTTTCTTGTCATATATCTTGCTATCAATTAGTTGTTTATCTTGCTTAGCATAAGTTGTTGGTGCACATAGGTGAGCCTAGTTGTTGTAGGTTTTGTGCTTGGCAAATTAACCGCTAGGTTTATTCCGCATTTGTTCAAGCCTAAACCATAATTATTTTAAAGCGCCTATTCACCCCCCCCTCTAGGCGACATCCTCGATCTTTCAACTGCCTTTGTCAAATTAGATTCAATTAAAGTAGGAGAGACAGACACCCGCTAGCCACCTTATGCAAAACAAGTTGCATGCTAGTCGATGGAACCAGTCTCATGTCGAGGACATGTAAAGTTGGTGCGAGCCGCTTCATCCCACAATATCGTTGAATCCAAATAAGACAAGAGAGGTGCACACACACACACACACACACACAGAGGGCGAGCTAGGGCTAGCTAGGGTTTAGGGTCTAGCACCAACATTTGGCAACAAAGCTTCGAGAAGATCCTGCCGGCGGCCATGTCCCTTGTCCCGTACGGCGTCGGAGGCGGTGGCGCGATGTCGCTGCCGAGGTAAGCAATTTGAGCATCAACGCCCACACCTCTTTGTGTTCTACTCGTGCATATACATCTACGCATAGACCTAGCTCATAATGCCACTGTTGGAGAATGTTGCATGAAAATCAAAAAAATCCTACGAACACCCAAGATCTATCTAGGAGAAGCATAGCAACGAGAGGGGAGAGTGTGTCTACGTACCCTCATAGACCGTTAAGCGGAAGCGTATATCACGTGATTCATGTAGTCATACTCGTTACGATCCAATCGCGATCCAAACCGATGAAGTGTCGAACGGACGACACCTCCGCGTTCAGCACACGTACGGCTCAATGACGTCTCCTCCTCTTTGATCCAGCAAGCGAGGGAGGAGAAGTATATGGGGTCACCGATAGCATGACGGCGTGACGGTGATGGTGGTGGAGTGATTCCGGCAGGGCTACGCCAAGCGCTCCTGAAACAACAAAAACGGAGGAGTTACGATAACAGGAGAGAGAGGGGGGCCAAGGGCTTGTGTGTCCTCTTGGGGGCGCCCCTCCCCTCTATATATAGGTGGAGGGGCATGGTGGTCAGCCCTCCAAGCCCTAGGGGCGCACCAAGGGAGAGGAGTTGGACTCCTAGTCCAATTCCCTCCTTTTCCATACATAGGTGGACTTTCCACCTCTCCCAAGCCTCATGGGCCTTGTGGGACTTGTGCGCCTGGCCGAATAAGGCCAGGGCGCCTCCCCTCGGCCCATGCTGGCCTTGGGACATGGTGGAACCCTTGGTGGACTTCCGGACTCCTCTAGAAGCTTCCCAGTACAATACCGAAAAAAGTTTCTGAAAACAAATTTCCATATATAAATCTTTACCTCCAGACCATTCCGGATCTCCTCGTGACATCCGGGATCTCATCCGGCACTCCGAACAACATCCGGTCACCAACATGCATGTCCCAATATTACTCTAGCATCACCGAACATTAAGCATGCGTACCCTACGAGTTCGAGAATCATGTAGACATGACTGAGACACCTCTCCAGTCAATAACCAATTGCAGAACCTAGATGCCCATATTGGTTACTACATATTCCACGAAGATCTTTTGTCGGTTGAACCACGGTGTCAAGGATTCGGTTAATCCCGTATGTAATTTCCTTTGTTTGGCGATATGTTACTTGCCCGAGATTCGATCGTCGGTATCTCCATACCTATTTCAATCTCGTTGGGGACAAGTCTCTTTACTCGTTCCGTAATAAAATATCTCGTGACTAACTCATTAGCCACATTGCTTGCAAGCTCTTTACGATGTTGTATTACCGAGAGGGCCCAGAGATATCTCTCCGTCACACGAAGTGACAAATCCCAGTCTCGATCGATGCCAACCCAAGAGACACCATCGGAGATACCTACAGAGCATCTTTATGATCACCCAGTTACGAACTGACGTTTGATAGCACAAAAGGTATTCCTCCGGTATCCGGGAGTTGCATGATCTCATGGTCTTAGGAATAGATACTTGACATGAAGAAAGCTACAGCAATAAACTCAACTGATACGATCGAATGCTAAGCTTACGGTTGGGTCTTGTCCATCACATCATTCTCCTAATGATATGATCCTGTTATTAAATGACAACTCATGTGTATGGTTAGGAAACCTTAACCATATTTGATCAACGAGCTAGTCTAGTAGAGGCTCACTAGAGACATAGTATTTGTTTATGTATTCACACTTGTATTTAAGTTTCCGGTCAATACAATTCTAGCATAAATAATAAACCTTTATCATGAATAAGGAAAATATGATAATAACCAATTTATTATTGCCTCTAGGGCATATTTCCAACACATACCCCTAGGCATCGTCGACCATCAACGTCACGGCTACCCAGCCACAGTAGGAGGACTGAAAGGCACCTCATTTCACTCCTAACCCGGCATCGGCCACCAAGTATGGGTCGGTGCCTACACCTGCGTCCCTCGTCAGTCCCGATGGACCTGGCGGGTATAACACAGTGACTATCGATGGCCACCGCCGAGCATGCTCGAACGCTACCATGTTCGTGTCATCGGCGCTGAATCAGAGGGACAACCCAGCAGCGCCCGTAGAGCCCGACTCGGACCAACATCACAAACAGGCAGCAAACAGGAAGACTACCAGGGTTCAATTCATGGATTTGCCATTAGTTCTCACATTTGCATGGATTTATTTCAGGATTTTTGGCGATGTTCATCAGTGGGAGGAGACGTTCTCGCCGACTACAAGATGCCTCAAGATGTTGTGCTGGCTCATGAAGGAAATATGCCCTAGAGGCAATAATAAAGTTATTATTTATTTCCTTATATCATGATAAATGTTTATTATTCATGCTAGAATTGTATTAACCGGAAACATAATACATGTGTGAATATATAGACAAACAGAGTGTCACTAGTATGCCTCTACTTGACTAGCTCGTTAATCAAAGATGGTTATGTTTCCTAGCCATAGACATAAGTTGTCATTTGATTAACGAGATCACCTCATTAGGAGAATGACGTGATTGACTTGACCCATTCCGTTAGCTTAGCACTCGATCGTTTAGTATGTTGCTATTGCTTTCTTCATGACTTATACATGTTCCTATGACTATGAGATTATGCAACTCCCGTTTACCGGAGGAACACTTTGTGTGCTACCAAACGTCACAACGTAAATGGGTGATTATAAAGGTGCTCTACAGGTGTCTCCAAAGGTACTTGTTGGGTTGGCGTATTTCGAGATTAGGATTTGTCACTCCAATTGTCGGAGAGGTATCTCTGGGCCCACTCGGTAATGCACATCACTATAAGCCTTGCAAGCATTGTGACTAATGAGTTAGTTGCGGGATGATGTGTTACGGAACGAGTAAAGAGACTTGCCGGTAACGAGATTGAACTAGGTATCGAGATACCGACGATCAAATCTCGGGCAAGTAACATACCGGTGACAAAGGGAACAACGTATGTTGTTATGCGGTCTGACCGATAAAGATCTTCGTAGAATATGTGGGAGCCAATATGGGCATCCAGGTCCCGCTATTGGTTATTGACCGGAGACGTGTCTCGGTCATGTCTACATAGTTCTCGAACCCGTAGGGTCCGCACGCTTAACGTTACGATGACAGTTTTATTATGAGTTTATGTATGTTGATGTACCGAAGGAGTTCGGAGTCCCGGATGAGATCGGGGACATGACGAGGAGTCTCGAAATGGCCGAGACGTAAAGATCGATATATTGGACGACTATATTCGGACTTCGGAAAGGTTCCGAGTGATTCGGGTATTTTTCGGAGTACCGGAGAGTTACGGGAATACGTATTGAGCCTTATTGGGCCATACGGGAAAGAAGGAAAAGGGCCTCAAGGGTGGCCGCACCCCTCCCCTTGGTCTGGTCCGAATTGGACTAGGGAAGGGGGGCGCCCCCTTCCTTCCTTCTCTTTTTCCCTTCCTCTTTTCCTATTCCATATGGGAGGTGGAATCCTACTAGGACTAGGGAGTCCTAGTAGGACTCCACACTTGGTGCGTCCCCTCCTAGGGCCGGCCTCCTCCTCCCTTGCTCCTTTATATACGGGGGCAGGGGGCACCCCATGGACACAACAATTGATCCTTGAGATCTCTTAGCCGTGTGCGGTGCCCCCCTCCACCATATTACACCTCGATAATACCGTTGCGGAGCTTAGGCGAAGCCCTGCATCGGTAGAACATCATCATCGTCACCACGCCGTCGTGCTGACGAAACTCTCCCTCAACACTCGGCTGGATCGGAGTTCGAGGGACGTCATCGAGCTGAACGTGTGTAGAACTCGGAGGTGCCGTGCGTTTGGTACTTGATCGGTCGGATCGTGAAGACGTATGACTACATCAACCGCGTTGTGATAACGCTTCCGCTGTCGGTCTACGAGGGTACGTGGACAACACTCTCCCCTCTCGTTGCTATGCATCACCATGATCTTGCGTGTGCATAGGAATTTTTTTGAAATTACTACGTTCCCCAACAGCTCAGTATCCCGAAGGTGCTCATACGAGTAGGGTGTGCGTTCATGCCTTCATACGAGTAAGTGTACGCACATGTATGTGAACATTTGCAATTGTACTGTGTTCAAAAAAGTGTGCTGGTCCCCCAACCCCCCTCCCCCAACCCCAATTTTTTTTGCCAACATGCGGCTGGAACAACAACCATACGTACATAAATCGCAAATGATATTGTCCTCTAGAGGCGGAAAAGAAAGAAGGGGGCGAACCCTAGACGACCGCCACTTCCACCCTCCTCTCTCCTCGCGCTCCCGAAGGGCGCTGCCTACAAGGTCGCATGGCGCCTGTGATGGGGGCGGCGGGGATCTGGTCCCCAATGGTCTCATGGCCATTGACAGGGGATCTTCTTCGTGTCTTCATTGGTGGTTGCAATGCGGCGAGTTAGGGTGGCAGCCCTGATCTCCCGAAGTTGGATTGTTGTGGAAGGCGCGATGGGGGGCGGTGATGCAAGAGGGCAGGGATGTGGGTGCCCTTTCTACTCCCGTGGCGGCGAATCGGTCAGGGGTGATGACCCCCCCCCCCCCCCCGTGGCCATGGGTGGAGACGAGGAAGGGGATTGATTGCAGTGGATAATGGGTGCTCCCAAATCTATTGGTGTCTTTGGCGGCAGTCTCGCTGCGGTGCCCTAGTGGTGACGGGTGTGTGTCTTTATCGTATGAGCTGCATGGCGACCGGATGGCGTTGCATGAGTTTGGGGGTAGGGCGGCAGCCCTGATTCTCCGACGACGGCGAGACCACGACTGTGTGGACGACACAACAGTCGGATCTCAAAATGGTGATGGCCTTCTCTGAGGCTGGTGCATATGGTAAGGCGCCTCCATCTTCGGATTGGGTCCGATCTGGCTCCGAATGTGCTACGCACAACGACTCTTGCGGATGCACCATGTCATGCCCGCCGCTAGCAGGTGCTACGCACAATGACTCATGCGGAGGCACCAAGTCATGCCTGCTGCCGGCAATTGCTATGCAAAGTGGCTCCTATTGAAGGCGACTAGTCATGCCTGGTGCTGTCGGATCAAAGATGGTGCGCCAGTGAATGGAAGTGAGGTGGTATGGGACGTCTTTGTCTTCCGGAATCTCCTCCATAGGTATCCAATTATTGAGGCATTGGTACCGGGACAAGGGGTGATGGTAGAGGCGAGGTCAATGACGAGTATTTGCACTCCGATGGAAACCAATATCTCTGATCAGGCTATGTCAACGCGCGTCTACATCATGTCCTTGCTGAAGGTGGTAGATCGAAACTTGGCTTTTGGGATGAAAATCCAAGTCTAGATATGGTTAGACTAGTCACCATCGACGCATGTGCGATGATTCCTTTAAAAGGCTTAGCCTAGGATTGGTGTACTTTTGTTTGTTATTATTAAAAAACAGTATAACAGAGCCACCTACGAGCCCTCTCAGGGAGTTGATCTCCTCGGCCGTCGGATCACATGTACGGACGTATCTAATCGTTTGGGCGTTACTTCCTGCGTCAAATCTGTTGGAAATATGCCCTAGAGGCAATAATAAATGGTTATTATTATATTTCTTTGTTCATGATAATTGTCTATTGTTCATGCTATAATTGTGTTATCCGGAAATCGTAATACATGTGTGAATACATAGACCACAACGTGTCCCTAGTAAGCCTCTAGTTGACTAGCTCGTTGATCAACAGATAGTCATGGTTTCCTGACTATGGACATTGGATGTCATTGATAACGGGATCACATCATTAGGAGAATGATGTGATGGACAAGACCCAATCCTAAGCATAGCTCAAAGATCGTGTAGTTCGTTTGCTAGAGATTTTCCAATGTCAAGTATCTTCTCCTTAGACCATGAGATCGTGCAACTCCCGGATACCGTAGGAGTGCTTTGGGTGTGCCAAACGTCACAACGTAACTGGGTGACTATAAAGGTACACTACGGGTATCTCCGAAAGTGTCTGTTGGGTTGGCACGGATCGAGACTGGGATTTGTCACTCCGTATGACGGAGAGGTATCTCTGGGCCCACTCGGTAATGCATCATCATAATGAGCTCAATGTGACTAAGGCGTTAGTCACGGGATCATGCATTGCGGTACGAGTAAAGAGACTTGCCGGTAACGAGATTGAACAAGGTATTGGGATACCGACGATCGAATCTCGGGCAAGTAACATACCGATTGACAAAGGGAATTGTATACCTCGACATCGTGGTTCATCCGATGAGATCATCGTGGAACATGTGGGAGCCAACATGGGTATCCAGATCCCGCTGTTGGTTATTGACCGGAGAGGCGTCTCGGTCATGTCTGCATGTCTCCCGAACCCGTAGGGTCTACACACTTAAGGTTCGGTGACGCTAGGGTTGTAGAGATATGAGTATGCGGAAACCCGAAAGTTGTTCGGAGTCCCGGATGAGATATCGGACGTCACGAGGAGTTCCGGAATGGTCCGGAGGTGAAGAATTATATATAGGAAGTCAAGTTTCGGCCACCGGGAAAGTTTCGGGGGTCACCGGTATTGTACCGGGACCACCGGAAGGGTCCCGGGGGTCCACCGGGTGGGGCCACCTATCCCGGAGGGCCCCATGGGTTGAAGTGGGAAGGGAACCAGCCATTAGTGGGCTGGGGCGCCCCCATGGGCCTTCCCCCTGCGCCTAGGGTTGGAAACCCTAGGGTGGGGGGGCGCCCCACTTGCCTTGGGGGGCAAGTATTCCCCCTGGCCGCCGCCCCCCATCCAGATGGGATCCTGGCCGGCGCCCCCCCTTCCCAGGGGGCCTATATAAAGGGGGGAGGGAGGGCAACAACACAACAGTCTTGGGCGCCTCCCTTCTCCCCTGCAACACCTCTCCCTCTCGCAGAAGCTCAGCGAAGCCCTGCCGAGACCCCGCTACATCCACCACCACGCCGTCGTGCTGCTGGATCTCCATCAACCTCTCCTTCCCCCTTGCTGGATCAAGAAGGAGGAGAACGTCGCTGCTCCGTACGTGTGTTGAACGCGGAGGTGCCGTCCGTTCGGCACTCGGTCATCGGTGATTTGGATCACGGCGAGTACGACTCCATCAACCTCGTTCATTGGAACGCTTCCGCTCGCGATCTACAAGGGTATGTAGATGCACTCCTTTCCCCTCGTTGCTAGTATACTCCATAGATGGATCTTGGTGAGCGTAGGAAAATTTTAAAATTATGCTACGATTCCCAACAGTGGCATCATGAGCCAGGCCTATGCGTAGTTACTATGCACGAGTAGAACACAAAGCAGTTGTGGGCGTAGATGTTGCCAATTCTTCTTGCCGCTACTAGTCTTATCTTGTTTTGGCGGCATTGTGGGATGAAGCGGCCCGGACCGACCTTACACGTACGCTTACGTGAGACAGGTTCCACCGATTGACATGCACTAGTTGCATAAGGTGGCTAGCGGGTGTCTGTCTCTCCCACTTTAGTCGGAACGGATTCGATGAAAAGGGTCCTTATGAAGGGTAAATAGAAATTGGCATATCACGTTGTGGTCATACGTAGGTAAGAAACGTTCTTGCTAGAAACCTACAAGCCACGTAAAAACTTGCAACAACAATTAGAGGACGTCTAACTTGTTTTTGCAACATATGCTATGTGATGTGATATGGCCAGAAGATGTGATGAATGATATATGTGATGTATGAGATTGATCATATTCTTGTAATAGGAATCACGACTTGCATGTCGATGAGTATGACAACCGACAGGAGCCATAGGAGTTGTCTTTATTATTTTGTATGACCTGCGTGTCATTGAATAACGCCATGTAAATTACTTTACTTTATTGCTAAACGCGTTAGCCATGTAAGTAGAAGTAATCGTTGGCGTGACAACTTCATGAAGACACGATGATGGAGATCATGATGATGGAGATCATGGGGTCATGCCGGTGACAAAGATGATCATGGTGCCCCGAAGATGGAGATCAAAGGAGCAAATGATATTGGCCATATCATGTCACTATTTGATTGCATGTGATGTTTATCATGTTTTGCATCTTATTTGCTTAGAACGACGGTAGTAAGTAAGATGATCCCTTATAATAATTTCAAGAAAGTGTTCACCCTAACTGTGCACCGTTGCGAAGGTTCGTTGTTTCGAAGCACCACGTGATGATCGGGTGTGATAGATTCTAACGTTCGCATACAACGGGTGTTGACGAGCCTAGCATGTACAGACATGGCCTCGGAACACACGCAATACACTTAGGTTGACTTGACGAGCCTAGCATGTACAAACATGGCCTCGGAACACGGAGGACCGAAAGGTCGAGCATGAGTCGTATAGAAGATACGATCAACATGGAGATGTTCACCGATCTTGACTAGTCCGTCTCACGGGATGATCGGACACGGCCTAGTTAACTCGGATCATGTTTCACTTAGATGACTAGAGGGATGTCTATCTGAGTGGGAGTTCATTGAGTAATTTGATTAGATGAACTTAATTATCATGAACTTAGTCTAAAATCTTTACAATATGTCTTGTAGATCAAATGGCCCACGTTGTCCTCAACTTCAACGCATTCCTAGAGAAAACCAAGCTGAAAGATGATGGCAGCAACTATACGGACTGGGTCCGGAACCTGAGGATCATCCTCATAGCAGCCAAGAAAGATTATGTCTTAGAAGCACCGCTAGGTGAAGCACCAATCCCAGAGAACCAAGACGTTATGAACGCTTGGCAATCACGTGCTGATGATTACTCCCTCGTTCAGTGCGGCATGCTTTACAGTTTAGAACCGGGGCTCCAAAAGCGTTTTGAGAAGCATGGAGCATATGAGATGTTCGAAGAGCTGAAAATGGTTTTCCAAGCTCATGCCCGGGTCGAGAGATATGAAGTCTCCGACAAGTTCTGCAGCTGTAAAATGGAGGAGAATAGTTCTGTTAGTGAGCACATACTCAGAATGTCTGGGTTGCACAACCGCTTGTCTCAGCTGGGAGTTAATCTCCCAGATGACGCGGTAATTGACAGAATCCTTCAGTCGCTTCCACCAAGCTACAAGAGCTTTGTGATGAACTTCAATATGCAGGGGATGGAAAAGACCATTCCCGAGGTATATTCAATGCTGAAATCAGCGGAGGTGGAGATCAGAAAAGAACATCAAGTGTTGATGGTGAATAAAACCACTAAGTTCAAGAAGGGCAAGGGTAAGAAGAACTTCAAGAAGGAAGGCAAGGGAGTTGCCGCGCCCGGTAAGCCAGTTGCTGGGAAGAAGCCAAGGAATGGACCCAAGCCTGAGACTGAGTGCTTTTATTGCAAGGGAAGTGGTCACTGGAAGCGGAACTGCCCCAAATACTTAGCGGACAAGAAGGCCGGCAACACAAAAGGTATATGTGATATACATGTAATTGATGTGTACCTTACCAGTACTCGTAGTAGCTCCTGGGTATTTGATACCGGTGCGGTTGCTCATATTTGTAACTCAAAACAGGCACTGCGGAATAAACGGAGACTGGCAAAGGACGAGGTGACGATGCGCGTCGGGAATGGTTCCAAGGTCGATGTGATCGCCGTCGGCACGCTATCTCTGCATCTACCTACGGGATTAGTTTTAAACCTCAATAATTGTTATTTAGTGCCAACTTTGAGCATGAACATTGTATCTGGATCTCGTCTAATTCGAGATGGCTACTCATTTAAATCCGAGAATAATGGTTGTTCTATTTATTTGAGAGATATGTTTTATGGTCATGCCCCGCTGGTCAATGGTTTATTCTTGATGAATCTCGAACATGATGTTACACATATTCATAGTGTGAATACCAAAAGATGTAAAGTTGATAACGATAGTCCCACATACTTGTGGCACTGCCGCCTTGGTCACATTGGTGTCAAGCGCATGAAAAAGCTTCATGCAGATGGACTTTTGGAGTCTTTTGATTACGAATCATTTGACACGTGCGAACCATGCCTCATGGGTAAGATGACCAAGACTCCGTTCTCCGGAACAATGGAGCGAGCAACCAACTTATTGGAAATCATACATACCGATGTGTGCGGTCCAATGAGTGTTGAGGCTCGCGGAGGATATCGTTATGTTCTCACTCTCACTGATGATTTAAGTAGATATGGGTATGTCTACCTAATGAAACACAAGTCTGAAACCTTTGAAAAGTTCAAGGAATTTCAGAGTGAGGTTGAGAATCAACGTGACAGAAAAATAAAATTCTTACGATCAGATCGTGGTGGAGAATATTTAAGTCATGAATTTGGTGCGCACTTAAGGAAATGTGGAATCGTTTCACAACTCACGCCGCCTGGAACACCTCAGCGAAACGGTGTGTCCGAACGTCGTAATCGCACTCTATTGGATATGGTGCGACCTATGATGTCTCTTACCGATTTACCGCTCTCATTTTGGGGCTATGCTTTAGAGACTGCCGCATTCACTTTAAATAGGGCTCCGTCGAAATCCGTTGAGACGACACCGTATGAATTATGGTTTGGGAAAAAACCTAAGCTGTCGTTTCTAAAAGTTTGGGGATGCGATGCTTATGTCAAGAAACTTCAACCTGAAAAGCTCGAACCCAAGTCGGAAAATGTGTCTTCATAGGATACCCTAAGGAAACTATTGGGTATACCTTCTACCTCAGATCCGAAGGCAAGATCTTCGTTGCCAAGAACGGGTCCTTTCTGGAGAAAGAGTTTCTCTCGAAGGAAGTAAGTGGGAGGAAAATGGAACTTGATGAGGTGATAGTCACCCCTTCCGTGCCGGAAAGTAGCGCAGCGCGGGAAGATGTTCCTGTGGTGCCTACACCGACTGGGGAGGAAGTTAATGATGATGATCATGAAGCTTCGAATCAAGTTACTACTGAACTCCGTAGGTCCACACGGACACGTTCCGCACCAGAGTGGTACGGCAAACCTGTCCTGGAAATCATGTTGTTAGACAACGGTGAACCTTCGAACTATGAAGAAGCGATGGCGGGCCCGGATTCCGACAAATGGCTAGAAGCCATGAAATCCGAGATAGGATCCATGTATGAAAATGAAGTATGGACTTTGACTGACTTGCCCGATGATCGGCGAGCTATAGAAAATAAATGGATCTTTAAGAAGAAGACAGAAGCGGATGGTAATGTGACCATCTATAAGGCTCGACTTGTCGCTAAGGGTTATCGACAAGTTCAAGGGGTTGACTACGATGAGACTTTCTCACCCGTAGCGAAGCTGAAGTCCGTCCGAATCATGTTAGCAATTGCCGCATACTATGATTATGAGATATGGCAGATGGACGTCAAAACGACATTCCTTAACGGCTTCCTTAAGGAAGAGTTGTATATGATGCAGCCGGAAGGTTTTTTCGATCCTAAGAATGCTAACAAAGTATGCAAGCTCCAGCGCTCAATCTATGGGCTGGTGCAAGCATCTCGGAGTTGGAACATTCGTTTTGATGAGATGATCAAAGCGTTTGGATTTACACAGACTTATGGAGAAGCCTGTGTTTACAAGAAAGTGAGTGGGAGCTCTGTAGCATTTCTCATATTATATGTGGATGACAAACTATTAATGGGAAATGATATAGAATTCTTGGAAAGTATAAAGGCCTATTTGAATAAGTGTTTTTCAATGAAGGACCTTGGAGAAGCTGCTTATATATTAGGCATCAAGATCTATAGAGATAGATCAAGACGCCTCATAGGTCTTTCACAGAGTACATACCTTGACAAGATATTGAAGAAGTTCAATATGGATCAGTCCAAGAAGGGGTTCTTGCCTGTATTGCAAGGTGTGCAATTGAGCATGGCTCAATGCCCGACCACGGCAGAAGATAGAGAAAAGATGAGTGTCATCCCCTATGCCTCGGCCATAGGGTCTATTATGTATGCCATGCTGTGTACCAGACCTGATGTAAACCTTGCCGTAAGTTTGGTAGGAAGGTACCAAAGTAATCCCGGCATGGAACACTGGACAGCGGTCAAGAATATCCTGAAGTACCTGAAGAGGACTAAGGATATGTTTCTCGTTTATGGAGGTGACGAAAAGCTCGTCGTAAAGGGTTACGTCGACGCTAGCTTCGACACAGATCTGGATGACTCGAAGTCACAAACCGGATACGTGTATATTTTGAATGGAGGAGCAGTAAGCTGGTGCAGTTGCAAGCAAAGCGTCGTGGCGGGATCTACATGTGAAGCGGAATACATGGCAGCCTCGGAGGCAGCACAGGAAGCAGTCTGGATGAAGGAGTTCATTACCGACCTAGGGGTGATTCCCAATGCGTCGGGCCCGATGACTCTCTTCTGTGACAACACTGGAGCTATTGCCCTTACGAAGGAGCCCAGGTTTCACAGGAAGACCGGGCATATCAAGTGTCGCTTCAACTCCATTCGTGAAAGTGTTCAAAATGGAGACATAGATATTTGTAAAGCACATACGGACCTGAATGTAGCAGATCCGTTGACTAAACCTCTCCCTAGAGCAAAACATGATCAACACTAGGACGCAATGGGTGTTCGATTCATCACAATGTAACTAGATTATTGACTCTAGTGCAAGTGGGAGACTATTGGAAATATGTCGTAGAGGCAATAATAAATGGTTATTATTATATTTCTTTGTTCATGATAATTGTCTATTGTTCATGCTATAATTGTGTTATCCGGAAATCGTAATACATGTGTGAATACATAGACCACAACGTGTCCCTAGTAAGCCTCTAGTTGACTAGCTCGTTGATCAACAGATAGTCATGGTTTCCTGACTATGGACATTGGATGTCATTGATAACGGGATCACATCATTAGGAGAATGATGTGATGGACAAGACCCAATCCTAAGCATAGCTCAAAGATCGTGTAGTTCGTTTGCTAGAGCTTTTCCAATGTCAAGTATCTTCTCCTTAGACCATGAGATCGTGCAACTCCCGGATACCGTAGGAGTACTTTCGGTGTGCCAAACGTCACAACGTAACTGGGTGACTATAAAGGTACACTACGGGTATCTCCGAAAGTGTCTGTTGGGTTGGCACGGATCGAGACTGGGATTTGTCACTCCGTATGACGGAGAGGTATCTCTGGGCCCACTCGGTAATGCATCATCATAATGAGCTCAATGTGACTAAGGCGTTAGTCACGGGATCATGCATTGCGGTACGAGTAAAGAGACTTGCCGGTAACGAGATTGAACAAGGTATTGGGATACCGACGATCGAATCTCGGGCAAGTAACATACCGATTGACAAAGGGAATTGTATACCTCGACATCGTGGTTCATCCGATGAGATCATCGTGGAACATGTGGGAGCCAACATGGGTATCCAGATCCCGCTGTTGGTTATTGACCGGAGAGGCGTCTCGGTCATGTCTGCATGTCTCCCGAACCCGTAGGGTCTACACACTTAAGGTTCGGTGACGCTAGGGTTGTAGAGATATGAGTATGTGGAAACCCGAAAGTTGTTCGGAGTCCCGGATGAGATCCCAGACGTCACGAGGAGTTCCGGAATGGTCCGGAGGTGAAGAATTATATATAGGAAGTCAAGTTTCGGCCACCGGGAAAGTTTCGGGGGTCACCGGTATTGTACCGGGACCACCGGAAGGGTCCCGGGGGTCCACCGGGTGGGGCCACCTATCCCGGAGGGCTCCATGGGTTGAAGTGGGAAGGGAACCAGCCCTTAGTGGGCTGGGGCGCCCCCATGGGCCTTCCCCCTGCGCCTAGGGTTGGAAACCCTAGGGTGGGGGGGGGGCGCCCCACTTGCCTTGGGGGGCAAGTATTCCCCCTGGCCGCCGCCCCCCATCCAGATGGGATCCTGGCCGGCGCCCCCCCTTCCCAGGGGGCCTATATAAAGGGGGGGAGGGAGGGCAACAACACAACAGCCTTGGGCGCCTCCCTTCTCCCCTGCAACACCTCTCCCTCTCGCAGAAGCTCGGCGAAGCCCTGCCGAGACCCCGCTACATCCACCACCACGCCGTCGTGCTGCTGGATCTCCATCAACCTCTCCTTCCCCCTTGCTGGATCAAGAAGGAGGAGAACGTCGCTGCTCCGTACGTGTGTTGAACGCGGAGGTGCCGTCCGTTCGGCACTCGGTCATCGGTGATTTGGATCACGGCGAGTACGACTCCATCAACCTCGTTCATTGGAACGCTTCCGCTCGCGATCTACAAGGGTATGTAGATGCACTCCTTTCCCCTCGTTGCTAGTATACTCCATAGATGGATCTTGGTGAGCGTAGGAAAATTTTAAAATTATGCTACGATTCCCAACAAAATCGCGCTGCACGACTGGACAGCCGTGTCTGGGCTGCTGCTCCGCAGGTAGACCTGGGTTTCCTCACGTTTACTAGGCCGACTATTTGACAAACACGCTAAGTGGGCCGTGTATGCGATGTCCGCCTCGTGCCTTTTCTTCTCTCTTCGTCAGCTGGGAAAGACAGGGCGGATGGTTGAGAGGCCGCATGATCGCTCCCACATGACCGCCCCTGCAACCGCTCCTCCCCCTCCCCCACAACCGCCGCCGCTTACGGTTCGCCCCCCGTCGCCACCGCTACCAGCCCTCGACACGCCCCTGACTCGCCAAACCAGATCCACCTGCTCCCCCCCGGATCCCTCCGGGCTCGAGGGTGATGCGGATGCCCCTGCCATTCGTATACCAGTCGTTCCCAGGGAAGTTGCGTCCGATTGGATCGGTCTCGCCGGCGATGCTCCAGGCAACAAGGATGCAGAGGTGGACGGAGCGGGCGACATGGATCCGCGACGACACCATCTCGTGGATGCAGTGTGTGAAGGAATGGCGGGAGGCGGATCTCGCAGCAGAGCGGACTTCAGATCCATTTCAAAAGCTCTGCCGGTTGAGGTACGCACAAACCTGCCAAATCCAGGCGGATCGAGAGCTGCTCAACCTCGCTCGACGGATCTATTTCGAGGGCACCAAAGTAGAGAAATCTCAGATGCCAGGACCGAGAGCGCAGCCAGAAGCCTTTGTGAATTGAGCGAAATCGGAAGCAAGGAGCAGCGACGCTCGCCGCCGAGGCCGCTGGGAGGGAGTGCTGGGGCGGACGCCTTCCTGCCCACCATCGGATGCAGAGGAGGTGGATCCATGGCCTTACCTGGCCCCAGCACCAGATCTGGACTGTTGCAGCTACAGCGCCTGAATCTCGAAGATCAACCAAATTCGACTGCAGAGGGCCGTTACTGTGCTGCGCATGGACACTGCTGGGCCAGTCAAGAGATGCACAGTGTAGCAGCGGAGTGTATTTTCTCAGTTGAGGGGAACTGGAAAGATCTGCCACAGCAAGAGGAGCCCATGACCCCGAACACACCCACCCACCATGAGCAAGGGAGAAAGGGAGGAAGGTTCTGGGGCTCTGAATCGAGAGGAAGAAGGGATTTCAGAGCTGATGCTGAGAGAGTCAACATCAATGAGAATCCCAATGAGGGGCCGCGAGTCGGCTCAAAAGCTCGTGATGAGGATCATGACGTTTGCCGCAGACCACAAGCTGTCGCTGATTACGGCGAACAGATTGACGCCAGCAGGGGAGGTGATCTCCTGGGCGCTGGCAGCAAGGGATTCACGCCGAAGAGAGAGGCGGATCTGCTGGGAAGCTTTCTGGAGACTCCAGCCGTAGGAGAGCCTCGCTCTGGCAGTGAGCTTGACATCATTCCGGTAGCTAACTCAGGGACAAGGCAGTGCGCAGAAGCAGATCCTCTGATAATCATGGAAGCTTCGGGTGGATTCAGGTTCGTGAGCAAGAGGAATGCCGCCAAAGTTCAAATTTCCTCCAAGGCTGACGCATCTGCCAGCGCACCCAACAAGCTGCCAGGTGCTCATGGTGACGAGGCAGAGAAGAGATACAGTCAGCTGTGGGAGCCTATAAAAGAGGGGGAGGGGAAGGGGAAACTAGGGTTCCGCATCCTCCAACCAGCCACCACACAGCGACTGCCGCCGCCGCCGATCCAGACACCATGGCAGATGGAGGGCGAGGGCGTGGCCGGGCCAAGAATCAAGGAGGAAGAGGAGAACCATCAAGCAATTGGCCTCCGGACCAGCAGCAGATTAACCAGGGGAGCGGGATGCAGCCACAACAGCTGTTCTTCGGTTTCGGTTTCCAAGGTCCACCGCCGCCTTGGGCCTTCCAAGGTCAGTTCCCCGGACCTTACCCTCCGCAATGGGGAGGCCCGCAGAGTGGTTCGCTCCCCCGCAGCCGATGCAAAGGGCAGTCCGGTGGGCAGGGAGGAAATCAAGGCGAGGGCCATAGTGGAGGCCAACAACAGATCAGATCTCAGCCCAAGAACCAGCAGAAGAAGGGCAAGGAAGGAAATCAAAGAAACCTAGCAGCTAATCCGGGTCTGATGTCCTATGCTGGGGTCACTTGTTACAATTTTGGTGAACCTGGGCACCACAAAGACAAGTGTACAAAGCCCAAAAGTTGTTTCATCTGCAAAATGATCACCCACAAGGTGGAAGACTGCCCTCTGAGGAAGAAACCTCACTCAACAGCCAAGTTTGTTGGGAGCGCGGCGCCAAGGCTTGGGTTCTACCACCTAGATGCCCCTGATGTGAATGCCCAACACACTGGGTGGTTGAAGAATGTAGGGATGGTGTTTGTGGAATCGGGTGAGGTCACGAAGCAGGAGCTAGCAACAGAGTTTGCCAGCATCTACAAAACAAATTGGCCATGGCCCATTAATGCACTAGACGAGTGGACTTTTCTAGTCAAATTCCCACCTGAAATTGCTGTTGAAGAGGTTGCTGGATACCCCTGCTTTGGACTGTCTGAGGATAACACTATTGTGAATGTGGAAGTGTGGCAAGGAGAGGTTTCTGCTGAAGATGAGCTGCAGAAAGTCTGGATCAAGTTGAGGAAAATGAACCCAAAGTGGTGTGAATGGTCACTGCTTGACCAAATCACATCCACTTTTGGAGTGTTGCTGGATGTTGACTGGCAGCACAACTTTCAGAGTTTCTATGAGACTGTCAGGGTCAAAATAGCATGTAAGGATCATAACAAGGTACCAAAAGAAAGAGTGTTTGAAATCCATGGAAAGTTGTATAGAATCCAAGTGGAAGTGGGGCCTCCAAGTGCTGATGTAGAGGAACTGAGGCAGGAACAGGCCACCAGTGATCAACAAAAAGGAGGAGCTGACAAAAACCACAACAGCAAAAAGGGTGATGATACTGCTTCGCGTAAAAGTTCTAAAAGCTCTGAAAATAACTCTAAGACTAGCTCTAGTGGTGGGATGACCAAGAAGACCACACAGGACTCCTGTGAGGATGGCATGGAACCTCCCTCTCCAACTACTCTCCTGAAAAACAAGTTGCCAAATTCTCTGCAAAACCCTAAGAGAAGTGCTCTTGATCTCCTCCTAACAAATGGGGGCCTGGATGATGGCTCCAGTCTGCTAAGAGAAATGGAAAGCTGGGATAATGATGAGATTAACACTGAAGATGGGGAAGAGGACATGTCAGTGGAGACCCTGCAGCTACCTGTTGTTGATGATAGACACCTGAGCTATGAGGAGGATTTCCCCCCAATCCAGCAGCAAGGTAAGAAAGCAAAAAACTGGGGACCAGTCCAAGCCCCCAGGATGAGTGCTAGAGTGGCTGGAGACACCAGAACTATCCTTCAGAAAGCTCAACAGTTCAAGTGCACACAGGATGCTGGGGCAAACAGAGATGGTAAGAAAAACAAACCCTTCTCTCTTTTCAATAATCCCAATTTCTTTTCCGTGGCCAATAAAATTGGTGTAGATGTAAATCTAGAAGTAGGAGTAGATGCTGAACCCACTAGCAATACTATTAGTAATGCTAGTGGAGAGGGTTTGATTCCCGACAGAACTGAAGGTTCAGATTAAGATTTCATCACCCCCCTAAAATGTCCAACTATGGTAGTGCTGAGGCTAACTCTAGTGAACTATGGTATCTGGTGTGTAAAAATAGAAGGGGCAAGCACCCCAAAACTAGGCTTATAACATGAATGCCTTGTTCTGGAATGTTAGAGGGATTGCTGCCCCTGGTAGGAAAACCCAGATCTTGGAAACCATGGCTAAGACTCATGCTTCCATTGTTGGTTTCCAAGAAACAAAGAAAGAGGAATTCTCTGACTCCTTTTTGAAATCTTTGGTAGGAAATAGAAACTTTTCCTGGCACCACCTGCCAGCCCAGGGCTCTGTTGGAGGCATCCTGATGGGAGTAGACTTAGATTTTTGGAAGTTCTCTCATGGTCAAATCTAGAGTCATCAGTTAGTTGTGTAATGAAGATGAAAGATACTGTTACACCTTTCAGGGTTATTACTGTCTATGGTTCCCCCTATGAAGAAGGAAAGGAGAGTTTCATTTCTGAACTACATTCCCTATTCCTAGAGGATCCCCTTCCCACCCTGATAGGGGGGATTTTAATTTGGTGAGATATGCCAGAGATAAAAGTAATGGTAACATTAACCATAGGTGGAGTGATAGCTTTAATGCCTGGATTGAGATCTGGAGCCTGCTTGAGATTAAGTTATCCAACAGAAAATTCACCTGGGCTAACAACCAAGTGGACTTGATCATGTCAACTATAGACAAGCTTTTTTGTAATACTGAGTTGGATAAGAGCTTTCCTCTAGCATCATGTAGGGCTTTTCCTAGATGTGGGAGTGACCATGTTCCTATGATATGGGAATCTGGTCTAAACCAAAACCCTAGATGTAGTAGTTACAAGATGGAGAAATGGTGGCTCTTAAGGGAAGACTTCTCCAATCTAGTCACCAGGATTTGGACTGAACCCACCCATGCCTCTTCCCATATAGAGAGCTGGCAAATTAAGATTAGAAAGCTCAGAAAAATCACAAAAGGGTGGAGTGCCAATGAAGAAGCACAACTTAGAAGGTATAAGAAAACCCTCTTAGAGGAATATGATAAACTAGATATTAAATCTGCAACCTTAACCCTCTCTGAAGCTGAATCCTCAAGACTTAGATTCATCCACTCTGAACTTCAGAACATATGGCCACAAGAGGAGGTTAAGGAAAAACAGAGGGCTAGGGATAGAGAGATTAAGGAAGGTGACAGGAACACTGCATATTTTAAAGCAGTGGCCAACCAGAGAAGGAGGAAGATAATTATCCACTCTCTGGATGGCCCTGAGGGCCCTGTCACTGATAATGCAGAGATGCTTAAAATTGCTAAGGATTTTTATAAAAACCAGTTCAAGAAAGAGGACAGAAATGACTTTAAACTGAACCCCAACTTTTTCTCTGAGGGAGAAAAAGTAACTCCTGAAGAAAATGAAGCTCTAGAAGCTGCTTTTTCTGAAGAAGAAGTCAAGAAAGCAGTCTTTGATTCTTACTCTGATGGAGCTCCAGGGCCTGATGGGATCCCTTTTTTTTTCTATCAACACTTTTGGGAACTAGTGAAAAAAGACCTGATGGATATGCTTTCAGACTTCCACAAAGGAGAGTTTGCTATACATAGGCTTAATTTTGCCATGCTAACTTTGATTCCCAAAGAAGTTGATGCTTCTTCCATGAAGAAGTTTAGACCCATCAACCTCTTGAATTGTAGCTTTAAAATTTTCACCAAAGTACTCACCAATAGACTCTCTAAAATCTTGCAAAGGCTGGTAGCTAGCAACCAATCTGCCTTCTTGAAAGGCAGATATATTCTGGAGAGTGTAGTTACAGCACATGAGGTGCTTCATTCAGTCCATTCTAGCAAGAGACAAGATCTGGTGCTTAAATTAGATTATGAAAAAGCATTTGACAAAGTCAACCTGGAATTCTTGGAGGAACTCCTTAAATTTAGAGGGTTCGGGGGGAGATGGACCCATTGGATCAAGCAGATTACCCATGGGGGATCAGTTGGTGTCAAAGTGAACAATAGTGAGAGTGACTTCTTTCTCACTGAGAAAGGGCTCAGGCAAGGAGACCCCATTTCCCCACTTCTGTTTAACCTAGTAGTAGATGCCCTTACTAGGATGTTGATCAAAGCTGCAAACCAGGATATGATTACAGGGCTTTGCCCTGAAGTCTGCCCTGGGGGATCATCTGCCTACAATATGCAGATGACACCATTCTCTTCCTAGATAAGAATATCCAACATGCAGCCAATCTTAAAATGGTCCTGAACTGCTTTGAGCAAGTTTCTGGGATGATAATCAACTACAGTAAAAGTGAGTTGATCCCCATTAACATGGATGAAAATGAAACAGCCTGTTTCATTGAAACTTTGGGATGCACTGAAGGTGCTTTCCCCATCAAAGTACCTGGGGATCCCTCTCCACTATGAAAAACTTAGAAGAGAAGATATACAACCCCTCATAGATAAGATTATGAAAAGGATTGCTGGATGGAGAGGGAAACTGCTTTCATACAAAGGCAGACTAGTGCTAATCCAAGAATGCCTAGCTAGTATCCCAATCTATCTGCTCTCCTTCTTCAAATTCCCCAAATGGGCCATTGACATGATCAATTCCCAAATGGCTAACTGCCTATGGAATGATTTTGAGGGGCATAGGAAACTTCATCTTTCTAGTTGGAAGAAAATCTGTATGAAAAAAGACTTTGGAGGTCTAGGAATTCCAAACCTCCAGGAGGTGAATACTTGTCTACTAGGCTCCTGGGTTAAAAGATACTATGAGGAAGGGGAAAAACCTTGGAAATCTATTATAGAGCAAAATTATTTGAATGGGAAACCTAATCTGTTTGCTGTCAACCCCACCCCAAACGCTTCAAGGTTTTGGAAAGGAGTTCAATCCATCATCCAAACCCTGAAGTTTGGCTTTAGATGGAAAGTTGGCAATGGAGAGAGGATCAGATTCTGGGAAGATACCTGGTTTGGGACATCTCCACTGGCTACCCAGTTTTGGACTGTCTACATGGTTTGCAATGAGCATACTAAAACTATTAAGGAGATTTGGGATGGGGAAACCCTCAAACCAACTTTCAGAAGGAATTTTGATAGTAAATTCATGGAGCAATGGTACCAGCTAGTTGAGATTACTGGGAGCATTGCCCTTTGTGAAGATATAGATTCACTAATATGGCAGCTAGAAAGTAAAGGGGTATACTCTTCGAGCTCACTGTACCATGTGATCAACTTCAGAGGGGTGCAGCCGGTTTTCATCCCTGCAGTGTGGAAACTTTATGTGCCCCCAAAAGTCATGTTTTTCTGTGGCTTTTCTCCTATGGCAAATTAATGACTAGAGATAATCTGAGGAAGAGACACATCATTAAACCCCTTGAGTGTTTTTTTTGCTCTGAGCATGAATCCAACTCTCACTTGTTTTTTGATTGCACTGTAGCAAAAAATATTTGGTCTTTAGTGGCTGACCACTTCAAGGTCCCGATAGGAACTGACTCTGAATCTGTAGCCAGATTCTGGATCTCTAACAAGAGATATTCAACCTTAAATTCTGTTTTATCAGCAATCCTGTGGTGTCTGTGAAAGTATAGGAACTCTATAATCTTTAACAACACCATTTGGACTACTATTATACAGGTTTGGAGACTGATCCTCAGAACACTCAAGTTCTGGGTGATCCTGGCTCCGGTCAATGGCAGGGCAGGACTGGAGGGATTCCTGACGGTGCTAGCAGCGTTCTCCCAGCAGCCGCTGAGGATAACGGGTGGCTAATGCTGAAAGGTTTCGCGAGAGATGGAGTGGTGGACCAACGGGATAACCTGAAGATCTTGGAGGATGACTGGAGTTTCCATTCCCCAAAGAAGCGGGGAGACCTGAAGAACAAAAGCATGCTGAGCAGCCCGGTTTCGACCCTGGCTTGCTGGTCACCACAAGCAGCAACAACACCGCCTTTCAAGTTCAGGAGGTCTGGCGAGATGGAGATAGACCCAGCTCCGGAGATTTCAGGCATGCGTGCCGCATGATCTAAGGATATGTAGAATTTTCTTAGCTTTCCTTTCAGTACTCCTTAATTTCTGTCTGAACTGCTCCTCTTAGAGAGCTGCTGTAAAACAAGTTGGTGCGCTGGTTTCATGCTGAGTAATGGAACCGGGGAGGGGAGCCTCCCTGTTCATCTAAAAAAAGGCAGGGCGCCGCCGTTATATTGTGCGAGCTTTTCGACTTCGTCTCCTTTTCTTGCCGGTAGTGGTGATGGTGGACGAATGTTTCATGTGTGCCCATCTCCTTTTCGTGTCGAGGCTGCCTCACCCGGCTGTCTTCTGCATCCCCCTCCCGCCACCCCTATTATTTCTCACCGTTCTTGGAGTCTGGACCATGCGCGCGGCTCTAGGAGGTGAACCTACAGAATGATCGGGGCCGCATTGCTCTCCATCCGCGCACTCTCCCCAACAAACAAGAAAACCGATCTCCTATGAGGTAAGTGTTTCAGTTCTGTCATTTTTTAACTTGCCTCACACTGTCGTTCGTGCCATTAGGTCAATCTCAGTTGGCTACAGTTGATCAATTAGTTCCTCTGCTACCAGTCTGTTGTATTCAAAATTCAGTAGCTTCTCAGAGCTGTGTGCTCATGTGCAAATGTGCAATTAGTTTGGGAATGCTACTCATCCAGTGAGTTGTATCAACATACGTCCTTAGTGTTCCTCTGATTTGAGGTAAAACTACCAAAATAGATTGTTTTGTATCACCCTTGCAGTCATGTTTATTTCTTCTTTTGCATAGGTACGTACCTCCTTGCTTGAAGAGATCCTTTTGTCGCACTTCCAGGGCGATAGGGTCGGGGACCCCTATGTGACGAAGCAGAAGAAGAAAAAGAAAAAGTCTGTGGGCTCCAAGACGCCGGCCCCGGCCGGCTCCTCCAAGGGCACAGCGGCCGAGCCAATCCCGGTGGAGGAGGCAGATGAGCGCGAGTGTTTCAAGTGCGGCAGAGCGGGCCACTTCCAGAGTGCCTGCAAATTCAAGCCACTCTGCATCCTTTGCTCTCAGGAGGGCCACATCTCCGCCTGCTGCCCTTCCCGTGGCAAGCCTCTCCTGCTGCAGACCATGGGGTAGGCGATTCCTGGTGGGGGTTTCTTCTACTTGCAGTTTCCGGAGGTGGAAGACGAGGGAGTGGGCGAGTTCGGGGTCAATGCGGCCATCCTCTCCGCGGCCCCGGGCGTCCTCTCTAAGGAGATTTTGGAGGTGGAGCTGCTGCATTTGTTTGAAGGCGAATGGGATTGGCAGGTGGACCAAGTCGACTCCGACAGGTTCTCGGTGGTTTTCCCAGATCCGGCGATGCTCCGCATGGCGACCCGCAACGGCAAACTCTTCCTCTCCATCAACAACATCACTGTCCTCATTCGAGATGCAGTGGCCGACACGCCTAAAGGGGAGCGCATGCCGGAGGTGTGGGTCAAGCTTGGGGGCATCCCCCCAAGCACCGCAAGGTGGACAGGCTGATGGCAGGGCTGACTATGCTCGGTCGCCCGGTGGTGGTGGATGAGTTGTCGTTGATTCATTCGGGCCCGGTGAGGATGCGCTTTGCATGCCGCAAGCCAGAGAAGATGCGCGGTTCAGTGCAAGTCTGGTTCAATGGCGAAGGTTTGCTCATCTCGCTCGAGCCGGAGCTCGACCCCCCCCCCCCCGTTGCGGGGCTCCGGCGCTGCCTCCCCCCTCCTCCTCCCAGCAACGACAAGAGCCCGGACAAGGGTGACAAGGACAAGCCTCAAGACAAAGGAGACGACAAGGACCCCGACGCGAGCATGGACGACGACACCATAGATACGGCGGCCTGGGAGAAGCTGGGTGTCCGGGGTGCGGGCTCCTCCGCGGTCCACAAGCGCCAGGGGCTCGACTCGCCGGCGGCGGAGGCAATGGAGGTGGAGGTGTCCAACCAGTATGGCTCCAACCTGGCGATGGCGTCCCCCCCCCCCCCCGTCGGCCACCCTCTTTGACAAGGGGGTGACGGCGTCATGTGACACGGGGGTGCCGGCTGGCGAGCGCACGCCCCTATTGCTATCTTCCAGCACCATTTTTCCTTCCCCGGCCAGGTCGCCGTCCTCGGGTGGTTAGGATGGCAGCAAGAGCGCCTTCGTTCGGCAAGTGAAGAAGGTGGCGGGGCGCAAGGCGGCGGCTGAGGGTATCAGGCCCATGGAGCAGCTGGGTGCGCCGCCAACCTCGCGCCAGACGGTGATGGCGCTTGCCTCCCCTCTGGCTCAACCGCTCGACGATGCCCTATTCCAGGAGGCGTCCATGGCGGCGCCAATCGTGAAGGCCAAGCGATCCAAGGCGGTGGCTGCGGCGCCGGTCTGCTCCAGCTCGCGATCTAGGGGTGCCAAGGCGAGTCTGCCGGTGATGCAAAGGGCCCAGCTCATCCAAGCCCAGAAGAACCTCGACATCTCAGGTAATTCTCCCCCGCGCTTCTCGATTTTACATACTTTCACCGATGATCATCTTGCGGAGGTGCTGGAGGAGAGTGGGGTGGATGCGTCGTGTTCAGGAGGCACGCGTGAACTGCTTCCTCTGCTGCGTGCGGTAGAGCAGGCGCAAGCGGCGATCGCGGCTGCAGTCGTGGCTCGTGCGGATCAGCAGGTGCAAGAGGCAGGGGCCTCTCTTCCACTTGCGATCCGGCCCGATGAGGGGGCTCAGGCAACAGGGGTTGCCCCCCTCCCTCACTTGGCAGGCCCAAGGCGAGGCGAGTGGCCAAAGCGGTGTCCTCGCGGGGCATCCGCCTGCGTAACACGATCATTTAAATGCGTGCAATCTTCTGGAATATCCGTGGGTTCGGACACGCGGGGTGCCGGACCCAGTTGAAGGAGTACATGCGTACGGAGGCTATAGCCATCGTAGCTCTGCAGGAGACGATCAAGCTTGATTTTCGCCATCACGAGCTGCTAGCTATCGATCCCTTGGAACGTTTCTCTTGGCATCATTTAGCTGTGTCTGGGCACTCAGGGGGTATGCTTCTAGGATTTGATCAAGGTGTGTTTGAGGTGTTAGCCTGGGACGCGGGAGTTTTCTTCCTAGCTGGGCACATTCGCCACCGTCAGACTCAGAGGGAGCTGCTGGTGATTCAGGTCTATGGCCCAGCGGATCACGCTCGCTCGACGGAGTTTTTAGGTGAGCTACAGGCGAAGGTGCACGCGGTTAGTTCTGCGCTGATCCCTTTCGTGGTTGGGGGAGATTTTAACCTTATTTGCTCGGGTGCGGACAAAAACAATGGCAACATAAACTGGGCTAGGGTGTCCATGTTTAACAACACCATTGCATCCATGGCTATCAGGGAGTTAGCCAGGTCCGGGGCTCGTTACACGTGGACGAACAAACAGCTAGACCCGGTGCGATCGGTGCTTGATAGGGTGTTCATATCACCTGACTGGTAGTTGTTGTTCCCCTTGAGCTTGCTGATCGCAGAAACCAGGATCGGTTCCGATCACGTGCCTCTTATCCTAGCCTCAGGGGAGGACAGGATCAGGCGTAACCCTCGTTTCTTCTTTGAAACGCGTGGTTCGAAAAAACCGAATTTGACTCCATCTTTAGGGCAAGGTGGATCGATTGTGTCAGTCAGGTGGGCCACCAACGTGGCCCAATGGATTTCTGGATAGCGGTTGGTGGCCGCCTGCGGGCTAGCTTAAAAGGCTGGGGGCCAATTTAGGCCGTCAAGATAGATCGCTAAGGGAAGGTATTGTTGCCGAGATTGCGAGCCTCGATATTCAGGCGGATGCGCGACCTTTTACCAAACAAGAATGGGCCCGTCCATACGCTCTAGAGAATCAGGTGCAGTCGCTCCTCCGTGCGGAGGAGGAATACTGGAGGCACCGGGGAGGCCTCAAGTGGGTTCTAAAAGGTGACGCAAACACCAAGTACTTCCACGCCTACGCCAACTGGAGACGGCGTAGGTGCGCGATCCTTCGTCTGCAGTCAAATCAGGGGCTTCTGCTAACGCAGACGGAGATCGTGCGTCACGTCTACGACTTTTACATTCAGCTCATGGGGGCGAGCGAGGAGCAGCGAGCAGGGGTGCGCGTTGATCTATGGGACCCTTCCCAGCTGGTCACCGACCGGGAAAATGAGGAGTTGGGGCTCGCATTTTTGCCCGAGGAGATCGACGCCGCTCTGCGGGGCATGAAAGCAGACACAACGCCAGGACCAGACGGTTGGCCTGTTGCCATGTTCAAACACTTCTGGTCGCTGCTTCAGGGGCCGCTTTTTGAGGTGTGCAACGGTTTCATGCGAGGGAAAGTCGACATATCCCGGCTAAACTTTGGGATCCTGTCATTGATTCCCAAGGTGGCAGGTGCGGATAATATCCGTCAGTTTAGGCCTATCGCGCTCATTAACGTTCCCTTCAAGATATGCTCCAAAGCCACAACCACGCGCCTAGTCCCGATCGCACAACGCACTATTAGTCGTACTCAAACAGCTTTATTCGCGACCAGAACATTTTGGAGGGTGCGCCAGCGTTGCAGGAGATCATCCATGAACTTAAACGAACTAAGGACCTGGCCGTTATCCTTAAGTTAGACTTCGAGAAAGCATACGACCGTGTTAACTGGAACTTCTTGCATCAGGTCCTCCTTAGTAGAGGTTTCTCGGCCGTGTGGGTACACAGAGTCATGCAACTGGTCACGGGTGGCCAGACTGCGATCTCGGTGAACGGGGAGATAGGGAGTTTCTTCCGGAACAAGCTGGGACTGCGTCAGGGTGACCCCATGTCACCGCTCCTATTCAATTTTGTGGTCGACGCCCTTGCGGCAATGCTTAGGAGGGCGACCACGGCTGGCCACATCAAGGGAGTGGTTGGCCACCTTTTCCCGGGGGGATCTCGCACTTGCAGTACGCATGAAGGAAATATGCCCTAGAGGCAATAATAAAGTTATTATTTATTTCCTTATATCATGATAAATGTTTATTATTCATGCTAGAATTGTATTAACCGGAAACATAATACATGTGTGAATACATAGACAAACAGAGTGTCACTAGTATGCCTCTACTCGACTAGCTCGTTAATCAAAGATGGTTATGTTTCCTAGCCATAGACATGAGTTGTCATTTGATTAACGGGATCACCTCATTAGGAGAATGACGTGATTGACTTGACCCATTCCGTTAGCTTAGCACTCGATCGTTTAGTATGTTGCTATTGCTTTCTTCATGACTTATACATGTTCCTATGACTATGAGATTATGCAACTCCCGTTTACCGGAGGAACACTTTGTGTGCTACCAAACATCACAACGTAAATGGGTGATTATAAAGGTGCTCTACAGGTGTCTCCAAAGGTACTTGTTGGGTTGGCGTATTTCGAGATTAGGATTTGTCACTCCAATTGTCGGAGAGGTATCTCTGGGCCCACTCGGTAATGCACATCACTATAAGCCTTGCAAGCATTGTGACTAATGAGTTAGTTGCGGAATGATGTATTACGGAACGAGTAAAGAGACTTGCCGGTAACGAGATTGAACTAGGTATCGAGATACCGACGATCGAATCTCGGGCAAGTAACATACCGATGACAAAGGGAACAACGTATGTTGTTATGCGGTCTGACCGATAAAGATCTTCGTAGAATATGTGGGAGCCAATATGGGCATCCAGGTCCCGCTATTGGTTATTGACCGGAGACGTGTCTCGGTCATGTCTACATAGTTCTCGAACCCGAAGGGTCCGCACGCTTAACGTTACGATGACAGTTTTATTGATTTTTGATGTACCGAAGGAGTTCGGAGTCCCGGATGAGATCGGGGACATGACGAGGAGTCTCTAAATGGCCGAGACGTAAAGATCGATATATTGGACGACTTTCGGACTTCGGAAAGGTTCCGAGTGATTCGGGTATTTTTCGGAGTACCGGAGAGTTACGGGAATTCGTATTGGGCCTTAATGGGCCATACGGGAAAGGAGAGAAAGGGCTCAAAAGGTGGCCGCACCCCTCCCCATCATCTGGTCCGAATTGGACTAGGGAAGGGGGGCGCCCCCTTCCTTCTTTCTCCTTCCCCCTTCCCTTCTCCTACTCCCACAAGGAAAGGAGGAGTCCTACTTCCGGTGGGAGTAGGACTCCCCCCTTTGGCGCGCCTCTCCCCTTGGCCGGCTGCCTCCCCCTTGCTCCTTTATATACGGGGGCACGGGGGCACCCCAGAGACACAACAATTGATCCTTGAGATCTTTTAGCCGTGTGCGGTGCCCCCCTCCACCAAATTACACCTCGATAATATCATTGCGGAGCTTAGGCGAAGCCCTGCGTCGGTAGAACATCATCATCGTCACCACGCCGTCGTGCTGACGAAACTCTCCCTCAACACTCGGCTGGATCGGAGTTCGAGGGACGTCATCGAGCTGAACGTGTGTAGAACTTGGAGGTGCCGTACGTTCGGTACTTGATCGGTCGGATCGTGAAGACGTACGACTACATCAACCGCGTTGTGATAACGCTTCCGCTGCCGGTCTACGAGGGTACGTGGACAACACTCTCCCCTCTCGTTGCTATGCATCACCATGATCTTGCGTGTGCGTAGGAAATTTTTGAAATTACTACGTTCCCCAACAGACGATACCATGCTACTGTTTCAGCCGGACGCCCACAGTATTGCCACTGTGAAAGCATTGTTTTTGAGCTTTGAACTCATGTCCGGGCTAAAAATCAACTTCCACAAGTGCGAAATGTTGTCTATGGGGATAGACAGCGAGGAGGGGCAGCGCATCGCGGACCTCCTCAACTGTAAAGTGGGAAAATTCCCCTTTACGTACTTAGGCCTACCCCTAGCGCCGCGCAGAGTGACGATAGAGGAGTGGGCTCCGTTAATTGGGAAAGCAGGGAAGAAAGTGAGCCCTTGGAGGGGCAAGTTCATGTCTTCCGCGGCGAGACTTGTCCTCACAAACTCAAGCCTCCCCTCCTTGCCCATGTTTGCAATGGGCTTGTTCTTGTTGGCTGAAGGGGTTCACGTCAAGCTGGACACGCCTCGGGCTCGGTTCTTTTGGGAAGGGACGGGCCTAAAATGCAAATACCACTTGGTCAAGTGGGCTGCGGTGTGTAGACCCAAATCCATGGGAGGATTAGGTATCATTAACACTAGGCTACAGAACTTAGCGCTTATGTGTAAATGGATTTGGAAGCTATCGCAAGGGGCGACGGGCTTATGGGACGACATCCTTCGGGCCAAGTACTTCCCAAACGGGAATTTCTTCGAAGGGGAAGCAAGGGGCTCCCCCTTTTGGCAAGATCTGCAGGCCATCAGATCGGCCTTCGATCTAGGGGCCAAGTTTATGATCGGCGATGGTCGCTCTGCCCGTTTCTGGTTAGACTTCTGGGTGTGCGACCGACCACCCTGGGAAGAGTTCCCAGAGCTCTATGCCCTAGCGGTTCATCCAAACCATAAGGTGGCCGAGGCTCTGGCTGCTCCTCAGGCTGTAGCTTGCCGCCGAAACCTTAACGTGCAGGAATCAGCAAGGTGGGAGGCTTTGCAGGCTCTGACGACCTCGTTGACGCTAACAGACGTGCCGGACAGGGTGTCCTGGCACCTCAACGCCTCCGGGAGGTTTACCGTTAAATCCTTATACCACAAACTGTACCAGGAGTCGGCTCAGCGAGAGGTGAAAGGTCTATGGCATGCTCGCGTTTCGCTTAAGATCAAAGTCTTTCTTTGGCAAATGTTCCGGGACCGATTACCCACTTCCGTCAACATAGCGAAACGGAATGGCCCGACAACGGGAGCGTGTGCGTTGTGTGGTAACCCTGAAAACGCGAATCACGCATTTTTCCTCTGCCCTCTTGCTCGGTTTGCGTGGAGTGTCGTGCGGGAGGCTGCGGGGATTGCCTGGGACCCACGATCCACTTCCGAACTCGTAGATCTCCCACATTCGATGCAGGGTTAGGCAAAACGGGTGCTCTGGACCAGTATTGGAGCGATGCTTTGGTCGATATGGCTCACACGTAACAAGTTTACCATAGAAGGAACGTTCCCGTCGCACCCGGCCAAATGCTCTATCCTCTTGCAGCAATGGAGTCCGTTGGCGAAGCGGAAGGACACTGATCTCATGAAGATAGCGCAACTTCGGGTGCACCAAGTGTTTGTGGGGGCTAGGGAGCCGGCGATGCCTCCTTGACGGTGGGGCATCCATTTTGTTTTCGCGAGCCTGCGTGCTTCTGCTCAGGGGCTTCGGCCTTGTAATCAGCTCGTAGCCCGGCTTTTGGACCCTATCCTAGACTATCGTTCTCCTTGGGCCATGATGTTGTGTTTCGGTGTGTGTCCGTTTGTCTGATACTCTGCCTGTTCCCTTGTGGGTTTTATTAATTTAAAGCCGGACGCTCCTAGCGTCTTCGATCTAAAAAAAGAGATCCTTTTGTTTTTCCCTTGCTCGGTCTACTCCACTGCATACTACTGATCGTTCCTTTTTCTGTTGATTGTCCGAGGAAACTTCAGGAAAGTTGCTGCATGATATATTTGATTTATGGTTTTAGGGGTGTGCCGCCTCAAGATTAAGAGATATTGAAACCGGTTTGGTATTATTGTGTCCCTATTCACCTCGGTTGTTCATAGAGCCTTTCTTTTTGGCTTTTTCCATTATGTTGTTTTTAGTATTCTGTGTGCTACGCATCCATTATTTGTGTGTGTGTGTGGGTGTGACAGGTTTTGCAATTGACAAATCAAATGCGCAAGCATGCTTGCCGAATGGGAAGGAATCTCTTTCGCAAAAGAGGCTGTTCAAATAAGGTGTGAACAACTTTCTTTTGTTGTATCCCTGCTTATCTACGCTTATATACAAAGTAAATTTCACAGGCCGAAATGTTGGAAACCCGTTGATGGCCGTTCCTTGTGAAATACGTATGAGTTTTAGGAGTACTTTATTTTCTAGAAAAGAGAGCTATATTTTTCAAGTACTCTCGCCGGTCCAAAAATAAATAGAGGATTAATTTACCAGTGTATCGATAAAGTTGTGGCCAAATAGGCTTATATTATATTGTGTCCTCTCTCTCTCTCTCTCTCTCTATATATATATATATATATATATATATATATATATATATATATATATATATTTGAATTTTCACCCGGGGAAGAAGTAATCCTTCCCACCTGAATTGTATTCATTTTGCCTATAAGACTTTGCAGCCTTTTGCAAGATAGGGTTCAAGTGAACCAGAAGTACAAGGGGGCACAAGGGAGAAGAGATCAAGCAAAAAACAACAGACACCGACACCACACAAGGGGGAACAAAGAGGGAAAACACAACACAAAACAAACAAAGAGCACTCCCAGCGTAATCGAATGGCATTGGCCAGCCAAGACCAAACCAGGACACTGCACCATCGACGCAATCGAAAGGCTTCGCGTATCCGAGACTGCACAACGCCGCGACACCACCTGTGTCGTGGGGCACATTCGAAGGGTCACACGAGGCCGAGACGGCGCCACGACACCTGTGTGCCACTAGTATAGTCAAAGAGCATCGCCAAGCGGACCAAACCATGACACTGCACCGTCGACGCAATCGAAAGGCACCATGCAACCTAGACTGCACAACGCCACGACACCACCTGTGTCGGGGGTACATTCGAAGGGTCACGTGAGACCGAGACGACGCCACGACACCTGTGTGCCACCGGCGTAGATGCAGGGCATTGCCTAGCAGAGACACACCAAGAAGCACTCGAGCACGAACACCACCAAAGAAGAGCACAAAACCACCGTCGACCCCAAACCGGCCACACCACCACCATCATCAGCCACACACCGCCGCCGGCCCCAAACCGGCCGCACCACCACCACCATCAGCCACACACCACCGTCAACCAACCACATAAGTCGTCGGTTACCACCCACAGTCAAGGTCTCCAAGACGACTCCTCCAAGGAGGTAGCGACATACACGACGCGTTGACGCCGTCGTCGCCCGAGCTAGCAAACCAGATCATGGACTTTCGTTCGGAGACCCCAGACTCGAGGGATTTGGGTGAACTAGATTCCTCAGCAACGCGCCTACAGGGAGGAGAACGACACCAAAAAGCATCGGGCGTCACCGGCATCGACCAAGATCTCTGCAAGGTTTTCACCCGGAGCCAAACACGAACGTCTCGCCTCAAAATCCGAAGACCGGGTCACCTCTGGCCGCCACAGCAGGGCCTGGGAGGGGAGAGGAGCACCCCCACTGCGCCATGAGAAGAGGATCGCAAGAGCCGTCGCCATGAAGCCTGGGACCCCCTCCACCCTCACATGAGTTGGACCAGCCGGAGTCGGCAACAGGCACCACCGGCGCATAAGCGCAGGATGGCGGGAGGGAGGCTGTCGGGATATACCTCGCGGTATGACCCGGCTGGGACTTGGAGTTTCATCGGTGACCCGGCAGATTGTAAGCCGGCAGACACAGTCATGTAAGCCGGCAGACACAGTCATGTAAACCGGCAGACACAGTCATGTAAGCCGGCAGACACAGTCATGTAAGCCAGACAGTTAAGCCATATTGTAAGCCAGATTGTAAGCCGGATTGTAAGCCAGCTTGTAAGCCGGATTGTAAGCCGGATTGTAAACCGGCTTACGTTAAGAAGCCCAAGACGTTAAGAAGCCCATGGTGAGAAGCCCATAGTAAGACGTCAAAATAGGTTAAGTCCTAATACGAGTTTGACTCTACATGTAACCCGCCCCTTCAACTTATATAAGGAGGGGCGGGGCACCTAAAGAGAGGGGGGCAAGAAAAGAATCATTAAGGCTAGACACAAAGAGAGGAGAGCCGGATTTACGGCGTCTCCCTCATGAGCATAATGAGACCTAGCCGCAAACATCATGTAGGGCTATTACCAGATGATGTTTCTCGGGGCCCGAAGCTGTCTAAATCCTTGTCTTATGTGTTGCGTCTCTTGTCCCGATCAACCCCTCTCAAGCTACCACATAGATACGTTGGTCTCACGACTAAGTCCTCACACTAGGACATCTTCCGTGACAAATCCACGACAGAGGCCGTAGGACGTGGCCGCCCGCCCAGATCTGGAGCCACGCAAACCCGCCAAATCTGGGCTAGATGCACGCGCGCCCGCACCAACCCAGGCCTACTCCGGCTCTACCGCACGCGCCGCCCAGCAGCCAACACCGGCAAACCCCAAGCCGCCGCAACTCGAGAGCCCGCCTAGCCGGACAACCGCCGTGCACCACCGCGAGATCCAGCAGCCGCCAGGAGCTCCCCGCACGGGAAAAAAAGGTTGGTCCCGCCGCCACCAGCGGGCTTTGCCCAGCGACGTGTGCCGGCGGCGGCGAGGGAGGAGCGGGAGGAGGGGATG